>NC_141696.1:878428778-879028778 GCF_964263255.1 Lissotriton vulgaris
AAACAAGGGTTCGAATCGGATTCCGTAACACTGAGTCCGATGTGGAGCCCTTCCGAATGGGATCGTAATCGGCCCCTAAGATGCATATTTATCACTGAGTTGAGTCACCCTTGCACCACGCAAGAGGGTGCAAGGGCGGCGCAACTACTATGTCAGATTTATCAAGCCATCCAAAGCCACCTTACATGACCCTGCGTGGCTTGATAAATCTATAGTAATGCAACATAATGCAAATCACTGTGTTGCATTACTCTGCCCCAGGGGGGCATTCCATGGGTGTGTTCCTACTCATCCAACCATGGATTTTGGCACATTTACAGATTTACCATTACTGAAAGACTTGGAAATGTGTCAAAATGCTACGCCTCTTCAGGTGAGGCATAATAAGGAAAAATATCCTTATTTTCCCTATTTTTTTTCTCTTTCCAAAATAGGAAAATGCCCCTGAAGATTGTTTTTGTGCCTGCACAAAAGCAATCCTGCCTGCAACAGAGGCACCCTTGCACCAGGACGCAAGGGTGCCTGAGTTAGCCCTAGGCAGCACATTGTGCGCCAGGACAAGGAAAGGACAGGAATGCTCCGTATAATGTTAAGTACGGGGCATTCCTGCCCTTTCCCTTTCACGTAACAAGGGGGCATATTACCAAGCAATAGCGATAATTATCGCTATTGCTTGGTTAGAGACGAAAATTTACAGCTGAGCTGCGGCGATTTTTATCGCAAATAAACCTTGGTATTACCAAGGTTTATCGCAAATGCTATAAAAATCAGCCGCAATGCATGAATATCGCTGAAAAGTCAGCGATATTCATGCATTACCGTGCTAATGCTCTTAGCCATGTTATCCACCTCCCATTGGATAACATGGCTAAAAACTGCTCAGGGCAGGTGTTCGCTTTTATCTCCAAAAGTTGGTAATAGGAGATAGCGATGTTAGCGACTGTTTCCAGTCGCTAACATCTTGGCACGCCCACTTTGCATGTCATTAGTGATAAATATCACTGACATGCAAAGTGGGGCCCAAGATGGTCTCTATCTCCTACTAGCTGTCGCTAACTGGTGTTAGAGACAGCTAGGTAAAAGGGAGATAATTTTATCTCCGCTTTCTTGGCTTTTAAAGCCAAAAAAGCGGAGAAAAGCCCCCTTGATAATATGCCCCAAGGTCACTTGCTGAGCTGCGTAAAAAAATATGATAAACCTGTCCATCATGCTTTACTACAGTTTTCAGGCTTAAGCATCTCCTTTGTGTTGTTGGTTTGTAAAGGGTTCCCTTTATCCGGCCACATTCCTGTTTAAGTCGGTGCATCACGGTTATTTGATAATAATGCCAGCAGAGTGCTCTAATATTAGAGAGAGTCGTCGATCCCCGGCGAGTGACTACTTTTAAGTTCCCCTTTGTTGAGGGTCCTATTATCAGACTTTCGAAAACGACTTCGAGTTATGTATGGCTAATGTAAACAACGTTGTGACATTACTAAGTAAAAAAAAGGTAAGACTGGGAACTAAAATCACCCTTACTACAATGGTCAAATTAGTCTCAGACTGCAGGTGACTTGAATAGGTTGGGAGATTTTCATGGTTAGGACACGGCAGGCTCTGAAAGGAGCCTGAAAGCCTGCAGCCCAAATGGAAGAATGGCCTGTCCGGCAATGTTAATAAACAAAGCTTTATGTGTATATGTGGAGCATTGCTCACAAAACCAGGATTTCCCCTGACCTCAAATGTTATCCAGACGAATAAGCAAAGAAGGACCTACCCCAAGCTTGTTTTTTTTTAAGTTCAAAGTGTTTTATTAAAAAAAAAACAATAACTACAGGAAGTATAGCAGCATGACTTCAAAAAGAGATCTTTTGGCTCAAAATGGTTCTTTGTAACGTGAATATTTGCCATAGTTAAGCCTGCAGTTTGATAATAGTTAGCAATTCTCTATTTCCTCAAATTATTGTGAGCTAGATGCCTTTATTGCGGAAAAGGGCCATAAATCTTAGAGCACTTTTTTTGCATGTTTCGCTCTCGCTCCAAGGCTGATTTCGTCCCAGTGTATAACCCTGCGTAGAAAATGAAGTCTGCATCATGTTGATATTCGCCTTTGAGTAATTATACGTGAGAAGTGGAGAAAGGGCAGAATATTCTACTTCAGACATGCTTCGGCAAAAGCCAATAGTTCTGGCTTGTTTAAGTGTTCTTTGTTGTAATGAGCATATGTTGTTGTGTAATCATTTTGGATGCCCAAACAGAAAGCATAGGGATACACACACTAATGGATGAATATTCACACACATGAAGACGTGCCTACATTTAGACAGCACACATAGGGGTCCCTGCAGGCACATATTTGATTGATGGCTTTGTGCTTGTATTCAAGAATGACCAGATGCCTGGCTATCTCTAGATGCCTTCAACAGTAGAACGGGTGGCTAGATGGATGGATGTGGTTGCAGAGCGCTGGATGAATGCAAGGGCCTCATTTATGAGGCTGTGCGTCACTTTTACGCCGCCGGTGCGTCACTTTTTGTGACGCACCAGCAGCGTAAAAAATGCGCTTTGTTGCGCCATATTTACAAAGTGACGCATCTGGGTAGATGCGTCACTTTGTAAACCCCTGCGCCACATTATACCTGCGCCAGGTATATTGTATGCAAGGGGGGGCGTATTGACGCAAGGAAGGGTCGTAGAAGTGACACAGTGAAATCCATGAGATTTCGCTACGTCACTTTGAGGACGCCGTTGCGTCAAAATCTTGCGCCTGCCTCACAGCAGGCGTAAGACTGAAGCAGGCCCATTCACATGGGGCTTGTCCCATGTGAAAGGACGCATTGCTGGAACGCATTGCTGGAGTTGCGTCACTTTTGTGACACACTCCAGCAATGCGTCACTTTTGCGCTTACAGATACGTCCGAAATACTGACGTATCTGTTATACCTTGCGACATGATACGTCATACATTAAATATGATGCATCAGGAATGTCGCAAGGAGTGCGCACTGAGAAGTGTTGCATTGCTGCTTTCACACAGCGATGCGCCATTTCTCATAAATGAGGCCCCAAGTGTGGGTAGATGGATGAGTGCTTGAGTGTGGGACATAGATATGTTCTTGGGTGATGGTGAATGATGGATGCATGGAATGGGTGGATACATGCATAGGTGTGGGTAAATGTGTGTTGAGGACTGGATGAATGTCGGTGGATAGAAGGATAGCATATTACATGGATGCATATGAGTGAAGAGGAAGGCGGATATACAGATGACTTGGGGTATAGATGGAACAGAGTTGTGGTTAGCAGGATGAATGACTAGGTTGCCCTGAGTAAATGAGACATTTTTGCTTGTGAAAAACAATTATTTGCTATCACTATTCTTGATAACAAGCTTACAACTGTGGTATTACATAACGTGTATTTGTAAAGCACACGTTCACCCGTAGGCATCTTGGACCTGAATAACAGGTGTTCATGTTACCCAACAGTACTCATTTTATCAACCTCAGATGGATGATAGGCTGAGTGGATTCTCCGGGATTTGAACCTCTGACCATGAGGAGCAGTGTCAAAAAGCAATCAATGTTGCGTCGGAACATCCGCAGCAACATCCATTGCACGCCCCTTTGCTGCAGAAAACCGCGTTGAGGAGGACCAAATTTACAAGGTGGCGTTAAGCACCGTAAAGTGGCTTAGTGCCACCTTGTAAATATGGAGCAGTGCACACCGCCACCGTAGCATCGCAAAAAATTACGCTCCGGTGGCGTAATGCCCATGTAAATTTGCCCTCCACTGTGTTGTGGCCAGAGCCCAATAATCTTTCACTTCTGCTCCAATCACCCAACAGAAGGCAGATCATACAAAGCAAGGTGAAAAAACACTAAGAACCTGTAGCGCCCAACTAGGGAAGAAGCACTCAGAGTATAAACAAGCAAACGCAGATTCAAGCCAGAGGTAATCCTTGGACTTCTCAGGAAAGCCTCTTAGCAGGAAAGCTGATATCAGAACACCCTATTTATAGCCACGAAAATGGTGCGCCCAGTGAGAAGCAACAGGCCGGGACAATCGGGAATTAGCATTTCTATCTAGATGTGTTCCCATATTGTATCCATTTAATAACACTGATGATATGTGTCCCGGGCAGCAAACTAAAGTAGAGGTATGAAAATGGACGCTGTGCAAGAATAAACGTGGGCAGCAGAAGTATACATACATGTAATCGACAACATGCATACAGTTTGATGCACCCTACTGATAATTTTTTGTGAATGTACTGAAAGTCAGGAGTACACCGTAAATCATCAAAGATAAAAATGACTAAGCCTAATGCGTCACTGGAAGGCACACATTTTAATACAGGAGTTATAAGAAAAGCCTAACCAGGAATAAAGTTCACACTTCCTTAGATTCACAAGCTCTCTGGACGTAAAAAAATAAAGAAGCATTTATTGGGGATTTTCTAGGTTCACAAAAGCTTCTCAATTGAAGTACTTCTCTAAACCAGCAGTGATTCACTCTCTAAAGATAAGTTCGGGCACACCAGAAGCTGGCTCCTCTGCTGTCAAAGGCATGTCCTGGTTTCTCCTTCACTTAAAGGTCGTATTTATTGTTATTGTTATTGTTATTGTTATTGTTGTTATTGTTAACTGAAGCTTGTATAGCGCCCAATCACCGTCAGGTCTCTAGGCGCTCAAAATGTGATATGTAACACAGAAAAGTGCAGAACATGTTGTGCTTTAAGGTGCACATACAACAAATAAACAAGTTAACATATAGAGAATCAGACAGCTAGATAGAATACGATTTCAATTTGCACTTGTAACTATGAAAAACAACAATGTGCAAGTGATGGATAGGCAACACATTTTGGAGCTTGCAACCTGCCACCTTCAGAAAAACACCACGATTAGTACATCTACACTTAAAGCTAATCAACTTCAATTTTTTCCTCAATTTGCCTCAAGTTTTTTCAGGCAACGCAGCAAGACAACTTGTTGCGATGAGTGAAAGGGAGAGGGCATATCTTCTAGCCCCTTCGATGCTGGTGAGAAAGCCAGCTCGTCATGGGCGTTACCTGCGCTGCGCGCATGACGAGCTGGCTTTGTCACGTAAGGCTCGTTTTAAAAATTTCAGCGCACAGCGTGAAAACCCGCTGGCGCGCATGTGCTTAAGATATGGCATATTCCTGTCCTTTGCCATCGCTGGCGCGCAATCTGCAGGCTAGCACCAACACAGGTACCCTTGTGCTATGGCGCAAGGGTGTCTGTGTTGCAGACAGACCTGTTTTTGTGCAGAGAATGGGCACCTTTCTGCCCAAAAACAATCTTTAGAGGCATTTTTCTCTTCCTAAGGGTGTTGCAGAATGCAGAATAGTTTGAAAGAGGAAACAAAGAGGAGTGTGCACCTCTGATGGGAGGGCGTACAATTTTGATGCATTCCTAGGTCTACTAGTGCTGGCAGATCTGGGAATGCTTCAGAATACTTGGGTGGATAAATGGGGACACCCACACTTCACCTATGCAACACCCCCACCACGCATAATAACGCAAGGCAGCAACTTGCGCTGTTTTGCGTTACTCAAGATTTACCTAGCCACGCAGGGCAATGCAAGGTGGCCTTGCATGGCTTGGTAAGTCTCATTCTAGGTTTTGCAATGCCCTGCTCCTCCTTGCATGGTGTAAGGGCGACGTAAAGCCTTTATAAACCTGGGCTTTGGTGTCCTTGGTGGAGCATGATGCCAAGAGTGGCTCTGGAATTGAACAAGGCAGTTCAGGAACGCCTGCGGCATACCTTCATAGGGATTTACAGATTAAACCAGGAACAATGAAATGAATCCGACCATTGGCTGGTGGCCAACCAATGTCCTCACTGTGCTTTGTCTAATTGTCAGGTGGTCAACTCCCTTAATCTGATCACAATTTGAAAAGGTCAATTATCCTTGATGTACTGAAACGTATTAAAGTTGTTTGTGACACACAAATTAGTCTGTGACACACCTTGACATGAGTCCAGTCAAATATGACACAGGCATTCCTCACTGAGCCTTCAAGCTGTGGCGGCACCCCAATTTCCATAGGCCAAACAAAACCTAATGATGACTGATTAGAACAAAAAGCAAAGTCTTGCCTGCATGTAAACATAGGTTCTTTTTAGTCATCCAATGTCTTCTTTCGTGAAAACAGGCAATAACTGCAAGACCAACCCATAGACTCATCATGTTGGTGTACGAGTACTGATCACATATATTAGAAAAACAAAGACGTGTGGCTGAAATTTGGACGAAAATTAGGTGAAGGAGCAGGTCTGCTTGGGATTTTAAATAAAGCTAATCTTTTTCAGCACAGGGTTCGTTTTTGAGCACGAGAGATGCTCAGAAGGAAGGGGAGAAACATAGAGGAGACAATATTCACTCATATATACAAACGTTACAGAATGCACAAGATGAGAGCCTGCACAAATACACTCCCATACCATTCACCTACACAAGAGTACACCATGCAGAAATGTAGACCCCGCATGTCCACAAGGGCTGTGACTGTGCATGGTCAAAACATACCAGACTCAGCATCTTTCTTTTAGAAGACCATGGCGCTATACAGGGATAAAATGTAAGTCACAAATATATCAAAGATATTTTAACGTTTCTGGTTATTTTTCTGGTAGATGTCCCAATATTATATACAGAGAGCCAAATCAAATGAAGGAGCCTTCAATGGCAGGCGAGTGCCATTAAAAATACAAGGGATTAAAAAAATGCAATGAAATCCAAATTAAATAAAGTATACATTTGTTCTGCCCTACCAGGTGTTTGTTGACTGTAAGTAACTGGCAGATTTGGCGCTGTCACAACACACTACTGGGGCTGTGTTATATTAAAGTAGCAGAGCCCCTCTTTGTTGAAGGTGCGCTGGGCACAAACAGGGAGCGTGCACAATACTACATATAATGTGATGCCATCAGGACTGCCTCAAACTTGTGGCTCCACTTGGGGCAGCACATTTGAAAAAGCTGGAGTGGTTGTTTGAAGCAGTGTTGGGCCTGACATACTTGGTGTGGTTTTTCCCCAACTTTTCCCCTTGACTTTGTTTTGATGGCCTTAGGACTCTGTGCTTTACTACGGCTAACCAGTGCAAAAGCAGTTGTACTCTCTCCTTGTAATGTGGTAACATTATCTCCCACCCAAATGCCACATTTAATTTACTTAAGTCTCTAGTAATGTGGCACGGCCTGTTCCCGGGGCTTGTAAATGAAATGATTTATGCCACTCACTTAAGTAGCCTTTTAAACATGTCTCAGGCTTGCATTTGCAGCCTGTGTGCGCAGTTTAAACTGCTTTTTTGACCTGGCAAAATAATACCTTTCTACCAGGCCTAATCCCTCCTTTTTAATGCGTACACGTCACTCCTAGGGTAGGCTCTAATCAGCCCATAGGGCAGGATGCAGCATAATTGAACAGTTGGTTATGTACTTTGTAAGAAATTAGGTTAATGGTTGTTGTAGGGGAGGTGAAAACTTTCTGAAGCAGCAACCACAATTCTAGTCCGGGGAAAGTCACAAGCAAACCCTAAATTAACCTGTGCTCAACCTTAGGGTAGCTTGGCACAGAGTAGTCAGGCTTAACTCAGAGGCAATGTGTAAAGCATTTGTGTAACTGTTCAAACAGTAACACAGTGAAAACACACCACAGAAAGGCTCCCACCTCAGATTAGAAAAATAGAGTATATTTTACTGACTAAAACAAGACCAAAACAGCACAAATTTAATCAGTAGAACTGGAGATATGCAGGCTCAATAATGTAAGCCAAAAATAGCTCCAAAATGCATAAAGCGGCCACTGTGAATATCTGGTTGCGCCGGACTTGGCTAAAGGCTCAAGTTCAGGCTGGCCCCAAAGGTGCGTGTGCCGGATACAGGGACACAGTTAGGCCCTCTGAATTAGAGTACCTTAAATCCTGGTTGCTGAGTGTTGCAAGGTCCCACAACAAGGATGTGTCATGCACCTGAGGTGAAGAATTAGTTCCAAGGAGCTGTGAGGCTGTGATACAAGGTCCTGCATTGTCGTCAAGGGTCCCTTTAATGAGTGCTTGCGATGCAAAGTCTGGCGTTGAGGTTGAGGCATGCAGCCGGGTAATGCATCAGTTCCGAGGAGCTGCAAGGTTGTGATGCGAGAAGCTCTGTCATCATTGAGGCTGCCGCCAACAAGGGATGTGTGATGTGAGAGTCTGCACCAGGGATGCGGGCTGCGAGGTCGATGAACTTATGAATCCTCGCAGCAGAGTTGATGTGTCGGTGCTTCTAGGGGTTACGCCTCACAGCAGAGGAGATGTGTTGGTTCTGCGAGATCTACAGATGGGCTGGCAGAGCACCTTTAGGACCACTTCTAAGGGTCTAAGACTGGGGTGGCATCACTGTGCAGGGTAGAACTCACAGTTGCAGGGCCCAGGTGTTGGTTACATGAGACTAGACCTTGGAGTCACTCTGGTGATCCTCGGTATAGGTTGCACATCCAGTCCTTCTTACCCAGGCAAGAGGACAGCAGGCAGCAGGTCAGCAAAGCAGGCAGAAGTCCTTCAGGGCAGCAGTCCAGCAGACTGGCAGTCCTTTCAGCAGCACAGCAGTCCTTCTTCCTGGGAGAGATGTCCACAGGCCCAGTAGTGTACTGAAGTGTTGGTGTCAGAGGTCCAGTATTTATTCCAAGTGTATCCTTTGTCGTGGGAGAAGCTTATAGAGGTTTCAGTTTGAAGTGCACAGGTTACCTGTTTCCCCTACTGTGGCTCCAGTCAAACCACAGGGAGTAAGCAGCCCTTTGTATGGAGGCAGGACACAGTCTATTCAAGCGCAGGTTGGACACTGGCCAGCTCAGCCCTACCAACTGCCAGTGATGGCTCAATCCAACCATCCCTAAGCTCTCTATTGTGTGTGGCTGTCTGCTGGGAATAGACAAAACCCACTGTCAGCTACATCCAGTCTTGTGACCCAGAGACATGCTACAGTAACTAAATGGCTACAGCAGAAAAATGCAAAATTTCTAAAAGTATCATTTTCAAAATTGTAATGTAAAATCAGACTTTACCCTAAAAGAGGATTTTCATTACAATCCAAAGACACCAAACATGAACTGGTTACCTGCGTCCATGTGGAAGTTATAGCGTATTAAATGTAATAAGATTACTTCAGTGTTATCCTACGGGAGAGGTAGGCCTTGCAGTAATGAAAAACAAAATTACGTTTTTCACTACTAGTACATGTAAATCTTAAAAGTACATACCTAACTTTTTAAATACACTACACCCTGTCCTCTAGGCTGTCCAGGTCCTACCCGAGGGGATATTTATATGTATTAGAAAGGAAGGTTTGGGCTTGGCAAAAAGTTTATTTTGCCAGGTCTAAATGGAAGTTTAAAACTGCACACAGAGGCTGCAATGGAAGGTCTGAGACATGTTTAAAGACATGTTTAAAGGGCAACCTAATTGGGCGGCAAAATAAATACGCAGGCCCATTGGCAGCATTTAATTTACAGGCCTTGGGTACATGTAGTACCAGTTTTACTAGGGACTTATAAGTACATTATATATGCCAATTGGGGATAATCAAGTGTTACCATGTGTAAAAGAGTGAGCACATGCACTTTAGTACTGGTTAGTAGTGGTAAAGTACACAGCAAAAACAAAATCAGCAAAAGAGGAGGAGGAAAGCAAAATGTTAGGGGGAAGAACGTGCTAAGGCTGACATGTCTAATATACTTTTAACATTTCCATATCTGGTAGTGGAAAACTATTAAATTAGTATTTCACTACTGCAAGACCTGTCTCTCATATAGGATAACTTTGGATTGCCTTTTTACAGTTAATAGTGATAACTTTCAAACTTTTCAAATTCAAGTACAAAAGTTGAGTTTGGTCTTGTAATTTAAAACCCTCTTTAATGGTAAAGTATTTTAAGCCACAATTCTGAAAATGGCACGTTTAGAAAGTTGGCATTTATTTGTCCTAACCATTTGGTGCCTGCAGTCGGTATCCTGGGTGTTGGAAGATGGAGTCCCCGTCCCGCACCACTGTCACCAAATACGAGACCCAGGACTCCTCACTCAATGTTAGGCCAAGTAAGGACACTGTTTGAAATAGCCCTGCTCAACCCCTCAGTAGCTTGGCACGAGCAGCCAGGCCTATCTTCAAGGCACAAGTGTACAGTATGTGCAACCACACACAGCAACCCACTGGTGACACCACAAATAGACTCCACACAAGTTTTATAAAACGAGTATAAACTTTATATAAAAAGATATACGATCCGACCCCACGATACAAAAGCTAACAAAAAACAAAGGGTAATATTTGTTCCAGCTGGCTGGTAGGTTCAAATCCTAACCACCGCTTTCAAAATGCTATGCTAGCCACAATGCTAGAATCACACATGTTGCAATGGACAAACAATAATGCACTGTGTAACGATACAATCCTGTGCTGGGCAAAGGAGAAGTAATACAATGCTTAAAGATACACCCCAGTACCTTGCAATGGGAGAACAAATGCAATGCATACTGCTACATTCATGCTCTGTACAATGAAGGAATAATGCAATGCATCACACCCCAATCACTTACTTGGCAATAAAGAAATAATGCAATGCACACCGCTACACTCATGTACTTTGCAATGAAGGAATAATGCAATGCGGGCCGCTACAATCCTGGACTTGGCAATGGAGAAATATTGCAATGCGTGGCGCTTCAATCATGTACTTAGTTATTCGGAAATAGTGACAGTCATCATAAGACAGTCCAGCAGTTCGACAGCAGCAATATTGGAAATGTGTATTTAGACAATCAGCTTCTTCGATAACAGTTGCCCCCCACACATATCACTGATAACATAAAGTACAGCTTCTCACTTGGACCCCAATCTGAGCCTAAGCAAAGGCTCACATCGCCAGAAGGAATGAGAGGTCGAGAGAGTGTCCCTTCGAGCCCGCATCCCACCCAGGTAGTGAACCACATTACCTGCGGGAGCGACCCAACTCTCCTCTCCTCCTTCAGCGAACTGGGCCTTCCGTGCAGAACTTTCTCAATGAGCCTCAGCGGTTCGGCCTGGAAGCTCCGCTCCTGCGGGGCTGCCGGTCCGGGCCGCAACCGTTAGGAAGATCTCAGGCGGCTGAAGGGAACTTGTACCCCACGCCCCTGAGATTACGTTACGCCTGGTGCAAGTTCACCATAGCACCCTCCGGGTCTCCTCTGGCACAAAGCCACACACACATCGCTGATGGGACATCACGTCAACTCTGAGGGCACATTCACCAGGCACTCCTTCCTGCGGTCTCAGTTGGCACCAAGGCAGGTACACCGAACTGCAGAGAATCACTTTCCTCCGGTGCACACAATGATCAGCTAATTACCTCCACAGTCGCAGGCTGCACCAAAGCATGCACAGTGCTTCACTGAGACTTACTTCAACTCCGGTGCCCTGATATCCAGGCACTCTTCACCAAAGCCTTCGGCTGCACCATGACACGCTCACTGTGTCTGAGCCTCACTTCTCCTCCGGTGCACTCAATGACCAGGTGCACTTCACCAGCGCTTCAGGTGCACCCCGACATGCACCCTGCGTGTCTGAGGATCACTCCACTTCTGATGCACACGTTGACCAGGCGCTACTCACCAATGCCTCCTGTGCACCGCGACACGCACCATGCTTGTCCGAGACCCCCTTCACTTCCGATGCACACGGTGGCCAGGCGCTCTTTACCTGCACCAGCGGTTCACAACAACACACACCTGCGTGTCCGAGTTTAACTTCACCTCCGATGCACATGCTGACCAGGCGCTCTTCACCAACGCTTACGGTGCACCACGACACACACACAGCGCGTCCGAGTCTCACTTCTCCTCTGTGTGTCCAAGATCACAGGGCACACCTTACGAGGGTCTCAAGCTGCCACAACATGCGCCCACCGCATTGCTTGAAACTTCTCTGTAAACTTTTATGTTCCTGTGTTTCCAAACAGGGAGCAAGCTCAACTCGAGCCCTTGGGGTAACAAGACACAGCACAAAGCACAGTCTTCTTTAGGCAGGGGGACCCAGCGCACACAGCACACTCCCAACAGTCTCTTCCCTGGTTAAAACAGCAAATGGCACACCAGCCCCAGATCACGAAGCAAGGGTTGGTCCTTCCCAGCAGTCCCTTCAGTTGTTCCTTCCTTAGCAGAGGTTCCTCTTGACCACGAAATGGGTCGAAGGCTTTTCAGTCTCAATCTATTTCTATTCCAACGATCGGGGGCCTCAGCTCTCATAGTTATACCCCCAAATGTCTTTGAAGTTCGTTGTGCTCGGGGGTCCCTGACCCCTGCCTTAATCAGTTCTGGGTGTCTCCCTCCCAGTGTCACCTTTCTCTCTCTGATACTGGGGGTCTGGATCCTTAATCACTCAGCAGGAGACAGGAGTTCACCTCCTGGGGCTTATCCTTGCCTACTCTCCAGAAGCAGGTTGCCCTGGTGCCATCTCAACCCCTCCCTGGGTCAAGACCTCCCCCAGCTACTCTCACGTCTCAGATCCAGACAGTCAATCCACATTCAGCAGTGACACACATAAATGCTAAAAGCACAAAACTCAGCCACTTTCTAAAAGAGTGGTTTCTGAACACATAGTGACAAAACCACTTTCATAGAAAGATGTGTTATGACACTGTGAGTTCATACATACTAAACTTCACCTCTCCATTTTAATCTTATAAGAAACTAGGCTAACAAAACCCAATACCCAGCCTCCCCATTCTATCCAATGGGCAGGATGGCCTTTCACCATTAGAAAACGAAATGGAGTGTTTTTCACTGTCAGGACATAGCACACACCTCAGTATATGTCCTACCTTTTACTTACACTGCACCCTGCCCAGGGGTTACCTGGAACCTACCACAGGGGTGCCTACTGTGTATGCAAAAGTGAAAGTAAGGAAGTGGCTGCACTTGTCAGGACAACATGCTAACTTAGCAAACTGCAGGGAGGCCCTACACTGCAGGCCTGAGTTCCCTTCTCCATGCACCTTTGCATTACTATCCCTGGCACACACAGTGCACATCACTTGGGACTTTACTAGTAAGGCAAACATGCCAATCATGGCCAACCAATTACCATTACACTTTACACAGGAAACACTTGTACTTTGGCACTGATAAGCAGTGGCAAAGTACCAAAGCATCTAATTTGGCAACTCTATCTCAGGAAAACGGTCTAGGGGGAAAGCAAATAGTTTTGGGAACTTTAGCCAAAAAGCCCAAGTCCTACACAACCCACTCCCAGCCAAAAGCCATTTTAGACCAATCATTACCTTGATGGACTTCCCGGCTTCAGGTGATAGAATCAGGGTGCAGGCCCTCTACTACATGGACACCCTCCAGTTCCACGCCTTCCTGACTCCAGGGGGACTTCTTGATCACTACTCCCTGAGCCAACAATGGTGTTCCATGGATCGCTCCTGGCCGGGGGGACCCCTCCAGGGGTGCTGGTCCAACACCAACCCCCCCCCCCCTGGAGTGGTACCCTGGGTAGACCCATCGGTCATGATACTACCTCCATTTATCCTGCCCTCCAGGTTACAGTAGGTCTACCTTGGTCACTTCTAGGTCACCCGGCCCTACTGGTTGGACAATATCCAATTGGTGTCCCCACTGGGGAGCACAACCCTCTCTTAATCATCTATTTAGTCTTCTGGGCCTGCCACTTAGGAATGGCACCTACAAACTTCAGGATGGAAGGAGCTCTGACTAAAGACTCCCCACGCCCTCCTGACGTTGGATGTTCTTCCTCACATCTCTGGAAAGGAAGCATTGGGACTCTACCCGTGGGCGCTCCTATGGCCCCCTCCAGTTTCCTGGGTGGTGTTGCTGATCCCTGGGGGTGCTGCTTACTCTTCTCCCCCCTCTTTTGAGACAAGGGGCTAGCCAGCAACCCATCCTCACTACTCTGGGATCTCCTTGCACCACTTGGCCCTTATTCTCTCTTTGGGGCCTTTTCAGGCCCCTCCACCGATGACCAGGGATCCGGTTCTTGTGCAGGCTCCCCGGAAACAGGGAGCCCACACCTTAACCCAAGGTGGCGCAATCCTGGGAAATCATCTGAGCCTAGGCTCCTCTGGGGCCAAATTGGACAACCGCTCCAAATAATTTACCATATTAACCACTACCCAATCTTCCAGTGCACACTTGTACTCATCCACACTTCACACTGCCTGTACACTGCCACCAATCACAATGGACTCTGTTTGTCCACCCTGAATGTCCATTTCCCTCATGCTTAACTCATCAGAAAAGAGAATCTGTTTCTCTTCCAACTCTAGAGCGTTCCTGCTCTCCTCTGCTTGAGTTTTAAGTTTTAACATCTCCTACTCATGCAGTCTGACCTTATGGTTTTCCTCCTACTCCTCTGGTGAAAAACTCCTCCCTGAATGGCTAATACCTGCACCTGTGGTTGGTCCCTCCACTGGCAAATCCTGTGGACCATATCCATTCCTTGGGTCATCCTCTTCCACCTCAACATTACCCTTCTCCTGAACCTCTTTGGCTTCCAACCAGGCCCTCAAGGCCACTTCCGGCTCCTCCTTCTTTGCGCTACCCTTCATGGGACATCTAAAAGCCCAGCAGAATTTCCTCTACTGATCAACCTTGTAGGTAAACAATGCCTCAATGGTAAACTCTAATTCTGCAGCCACCGCCTCACCGGCTATCTGGCTCCCCTCCTGAGACATGATGTGTGGTTTAAAGGTTACTCAACAATAGAACCAACAATTAAAACATTATGTTGTTGGCTCATGGTCTGCAATCAATTTATGATGTACACCAATTACTGTGAGTGATTTTGCAAACACACGTTTCAATTACATTTAGGATCGTATCCCACCGCTCTGCCACCAAATGATGAAAGCCAGAGTACCTGTCCCGCACCACTGTCACCAAATGCGAGACCTGGGACTCCTCACTCAACGTTAGGCCAAGTACGGACACCTTTTGAGATAGCCCTGCTCACCCCCTTAGTAGCTTGGCACGAGTAGCCAGGCCTATCTCCATGACACAAGTGGACAGTGTGTGCAACCACACCCAGAGCAACCCACTGGTGACACCAAAAATGGACTCCACACGAGTTTGATAAAACGAGTATAAACTTTATATGAGAAGATTTACGATCAGACCACACAATGCAAAAGCCAACATATAATAAATGGTAATATTCGTTCCGGCTGGCTGGTAGGTTCAAATCCCAACCACCGCTTTCAAAATGCTATGCTTGTCGCAATGCTGAAATCACACACGTTGCAATGGACAAGCAATAAATGCACTGCGTAATGATACAATCCTGTGCTGGGCAAAGGAGAAACAATACAATGCTTGACGATACACCCCAGTACCTTGCAATGGGAGAACGAATACAATGCATCACACCCCAATCACATACTTTGCAATAAAGAAATAATGCAATGAGCACTGCAACAATCATGTACTTTGCAATGAAGGAATAATTCAATGCAGGCCGCTACAATCCTGTACTTGGTAATGGGGAAATAATGCAATGCGTAGCTCTACACTCTGTACTTTGTTATGCAGAAATAATGTCAGACGTCATAAGTCAGTCCGTTAGTTCATAAGCACCAATATTGGGAATGTGTATTACGACAATCACCCTCTTCGATAACAGCTGCCCCCCACACCTATCACCGATGACATGAAGTAAGCTTCTCGCTCGGGGCCCAGTACTGCCAATCCTTTAGTCAGTTTGGGCTCCAATCTGAGCTGAACCAAAGGTTCATGTTGCCAGAAGGAATGGGAGGCCCAGAGAGTGTCCCTCCGAGCCCGCACCCTGCCAAGGTAGTGGTACACGTTACCTGGGGGCGCAACTCAACTCTCCTCTCCTCCTACAGTGAACTGGGCCTTCCGTGCAGAATTTTCTCAATGGGCAAAGCGGCTCGGCTTGGCAGCTCAGATCCTCCGGGGCTGCCGGTCTGGGCCGCAACTGTTAGGAAGATCTCAAGCGGCCGCAGGGCACACGTACCCCACGCCTCTGAGATTACGTTACTGCTGGTGCACGTACAACAAAGCACCCTCTGGGTCTCCTCTGGCACAAAGCCACACAAAACATCGATGATGGGCCTTCACGTCGACTCTGAGTGCACGTTCACCAGGCACTCCTTCCTGCGGTCTCAGTTGGCACTAAGACACGCACACCACGCTGCAGAGACTCACTTTCTTCTGGTGCACACAATGATCAGCCGATCACCTCCACAGTCCCAGTTTGCACCAAAGCATGCACACTGCTTCACTGAGACTTACTCCAACTCCGATGCCCCATATCCAGGCTCTCATCACCAATGCCTTCGGCAGCACCACGACATGCTAACGGTATCTGAGCCTCACTTCTACTGTGTATTCGATGATCAGGCGCTCTTCACCAGAGTCTACTGTGCACACAGACACGCACCCTGCATCTCCAAGACTCACTCCACGTCCGATGCACATGTTGACCAGGCGCTCCTCGCCAATGCCTCCTGTGCACCGCGACATGCCCCCTGCGAGTCTGAGACTCCCTTCACCCCCGATGCACACGTTGACCAGGCACTCTTAACCAGCGCCTGCAGTGCACCACCACACGCACCCTGCACGTCTGAGTCTCACTTCACCTCCGATGCACACGCTGACCAGACACTCTTCACCAATGCCTGCGGTGCACCACGACACGCACCAAGCACGTCCGAGTCTCACTTCTCCTCTGTGTGTCCAAGATCACAGGGCACACCTTCTGAGGGTCTCAAGCTGCCACAACGTGCACCCACTGCGTCGCTTGAAACTTCTCCAGAAACCTTTATTTTCCTGTGTTTCCAAACAGGGAGCCAGCTCACCTCGGGCCCTTGGGGTAGCAAGACACAGCAGAAACTACAGTCTTCTTCAAGCAGGGGGGCCCAGCGCACACAGCACAGTCCCAACAGCCTCTTCATTGGTTAAACCAGCAAATTGCATACCAACCCCAGATCATGAAGCAAGGATTGGTCTTTCCAGCAGTCTCTTCAGTTGTTGCTTCCTTAGCAGAGGTTCCTCTTGACCACGAAATGGGTCCAAGCCTTCTCAGTCTCAATCCATTTCTATTCCAATGTTCAGGGGTCTCATCTCTCATAGTTATACCCCTAAATGTCTTTGAAGTTCATTGTGCTCAGGGGCCCCTAACCCCTACATAAATCAGTTCTGGGTGTCTACCGCCCATTGTCACCTTTATCCCCTTATTACAGGGGGCCTGGATCCTTAATCACTCAGCAGGAGACAGGTCAATTGGTTTATAGCAGCAACCCAGGCCTCTTCACCTCCCGGGGCTTCTCCTCGCTTACTCTCCAGAAGCAGGTCAGCCTGGTGCCATCTCAACCCCTCCCTGGGTCAAGAACTCCCCCAGCTCCACTCACCTCTCACATCCAGACAGTCAATCCACATTCAGCAGAGACACACAGAAATACTTTAAGCACAAAACTCAGCCACTTTCTAATAGAGTGGTTTCTGAACACACAGTGACAAAACCACTTTCATAGAAAGATGTGTTATGACACTGTGAGTTCATACATACTAAACTTCACGGCTCCATTTTAAAGTGATAGGAAACTAGACTAACAAAACACAATATCCAGCCTCCACCATTCTGTCCTATAGCAAGGGTGGCATTTCAACAGTGAAAAACGAAATGTAGTGCTTTTCATGTCAGGACATAGCAAACGCCTCAGTATATGTCCTGCCTTTTACTTACACTACTCCCTGCTCAGTGGTTACCTGGGACATGTAAATGTAAATGTAAATGTGTTTAGATTTATATAGCGCAACACTTTAACCCAGGGGTCTCAAGGCGCTTGCTTAGGGAACCCGTCCTGGTATTCCCGTGTGAGATACCCCGGCCGGGTATCCACAAGGTGAAAGCCAGGCATCCCGCCGCGAGGGGCCGTAGTGGAGATTAAGCAAGCTATTGCCCAGAGTCGCAGAGTGTGACCCCGTGAGTCGAGTAGGCACCGGAGCGAGAATTGTCGACTCCGTGGAATTTTGAGCCCGAGTCCCGCCGAGGCGGGGAATCGAACCCTGGTACACGGCCGATCTCAGCTTCCGGGTCTGCCGCCTCTAACCACTGAGCCACGCTTCTCCACTTCCACTGAGGCACGCTTCTCCACTTGACATACCACAGGTGTGCCCACTGTGTACACAAAAGGGATAGTAAGGCCTGACAAGTGGTTGCACTTGTCAGGACAACATGCTAACTTAGCAAACTGTGCGCATGCCCTACACTGCACGCCCGAGTTCCCTTCTCCGCGCACCTTTGCATTACTAGCCCTGGCACACACAGTGCACATCACTAGGTACTTTACTTGTAAGGAAAACATACCAGTCATGGACAACCAATTACCATTACACTTTACACAGGGAACACTTGTACTTTGACACTGATCAGAAGTGGCAAAGTACCCAAAGCGTCTAAATTGACAACTCTATGTCAGGAAAACAGTCTAGGGGGGAGGTAAAATGTTTAGGGAACTTTAGCCAAATAGGCCAAATCCTACATTGGGTCACATGACTGGGTGTAGCTGGCAGTTGTTCTTTGTGTATTGCTCCCAGACGGTGAGACAAAGAGGGAATAGATGGTGGCAAGATGGGCCATCTCTGTCAGCATGAGTGGAAGGAGCTGCCACCTACCACACTTGCACATGGCAATGACTCTGCCTCAGCACACTCACAAAGAGTTTGACACTAGTCTTTTGTACCCCTTTAGACAAGTTGGGGATACAGGGAGACAGGAAACTCCAGACACCTCTTTAAGGGAAGGCCTCCAGAAGATTCTCCAACTTCAAAGGGTGCAGGGGGGATAACTATTGGATACTCAGATCCAACCTTTCAGTGCATATCTGGACCTGTGGAAGACTCAGAAGAAGGACTGCTGTGCTGCTCTGATGCAAGAGGAACTGCTACTCTGCTGCTCTGCTACTCTGGTGCCTGCTGCCCTGCTGCTCTGTTGTCTGAGTGAGAAGGACTAGACCTGCCTCTTGAACCAAGGACCACCAGATTGACTTCTAGGTCTAGTGGAATCGACTCCTGATCAGAGTCTCTGGAACAAAAAAGGGTTCCAACCACCTTGAACTCTGCACCTGTATTCTGCCCTGCCCTCCAAGTAGTGTGACGCATTGCCTTGCAGCTCCACATCAGAACATCCACTACACAACACAGCCTCAACTCCGGACCTCGCAGATCTTTGGAACTGCCGCTGTGTGAGTGATCCTCTACGCAGGCCCTCACATTGCAGTGCGACAGCTCATTTGAACCTCTGCTGTGCAATGCATCCTCAACACAGGACCTCGCATCGCAGCCACACTGCTCCATGGAACTGCCTCTGCGTAAGGCGTCTTCGACGAGGAACGTTGCAACACTTTACAACCATGATTTAAGATACTTTGTTCAGCGGGCCTAATTTGGTCCAAGTATCCGGCCCACACTCCACTGCGGTTGGCCAGAATTTGGACTTTGTCCTGGTCTGGCAAAACCAGATAACCATAGCTGCCACTTTGTGCTTTTAACCACTACTTTTATTTTAAAATTGCATATCTCTGGTTCTATTCATTTATTACATTTTACTCTATTTTAAAAAAAATCTTGTTCTGTGTTTTCACTTTATTACTGCTTTTGTGCTCTATATATACTTTAAACATTGTCTTTGAGTTAAGCCAGATTGCTTTTGTGCCAAGCTATCAGATCATTAAGCACAGGTTAATTTATGGTTTGCTTGTGTTTCACCCTGACAAGAATTGTGTTTGTTGCTTGAGTAGGGTTTCATCCCCCTCAACCAGTAACCCATTTTCTTACAAGCAGCCACCCCATATTTCACAGTGCAGGCAGTACCCAGCTTGCACTTTAAAGGCAGAACATATATTCCCCCCAACTGGCTGGTGTAAAGAGTGACTGCACTCGTCTGCATGGAGGTGACTGGAGTCCATGCCTCCCCAATGCCCCCTTCCAGAGGGCTCCTTCGGGGGTGCACTGACTATGCATCATCTCTTTCTGGCACACAGTCAGTGCAGATTCTGGTGTTTTCTTGAGCTGCATGGGGTTACAACCTCATGCCAATGAGGAAATACCCGCTTTAGATAGCACTAGTGCTATGTGTGCACCAGCGATATCTGCATTAAAGAAGAGGTTGCACAAGCATCCATAGCCCCATTTGTAATACTACAGTGCCCCAGGGACACAGAAGCAGATTCAAACATTTGTTGCTCCCGCAGGGTGCTGCCTCCAATACAGCCAATGGTCTCTACATGAGGAAATGCATGAGAGCTGTGAGGTTGGGCTGCTCTTTAGAGAGGATTGTTTGCCAACTAGGGAGTATAATGCATACCACTCCTATTACACTAGGGCCCAGATTTACTGAGGGCTAGCGATGCCCTAGCGTTACGCCAGAACACGCGAGCCCTTAAGTGAGATGCAGCAGTGCGCAGTGAACACAGCACGGCGGCTATTCAGCAGGCGCCGAACCCCGGGAGAATAAGCAGAGGAAGAAGGAAAGTCGGGACCCGCTAAGCTAAAAACAACGGGAGCCGCGGGAGAGCTGCGGGCCACGGTCGCGTTGCAAGAGGCGCCGAACCTCGGGAGAAAAAAAAAACCAGAGGAAAGAAGGAGAGTCGGGAGACCCGCAAGTTGAAGACAACGGGAGCCGCGGGAGAGCTGCGGGCCACGGCCGCCTTGCATAGGAGACCCAGGCAAGGTCAGACTGATTCGGGCAAACTCCGGACAAAACTTTGGGATCACCCGGGTTTACGCCCACGCCCACGCCCACGCCAAGCCTGAGCCAAGCCTTAGCCCGAGCCCATAGGACGCCCGTACTGAGTCCGGACTCCACAGTGCCCCTCCCGCTCCCTCCCCCTCCTCTTCTCGGCTGGGGGAGGTCGAGTGGCAGCGACAGACTCCCTGACTTCCTGACTCCCTGACTTCAGAGGCACTTGCAGAACAATCGGGCACCCGGCCAATCAGCCAATCGGCTCGCAGCAGGCAACAACAGGCAACAGCAGCGATTTCCTGCATTTTAGAGTGGATGGGAGGAGGACAGAAGGGATTACAGGCAAGCAGAGAAGCGGAGCAGCGGGCTGGAGGAGTCGAAGGAGCAAGGTGAGAGCGCACCCCTGCATCAGTTCAGTCTCACCCATACCCACCTGCGCTTGCTCCGGACTGCCAGCACTGTAGTCACTGCCCATAGTCTCACAGTCCACAGCGGACTCCTTTAGCACTCCCCAGGCATCAGTAGCAACACACTGTAACCCACTGTTAGCCCGGGACCAGGTAGGGCTCAGTGGGGTTCAGAGGAAGGGAGTAGGGAGTCGGTCTAGCCAGTAGTCTTGCGCTGCAAGGAGTCCAGGGGAGAAGAGGGGGCATAAAACATCGGGAGACAGCCCGCACCTCAGCGGACCAGCACAGACTGGTACAGACCGGCAGACTGAAATCAAATTGAAGTGCCAGGCGCAAGGACGGGGGCAAAGAGGAAGAGGGAGCAAAGCTCTCCCACTAGCTGGCTAAGAACCGTATAACCTCGCCGACAATCCCTCACACACTGCCGTGCTGACCGGTGCTGACCCGTACGAACCTCTATTGGACCACGCCAAGACGCCAAGTCCCTAGTACTCCCTCATTAAAGATCAGGGGGGCAAGGAGCGGAAAGAAGCGGGCCCGAGCCCCAATCGGGGAAAAATGAGATCAGGGAGAACGCGACACCCAGTTGAAAACAAAAAGCCCTCAAAAAAATCAAAGAAGCAAAACGCAGAAGACATTCCTTCAGGGGCCAAATCCAGCCCAAGGGAGAGGTTGGTCTCAGTACCAACCCCTGAAATGACATCAAATCCTACAAGAAAATCAGGGCTCCTAAAATTCTTTTATCTAAAGGATCCCATTGCAGCAATTTACGCACCAACTGTTGAGGCCAGCAACTTGCCTAACCCTATTTCCCCAATTAACATCCTCCCTACACCGGTTAAAAGCCCATCTAACACGACCAACGGTCAACAAGGGTCAACTCCCCAACCTCAATCTAAGGGCCCAACACCCAAGGGAAACTCAGCGATTGTTACTGCACAAGTGCATTATTCAAACCCCCACTTAGGGGAAAAAGATCACGCCAAAATCCCAAAGGACATTGTGGTTGATCCCACCACAAAGGAGTGTAGTCGGAATATTAACAACAGCACAACATTTACCGACCTGGTTGAAGCAATGGATCTCAAAGGACCAACAAGGCCTAAAGAAGGACCGACAAGCCACAGCACAACACTTACCGACCTGGTTGAAGTAATGGATTCCAAAGGTCCACCAAGGCCTAACGATGGTCCAGCAAGGCCCAATGAGGGACCGGCAACCCATAGCAATTCTCCTTCAGTATCCCTACGAGACGGAGATCCATGGCAAAAACCGTTGTTTCTATCGAACGACTCCGAATTGGAAGAACTAACGGAGAGAATATCTATGTACCTAGACACTCAAGGTAGAGCACTACGAACTGAGCCGAGTCCGAAAAATCAATACCCGAGTCTAGGTTTGGCGATGTCTACCCCACGCTGCCCAGTGGAAAAAAGAACTCATCCTAACCTTACCATAAATGACAGTAACACCGCGTCAATAAATGACCTTCACTCCAATCAAACGGCACCAATAACTATTTCATCAGGCAGCTCGATGGACATAGACACCAAAGATTCAAACAAGACACAAGGAGACCAGCCGTCCACATGGATCAGGACCTTACTAAGTTCTTTAGATCAAGCCATAAAAGTCCTGAACTATCAATCAAATAAAATGGAGGTGCAGATTGACCTCATCACCTTAGTGGCGGGCCACATTGCAGGCATAAACACAAAATTGGACTCACTTTCATCATTGGTAATAAACCAGGGGAAACCAGACGCCCACATCGGCCCAAACAAACAAGAGTGTTATTGTGGTTGTGGTCTCATAATTGAAAAATTAGCAAGTTTGCCGGCCATCCTGATGGACATTCTAGGGGAGGTAAGACACTCCCGCAATCCTGCCGAAAAAACAACCAATCTTACCCCGGAAAAATCACATCCATCCCATGGATCCACCTCAAGCACAAAGGAGCAATTAACGAGCAACCATCGAAAGGATTCAGAACATAACCTAAGGGAAGCGTGGCCAGAAAGATCAGCACAAGATCCGGAAACAACTCAGCCCACCCAAATATCCTTTAAAGAGGAAAAAATAGCAACCAAGAGACAAAAGAAAAAGGCCAGGAAAGCCAGACTAAAGTATAAACAGCAACAAAACAGAGAACTATGCAACTTGTTTCCGATCTTTAAAGTAAATACCCCCCAGGAAACCAACTCCACCGTAATGACCACGCCGCAAGGCGATAAGGAGGAACTAAACCAGCCGTCAAACAAACTAGACACCCAAATCCTCGTGAGGGACGGGGAATCAAGGCAGAGAGCAACAACATTATCCGCTAATCAATCCTGCCCAACGAATTCCACATTAGCTACAGCCCATAGTGACCAAAGAGAAACATGTTCAGTTTTAACGAAAGATCATAACCCAAGGCAAGGAATCACCAACTCTACCCATATCATAGATAACGGAGGTTCAGAGCAATCAAAGCCCAGACAACCCATGGGAGAAAACCCTGGCATACAAACTCCATCTAAATCGGCCAACCTTCACGATCCGATGCCCCCCAGTACACAGCCCAGCTCCTTGAAATTGGTAACATCTTCAAATGTAAATCCAGGAGGAATTCCAGGACCAAAGTGGAACACCGCACTTGCCCGCATGTGCGTCACTGTTTCGGAAAACGAGCGCTCCTGCGCCCTACTCCAATTGCGGCACAATCCTTTGCCGTATGAGCAGTCCAATCCTGCACAAAACCAAAGCACAATAATCACGACGAACTCAGTGAAAATGGATCAGGAACAAGATTCCCCCCCCAAAAGTAGCAACCTTAATGTATCTATGAAGCCTCAACTGACCAAAACAGGCTTCCTGCAAGTTTCTAATAAACTCTCTCATCACCCTGAATCTCCATATCACAAGCTAACTTTTATTCCAGAATATCCATCAAAGGGACCACAGGATATCCTTAATCGAGGCAATTTGCTAAAACTGTTTCATGAAACACCAGCACTAAGTGAGATAACATCACAGGACCTCCTGGCCGTCGAATTCAAAAGAAACCGTCAGAATACAGACTCTGAAGACACCGTCACAACGTGGGCCTCAACGGCCATCACAGTCAAGATATTCTCCACAAAAGATCATTTTGAAACATGGGGAATATCGATTGTACGAAACACACGCCCAAGATATCCATTCCCGTTACAAAAAAGTACCCGCAACGAAACAAAGGGGAACGAAAAAAAAGGTTCTCCCTTTTCCTGTCTACTAGGTGCACGCGCTACTTCACCACCAGCAGCATCAAGTTCTACGAATGGGGTAATCTTGAAAGTAAATAAGCAACCAACCAGTCAACATGGCCGGGACAAAATGGATTGGTCCTGGGTCCCTATGGTCTTGAGTAACAAGGGTCCCTAATACGGAGAAAAACCTTTCAATGACTCCATGCAGGAGGGAGGAAATGCAGAGTGTTAAAAAAACAACTAACCTCTCTGTTTGTTCATGGAAAGTACACGGCTTCCATGAAATGGAGCTGGACCATGACACACAAGCCTTCTTTTCCCAACAAGATATAATCCTGATTCAGGAGTCATGGAAATTATCACCCACAGTAATACCAGGATTCAAGGCCCACCACATCTTGGCAGAAAGACTCTCAAACTTTGGGCACCCCCGGGGAGGCCTATCAACTCATATAACCCAAAAATACAATTGGACATCGGAAGCACTGGACGTAGGCCTTAATTGGGTGCAAGTGACTAGAATCACAGAAACTCTGGCAGTTGGGCCAGAGCAGTGGCAAATCATAATCCTCAACGTCTATATCCACCCGGAACGGAAGTCACACCAAGATAAACAAACAAGCCTAACGTCACTGATAAAACTGATGCAAAAAACCCATTCAGGATGTTCATTATTAATCTCCGGGGACTTCAACAGTGACCTAATCGGCAAAAACAGGGCAAAAGGAAACATGCCGAGGTTAACTTCCAACCTAAGAGAACTAGGTCTGACGATTCTGAACGGCAACACGAGGGGGGACAGGCCGGCAGGTATTACGTACCTGTGTGGAAGGGCTCACTCAACGATAGACTACACAATAGTAAGCAACGACCTAGTTCCAGGCGTCGAGACTTTCAAAATTGTTCAGCGGCCAGAAAGTGACCACTTCCCCCAAATAACCACCTTAAACACCACGCCCACTCTGGCACCGAACCTTTCTTGTCTACTTCATCAAGCATCCAAATTCAACCTAAAGAAATTAAAATGGCGAGGAGAAGGGCTGGAAAAAATTCGGTCCGCCGTCACAGCTCGAATACTTGAGCAAGGGCTGCAAAAAAAGGAAGATCTTGTAAAAAATTGGGAGCAATTGGTCCTGGACCTTCTCCACAAATTCCCAGCAACACCAGGGACACAGATCAAGTCTACCTTCAAAAAGGAGCCTTGGTTCAACATGGAACTAAGAACAAAAAAAAGGAGGGTAGCCAAAGCGGCCCGAGATCTAGCACGCCAAAAAAGACTGGGGTTACAAGCAAACAAGGGAGACCTGATCGAAGCCAGAAGCGCTTATAGAAAGTCACTGAGCATCGCAAAATCCTCCTACAAGGAAAAGCTATGGAATAAACTCCTAAGTGCAGGAAAACATCCTAATAGCCGTTACTTTTGGGGCATGATTAATGATCTAAACAAAGGATCTAAACTCCATCAGGAAGCAGGAGTAGGAGCTGACGCTTGGTCCCAGCACGTACAATCCCTATATTGCACAACAACAGTAGGTCTCTCGAACAACATAAGGTCAACAAATTTAATTGAGGATGATCAGACGGGAATCAACAGCACAGGTACAGAAGGATTAGGGACGAAGGGGGGTTCAAAAGAGGAGACGGTATTCCCGGAACTAACTACTAGAGGAGAACTCTGTAAAATTATTAAAAGACTAAAAGCTGAAGGAGCTGCAGGCCCGAATGGGCTGCCCAACGCCATCTTCAAACACGACCCGGAATTCTGGGCAGATACCCTAATGCCACTTTTCAATCATATTTATAATGATGCCCTGGTTCCCGCGTCTTGGAAGGGTAACGTCATTCACCCAATTTTTAAACATGGTGACCATCGTATTCCAACAAACTATAGGCTTATATCTTTGATAGATGTAGAAGCAAAGCTTTACGCCTCCTGCATCCTTTTAAAGCTGCAAGAATGGATTGAAGAATCAAACAGAATTCCTTGGTTCCAGACAGGCTTTAGGCGGAAAATGGGAACAATCACCAACCTCACTTGCCTGTCATTACTAACGGACAGAATGGCAGCAAAGGGCGCACGGTTGTACGCCTGCTTCGTCGATATCAAATCGGCCTTTGACAGAGTTAACCGAGAGCGTTTATGGGGTAAGCTACAGTGTTGGGGGATGCCGACCAAACTGTTAAAGGCAATAAAAGTTCTATACCAAAACACATGGGCAAAGGTGAAATTGGGAAATGGAGCTTATACCACGAGGAATATACCAACGTACCAGGGCCTAAAACAAGGCTTCGTTTTAGCACCCACCCTTTTTAATCTTTTCCTTTCCGACCTCGCAAAAGTGCTGGAGACGGACGAAGTTCACCCTCCATCATTGGCTAATCATCGAATTCCTTGCCTACAACATGCTGATGATATAGTACTGCTGAGTAAAACTCCAATTGGTCTACAAAGAGCTCTAAACCTACTAGCAAAATATTTAAAGCAAGAGGGTCTGGACCTAAGCAAAGAAAAAACAAAAGTGGTCCGTCTGGTAGACCCAAAGAAACTAAGATATACATGGATGGTGAACGGGACAAAGGTGCAGGAACAATGGTCGTACAAGTACCTCGGAATCACAATATCTCAGGGCGCAAAACAAACGGAGCATAGAACTGCAATACGCGCAAAAGCCCAAACCCTAATCTTCGCTTACCGTCTACTAAAAACAAAGATGGACTGTCCAAATCACAAACATCTGTTGAAGGTCATGTCGGCACAAATTTTACCCTCTCTGTCTTACGGTCTAGTCACCTGGTGTGGCAAGGAAACAGACTTACTAAATGAGCTCCAAACCAAAATCTACAAAGCAGTTTTTAATCTTCCAAGATGTGCCTCAGCCTCGCAAGTTAGGCTTGAATTTGGTCTGCAAAACCAGAAATATAGGAGCATGAGCGGCTTCGTAAAACTGTGCCATAAACTTAGATCTGCAGACCCGGAATCCATGGACTGGCTAAACTGGGAAGTTATAAAAAATCAAGGGGAGACCGGAACCCCGTGCTCCTGGGGAAACTACCTGAAAATCTGCGTAAAAGAGCTGGAGTTGGAAGCTGCATGGGAATCCGCGATGGATAAAGCAAGCATAAGCAGATTGGCCAACAAGGTAGCAAGGAAAAAATCCTTTCAAAAAGATAAAGGGACACTACTAAAACGGCGACACGGCTGGACCATTATCAATTCCTTCAAAGCAGGACTACCACACGCTTACTTAACCTCTCACTTCAACGTGCATTTAAAAAGAGCCTTTACAGATTATAGGATGGGCATGCACATCTCGAAGGATCTATTACCATCCTGGAAAGGTAACCACCAGACTGCGCAATGCAGACTATGCGGTTATAAAACAGAATCACTAGCTCATTTTTTGTGTGTCTGTCCTGCACTTATGGCACAACGGCAACGACTGTTAAAAGGTATTTGCAATGAGCTAAATATCCGCACCTGCAGACAAGCAGTAACTTGTTGGTTGGGAGGGAGTTCTATTATTATGGCTTGCCGGGGAACAAAATTCATGGCAGAAGTGAAAAAAAGTTTGAGCCAAGTAGAACGAGGAGAAGGTTAAGAAGCAGGACACTAAGGCTGCCTTGATTTTAACGAGTGGTAAAGTTTGTATAAACAAGCAAAAACATTTTGATATTCAAAGACAGCGGGAGCATCTCCGGAAGAAACTTTTAAAACATCGTCCCACATCATTTTTAACAAGGGAGGAGACTTAATTTTACCAAACATATTTACACTTTGTATTATTATTTATAATGTGAAAATTGTAATAATTTTAATTAATTATGCAATAAACCTTTTGACTTGACTTGACTTAAGTGAGATTTACTAAAGCATGCAAAGCCTCCTTATGTGGCTCTGCATGGCTTACTAAATCTAGAGTAATGCAAGGCAGCGCAAGTCACTGCCTTGCGTTACTCTGTGTTTTGAAGGCATTCTATGGGTGGAGTGTCGGCATTCCTGCACATCCAGCCATTGAATTTGGCGCATTCTTAAATTTACAAGGGAGTAAAGCTGGTAATGCGTAAAAATTGTACACCATCTCAAAAGAGGCATGATGAGGAGAAATATGTTTATTTCTCCTCGTTAATTCCTCTTTCTACACGTGCTGTATTCTGCAGCACCCAACGATAAAGGAAAATGACTCTGTGAATTGTTGTTTTGCAGGAAGATACCCATTTCTACACAAAAACAATCTTGCCTGTAATGCAAGGCAACTTTGCACCATGGCCCAAGTGTGCCTGCATAGGTGCTAGACTCCACTCAGTGCAGGAGCACAGAGAGAGCAGGAATGCTCTATGTCTTGGTAAATATGGCAAATTCCCGTTCACTCCATTTGATGCAGCGCAGCAAGTTATCTTGCAGCTTTTTGCCAAATGTTAGTACATTTGTGCCTAGGATTTCTGCATCTGCATCACATTTGTTTCATACAGGAAAGGGGTTTTTCACTTAAATTAAGGTGCTTGCCCTCTCAATGTGGGATGTCTCAGGCATAAGCTTTCTGCATACCATTTGTCCCCCATAGTTGGACTTATTGAGCAATAATAAACAAGCTGAGGTATTGGAAAGACTTTAGCACAGAGATGAATTCTGTGAGCAACTTTTACTTTCAATACCCTCACCCAGTACATGCTGATTTGAGTTGGGAGAAAGACACAGACAGGAAGGGTTGGCATCACAAACGTTTCAAGAACCCTCTATTTACTTAACCTCACCCACCAGGTGTGACCGCCAAGGAGAGTTAGATAACCTTTGGTGAAGACGTTTGACAGTTGTTTGGCCCCTCTAATACCTCCTTTATAGTTGGTCAGTGCCAATTTTACAAGAAGTGGAAAGATCAGCAGGAGCGAAATGTCAACGGGGATCCTCCTATTGTTAAAGGCCTCAAATCAAGAGCGGCGTGAGACGCTGTGAGCCGTCATGAAAAGGATGCCCACTCCGCACTGTCTCTAGCTCTATAGCTGCCACTCTCAGAATCAGGTATCAGCCTTAGTGGGCTCACGACCTCAGCCATTCTATCCTTCACTGGCAAAAGAGTAGGCCTCGGTCAAGAGACACTAAGAAGAATTTAAATCACAAAACAGGTTTCTCTACAAATGTTGTGGCTCATTTTTACTATAACAAGTGACCCATCTGTTTGATTTTCTGGCTCATTCAGTAAACCCTGCCTGCTTGCCGGGATTCGTCTCCCAAAAGTGATTCCACCACATTGACACAGCTTATTTTGGCAAGCTCAAAATTGTATTTTATTTTGAGAAACTAATTCCCAAAGGAGGAAGTTTTCTCAACACACTTCAGGTCACTGTTTGTTTTAATTCCCTGGATCTTCCATGCCTCGCCTAGAGGAATCAGGTTGGAAAAAAGTTGGGTTGTTATGAGGTTGATGGGCTTCTGGGTGAAGGGCTTCTGGTGATGGAGCCAGCTGAAGGTCTACCATCAGAAACTGTAAGTTCCCTCACCTCTCTTTGTGAGGGAACTGTCAAACTCTATCTTCCACCTAGATAGTTAAAATGGTATTCAGGAGGCATGGGGAAACATGGACCTTATTTTAGAATTTTGTGGCTGTAATTCTCTTTAAGAAATGTGGCAAATCTTCCATCCGTTGTATTACAATATTACAAGAGTAATATAGCCTATGGAACTTACAATATGTTGGATGGGATAACCATTGTTTTGAGGAAGTATTCCTTCTGCCAAACTCAAAACAAAGGGCCTCATAATGATGCAGGTCAGACCGACATCCGCAGCCGTGCCGGAGTTGTTTGGACCGCCGCGGTCTCCTCAGAAGCGGTAAGGCCGACTGCCGCATTAGGATGCATGATGAATGCAGTCCAATCCGACCGATGAAAGACCGCCCACTCCGAAAACTTTATTCCTATTGCTGGGATGGTGGTCAGAGAAAAACAGCAGTCATAGAGCTGTCCTAATTACAATGTGCATTTCTGACGAGCCGACCATCCAGGCAGCCTCAACTCATCGGAAAGAAAGGATTTGGGGTGCATAATCATCAAATCCACTGCTCCCCGCAAGTCTCTGGCATGGACCCCTACACTGCATCTGCTGAATCCTGAAGACTTTGACCCTGTGGGCACCAGAATGCAGGTAAGTCTGTAGGTGGTATGCATCTCCATTGACTGGACAGTGCACAGTTTGCCACACTCCAGCAATGAGGTACACGCAGCACAAGACAGATCCCCATATAAGTCATGTATTTGTGTACATATTGCATGTTTCCTGTGAATTTGTACGCACTTGCAGCAACATATTCAGCGATATGTGCATCACTGTAGATGAGACCGCCGAGGTAGCAGCAGTTGCATAGTAATACTGCGGTGAAACTTTCGCGGCCTCGGATTGCGGCTGAAACGGTCTAACGGTCAGTCCGACCGGCATCATAAAGAGACCCAAGGTCTTTAACCATTACATAGTTTAAGTCTTACCCAAAGAATGGGCTCTGCTGGTGAGAATGCATATCTATCTCTGTGGAAAGTATCATTCAAATTTAACAACATGCTGCAAGTAGAAAGTAGAAAAAAATCAACCAATTTGGATTTTTCAGTCCGAATTCACCAGATCATTTTGTTAAGTGTTTAATCCAGTGGCAGAATTGTCTTGAAAGCTTCAGTAACTAAATACTATACTAGATCATTAAAACTCCAATTCTTTATGAGAATTGAAACTATGGAAAAAGGGTCTATTTCAAGATAGCCACCTCATTTACTATCTGTCCTACCAATCAGAATGGTGAAGACATTTTGCATTTAGGATTGCTGGAGAGTGAGGCAGAGCATGAACGTCAGTGGTCGCCCCCATCCCTTTGCAGTGCTTGCCTCAAAAACATAGTGAATAATGGAGGATAATTACTCAAACTATGTTATGATGGGAGTAGTGCTCCAGGAAAGTGAGAGTTGTGTTACATGAGCCTCTGAAAGATTTCATTTGATGCTCCATGGTGGATCAAAGTATATCCAGAGGAGGAACTGCCTTGCAAACCAATCAGAATCCCTGAGTGTTCTATTATAACAACAACAATATTTCACTGTGTTCGTGCCTGTTAAAAAACTCAAGAAAATATAGGGGTGAGAACATCCCCATGTAGTATTAATTTTAATATTAAACTGTGGCTGTCACAACAGTGTAAGTATGATTAGGTTACAGTTTCTAAAGGAAAAGCATTTTTTGTTTGGCATGTAACCTTGACGCTGGCATTTAACAAATCTTGAAAAAAAAATGACAATAAAGGTTCATCCACCTGAGCTCCTTACTGGAAAGTTTTAGGGTGATCTGTCAATTGGGGGTCATTTAAAAGACAGGGCCCAAAAATATATTTTTCCTATCTCACTTCCCATGAGAAATTTTGCAAGTGATGCAGATAAAAGGCCTAACAGAATTACACCAAAAGTGGCAGAAAGTTTGAATTTCACTCAGAAAGTACGCTTTAAAAAAATGGTGTACAATCTGTTTAACCCTTTTTGAGACATTTGCTTTTAAATAGGTGCTTGGGTGGTCATGAAGAAGCTAAAAATGATAGGTATTTTTGGATGGTTGATCCCACAGGGCTCCCGTAGAGCTGTAAATTAGAAAAATTGAGTAATTTGATTGGTTGAGAGCCCCTTTTTCACTGCCAGTAGTTCTGGTCCTAGGGCAGGTACCAGTAATCAGTCCAAGTGATCTGAATGGCTGACCACAACCTGAAGAAAATGTTGTGACCGGCTTTACAGTACTCAGGGGTTTGATCCCCTGAGTACTGAAAACTAAAATAAAATGAAGGTGAAAAATAAAATGTAAGGGAGCAAGGTGCGAGTACCCTGACCCCCTGGCAATTCTGTAAGGGATCTATAGAGCAAATCCTGTTAGGGTTTGTGCCCCATTGCACAGCGTAAATAAAACCTGAATGGGGTAATTTAGAAAGTAAACCAATTCAACTCTCAGTTCATTATGTTCTTTACTTCATTTTGTTTCTTAGGTCCAAATTTCAATCATTTGTACATTTCAATTCAATTTTTCATTCCATTAGTCTGAATATCCCAAAGCATTTCAACATAGTTCCCTATGCATTTCGTGCTATCCATAAGCATTTCATCAGGGGAAATCTCTATAACAAAAGTTAATAGGTCTGATTATAAGGGGCAGTCATCTGTAGTCTATTTCAATTAACATTCATCAGTATTTCGTCATTTAACCAAAAATATTCAACAGCTATAATGGGTAAAAGTTTGGTTAGCAATATTTCATCTTGCAGAAAGATTCTCTCCAATACGAGTATATGGTTTCAGATCAAATAACTTGTTCCAGTCACCTGTTAATTGACTTTGTGTTTGTCGAATGTGTCTATTGTGGCATGTTATGTTATGTTATGTTATGTTATATTGATTTATTATGCGCACAGATACCCCAGCCAAGGGGCGTCCCGGCGCAGAGACAAGGTAGAACATAACACAACAGGAAACTAAAAACATGAAAGCAGCTAAAACAGGAAAGTTTTTAAAGCCCTCCGGAAAGTCAAGAGGTCCTCCATCAGACGAATTTCAACAGGAAGGGAGTTCCATGCTGACGCGGCCTTTACACTAAACGAGCGGCCACCCATGCGACTAAGCCTAAATCTGGGGACCACCGCAAGGGCCAAACCCTGGGAACGGAGGGTGCGGGTGGGAACATAAAAGGAAAGACAGCTGGATAGGATTTCCGGGCCAATACCTCTCAGAATCTTAAAAGCGAGACACAAGACCTTAAAAAGGATGCGCTTCCTGACAGGGAGCCAATGTAGGGTACGAAGGACAGTTGCCACCGAGCTGAATCTGGGCAGGCCGACAATCGCCCTCGCCGCAGCATTCTGAACCCGCTGCAGACGGGTTAGCTCGGCCTGGTTAGCCCCAGCCAGAAGAGAGCTGGCATAATCCAGGCGGGAGATGATAGTTGCCTGGATCACCAGCTGCCTGGTCGGGGCGTCAAAGAACTTGAGAACAGGTCTCAAGCCCCTTAGGAGACCGAAACAACAGGCCGCAGTTTTTTTAGTATGCCCTACAAAGGAGTGGCCCGCATCCAGCCAGACCCCCAGGTTTTTCACCTCAGATACCGGGGTCGGAGTGGGTCCCAGCTCAGAGGGCCACCATTGGTCACCCCACAGCTCCACTCCCTTACCGACAACCATCACCTCCGTTTTTGTGGCATTTAGCTGAAGGCAGTTGCCTGTCAACCAGCTAGCCACCGCCTTCAGTCCAGACTGAAACCTGGGGGCCTCAGTCTCCGCATCCCCGCTGAGAGTAACCGCCAGCTGTGTGTCGTCGGCATATGAGACCAAAGTTAGGCCCCACTGCCTAGCGACATCAGCCAGCGGTCTCACGTAAAGATTGAACAACGTGGGACTCAGCGAGGACCCTTGCGGAACCCCCATGGCCAGCGGTTGGAAATTGGACTTGAAGGGAGGGATGGCAACACAGAAGGAGCGGTTATCTGGAAAGGAGTGGAACCATTGCAACACCTGACCGCCAATGCCAGTCTCCTCAAGCCGATGCAGGAGGATGCTGTGGTCTACCGTGTCAAAGGCGGCGCTAAGGTCTAACAATATAAGCGCCGCCGTTTGACCAGCATCCAACCTTGCACGGAGATGTTCCACCATCACAAGTAACGCGGTTTCCGTGCTGTGGCCGGCACGGAATCCGTTTTTGTGCATCATTCGCACAGTTTCTCTTTAACTTGGTGGTAACTGCATACTGGATAATACATTATTATTCTCCTGATTTGCTTATAAGTATAATAGTTCATTATCCCTGTATCGGTAAGGGAGAAGTGTGCACATGCTAAATTCAGTATTTTGTCCTGAGAATGTGGGGGCACGCACGGAGGATATGTATGTATACTGTCGTGGGTCACTGTCTGATTCCTGCTGTTGTTATTACAGGTTACATTCAGGCTTGCAGGGCGCTCATGGTTGCTGCTGTGTGCTTGAGCGGATTCGGGTCCATACTTGCACTGATTGGCATGAAGTGTTCGACCATCGGAGGCTCGGACAGAACAAAGGCTAAAATAACCTGTTCAGCTGGAGCCACGCTCGTTATTGGAGGTAAACACGGCCAGTAATAATTAAACAAATGCGTATTTATTTTTGAGCCGCCTGTGGCTTCGTGTTCTTATTTTTGTTGCATATTTTTATAGCACGAACTTGACCCAAAGGTATTGGAGCGCTTTACATGAGCACCGTATTTACATTACACATTCAGGCACGGGGAGATGAAGGGGCAGATTCATGTTAACTGGCGCATCCCCAGGGATGCGCCAGTTAACGTGCGCCACAGTGCGCCACAGCTCCGCCACCCATGGTGCGCCGCATTTATAATGCGGCGCACCATGGTGCAAAAACAGCACAGATGCGTGACGCATCTGTGCCGGAAATGTGGCGCATTGCTGGAGTTGCGTCGCAAGCGCGACGCAGCTCCAGCAAGGCTCGGGGGTACACCATGTGCACAATGCTGCGTCAAGACCTACGCCTGCTTCAAGCAGGCGCAGGGTTTTGAAGCAGCATTGCCCTGAAAGTGACTGAGTGAAATCTCATAGATTTCACTCAGCCACTTTCAGGAGGCCCCCCCCCCCCCTGCGCAGGAACGCCTCCTTACGGCGCAGTGCTTTACAACGTGACGCATCTCCTAGAAGTGTCACGTTGTAAATAGGGCGCATTGTTTGCGCCGCAATTGCGTCAAATAAAGTGACGCAATTGCGGCGCAAAGAGGCGCAACGGCCTCATAAATCTGCCCCTAAGTGATTTTCCCAAAATCACAGGATATGGACGTGACCAAGGCTTGAACCCTGGTTTCCAGCACCAAAGTCGGCAATCTAGCCGAAGGACCACATCCTCTCTCTCCTCCTCTCTCTCCTGTACTTGTGAATACCAGGAACGCAAGGTCAAACTAAATTTGCCTATATGCGGTTTTTTTCAGACGAGGTGAGTAATAACTTTGAGAGGTCGTTCATTCAAAAACCTGAGATTACACACAACTCTGTAGTGTACACACGTTGCCTCTTTTAGCTTGAATGTCTGTGCATTTTGACAATTTTGCCCTAATTAGGATCTGAGTGGTAATTGTAGAGAAAAAAATTTACATTAATTTAAAGATCGGCCATTTTCCACCCCTCGGCCTTTTGAAGATAGCTGCTATTGCCGGAAGTTGCAGAGGTCGTCGTACTGGTGAATGAAATGGCAATACCGTGCATCTCCTCGTTATCTCTGCCACCTCTCCCTTCGCGCCAGAATACTTATTAGTAACAGAGCGCATTATAAAAGTTTTTATAACATATAACATAACATAACTGTACAGAAATGTGTCAGGCACCTTTTTGTTGCTAGACCTAGGTTGCAGACTTTATAGCAGAAACAATGGTGGCAGTGCAGGCAGAGATGTTTTAAGGCATGGGCAAATTAGGCACCGGCCCAAGGCACCAGCCCTTCAGGAGGTCCCCTCATAGAGCTAGCTCTTTTATGCAGAGAGTCTTGTTCTGGGGACCATGAGTGATGCTTCGATAGTTTGTTTTAAATACCATTTTCCTTTCATTCATTTTAAATGTGGGTGATGTGTGAAAGTCTATTGCAGACATTTTGAAGAGAAATGTTGTGTTTATGTTTCACGCAAAATCTATAAAAAATGGTTCTTTTAGATCAAAAAGACCTGAATTATGAGAAGTGGATGGGTGTCACAGGTTATTTGGAGTAATATTAGTGAGCTGCTGCTGTGTTACAATACGGAAAACACAAGTCACTATCCCTTAATATTAGATGTAAACACATTTAGAATTTGTACTAGTGTGCTTGTGCACGGTCAGTGACCTGACCAAAGGGGGCACAAAAGAGATGAAATTGGATCATAAATTCAAAGCTATTCCAAACAGGGGCCCTCAAAATAAGTTTGGCCCGGGCCCACCAAATCCTTCAAATGTCCCTGTCTGCCATATGTAGTCATGAAGAGGGTTGTTATGCAGTCTGCATAAGAGCGAGGCCTTGAGAAACGAATTAGGTTATTATAAGCTGCTTAGGACTCCCCTGGCACTTTTGTGTTTCTTCTCGGAGCTGCAGGACAACACCTCACTTGCCATGTGTTGCAGGGTCTGTCTTTGGGAATGACTGAGGCCTGAGCCAGACTGGACGCAAAGCCAGCTGCGCAACACGACAACCAGAGCAACTTATTTTGCACCGATCTAGCAGTGATTACAACAAGAAGCTGACTGCTCTGGACTTGTACACACAGGCACAGTTAGCACGCTTTGGATCTATGATCAGCCTCCAGTTCTTTGGTTATGTACCCCAAGGACCATACCATGATGCAAAGTAACTAATAATTGTGGGCTGCAAAACGTATGGGGTGGCCCCTTGGGGCACTAGTGGACAGGCTGACATGAGTGGCAGATGGAGTGGCAGAGGCAGCAGGCCTGAAGACAAGGCTCATTTCTGCCTTGGGCCATTTATGCACAATACTTTGTAGAAACAATGATCCTTGTTAGAAGGGGGATATTGATTTTTTAAATTTTCTTTATTTGCATTTTTTGTATAAAAGTTACTGTTTACATATGGAGTAACGTACCATATACATGTGGGAGTGTATCTGGTTGCGTTTGCATGTACATAGGTTTTTATGGAGACAAAACAGCTTAGGAACATATTCACAAGGAGCCATCAGCGAATTAACGGCACTTTAAAACAGCCAAAGCTGTGATAAATTTACCTCCCCAGTCACAAGCTGGTGATAACTGTCCACAGCACCAGTTTACCCGCGATAGCAGCCGCAAAAAACATCGCCACAGAGGATCCCTGCAACTATCGCAAATGAGATGCAGAGTAGGCGTTCCCATGCAAAAAGCAGCGACAACACGACACATCAACGTTCACAACAACCAGCCAGATCGGCGATAAGGATACAAAACACGCGATAAGGCCCATTAGCAGCAGGAAATTAACACCTACTCTGACCTGGTGTAAAGTCGGATGGGAGCCTGCACCACAAAAGGGACCCCAGCAACAGATGCCATGGAGCACTCATCATGCAGCCTGGACACCCAAGAGGGCTACAACACCCACCACCCCAGGACCCCAAACCCCAACTGGAACACCCCCCCCGACCACCTCAGAGGCAGCACAGACATAGACAATGGCTCCCAGGAAACGCACCTGCCTCACAGACCCAAAATCTGACACTGTCACTGTCCACAACAGTCTGAAAGGGACAACCATCCTACGCATCCTGACCATCATCGCCTAACAGGTCTACGGCATCAACACAGTGGACAATCAACATCCCACCCCACACCAAGCTGCTGGCTGTGCTGCACCAGTTGGCCTCTGGCACACCTCAATTAACAACTGCCAGAGTCGGAATAGCCTCACAGCCAGCCACATCCAAGTACCCCACACCTGTCCTGGACATCACCAGCACCCTGGCACCCCAGTCCCCATACGTCCAACACAATGCTCAGGAGCCGCTGGAGACCAAGCAAGGACCATACACCATTTTCGGTTGCACGCACCTGTTGGGGGCAATCCACAGCACACATGACCTACCTGCGCCCCCTGGTGACAGAGCACATAATCACCACAACAGGAAGCACACGTCACACATAAATGTGATGGCAACATCAGAACACAGAGGGACCTTCACCAATATCGCCTCCAAATACACATCCAGTGTGCATGATCCCTTCATCCTCCAACAGTCCATCAGCAACCCGCGTTCCCAGGATGGCACCAAGGGAAATGCACAGCCCCTTGGCAAGTTCCAAATTAACACCCCACTCACCTCAACTCCACAACCATGCAATCCACAACTCTGGCAATGCACACGTCACAAAATCACAACCAACATGCACAACAACATGCCCACCCACCAGACACAACAGAACAACTTACAATGGTAACCTGGGCAAGCCATAAACATGAGCCATCAACGACATGGCACCTCAGCCACACAATAGCCGAATGTGGGGAGAGGTGGCAACCAGGCATGTGTGAAGGATGCAGTAGAACCATGATTGGGAAACCACACAATGCCAAGAGTGGCAGCGATGTGCTGGACAGACCGCAGTATGCAGAACACACCCATATCCATGGCGACATACACCTCTGCAGTATGGAGTGTAGTGTACAGTGGATACAACTATGTCACCCCAGCCATTGGGGGTCCTCTCGGAAATGTTGCCTGTTATGCCCCCCATAGGCTCGGACGTCGCATCACCGCAGGAGGCACATGCTACCACCCCAAAGACCACCTCCAACCACCATCTGCCAAAGTTGAAACGGTGGTCCTGACAGACTTACGGAGTTGCTCAGACCTGTCGTGGATGCCATCATCGGCCTAATACCCTGCTCAGCACTCCAGGTGCCAGTGACTCAGTGCACAGGAGGCCATTGTCAGTTTCTAATTGTGTTTTGTGCTGTGGAGCTGTTGCGCAGCTATGTCACTTCTAACAGTATGGGGGCCCTGAGAGGCTGATGGGGAAGATGATGCAGGTCTAACACACCCCACTGCATATGCATCAGGAATATATCAAAGGGACACAATCCAAGACTTTTTGTTCACATGAGCGCACTCATCTCTAGTGTCCCAACCCCAGTGCACTGTGACTCACAAGACACTTCTGTTTGCATGTTGGCTGTCCTCTGGACTTTCTCTGGCTCACTCCATGTTGCTCAGCAGTTGACTCTGTTATGCATGTGTTTTCTGTTTTCGTTGCACTGGTGCCCAATGTTCAAGTGGTTACTTGCACCAGACCGGCTTACACTCACCCCACACACATCCAGCATAGGCATCACTGTACATGTGGCCCTGCCAATAAAGAGACCGGGCGCATGTGCCCATAGCCAGTTCTTGTTCTATGCATGAGGGCCCTGGGCCCTACAACATTAAATTGTGTTATGTACATCGGATGCAGACATGTCACCGGAGGCAGCGGGATGGAGCTTGGACATGTAGGGTTGTCGTCACCCACTCAATTCGTAAGAGGAGTGGCTAGAGCCGTCATACGCAGAGCCAACATGGGTGTGTGACTGCTATTTGAGCGCCCCTGGGCGTGGTTCTGTACTGTGAGTTCTGTACTGTGAATGTGCATCTGCATGTGTCTCTATGGCACTGTGGGTCTCCTTAGTGGGGTGTGGTGGGCCCTGAAGGGTGATAGACACCTACTTATGTATCCCAGTTCCCATTCCATGGGTTAGGCCCCCAACAACACCTGTTGGGCCACCTCCTTTTGGCGTGCTGACACATAGCATTGGGGTGCCATGTGTGGGTGGGTGAAGTGTCGTGAGCCAGCTGTGCTTGCGGGTGCTTCCTGCTCTGTGGTCTGTTGCAGGCTCAGTGTTCTCCTCCGAGTAGCTTGGCTTGTGGTGGGGGGTTGCGTTGGATATCCATGGGCTGTTGTAGGGCATCAGTGTTGACGGTGTGGTGGTCCTCTCTGGCATCACAGATGTGTTGTATTCTGTGCTCTGCTGAGGGTGTTGTGTGCCCCTCTGCAATGTGAAAGGGAGATGCATGTTGACATTGTGTTGACATGTATGTTGGCGCATTGTGCTGGTGTGCATGCAGACTGTATGGCAATGTACATTGTGACTGTTTGGGGGTGCTGGATTCTTCTGCGGGACAGTGTACATTTGGACTACATGACGGATGTGAGGTAATATGCGTACATTTCCATTTCACAGTTTTCGGCTCTGTCAGATGTAGTGGGCATGTTTCTGTTCATGTGCGGAGCCAGTTTTTCCTCTGTTCTGCAGTGTCAGTATGCACATTGTACCACGTTGTCGTCAATGTGGGTGTGCTGTTCTTGCTATGTGTGTGTGCTGCAGTCTGCCAGGGGGATCTGGGACATGACCTTGGGTGATTTTGGGTGTGCAGTGTGCTACACCTCGTTGTGCATGTATGCCATTGTGCCCATCTCCCCCACCCCCCCCAGTCCCTGTTCGTTGCACTCCCTGTTGATGTTGTGTCAGGTCCTCTGAGCTGTGTCTGTACTCCCTACTCCTTGCACCGTCTCACACTGATGACTGTGGTCTGGGTTTCCTCCAGCTCCTCCTGTGGCGCTGGACTGCCACCTCCTGTCGCCGTTGATGCCTTCCTGTTGGCAGCGGGTTTGTGCCTGGTTTAGGATGTCATGTCATGCCGGCGCCTCTTGGTCTCCTCGATTGACCTCCTCGGCACTCCGACTGCATTCCGAATGGTCTGCTAGAGGTTCAGTTGCTGGTAGTGTTCTGTTACCTCCGTGACACTGGTCCTGCGGTCTGCACCCCGTCTTCCTCTCCCTCTTCTCCTCGGCCTTCTCCAACACCGTTGTTTCTTGCTGGCAGTCTGTGGGGGTTGTGGGATTCGAGTTGGCCTCTGCGCTGGGTCAGGGTACATCATTGTTGCTGCGTGCTTTGGCTTGTTTCTGGTGTGCTTTTTCTGTGGTTTTGGGATTTGGAGGCTTGTGGCTGGTTTTCGCTACTTTTTGTACAGCGGTTGGTCTCATTGCATGTTTGTGGGCGTTCGTGCATCGCATTTTTGCAGTGTGGTGTTGATTTTTACATGGACATTTGACATGGTATCTGGTGTCTATCGCATGCTACCGCCGCATTGTGAATTCTACGTTGACACTGGGCTATTTACCCGCGATAGGATGCGATGTTGAAAGTTTCTTTACGCTCCTCTTGCGGTAGTTATCACACATTCATGGGAACATACCCCTTGGTCACTTGTAACTGGGTTAAGGGAGTTCATCAATATACAAGCAATGTATAGTGATCATAGTACAATGTGTGTATCCGACAGGTATAATAACATTTGTCTCTTGTGCCCGAAGTATACAATGTCTCAATAGCCTTGTGTGCCCATTTGTCTATTTTAACTTGTATTCAGACCCATGGCCTTCATTAAATAAAACAGTATAATGCGTGTTTAACATAAATTTCACAAAACAACAACAACATTCCATCACACCAAGATCGCCCTACGCTGTCATATATGGCTGTGCCCTTAGAGTAGCTATTTTCATATCTCACGCCTCTTCCTCTCAAGACTGGGTAATGTGTAGTTCGGTATCGTTCAAGCCCCTATGTGTATCATCCCTACCCCTTCTTATACAACATGTGTATTAGAGTACTGTGGCTAGCACTTGAAGTGTAGTCCAATTAGGGGCCTGTGTCCGACCCCAACCTATTGCCATTTTGTGATTTATTGTCTTTGATTTCTTGATCTACCTGTTACAGTTCTACCAGCATCACGTCCCAATATTGGGTAATGGGATATTTGTGCAGGCCAGCTATCTCATTCCTATGCAGGGCCCTGCTTTCTGCATGTGCCCATACTGTTAATGCTTTTTTCCCACTTGTTGAGGATGGGTTTTCGACTTTTAGATCGTTTAGTAATTAGTCTTTTGGCGACCATAAGGCCTAGCTTTGTGACCCTGTGCTGCTTGATTCTGGGGTAGAAGCCTAGTTTACACTCCTCCCATGTATGTAATTGGGGCCTGCCAGTGTAGGTTGCTAGTGTCGCCCTTACTCCCTGCCAGCATATTTGCAGGGAGGGGCAGCAGCACATCATATGTAGAAAGATTGCGCCCACCTGTAAGTAGCGAGGGCATGCAGAATTGGTTAATTGAAAGTACTTGTTCAACTTGTCTGGAGACAGATGTGCCCTGTGTGTAATGTATGTTTTTATGATTCTAAATTTGGTGTTTTTTGGTATTTGCGTGCGGCTAGCGAGGATTGTGTTGCATTCATGTACCATCCATGGATTTCCCCTGTCCTCCTCCCATCATGTACGCAAGGCTGCCATGGGTTGTGTATGTGAGTTAGAAGTGCCTCTGGAAGCTAATGCACTATATGGGACCCATTGCCCATTACATGTAGGTATTGGATCATGAGATGCATCTCTGGTTCAGTGTTGATGTCTCCCCAAGTCGATGTGAGTGATCGTGTAATCGAGTTGTATAATAGAAACTGACCTGCCGGCAAGTCATTCTCGTCAGACAATCTGTCGAAAGGAATCAAGGTAACGTCAGTGTATAGGTCACCAAGCGTGTGTATCTCGGCAGCATGTCAGTGGGTAAGTGCACTATTATGAGTGCCCGTTTTGTTTCTCAGTGTATCCAGGAGTGGCAACGCTGGAGCATAAGAGGTTGTGCTCCTAATGAGGTAGAGGCAGCATTTCTAGCAACAATAGGCTAGAGCTAGGCATGTCGGCGACGGACTGGGGGGGGCGAACTATTGGATGAAACAAGTGGTAAATCTGGGATTGCGCCCACTGTGTGATGAAGCTGCATAATTTAAGTTATTCCCCGCGAGCCATTTTGTCACCCACTGCAGTTGGGCAGCCAAATAATATAGGGGCATATTATCAAGGGGGTTTATCTCCGCTTTTTTGGCTTTAAAATCCAAGAAAGCGGAGATAAAATTATCTCCCTATTACCTAGCTGTCGCTAACACCAGTTAGCGACAGCTAGTAGGAGATAGCGACCATCTTGGGCCCCACTTTGCATGTCAGTGATATTTATCACTAATGACATGCAAAGTGGGCGTGCCAAGATGTTAGCGACTGGAAACAGTCGCTAACATCGCTATCTCCTATTACCAACTTTTGGAGATATTCGCGCTAAGCGCGAATATCTCCAAAAGCTAACACCTGCCCTGAGCAGTTCTTAGCCATGTTATCCAATGGGAGGTGGATAACATGGCTAAGAGCATTAGCTCGCTAATGCATGAATATCGCTGACTTTTCAGCGATATTCATGCATTGCGGCCGATTTTTATCGCATTTGCGATAAACCTTGGTAATACCAAGGTTTATCTGCGATGAAAATCGCCGCAGCTCTGCGATAATTTTTTCACGCTAACCAAGCAATAGCGATAATTATCGCTATTGCTTGGTAATATGCCCCAATATAGTTCCATATTGGGGACCACTAGCACTCCCCTGCATTGTGGTGGTATAATTTCCATAATGCTATTCTGTGGCGGATTGAGTTCCAGATGAAGCTTCGGAGCAATTGCTCCAGCTCTCGGAATGTTGTAGTGGGAACATAAATGGGGAGATTGTAGAAATAATACAGTAGCTTCGTCAGCATTACCATTTTGGTCAGGGAGATTCTATCCATCACGTTTAGCGGCAGTGTTTTCCAGAACTTGACATGTGACCTGAAGGCAGAAAAAGCTCTAGTCTAGTTTCACTCCAGGATGTCAGCGGGTTCTTGGTAGACAAAGATGCCTAGGTATCTAAAAGTGGGTGGCTGCCAGCTGAGGAGAGAATTATTTATTAGCAGATTTGGATTTGGGTTCCCGTCCCTGAAAGGGTAAAAGCATAACTTGGCCCAGTTCACCTTGAGGCCTGACATCTTCTTCAAGTATGTTGTGTATATCCCTAAGGTACAGCAGGAGATCGTCTGCGTAGAGCAAAATCACATGTAGTCCATTACCCAGCCAGATGCCCCAGTCCCCGCCCCCATCACGCAATAGAGTTGCCAGCGGTTCCATTGTTAGTGAGTAAAAAAGTGGAGACAGGGGGCAGCCCTGGCTGGTTAGAAGGGGGACATTGATGAGTGTGAACATTGATCTTCCCTGCTGTCGGGGGCTACTGATGTTCTTTATAGCTTGGGCTATTGATGCTTGCAAGAGTCTTAATCCATTGATGCACATTAGTGCACAAAGCCATCAGTGCTCATTATGGTTTGGACCATTGATACATGCGCTGTCCAGAACCACTGAAGCTCGGTAAATGACACACTTGCACTCTCATTCACATACTAATCACCAAGGCAGTCATAGTCACTGCGGGAAAATACATATCTAGATTCTGGGTAGCTGAGGAAATCTTAGATGTCAGCCCATATATAGAAAGTAAATACAGGTTGCCTATACAATTGCAATTGGAGAGGGGTCTTCAGTGAGGCACTGCTGATTCCTTTGTCTCCCTGTCAAATGCACCATCATTTAGAACCTGTCATCTTCACCATCCTTGAATCAGGCCTGACAGTTGAGGTGGGGCCATTCTCTTGCCTCTGTTAATCTTTGGCTGCCTCGAAAGGCTGCAGAGGTTAAATGCATAAGCAGGTGGGCCTTAAGACCAATTATTGTTGCATAATATAGCATTGCATCTTCTGCCCGGCTGCAGGTTTCTTTTTAATCCCCCTAATACTCACAACTTCCTTGTTTAACAACAAAGAGGTGCGTCTGGGGACCCTCCAATTACATCAAGACCGAAAATATTTGTTATCCTGGAAAATTGCAAAAGTTCATTCTAAGTTACACATGAAGGCTAGCTAACCTTCATAAAGGATTTTGACATAATATGACTTCAAGAGACAGGGGCCATGTTCCTTAATTTCTCCAGGCGCACTTTATAAAACGTATGCCTGGAGCAATCAAGGAAAGTGCACTGTGTTAGGTTGAATGCGCTGCCCCAAGGCAGCCGTGACCTCACGCTACCCTGGGGCAGCGCATTTATGTGAAAAACAGAGCAGCTGCTTTGAAGCCGTTCTGTGTTTTCGCAGTGCATGCGGCAAACCACCTGAACTTTTAAAGGGGATTAGAGATCCTGTTGCAGATGGGTGTAGTGAGTGACAGCACCCACATGCAAGGGGATGTCTGAGGGTCTAGGGACCCCCTTTCCCCCTACCAGAGGGCTGTAATCAGAGGGCATACTGACAGTGTGCCACTTTTTAGGTGGTGCACTGTCAGTGCTCCTAATTAGATCTTCTTTGCCTGTGCGCCCACATCTGTAATAGGTGCGGAGGCAGAGGCAAAGGGATTCCCTCGTTTGCATGGGGCCACACCCCCACCTCTTTTGCATGGGGCCACACCCCCATGCAAATGAGGGAATGCCCTCTTGAGGAAGCGTTGGTGATGTATGTGTGCCGGTGCTTTTAGTATTGCAGAAGGGGACGCACAAGCGTCTGCGGCCCCTCCTGTAATACCAAAGTGGCCCGGGTGCGTAAATTGGGCACAAACGCCCATAGCGCCTCTGGGGCTCTTCTATAATGTGGCTCCAGGCCTACAGAAAATGTTTGTGTGGATGGGTACCAATCACACTGTAGTCCTGCAATTCCGTTCTTCTGGTAGAGCAATGGGGAGCCTAGCTGCCCTTATTTCTCTCAGTCTTTAATGGGCACATGCATCAACCTATTTAGGAAGTGCAAACAGTGCGAATTGGTAAATTCGGCCGTTTGCGCTTCCTAAATACGTTTTTGGAATGCATGAAACAATTTTTCAAAATTCGCTTTTTTTGCATTTCCTAAAAATGCTAATGCATTTAAGGAATCGCATTTGTGCGATTCCTTAAATGCAATGCATCAATTTTTAAAAAAATGCGAATTTTGAAATAGGAAGTGCAAATTAACACGAGGTTGACCCTCGTGTTAATTTGCGAAATTCTTTAAAAAAGCACAAAAATGCATTTTGGAAAGTGTCATGTTACAGACACACATGTCCTTAGGACATGTGTGTGTGAAACATGCACTTTAAAATACATTTCAGGGGTGCAGGGGGGGTCCTTTGGACCCCCCTCTGCACCCTTGCAATGCATCAACAAATTGCGAATTCCAAAAAATAGAAATGCAAAATGGCATTGATTCCTATGGGCCTCTAGGCCCATGGGAATCAATGTAATGCCATTCCTTAATTGCGATTCACAATTAAGGAATCGCAAATTCCCAAAATTAAGAAATCCTAAAAAAAATTAGGATTTCTTGATGCATAGGATTTTGCAATTCCTAAATTGCGATTCCTTAATTTTCGCAATTTAGGAAATGCAAATTCCTACAATGATGCAAGTGCCCGTAAGACCTTTGCGCTACCCTTTGCATCAATTATTGTTATTGCCTGTCTGTCATAGCGGTTACGGATTTACTGATTATCAGTTTTTATCATAATATTTGCCATTATCATTGCAGTGTTGCAGTTGATATATTAGATGAATTAATTTCAAATCTGTTTATCAATAACCAATTGTATTTTAAGATCTGGGCAGGGGATTTTAATTGCCCATTATGTACGTTCAGTGGAACGCCAGTATGTGGGATGGAGGATACTGAGGGGCAGGAGATTACTCACTTCAAGAATACTCCTTATACGGATGGCCTAATAAGTTCATCCTTATAATTGAGTTGACGTTTGCAAAGGACATTTGTGGCAACTTTTAATGAACACCCAACTTTCACCTCAGAGGGCAAATGCACCATTATTAATTTCATATTGTTGTCATAAGAGTTTAGTTTTTAATAGGCAAGTTTAATATAATCCCAAACTGTATTAGTGAGCATAATCCCCTGGCATTCTCTTTGAATTTAGTATCATAAATAAGGAGTGAAACTACGGATTTGGGTGCGATTATTTTCTCAGCAAATCCGGGTTCAGGAATGAAATGGGATACAGTGTATGCGACTAAATTCACTAACACTCTGCTTATTAAAAATACAGAATTAGTAGACAAGTGTTTGTCCACTAATGTCCCGGCTGGCCCTATAATAAACAGGTTTTCTATCCTATGCCATTCTATTTCCCAATGTTTAACTTTAAAGACTAGGGCAAATAAACCCTTTCATCATCGGCGGTTTACTGCAGCCTGTTCTGACCGCATAAACAATTTATGATAGCTGTAAATAGCTTTCCGAGAAACAAGGAGTGAGTTACAGTTCGTAAGACCTATAAGGCCCTGTTGAATCTAGGAAAGTTGAACTCATAAAATCATCGTGGGCCGATTTAGCCGCAGTAGGGAGTGACAAGGAATCTAGACTTTTCTGTGAACCAGTGAACCGTCCCATATTTGCTGAAAGGCCGATTGCCTAATTACTACTGACACATGGGTTACCTATTTTCCCAAGGTGTTTAAACCTGACCGTAATCTTCGAAGTGATTCAGGATGTGGGGTTAATTTAACATTGGATAGTGAGGTTGCAATTTAGTTAAGTATTTCTATGGGGTAAATGAAGTAGCATAAACTATTGATAAGAGTAAAAGAGATGTGGCTCTGGGCAAGGACGGTGTCCCTGTGTCTATTTTTAAAGAAAAGATTGGTCTCTGGGTGCCTTTGCTCACTAATGTGATTAGAGCTGTAATTACAGAACCAATAATTCCCACCTGGAAAGAAGCAACCATTGTACCCTTCTTTAAAAAGGGGGACAGGAATTACCCAGCCTGTTATTACCCAATATTTAGGTGGGACTCTGTAGTGTCATGTTAGTTAGCAGTGACGGAACACTTTTGGCTCCTGATGGACGCCGTTGACCTGTAACATAATACTAAGTTGTGCAGAGGAAGAAAAAAAGTTTTGGATTGAAATATTGGTGCTAAATGCGCAAGGATTATAGAGACTGAATTAGATATGCACTGGTGTCTTGTTGTATAATACTAAGAGCATGAGCATGTTGAAGTGAATGAAGGTTTAGAATGTTGAGTTCACAGTTACACGCTGATGAATAAAGACATGTAAAAATAATCTCCATGTGGCGTAGTGATTGGAAAGTGCTGGGGAGGTCTCTCCAGACTCCACGGTCAACATTTTGAGTTATGTACTCTTCTCAAGGCTGGTGGACTGGGCAGAAACCAATACTTTTCTGTCAGATTTCCAATATGGTTTCAGACCAGGTATGGGCAAGGCGGATTAATGCCTAGACTTGTCTGTCTTGGTTGGAAAGTATGTGCATGTTAAGAAATGAGCATTGCATTTAGCATTTATGGATCTTTTTTTAGCGTGTTTGATACTTTTAACCACTCAAAATCATGGTTGAATTTGGAACATTTGGAGGTCGAAGACCCTTTGATGCATTATTGCGCCACCTGCATTGGGCATAATCCCTGCACTACTCACTTGGATGGGACTTCATCCTCCAACTTTCCCGTCCGTCACATGGGGGCAATGAGCGCCTGAGTGCTACTTCTTTTTCAGAGGCATCCCGCAGTCCAAGAGCCTCAGAAATCTGTTTCCCTCCCCGCAAACTAGCTGCCATGATTGCTGCCATAATCATTGGAGTGAGACTTCATCCTCCAGCTTATGAGGCAGTCACGGTCTTCGTCAGAGGTGAACTGCGCTGGTCATGCCCAGGTGAGTGCCCAGGCCAAACCCGGATCACTGCACCAGGACATGCGCAGCTGGTTGTCTCTGCCCATGACAACGGATTAAGCCCTCCCACAAGTGATGTCACCAGCAGCGATACTCATAGTGGTACCCTCACGCTACCCCATTGTAGCCATCTCCATCATGGCTTCAAACAGAACCCTATGGGTGGTATACCTCTAACAGCTAAGACATAAAACCTTATTACGAGTTCCCGAATCCATGGTGGCGGTCTGACCACAGGACCGCTGTGGCCACCAGGTAATCAAGGATGCAATGGTGGTCACGCAGTTGTCAGGCATAGTAATATACTGGTGGTGCAGCTGCGGAACTGCCAAGCATATTAGTAGTTGCCAAACCACCACCCTTTCCATGGCGGTGATCCCATTATGAAAAGGGTGGAAGTAAAGCAACTAAGGGGGACATAACAGGGCCCTCTGCCACTACTGGACCTGGGTGTGCATGTGGGGGCACATGCAATGTTCCCCCTTAATTTGCACCCCCATTTCCTGCACGGTGTGTCATGTATTCCACACAATGAAGGAAAGAGCAGTATGACCCGTGTCAGACTGCCGCAGTGTAGCAAGCAAACCTCAGCTAGGCCTTCTTAGTGCAAGGGTTCGCCCTTCTCTGCACAGAGTCCTCGGACTTTAGGAAGAAGTTGGCAATGAAACTGGAAATACAAAAACAAAGTTTATTAAACCTTTAAAGGTGGTACTACAGTCCACACAGCACTCTTCAGTATTGTATCGAGTAGTACAAAGAACTGAAGCACATGGCACCTTTTATACACAATGAGGGGGCTCAAGAAAAGGCGGTACAAAAGACAAGCGCAGATTTATGACCTTACAAGGACATTTTATAAGGCACAATCGATAGATGGGTGGAGCTAACAGTCTCCGATCACATTCCTGTCTGGAACCAATTAAGTAACGGTCACTGATCCTACTGCGCATGTCTGGACATGTTGGAAGCGGAGACTGCTAAAAATAGCCTGTTGCCGGGCAGACTCCAGGCACAATGAACAAGGAGGTAGGACCAAGCGCATGGCGAGCACATGGCAATGTATGGCATACAAAATAGCCGCTACAAATTCAAGATGGAGTCGGTACATTTGTTATGATAATGGTTAAACGAAACATGTCTTCTGCTAATGCTTAACCTAATCGCTGTTGATTTACAACAGACGACCCTTTCAGCATTAACTGAAGACATTCGGTTTCCTAGGAAAGGCCAGATATTCATCCCTTATATCAATAGCCATAATACTAGCTATTTCCTTTTTCAGATCATTCTGCATTTTGACTTCCGTAATATTACTCTTCGTTGGCATACAAGCATTGACACACATAGAACAAATCATTGAGCTACATTGAATACAGACACAACAAGAAAAAATTATCTCAATAATTATACATAGGACTGTTAATACTTTCCAGCCCCAAGTAGAGATCAAAGTCCAAAGCCATCCTGTAAAAGTCCATGTATCATTTTCTGTGTGAATGTCTGCAGCGATTTTATGAAGTTCATTAATCGCTTTATACACTGATGGGGTGTGATCAGGAATAAACATGCAGCAACTACTACCAATGACACGGCATGCACCACCTATATCTGCTAACATAACATCTTAAACCATCCTGTTCTGCAAAGCTACAATTCTAGTAATTTGTAGTTCCTCAGTAATGTTTCCTGAGCTGGCAGCTGTTTGAACAGTAACAGCCTCCACCACTCTAGTCAATCGTCGTATTTTCCTGCTATTTAAAGCAGGACCTACGAAAAAGAACAATCCTAAATTAAAATCGACATATTGCTGTAGGCTAGTGTCAGTCTGATCAACATCATCGGTAGTCAATGTCCTTTTATATCTGGTTACAGTAATATTATTGAACAATTTGAGATTTTGATGGTACATTGGAGGAGCTAAGAACACAGGGGGCAACAGAAAAGAGACATAGCAAATTCCAGTCCAACCGGCCGGCAATCGATAATATCCTCTATTTCCGCACACAAAGTACGTATTATGCGAAGCTGGAAAAGAACTATTGTTCAAACCATCTATATTTAATACAGTAATACATTCACTGATCCCCACAGGGATATGTCCAATGCTCTGTACACAAAGTTCTGGTTGCGTTTGGGTAACAGAAATAACAAAACGTTCAGCCTCAAAGGAGTCTCTTGTATTGGTGAAGAGATATGGTGTCGAGACATTGTCCGGTCGATATTCTTCCCACTCCCATATAGTTCCATTCGCTTGAGGATACCCATCTTTGTCCTGATGGCACTCTTTATTCAACCGGAAAAGCAGTCTGCCCACTGTAGGCTTCCTAGTTGCAAAGAGCAAATTGTACCAGGCTCGACAAGAGCCATTATGCGAAAAAGGGAGAGGTATAAACGGTGTACCACCTTTCTTTTGATGTGCAGGCATCATCCCACAAATCCAACAGTTTGTCGCATTAATAGTGATGTGGGTGTGATGCAACATTTGAACAAATGTATTATTGAAATAAGATTGTCGGTGTTTCAATTCTTGATATGGGAGCGTAAAGAAATAATGCTCCTCTGGTGCAGGTGTAGTAACAACAAACAACTCACGAGCAGGAATCGTTTCCTCAACAGACCATGTTATTGTTGACACAATCATCAAGGCAACAACAAAACCTACAACACAAAAAATCTTCTTCTTCTTTTCTATTCTCAGTCTCGGTACAAAACAAATCTTCCTGAAACTAAAGTAGTTGTCAGAGGTCTTACCCCTTGGGCAGCCGTTGATTTCTTCACCACGGGCCAAGACAGGTGTCACTACTCTAATGCAGGGCTGATCCCCCCCCCTTTGCCACATCGGTTCTCTGATTCACTGACCCAGGGAATGCTCTGACAACTTTCACAATGCTGCAGATTTCTCTCTCGGCCTCAAATTATATCTGGTTGCTCCAGGGACTGTCTGGTCCGGGAAGAACTCCTCAGATCCGTCAGGCATCACAGCATGACCTCTTTCTGCAGTCAGAACCTCTCGGTGGTCAGTCAATACAGCAGGCTTCACCAAAGTCGGAAGTACTCGGCGACAATGGGTCCCATGAACCCAGTTCTTCCGATTCGTAACTCGAACTGCTGTTCTTGTAGCAAGTAGCACCTGCTCCGGCCCACACCACCTCGGTTACAAACTGCTCGACCTCTCAAAGGATTTTAGAAAGACGAAATCCCCAGGTCGGAGGTTGTGACCTTCTCCGGTGGATCTGTCAGGAAGTGCTTCTCGAACCTGTTGATGAATAGAAACCAAGTTATCGGTTAACTGTGCGAAATAGTCATTCATTAAGACACAAGGTACATCATACACAGAACTTGGTTTAGGAATTCCCCAGATGTTCATGGGACGGCTGAAAAGAATCTCATAAGGTGTAAGGCCCGTCCGGGAATGAGGTACAGATCTAATTGACAACAATGCCAGTGGCAACACATCTGGCCAAGTCAGAGAAGTAGAAGCCTGCATTTGAGCTAATTTCAGTTTCAATGTTGCATTGCATCTTTTCACTAGACCAGCTTATTTTGGGTGGAATACTGCATGAAACGTTTGTTTAATCCCCAATCCTTTCAGGACATACTTTATAACGTCCCCTACAAAATGAGGTCCGTTATCGCTCCACAAAAATCTACAAACTCAGTACAGAGGGAAAAATTCCTTCAAAAGCACCTTTGCTGTAGTAATTGCAGTGTTGTCTTTTGTGGGGTACGCCTCAACCCATTTACTGAAGGCATATACCACCACCAAGATGTACTTCAGATTATTGCAGCGTTCAAGCTGAATATAATCCATATGAAAAACTTCAAACGGTGCAGTTGCTGTAACAAACCCTCCTGCTGGAGTTCGTGTCCCTTTTCCAGGATTAAATCGTAAGCAAATCATATAGGACAGTACTACTCTCTTAGCTGTGCTAGCAATCTCTGGATGCTCCCAAACTTGCGTAAGCAATTTCACTACTACTGAAGCTCCAACATGTGCTAGCCCATGTGCCAACTAAACCATAGGTTGCACAAAAGCTATAGGCAACTTCCATCTGTCCATCTGCTTATTTCTCCAACAACCTTCATCATCCAACTCTCCATCTATGGACCATTGCTCCCGTTCTTTATGAGAAGCGGTCCTTTGTATCTCTAGTACTTCTTTCCTAGCATCATGCCACCGTTCAGCTAGTGACTTCACTACATACATGGAAGTAGTGTCAGGCTGCATCGCAGTTTCAGGTGCCACTCGATCTACAAAAGCATTTCCTTGTCCCACCTTGTCAGTCACTTTCTTATGCGTACTACACTTCACTATAGCTATCTTCTTTGGGTATGTCAATGCAGTCAAGAGATTATGCACTAGTTCACCGTGCATTATTTGCATCCCGTGTGATGTCAGAAAGCCTCTTTCCTTCCAGAGTAGGCCAAAATCATGAGCCACTCCAAAAGCTTAGTGGCTATCTCTATAAATATTCACACACAATCATTTACTAAGCCCACACGCTTGTTTCAAAGCTATCAGTTCTGCTGCTTGAGCTGACTTCTGTGGTATGCGAGCTGTCTCCACTATCGTGTGAAGAGAAGTGATTGCATATGCAGCTGAAGTTGTACCATCCGGTAACTTCAGACAAGATCCATCCACCCACAATTCTCCATCCACATCTAGTAGGGGCGTATCCTGCAAATCAATGCGAACCTTTGTCTGTTCCTCACTCAGAAAAATACAATCATGTGTTTCTTCCGCCTCAGGCTGAGTCGCCGGAAATGGCAACAACGTGGCTGGGTTTAGTGTTGCACATCTCCTTAGTGTAATGTGAGGAGCTAACAATGTCAGCTCATATCCTGTCAAACGAGCACTCGTTAAATGCTGCGTCTTTGTCTGATTCAAAAGGGTGTCAACAGCATGGGGTACCAACACCAAAAGATTATCTGATAAAACTATCCCTTCACTCTGGCGTATTGACACAGCTGTTGCTGCAACTGAGCGAAAACATCCAGGCAACGATCGAGCAACGGGGTCAAGTACTGTAGAGAAATATATGCACTAGGACGTTGCTTATCGCCGTGTGTCTGTACTAAAACTGACAATGCACATCCATCCCTCTCATGTACATATAATGTAAAAAGCTTTGTGTAATCTGGAGTACCTAACACTGGTGCTGAACAAAGGGCTTGTCGTAACTGTCGGAAAGCATTCTCACATTCATCTGTCCATGGGAGGGGTACTGGAGTATCTTTTGTTAATAGTGCTAACAAAGGTTTAGCGATGTGTGAAAATCCTAATATCCATTGTCTACAAAAAGAAGTAAGACCCAAAAATGCTCGAACCCCTTTCTGTGTAGTAGGTACTGGTGTGTCTAGTATTGCTTGAATGCGATCTGATGTGAGTGCACGCCCCTCCTTAGACAAAAGGTGACCTAAATAGGTTACCTTTGGTCTACAATATTGCAACTTCTTTCTGGAGACTTTATGGTGGTGCAAAGCAAGGAAAGAAAGCAAAGACAGCGTGCATGTCTCACATTGTTCGGGGGGATCAGCTGCTAACAGAATATCATCAACGTACTAAATGAGCGCCACACCCTCAGGTAGAACAAAATAATCAAGTTGTCTTTTCAAAGCCTGGCTGTAAATACTGGGACTCTCAGTATAGCCTTGAGGAACTCTACAAAAGCGATACGATCGATTATTTAAAGTGAAACCGAACAAATATCGGCTATCAGGATGAATAGGGATCGAAAAGAAAGCGTTCTTCAAGTCTATAACAGAGAACGTGGTCGCAGTGGGAGGAACTAAAGAAAGAAGTGTCGTAATGTCAGAAACCACGGGATATTCTGGTACCACTATCTTATTTACCTCCCGTAAATCAATAATGAATCGATAGATCCTGGTATCAGTATCTTTCTTCAAAATTGGGGGAATCGGACTATAACAAATGTTAAATGGCACTTCCTCAACAACCCCAACTTGAATAAGATCTTGTACAATTCGTGTGAGTGCTTCCTCACCCTCCTGTGAAATTCGATATTGAGGCCGGCGTGGTAACACAGCTCCCTCCTTTACACTAATATGCACTGGTGGAATAACCATCTGACCCACATCCGAATCTGAAATGGCCCACAGGGTATTAGACAAGGAAGCTAACGCAATATCTTCTTGAATAATGCAAACTCTGTCTGTTATGGGGGGATTGTCATTCAAAATCACACGCACTCCTTCAGGGGAACATCTTATTGTGGCTCTAAAATATTTGAGAATATCAAGACCCACAATATTATCTGGTGTGTTCGAGGAAAGCAAAAACGGGCATGGGGCAGTAAACTTATCAACATGAAACGCAAGTGGTTGGGACAATGGGCTAACGGAAGGAGTTCCATCAAACCCTATCGATGTAATCATTAAGCCAGACAGGGGAGCCCTTGGAACCAATTGTTTAGACAAAGCGCTTCGAGTCGCTCCTGTATCAACCAGAAACTGATCAGTAGAACCCAAAACATGTGCTGTAACATAAGGACCCCTCTGATCTACTGGAACTTCAACTGATTCCTTACCCCATCCTACGCAATCCTATGCAAAAGCAGAATCACGCAACTCAGGCTGCGCAGAATCAGACATTTGATATTGGTTATGCCTATCAAAAGCATTAGACCCATTTTGTACCCGCACATTAGAATCAAACCTAGCGCGATCATGCATAGCGCCTCTAAAGCCTGAATTCCCCGAGCGGTTCCTCATGGATCCTCGGCCACGGGCGTAGCGCTGTGTGCGCAACAATGGGCACTTCTCTGCCCAGTGACCAAATTTCTTACAAAACGCGCATTGATCAATAGCCAAAGAATAACGAGTAGAGGAGGAGCTAGAAAATCCTCGTCCACCTCTCTCATTACCTCGGAAAGGAGGACCATAGACCTGAGATAACATGACTTTTGTTTTTAGTTCTTTAGATTTCTTTTCCTCATTGGCCTTCGCTTCAAATTCCTGACGCTCATAATATTGAGCCATTGTCAGGACGGATGCCGGAGAAGAGGTGGTCAAAGAACTTTCGCTAACTTTCAAGCGATTAGCCACTCCTGATTATAGATTCGTAACATACTTATCTGCAAATAAATGATGGCCCGTATCGTCCGTTAGCGACTGGCCACTAAAATCATGAAATGCCTCCTGAAAACGTGTGAAAAAATCTGAAACCGATTCATCTGTCTTTTGTTTGCAGGATGCTAAAATAGTCCAATCAATCTTTTTAGGGGGAATAATTGTTTTTAAATTTAGCTAATATTGCACCGGGAAGATTTAAAATCAATTGACATGGCTTTTGTGCTGGTTCCCTATCCACATCTTCTCTCTCTATCTCTTTCCATAACGCCTCATATGCAATGCCATCATCAACTTTACGCACGGTGCGCCACATATCGGGCGGCAATATAAGCCCGAAAAATAAATCGATATCAGCCAGCGTCATGGTACAATAATGTAAGGCTCCCTCAACTTCTTCATAAAAGGCAGCAGGGTTTTAACGCGGGTCAGGCAATGCAGCTTTAAGTGCCATAACATCTGCTCTATTCCAGGGAGTATACACCCAATTATAAATGAAATACCCTTTAGCATCTACAGAATATTTATTGTCACCTTTACCCGCTTCTTTAGGAGGAACGTATAAAGGCGCGGCCTCTCGTATAGGCTTTGCATGCACTATCGCGTTCTTATCTGTTTCGAAAATAGATGATTGTTTCCCGTCGACTGATCCCGTTCGTTCGTCTGGTTTAGCTTTCTGTTGCTCCTCTCGTAGCCGAAGCGCATCGTTTCGAACTTTAACGAGTCGCCTGATGATATCAGTCACCTGGGAAGCAGGAAAAGAACCTTTACGTAATTGCTTAAAATCAGTTGCCACATCATCAGGTTCAAGAACATCAGACACCTTTTGAAACAATCCAACAACTTCTTCAGCAAAATACTCAGTAAAATACAACTGCTCTTTTTCCTGCCACCCCTTAAGAGCTTCTATAATCTCTGAAACCATAACCGTATCCTTAAGTGACTTCCGAGCCATATTCCTAAGTTCAGCCGCCCGTTCGACCGAAATCATGGAGCGAGTACCCAGTTTAACTTGATCAGCATCGGAATCCTAATCGTCGCCGGATGGGGCAGACGGGACGATATACGGAGGCGGAGGGCGATCTAACAAATAAAAATCATCTTGCGGTTTATTAAGGACAGGATAAAGAGGTTGTCGAACAGCATATTGGCCAGATATCTGTAACCTGCGCTCTTTTTCCTGTCTCTCTTCCAACTCCTTTGCTTCTTTCTTTCTTAATTCTTGTGCTTTTTCATACACGTTCTTCCGTTGCTCTTTTTCAATCAGCGCTTGCTCACGTTTCTCACGCTCACATACTTCTTTCACCCACATTTGCACACTCTCAAACATATCTTGTCTAGATTTTCGCTTAAACATACACTGTTCCACATACTCAATCTTTCGTATATCAAACGACCCATACTTTGGCCAACATAACTCAGAATCCTTTTGCGTGTATTTCCTCCACAACATGCTGTACATTATAGAAGAAAGACCATATTTCATGTACATTTCTCGATAAGGCGCCCCTCTGGAGGAGCCAGCTGCGATCCCTCAAGTTTTAACCGGTTATCTCCACAAAAGCAGCACAATCTACGAAGTGCGCTAAGAGCAGGCATGCCAAAAATAGTGCAGAATATGCAATATTATAATCAAAGTAGAACTTAAGGTATCTGTAATACATTGTGACGTTCAAATAAAATTCGCATTATAGAGAAAAATCTCCTCATTACCTGCTTATATATATTGCAATACATATATTACACATACGCATTGACTAGTCATTCCAAAATTGCCACAGCAAGCGTATCCTAAAACTTCCTTGCCACTCACAGGCTTCCAAAACCCACAGCAAGTACCGTATAACAGTTCTTACCACTCACAGGGTCCAGTCTCCAACTGCCAAGTTCTAAATTCGACCAAACTGCCACTGCACGGCAGGCCAACAGAAGAGATCTCAGTTGAGGACCGGCACCACCTGGATGGTCAGATCGGAAAGAAAGGAAAAAACGCCTTGGATACCAAGACTCGGGTCTCCTCTGGCATACGTACACTTCCGCAGCGAGATTCCAATCCTTCGTCACGACCGCTCCTTCGGGCATCCGAGTCGTCGATGAGCCCCACGTGTCGGGCGCCAATTTGTAGTAAGCAAACCTCAGCTAGGCCTACTTAGTGCAAGGGTTCGCCCTTCTCTGCACAGAGTCCTCGGACCTTAGGAAGAAGTTGGCAATGAAACTGGAAATACAAAAACAAAGTTTATTAAACCTTTAAAGGTGGTACTACAGTCCACACAACACTCTTCAGTATTGTATCGAGTAGTACAAAGAACTGAAGCACATGGCCCCTTTTATACACAATGAGGGGGCTCAAGAAAAGGCGGTACAAAATACAAGAGCAGATTTATGACCATACAAGGACATTTTAGAAGGCACAATCGATAGATGGGCGGAGCTAACAGTCTCCGATCACATTCCTGTCTGGAACCAATTAAGTAACGGTCACTGATCCTACTGCGCATGTCTGGACATGTTGGAAGCGGAGACTGCTAAAAATAGCCTGTTGCCGGGCAGACTCCAGGGACAATGAACAAGGAAGTAGGACCAAGCGCATGGCGAGCACATGGCAATGTATGGCATAAAAAATGGCTGCTACAAATTCAAGATGTAGTCGGTACATTTGTTACGATAATGGTTAAACGAAACATGTCTTCTGCTAATGCTTAACCTAATCGCCGTTGATTTACAACAGCAGGACCGCCTGCCAGAGCAGGATTGAAGTCCTAATCTGGCAGGCGGCAGCATCATAGCTTTGGTGGTCCTACAGTGGACAGTGCATTACAGCATCTGTTGTACGACTGCCAAAGTCGTAATAAGACCCATTGTCTATGGCTGGTATTCACCAGCCTCAGTCATCTTCCTCCCTGAATCAGACGTCTATGTTGCCACTTGACTGTCCAGAGTGAAACGGTATTGAGGATATTTGAAACACAGTTACTAGTAACTTACACCAGCTTTTGCCCTTATGTGGCAGTTTTGGTTGATCTCCCCCCTTTGACTCCTGGCATAAATGTACCCCTGGAGCTGCTAAAGAACAAACTTATTTACTGGCGTCACTAGAAACATATATTCCTGCTTAGCAGGTCTGTTCAAATTTTGATGACTAGACAAGTGGGGTGGATTGGCCAACTTAGGAAAGTCTTCAAGGGGATTGTATTATCATTAATTTTAAGCAACCCAGATTTGCAAGGGAGTCCTTATCAAGGTCAATGCATATCTTTCCATTGGCTAGGAACATTGTTTTACTCCAACTAGGCTTCTTTTATTGCCACTTACAAGGCACTGTACTGCTGCCTAGTGGTAAATCAAACAATCAACTTTTGACTGGGTGCAACTTCCATTATATTCACCCTATAAACGTGTCCAACAGGTTTCAAGGCTTGAGCACATTGCAAGATAATGACTGACTCCATCACAGGGGGACCTTACCCCTCCCCTGATGTGCGGACAGACATGGGACCAGTTTGTGAACTTAGTAGCAGAATAGTTTAATTCTAAATTATCATGTATACCTGAATCTTAGGGCTGCACCGCATATACTACTTACTAGCCAATGGTAAATGTTAATGTAGGTACTTGTGTTCTCGCCAAGCTTCTCCTTGTGGAGTCCCTTTCGAGTACTATTCAACAGTGTCATGAAGGTGTATATAAATTTATTTCCTGGAATATGTGTGGGCCGCAGAATAAGTTGGGTTCCACAGACTTGTTACATATTACTTCTGTTACTGATATTATCTGTGCCCAGAAAGCCTGTTGAGGGTTTCTCTTCCCATTTCCCAGGTGTTGTACCATCCTTAGCAGGGTGGGCTAAAGGTAGGCTACAGATTTTAATATCTAATAAGTTACCTGGTATTGTTAAAAGGCTTTCACCTTATTTGCCCCATTCCCAGTTTCTGTGGTTATCAACTAAGGGTGGCCCCGATTTAGTAGTAGTCAATTTTATAATAATGTATTTGATATCGTCCGCAGTCTGGTGGTTCATGCCCTTGATGTGGGATTGGAAGACTTTCTGCATCCTATTCAGTCCAACTTCGTTTTGATATGGGCAGGTGATTTTTATATTGAGACATGCCCCCTCCCAGCGAAGGAGATATGTGGACTTTCTAGCCCTGATGAGGTTGGCATTTCACATTTTCCTCATCATGTCAATGGGCATGCATTAAACTCCCATTTATTTTAATATGACCTTATTTTGCTAGATTGTAAATGCCAAGCCAATGGGGTACAGATTCCCTCCTTCATTGGTAGAAACACCGAGACTATCATTGACCATGTACTGATTTCGATCTCTGCTTGTGATCTGCTCTGTACCGGTGGTATCATCCCAACAGCAATGAACAACCTTAATCCAGTAGTATTACCTTTTTATTTTGGGCTAATAATACCATAGAATATGTATGCATAGTCAATATTGTCCCAGTCAGGCCTAATGACGTACTCATTAAATGGGCACGAACAGAGAACTACACCAAGTAGAAGGTAGGAATTAAGCTGAGTTTGGTTACTGTCTGGAGGCTGTGGTAGACCATGAAAAGTTGTTGTCTACCATTTAATAGATTACTTGTACAATAAACTCCCTTCCCCATGACCCCTGAGACCCACTGAAACCAGAAAACACATGTGGTTTGACCATTCGCCTAACCCAGCCTTCTCAGTGCTTGAAATCGACACTACACTGTTCCCCTGGGCATCATATCATTATCAAACTCCTCCAAAAAAACCTATAACCAGGTATTAGCAGCCTGGAAGAAGGTGGTACAGGAATAGGCCTGGTCCAAACCGATCCAAGCTGCTGAGACAAAGGATACAAAGCTGTTCTGTAATACAGTTAGAGCTAAATTTTGCAAAATGTATTTTATTGCAGAACCTAACTCCTTTGTCTCTTGTGAATCATGGATAGTACACCTCACTGCAATTTTCAACTCTAATCAGGAGGGTAGCTGCCCCACTGTGTGCAAGGTGTTTTTAAAGTAGATATTCGCTCCCTTAAAATATTACTTTGTAAGAGGTCCACATTGCCCTGCATCAAAGCTCACATGGGAAGGCACCAGGCCCAGATTGGGTACCACTTGACTCGTTTAAGCAGCCAGGGCAGGACCCCAGTCTGTCACGGATATTTAATGTGGCTGCAGAGTGTGCAATTACTCCCTCCTTGGCTGTCTCAATAATTGTACCCATTTTTAAGCAGGGTGATAAATCAGACCCCAAATGTTATTGCCCCAGTTCCCCCCTAGGTTCATCAGTAAAATTGATGAGTAAGATGCCTTTAATGTGATTAGAGGAATAGGAACAGAAAAGCTCTATCTTATCGGAAGCACAGTTTGGATTTAGGAAGGACCTGGGGACAGTCGAGCAATGTGTAAACCTAGAGTTGCTGATCAGAAAGTATACTAGGGCTAAGGTAAGATCCCTTCACCTACTCTTCACTGATTTAAGTAGTGCGTTTTACTTGGTTGACCATTCCATTCTCTGATCAACCCTTATTTCCCTTGGAGAAGATCATTTGCTTCCTCACATGTCTGTATCAGAATTTATTGTCTATGGTTTTATATGGCACCCCCTTGGTGAATGCTCCACCCCCTTTAGGGTCGGGGAGAAATAGGCAAGACTGTAGATTGGATTTCCTTTATTACCTGAGTTGATTGTGCTCTTCAGGGTCTGCAAGCCTACGTGCCTAGTGTCTCCAGACACCCAATTCCTGTGTTGTTGTACGCCGACGATGCTGTTTTATTATCCTGGCTTGCAGTAGCTGATGAATGCCTTTGGGGCCTTTATGGAATCCAAGAAAATAGTGATTAACAAAGCTAAAACCTATACAATGGCATTCAGGAAGAAAGTGCAAAAATGCAGACCTTTCTTCATTTTTGATTCCCCAATAACCAGAGTAGATTTCTTCTGTTGATTTTATTCTTGCTCCACCGTGCCTGGTCTCAGCAGGTTCTAAATGCCATATCCAAGAGGAGCAAAAATTGCCATGGGATTTTTATGTGTTCCTATAAATTGGGTAGCTGACTTGGTAAAAAGATGGTAGATGTATATAAGGCTAGAAAGTTTTTCACTGCTATTTTTGGGACATGATTGTAGGGTTATACCCCTAGTAACCACCTCCAGGAAGAGGAAAATAATTTCCTAAAACGTTTGTTATGTCTACCTGTTTCAGCTTCATCCCTGATTGCCCATAGGGAGGTTGATCTGCAATATCTGGAGGATGTGCTTTTACTAAAACCTTTATTACTTTGGCTTTCCAAATGGTCTAAAGAAAAAACACGTTTTACAAAATCGATTATCTTAGACTGTATTACCTTGGACAATAATTCTAATATTTCTTGGCTTTCATACATGAATGCATCTTTCAGCACTTTATTTAATATGTTTGTTAAGATCCACTCGAAGTTTTATCTTTCAACAAGAGTTTTAATAAGGTAACCTTCCTTAAATATAGATATGATTGCAGAATGTGTGAAGAGTTGAAGAAACCCACTGTTGCTTTTCATATGTCGTTCAACCCACAGGAAGGTTGTCAATATTACCTGTCTTATGTAAGTATTATTCAGAACCGTCATGTTCTGACCAGATTATGAGTGGGCCCTGTTCATCATTTGGTTGCCTTTCCTAATATCAAGATTTGACCAAAGGACATGACACCCTGTCTATATGATTGTTTGTCTAAGCCATGGGTACTCACAAACATTTTCCCAGGAGCCACAAAAAAATGGTCTGTGGTGTGTCTGAGGGCCGCATTGATGCCAGAGGGATGGGAGTGGGTCCTTGCAAGCTGGGGGTAAGGTGGGCGTTGGGCATGGCTAGACTGGTAACAGAAATTAGCTCTGGCAGATTGCTGCTTGACCGGCCCCAGTGGGGAAGGGGTGCTAGTGAGAAGCACCACTCCCGCTTTTGTTACAGGGGGACGATATTGCAGCACTGCTGCAAAACCGACCCCCAAGGGTACAAAAACCGTCCCCCACCCCTCCCGCCCACGGAGAAATCAACCAGGGGCCCTCTACGGCCAGTCAGAAGCATGTACAAAGTGTGGGCAGTGAGTCATGGAGTTATTTTGAGGGTTTCAGCCCACACTTTCCTCTAAATTAATCCCCTAGTCGCTAGAAGAGTCATAGATTTGACAATACTGTGCTAAGCAGTATCTGAATCTCTATCCGTTTACCAGCCTTCTCTGGGAGCTATCACTGCCTCGGGAAGGCCAAGTGTAAAAAACATAAGTAACTTCATTACTGAATTGGAATGAAATAGAATTGCACAATGTGAAAGCAAAAAACCTATGATCAGTCCTGGCTTCCTCACTTGGCGAAATTGTGTGATCCTAGTCAATTATTTTATTTCACTTTGCTCCTTTTTCTTCATTTCACATGTAAAAGCAACTTGGAATATCAACACTCAGGATATGCATGATAGAAAACCTTCTAATGTGTTTGATTAAAAAAACTATAAAGTTATCCATGTATAGGAAGGATCATAAGCCATCCAGAGGATTTGATAGGACGACTGACTTGCCTCTTATTTCACTATTGTCAGGGAGGGAGGAGGCATGAATGTTTCTATTGTCATTTTTAAAAGCTATTACTTTCAGAAAACACTTGTAAATGCTCTGATACGATCATGTAGTGAGGTGAAACTCTTGTGCATGTTAATGATTAAAAAAATGTGAATTATGAAGAAACTTTTTCATTTTTAAACACGTTTGTTGCAAGATGTCGACAAAATTAACATGTTCCGAAAGTTAAGTGGTGCAAGATACTTTTTTTTGCTTCTGTTCTTTTACTTCGGTTATCTTGTAAATAAACACTTGCCCGATCATTTACTATATTTCAGAAAGTTAGTGCTCTCTTAAGTAAGCTGCTGTTCACCAACAGGCCGCATGTTAAAGTTAGGAGGACCGCAAATGTCCCGCGGGCAGTACTTTGAATATCACTGGTCTAAGCAAAGCACTCAGCACTTAATGTTATTCCATGACTACTATAAAAATAGGAGGAATTATTACCTTGAGACTATTTTTCTTGCACAGAATATTAGAGATTCTAAAAAAGCACTGAGCTATCGGTTTGCACTTGGAGATCCCTTTGTATGTTTTAATATTGCTTTTTTAATAAGGGGGTCAGTACACCTCAGGGAAAGTATTATATGCTAGATAAGACAATAGGAGTAGGTATGGCTACCTTTTTGACATTTGTGTTTAAGCATTTGTGTTTTAATATTGTACATTAATGGTATGTACATTTATGGCTGTTTTTAAACCTACAGAATAAAGTTTACCAAAGTGAATTGATTAAGTCATAGACTATTAGCAGTCCCGGCAGGGATGGCTGCCTACTTCTGTCATTCTGGAGTTGTTTTGACATAATCGGAGGATATAATCAGGGTGCCCCCCCCCCTCAGCCCCCCAGCCCTCCAGTGTTATGCTTTAAGTCATGGGTACTCACAAACTTTCTCTTGGGGGCCAAATTTACAGTGTGGTTTGTGGCTGAGGGCCACACCGGTGGGGGCGGGGTCAGAGGGGGAGGGGAAGGGGCTAAAGCAAACACAAATTGTGACCATGAGGTTAAACACTGGTCCCTGCAGCAGACACCTTCGTCCACTGAGCCACCAGACCCAGCATACACACATCTTTTTCTCTCTCTCTCTCTCTCTCTCCCTCTCTCCCTCTCTCCCTCTCTCCCTCTCTCTCTCTCTCTCTCTCTCTCTCCCTCTCTCACTCTCTCCCTCTCTCCCTCTCTCCCTCCCTCTCTCTCTCCCTCCCTTTCTCCCTCCCTCTCCCTCTGTGTCTCCCTCCCTGTCTCCCACTCTCCCTCTGTGTCTCCCTCCCTGTCTCCCACTCTCCCTCTGTGTCTCCCTCCCTGTCTCCCACTCTCCCTCCGTGTCTCCCTCCCTCCCTCTGTGTCTCCCTCCCTCCCTCTGTGTCTCCCTCCCTCACTCTGTGTCTCCCTCCCTCTCTCCCACTCTCCCACTGTGTCTCCCTCCCTGTCTCCCACTCTCCCTCTGTGTCTCCCTCCCTGTCTCCCACTCTCCCTCTGTGTCTCCCTCCCTGTCTCCCTCCCTCCCTCTGTGTCTCCCTCCCTCCCTCTGTGTCTCCCTCCCTCCCTCTGTGTCTCCCTCCCTCCCTCTGTGTCTCCCTCCCTCCCTCCCTCAGTGTCTCCCTCCCTCCGTGTCTCCTTCCCTCCCTCTGTGTCTCCCTCCCTTCCTCTGTGTCTCCCTCCCTCCCTCTATGTCTCCCTCCCTCTGTGTCTCCCTCCCTCCCTCTGTGTCTCCCTCCCCATCTCCCACTCTGTTTCCCTCACTCCCTCCCTCTGTGTCTCCCTCCCTGTCTCCCACTCCCTGTCTCGCTCCCTCCCTCTGTGTCACCCTCCCTCCCTCCCTCTGTGTCTCCCTCCCTGTCTCCCACTGTCTGTCCCCCTCCCGCCCTCTGTGTCTCCCTCCCTCCCTCTGTGTCTCCCTCCCTTCCTCCCTCTGTGTCTTCCTCCCTCACACTGTGTCTCCCTCCCTGTCTCCCACTCTCTGTTTCCCTCCCTCCCTCTGTGTCTCCCTCCCTCCCTCTGTGTCTCCCTCCCGGTCTCCCTCCCCCCTCCCTCTGTGCCTGCCTCTGTGTCTCCCTCCCTCCCTCTGTGACTCCCTCCCTCCCTCTGTGTCTCCCTCCCTGTCTCCCACTCTCTGTCTCCCTCCCTCCCTTTGTGTCTCCCTCCCTCCCTCCCGGTCTCCCTCCCCCCTCCCTATGTGCCTCCCTCTGTGTCTCCCTCCCTCCCTCTGTGTCTTCCTCCTTGTCTCCCACTTTCCGTTTCCCTCCCTCTGTGTCTCCCTCTCTCCCTCTATGTCTCCTTCTGTGCCTCCCTCACTCTGTGTCTCCCTCCCTCCCACTATATCTCCCTCCCTGTCTCCCACTCTGTTTCCCTCACTCCCTCCCTCTGTGTCTCCCTCCCTGTCTCCCACTCCCTGTCTCGCTCCCTCCCTTTGTGTCTCCATCCCTCCCTCCCGGTCTCCCTCCCCCCTCCCTATGTGCCTCCCTCTGTGTCTCCCTCCCTCCCTCTGTGTCTTCCTCCTTGTCTCCCACTTTCCGTTTCCCTCCCTCTGTGTCTCCCTCTCTCCCTCTATGTCTCCTTCTGTGCCTCCCTCACTCTGTGTCTCCCTCCCTCCCACTATATCTCCCTCCCTGTCTCCCACTCTGTTTCCCTCACTCCCTCCCTTTGTGTCTCCCTCCCTCCCTCCCGGTCTCCCTCCCCCCTCCCTATGTGCCTCCCTCTGTGTCTCCCTCCCTCCCTCTGTGTCTTCCTCCTTGTCTCCCACTTTCCGTTTCCCTCCCTCTGTGTCTCCCTCTCTCCCTCTATGTCTCCTTCTGTGTCTCCCTCCCTCTGTGTCTCCCTCCCTCCCTCTGTGTCTCCCTCCCCATCTCCCACTCTGTTTCCCTCACTCCCTCCCTTTGTGTCTCCCTCCCTCCCTCCCGGTCTCCCTCCCCCCTCCCTATGTGCCTCCCTCTGTGTCTCCCTCCCTCCCTATGTGTCTTCCTCCTTGTCTCCCACTTTCCGTTTCCCTCCCTCTGTGTCTCCCTCTCTCCCTCTATGTCTCCTTCTGTGTCTCCCTCCCTCTGTGTCTCCCTCTCTCCCTCTATGTCTCCTTCTGTGCCTCCCTCACTCTGTGTCTCCCTCCCTCCCACTATATCTCCCTCCCTGTCTCCCACTCTGTTTCCCTCACTCCCTCCCTTTGTGTCTCCCTCCCTCCCTCCCGGTCTCCCTCCCCCCTCCCTATGTGCCTCCCTCTGTGTCTCCCTCCCTCCCTCTGTGTCTTCCTCCTTGTCTCCCACTTTCCGTTTCCCTCCCTCTGTGTCTCCCTCTCTCCCTCTATGTCTCCTTCTGTGTCTCCCTCCCTCTGTGTCTCCCTCCCTCCCTCTGTGTCTCCCTCCCCATCTCCCACTCTGTTTCCCTCACTCCCTCCCTCTGTGTCTCCCTCCCTGTCTCCCACTCCCTGTCTCGCTCCCTCCCTCTGTGTCACCCTGCCTCCCTCCCTCTGTGTCTCCCTCCCTGTCTCCCACTCTCTGTCCCCCTCCCGCCCTCTGTGTCTCCCTCCCTCCCTCTGTGTCTCCCTCCCTTCCTCCCTCTGTGTCTTCCTCCCTCACACTGTGTCTCCCTCCCTGTCTCCCACTCTCTGTTTCCCTCCCTCCCTCTGTGTCTCCCTCCTTCCCTCTGTGTCTCCCTCCCGGTCTCCCTCCCCCCTCCCTCTGTGCCTCCCTCTGTGTCTCCCTCCCTCCCTCTGTGACTCCCTCCCTCCCTCTGTGTCTCCCTCCCTGTCTCCCACTCTCTGTCTCCCTCCCTCCCTCTGTGTCTCCTTCCCTTCCTCCCTCTGTGTCTTCCTCCCTCCCTCTGTGTCTTCCTCCCTCACACTGTGTCTCCCTCCCTGTCTCCCACTCTCTGTTTCCCTCCCTCCCTTTGTGTCTCCCTCCCTCCCTCTGTGTCTCCCTCCCGGTCTCCCTCCCCCCTCCCTCTGTGCCTCCCTCTGTGTCTCCCTCCCTCCCACTATATCTCCCTCCCTGTCTCCCACTCTCTGTTTCCCTCCCTCCCTCTGTGTCTCCCTCCCTCCCACTCTCCCTCTGTGTCTCCCTCCGTGTCTCCCACTCTCCCTCTTTGTCTCCCTCCCTCCCTCTGTGTCTCCCTCCCTCCCTGTCTCCCTCCCTCTGTGTCTCCCTCCCTCCCTCTGTGTCTCCCTCACTGTCTCCCACTCTCTGTTTCCCTCCTTCCCTCTGTGTCTCCCTCCCTCCTTCCCTCTGTGTCTCCCTCCCTCACACTGTGTCTCCCTCCCTGTCTCCCACTCTCCGTTTCCCTCCCTCCCTCTGTGTCTCCCTTCCTCCCTCTGTGTCTCCCTCAGCCCGGGCTGTGAAAGCTTTACCGGCAGCGCGCAGACAGCCGCACCAAGTACTTCATGGGTCGTTAAAAGACCATTTACATGTTAATTAGGCTTTGTTGAATTTAACCTCTTAGGCCCCTGCAGCTCCCCTCTGACAATCACTGGAATTCCCCCCCTCCCCGGGCCCCCACAGAGCAGAGTCTGAGTCCGCGCTGCTGCGGCTATATTTGCGAACACTATTTAATTCATTTAATTTTAAGCACAGCTGTCTGCAACGTTAGCGGACCGCCCAGGAAGGCTTGCCGGGCCGCCACCGGCCCGCGGGCCGTACTATGAGTACCCCTGCTTTAAGTTATGGCAGACGTGGGAAAAAAGTTCTTAAAAAACGTATTTTAAGAAACTGCATGGCCTTGGATACCATGGCAAACATTTCCTGGCTAGTCACATTAGAGATATCTTTGCAAGCATGGGGGTACCAGAGTATTTTACTAACCTGGACACAGGTAGGGTTGTTTGAAGCATACAGCTTATGCTTCTGTTCGTTGAACAGCACCAACAGTTTCATCAAAGAATAGCTTTTCAGGTTCATTCAATGCTAAACTACCCTGCATTGCTTCCCAAATACGTCCTGGAATTTCATTTAAACTTTATAGAAAATATCCAGGATAGATTGTATTTAACACGCCTATGCCTAGTCTCATTACATTTCCTTTTACCCTTTCCCCAACAAGGAACGTGGTTCATTTACCTCTCAAATTGCCCGTGTGATAATAGTTCCAAGCAAAAATACAACACATTTTATGCTTTTTTGCGCTTTAAATTGAACATGGCGTATACGTTTTTAGCATCAAAACAAACAAGGCCTGGCTCTAAGAGAGTTTATTTAATGTAACTTTTAGGCACTGCTTCCCACGTGCGTGTTCTTTTTTCATCCACTATTTGGCACCCCATTCAATTACCCGCAGTCCCAAAACGCTCAAATTAATATTTTTTTAAAAAAGGAGAAGAACCATTGTCAGTCAAGCCGCCCAACCATGCATACCCTCCCCCACAAAATGTGAGTGAAGAACAATTATTAGAAAATGAGTTAAAGAGTGAGAGGGCACCTCACCTTTGCAACACCAGGGAGGCTACAAGCAGGTTCTCGCCGGTATGCCAACGTATATCATCATCGGTTGCCCACTCACTGAAACAAAGAAAGTAGTGTCCAAGAGAGAGACAAGGAAGGCAGAATAAAAAAACAGAAATTAACTGTCCCAAGATATAAACCCCGTGATATTCATGTTGCTAACCTGTTCCAAGAAGGCACCCGCAATTGTATAAAGCAGCGACTCGTCCAAGAGACACTGCTTTATACGATTGCGGGTGCGGTGCAACTGATAAGCAATAGTAGTGCTTTCCAAACAAGGGGTAAGAGTGATGCACACAGCCCTTTTGGTCTGGTGCAGGCTGATATGACAGCGCTCTGCCGACACCGGCCGATCTGCATTATACGAAACATTGTCCAGAGAGGCAAGTGATTGAACCCCATGCCCTGACGAATTTGCCACAATGTATATAACTGGCAATGAAACATGTTGGCCTTCTTGGAAAAGGTTAGCAACATGCAGTGCTTTTAACCCGAGTAAGCTCACATCTTCAAATGAAGAGGGCAATTTACCAGTGAGTCTTAACTTTATTTTAAGGTGCACTGAACACACTGTTTATTGCATATCACGGGTTTTTTATCTTGGGACAGTTGATTTCTTTTTTTTCTGCCTTCCTTGTCTCTCTCTTGGACACTACTTTCTTTGTTTCAGTGAGTGGGCAACCAATAATAATAATAATAATCCACGTTTGTAAAGCACACAATCACCCATTAGGGTCTCTAGACGCTGGGGGCCGTCGGGAAGATCAAGCAAGCTATTGCCTAGAGTCACATGGTGCTGGGCTAATCTGCCGCCTGTGCCGGGGATTGAACCGTGATCCCCTGATTCCGGAGTCAGTCGCCCTAGCCGCGGCGCCACACCTCTTCCTCTAGCCAATGATGATATACGTGGGCATACTGGCGAGAACCTGCTGGCAGCCTCCTTGGTGTTGCATACATGAGGTGCCTCCTCACTCTTTCACTTATTTTCTAATAAGTGTTCTTCACTCACATTTTGTGGTGAAGGGTATGCATGGTTGGGGGACTTGACTGACAGTGGTTCTTCTCCATTTTTAAAAAAATATCATTTTGAGAGTTTTGGGACTGCGAGAAATTGGATGGGGTCCCAAATAGTGGGTGAAAAAAGAGAGACCCACGTGGGAAGCAGTGCCTAAAAGTGACATTAAATAAACTCTTTTAGAGCCAGGTCTTGTTTGTATTGATGATTTGTGAGAGGCGGGTGGCCTGGTGATTTCTCGCTTTAGTTCCTTGTTGTGTATAGTATACATTTTTAGCACCAGTTCTTCGTTTCTCAAATATTAGAACACACAGGATAGATATTCTCTAATTACAGCAGTTAGGCTCAGCTGAAGTCTGCCGTGCAGTAATCAGTTTTTTTTTAAATGATCGATAAATGAGGAAAAAAATAATATTTTTTATGGCGAGAGTTTTGTGATTGCTGTTATTACTTTATTCAGCTGCTCATAGAATACGTCTTAGAAATGGGTGAATGTTTTAACTGTTTTACATATTGTAACTATTTATGAACCACTGATTAGATCCTATTTATTATTTGTGCATCACATATGGAATATTACACCAATCTCCGTACTTGTTGCTTATTATTGATTAATGTGATGCTAACGTTGAGATCTTTTTTCTTTTCTTTACTTTTATGGCGAGTTTGCTGAATAAAGTTTGATTGACTTACTGACTGACATTCACAATGCGTTTTAAAAGAAATATGCCTTCCTTTTTAAAGCTGTATACAAGAATTCCCTTAAACTACTGCAGCTGAAGGAACATTATTGGACATAATTTATGGTGACAAACCAAGAGTATAGATTTGTCAAGTAATGCTTATCCACTGAAACTCCATCACTACACTGCTCATAATCTTAAACATTACTTTATGGGTGAACTCGAAAATAACATCATTACTAACATTACTGTTGTAAAAGATAGGAGGTCCACACCAAGCGTAGTCTTCATCAGATAGGTTTATTCACAGGTAGAGAACAGCTTGACAACCACCAACTGCCCACAAGGACAGTCCAGCTCCAACTGACCCAGAACGGAGTTAGGACATTCTACATTCTAGAAGCTTGCGTGCTGGGACGCACACAAGCAGCATACAACACACCTCCCCCCCCAAACACAAAAAAAAACCTAAGAACAAACATAATCTTTCATTTTTTCAGGTGGACGCGAGACACGTACACTCCTTCTGGGTACCACGTCTGCAGCTCTTTGCACAGACTCATCTTGAGCCACAGGTCCCAATTCAACGACATCAACCAAACCATCAGAGTCATTGAAAATCTCCTGCGGGCCAAGGGTGGTGACAACAGGTACATCAGAATTAATAGGCAGAGACACCTGTGAGTTTTGCATAGTATTGAAATCATCCAAAAACAATTGATCATTATCCTCAGCATAAGAATGAGAAAAACATTTCCTAGGATTCATAAACAACTTGTCAGATCTAACAACAGAGACACGTCTGAAATTCCAAATGTTCCCCCCTTCAACACGTACAGCCTTACTAAATACTTCAATCACTCTAACAGGATCCGACCACTTAGCCCAATTCCTGGCAGACGAACTTCCAAATTTCACACGCACAAGATCGCCAACTTTGACCTTGTGGCGTGAAACGCTTTTCACAGAACATTTACCCATTTTCTCCTGATAAATCTTGACCAGTTCTCCCATTTCCTTGGCATTGAAAGCAGACACAATGGGGCCATTGGATTTCAACCACCAAGGTAACAACTTAGATCCAGGTTTGCGACCTCTTAATAATTCGAAAGGGGAACACCCCGTCACCGAATTAGGTGATGTGCGATATGTAAGCAAGGTGGCACTTAATGCTTTTTTCCAATTCAAATCATTCCTGACCGCTAACTGAATGGATTCTTTGACCACTCTATTAAAGCGCTCGGTCTGACCATTGGCTTGAGGATTATAATTGGAAACCCTCTTGTGAGATATGCCATGATCTTTAAAAAATGTTTCAATCTCACTGCTAGTAAACTGCGTTCCATTATCTGAAATAACCTCAGAAGGAAGGCCCTCCCGACTAAAAACATTGTTAAGGAAATCAATGACCTGCCTGGAGGTGATTCTTTCAACAATTTTGACCTCTGGCCATTTCGAAAAATAGTCAATTAAAACTAAACCGTAGACCTCCTTGCAGCCAGGCAAGTTTAAAGGACCAATGATATCAATCCCTAACCTTCTCCAAGGTCCTTCAGCATACTCAATGGGAGTGATCGAGGAGGACAGTGGTTTCACACTTTTGTCACTATTGGAACAAGATACGCAATTACTGACCCATCTATCCACAAAGGCATCTAAAGAAGGCCACCAATAGTACTCCCTTAACCTCCTCTTGGTGGTGGACATGCCCATGTGACCCTCGTGAGCAATCTTAATTAATTTTTCCCTGACTGACACAGGAGGAATGATTTTGTCACCCCTGGTGATAATGTTATTAGAACACATGAGCTCATCCTTAACCTTAAAGAAAGAACTTATTTCGCCCGACAACTTCCTTTCTTCAGGCCAACCACATTTAAGATAAGTATTGACCAAACCCAAAATATTATCCTCTGACATAGCTTCCACCCAAAGATTTTCACTGATGACTTCTGTATCATCCACATTAATGTCTTTCATGGTGTAAGCTACGTCACACTCATCAGAGTTTTCAATTTCGTGATGAGGTAAAGCTAACCTGGACATGCAGTCAGCATGCACGTTTAGTCTACCGGGGATATACTCCACAGTGCATCAATACTTCTGTAGTTTGGCCGCCAATCTGGCCGAACGGGCTGTCAGAATCCTTCCACCACCCGCAGCCAACATACTCACTAATGGCTTGTGGTCGGTTCTAAGCACAAATTTAGTGCCCCACAAAAATTGTCGGAAATGCTGGGCTGCCCAGGTACACGCTAATAACTCTTTTTCAATTGTCGAATAGTTACACTCAGCACCTTTCAATGTCCTGGAAGCATAAGAGATAATACTTTCTTCACCCATACCTTTCTGCATCAGAACTGCCCCCAGCCCAGTATTACATGCATCAACTGAAACAATACATTCTTGACCCACAACAAATGGTTTCAAGAAAGGAGCAGAACAAATTTCCTTTTTTAACACATCAAATTGCAGTTGCTGTTCATTTCCCCATACAAATTTTGCACTTTTTTTAAGTAACAGTCGAAGAGAAGCCACTTTGGAAGCATAGTTCTTTACAAATTTGCTAAAGTATTCAGTTAAACCAAGAAATGAAAACAATTGATCCTTATTGGTAGGAGGAGGGGCCTTTGAGATACTGGAAATATGATCGAATTTAGGTTGTATCCCTTCCTTGGAAATCTCATGTCCCAAATAATCTACCTTTTCTTGTCTGAATTTGCACTTAGCAAACTTGAGGGTCAAACCTTTTGATTGTATCCCACCCAAAACAGCTTTGAGATTCTTATCATGTTCTAGAACATCACTGCCAAAAACCAAGATGTCGTCCTGGAATGCAATAGCCCCATCACATCCATTCAACACTTCCTTCATTAAGCGCTGAAACACTGATGCGGCACTAGCAAGGCCGAACGGCATCCGTAAATAGCGAAACATACCCTCAGGAGTAACAAAAGCTGTAAGATTCCTAGAATCCTCATGCAAGACAACCTGGTGATATGCACTAGCAAGATCTAATGTAGAGAATACGCTTGCACCAGAGAGGGTGGAAATAAGCTCATTGATTTTGGGTAAGGGATGCATGTCAGACCATATCTCTTTATTAAGGCTTCGAAGGTCCACACATAAGCGGAGCTCGCCATTGGCCTTTAAGGACAGAACAATGGGGGAAACCCAAGGAGAAGACTCAATAGGTTCAATGATATTGGATTTAACTAAATCATCAAGAATCCCTTTCATTTTGCTACGATAGGCCAAAGGTACATTCCTGACCCTATGCCTTACAGGTACCGCATTGTCCTTAAGAATGATCTTATGTTTGAATTGGGCATACTCGCCTAACTTTTCATTAAATACTTTTGGGAATTCCTTCTTGATGCTATCTACAAATTCATTGTCACTCGGGGCTATCATGCAAACTGGCCATGGAATACTTGGGTCAATATATACAGGGGGTGAGGCATTGGGATCTAATTTAATGCCCATCTCTTTCTGATGGGGCCAGCCTAAAAGCGACTCCCCTTTGTTAGCGATATATATTTTAGCTTGAGTGAACCTGTCTTTAAATTCAACCTTTGCCCAAAAAAAACCAATGAATTCAATCTTGTGGCCAGTATAGCGGCCAGGTTTGATATCGGGACATGTGAATTCTCTATTAGGCCACAATTCTTCAAAAACTTCTTTCCCAATTATGGAGTACCAGGCACAGGAATCTACTAACATGGAAACCTCTCTACCATCAATGTAAAATAAAGCAGAAGGAAAGCTTTTGCATTCGTCAGAGGATATACAAGAAATACAGTTGAACTCACTAAATTCTGCATCAAACTCCTCTTCGTCTACAGAAATACAATTAACTTTTTGAGGTGAACGACACATTTTCCCAAAATGACCAGTCTTTTTACATTTTACACAAATCTTATTTAAAGCAGGACAACTTTTAAAATTCCCCACATGGTCAAAACTTCCACATCTATAACAGATAATGAAAGTGCGTCTATTATTAAACCTGTTTTCTTTCGTGAAACCTTCATTAAACCTGTTTTCTCTCGTGAAACCTTCTCTTTTAAAAATGGGGACAACAGGCTTCTTTTGAAATGCTTGACCTCTGACAACAGAAACTTCAGGTACAGATTCTTGGATCTTGACTGAAATGCCCTGACTCTGACTTCTTATTTCAGACACAAACTTTTCTGACTGTTCGATCCCTTTGGCTATGTTAACTACAGCTTTAAGTGAAGTTTCCGTTCCTAACCACAATCTTTCCTGTATCTTCTTGCTCTTAGTCTTCATCATGATCTGGTCCCTAAGCACCTGTTCATAGTTAATTGTGTCGAAAGCACAGGAACCAGCCAGAGCGCGTAATGCAGATATATAGTTCTCTATGGATTCGTTTTCCTTTTGCGCTCTTGAGTAAAATTTAAAACGTTCCATTACTGTGTTCACTTTTTTCCCAAATCTAATGGTAAGTTGCTTTACAGCAATTTCAAAAGCATCTGTTTCAGAGCTAGAGTCTTCCAAGGGAGGCAAATCCGATAACTCCTTTAGCCCTTGGCCACCTAAAGACAAGCGTAATAGATCTAATTTCCTTTTGGCCGAACACCCTTCCTCCTCTAAAACACTGACATAGGCCAGAAACATGGGATACCACAAATCCCAATCCATTTTAGGCTCTCCTGCCGCTGGTAAAAAATGTGGTGGAACCATAATATTTGCCATGGCTGTTGGAGTTTTGAAACAAAATAAATAAATAAGTTTCCTTTTTTTTTTTAAAAAAAAACCCATAAAATAAAATTTCACATTTTTCTTTAAAGTGGATTAATATATCTTATTTGGGACTACACCGTTGTGAAATTGTTGAAAACGTCAAAAAACCACGTTTTGATAGTATAAATATATGTTGCTCAGCAAGCTCCTCGAACTCTCCCAAACCAAAATGGCCGAAAAACAAAGAAGATGTGAAGCGTCACACCCAGAATGCTCTGTGAGAATGACGATTATCTGGAGACCTGATCTTGACGTCTGTGCAGCAGAGAGAGAGAATGGTGAACTTCAACGTTCTACTGCGCAGTTGGAATTGCGAAGCGCTCGAGCCTTTCAAGTGAGTAGCCTTGAAATGCCACAACGTTTTTTTTTTAAAATGTTCACTTCCCGTGTAGTTAAATATTCCCTTTCCGAGTGGTTTTACAATTGAATACCAGCCGCGGGTGCCATCAAGTGCACTGACTGTAAGCCGCCGCTGAACACGGACATGGAGAATTGTTTGCGCTCGCTCTATATTAAAATTTGTTATGAAAGTCTAACACTGACGCAGGTGCTATCAAAGCACATAAAGCTTTCTTTAACCCGCCGCTGGCGCTATCAGTGCGCATTCACTCAATAATAAATGTAAAGTCTTACTTCTAGTTGGAACACACGTGAACGCTGTTCTCCTTCAAACCTGAAGACTCGTTTTTCTTTTAAGGTTGCTCCCACTGTCGCCAGTATGTTGTAAAAGATAGGAGGTCCACACCAAGCGTAGTCTTCATCAGATAGGTTTATTCACAGGTAGAGAACAGCTTGACAACCACCAACTGCCCACAAGGACAGTCCAGCTCCAACTGACCCAGAACGGAGTTAGGACATTCTACATTCTAGAAGCTTGCGTGCTGGGACGCACACAAGCAGCATACAACAATTACATACGAGTAGTGCGAAAGCACATATTACACTACATAGCGATGAAGGTCTACACAGTATCAGTGACATCCAATAGTTGGCCTCGTAGAAAAGAAAGGGTGCAATTCCACTGACAACCTACAGATTGCCTCGTAGAGAAGAGAGGATGCTGTTCCACTGACAGCCTGCAGACGGCCTCGTAGAAAAGAGTGGATGCAGTTCCACTGAGAGCACACAGATGCTCCGTGAACTATTATATACACACGAAAGGATTCTGTTGCAGTAACAGTCCAGAGATGTTGTCACCAGGAGTGCATGGAAACAAATGGCTTCATTAGAACTGGTAGCATATGCCCTCCTAACTAGCAAACTCGGACCACGGGCTGCAATATCACAATCTGATCCTAAATGACACCCCACAGATAAAATAGAGAGCAAAGACAGCAAGTTAATTGAACAGATGTCCTCATATAGATTTCCAAGACTTTAAAGGAAGCAGTAGGACTATCGGCAACTAGACGATTTCACAAAAATATAATAAATAAAAAAACTGAAATTACTTCAAAACGAGGCCCTCATAAATACTGCAGAGTTGCATAAAAACTCTGTGGGATTCCGCGGAGTTCCACTCCGCCCTAGCAAAAAGCCATCATCATTTATTTGTTCAGAAATGGATTGGAGATGCAGTCTCCCAGCCCTGCTGCAGCTCTTATTTGAGCAACTATCAGCAAAAATTCACTTTGTTGAGACACTTACCTCTTACTGGGAAGCACCACACTCACCTTCCTGCTCCCAGTTCTCCAAAGACTCTGAGTCACTGCAGCAGACATGGCCCAGGAGTTCGGGGGGCAGGGGTGTCATTTTCTTGGCTCCTGGTCTCATCCGTCCTCATTGACCCGGCCTCAGCTTCATCCTGGCAGTGCTCTCCTCTCATAGCTCCGTGAGCAGTGCCGCCGGCCCCTCCGAACACAGAAGCGAAGGTGCTTTGGCTGCTCGGCCTCCTCCAGCTGGGGGCGGACCTGCTTGAGAGAGGCCATAGTTTGCGGTCTGAGGTAAGTGAGAGGAGACAGGAGAGACAGTTTTAGACTGTGAGACTGCAGTTACAGTTGACAGAGAATCTATTGGGAATGGCTGATGACAACAGGGCCTGGGCAGGACCTGGCCTCAGGCGGGCAGCACTCATCATCAACATGTGCCGGCACCAGTGCCCAGAGGGGCCTGGCCTGGCAGAGTAAAAAATCTTTGCGCGCTCCGCCGACGTAGCAGAGGTCACTGCCCACCATGGGCGTAGGTAGTGTGGGGGACGCGGGGGACATATCCCTCCCAGATTTTGGAGTGAGGGGGACAAGGGGGACAAAAGAATTTCCCCTTTTCCTTACAGTCATTCGCAGGGCCATTAGCGTGCAAAGGCACTACCTAATGGCCCTGTACTTGACCTGTGACCTCACCTGCCTGCAGTCAAAGAGGCCTCGCCCTCGCCCTCTGCCCTTTGGTATGCTGCAGGAAGGCTCTGCGTCCTGGGAAGGGCAGAGAAGGAAAAACAACTCTGTCTCTTTTCCTTCATACCCCGGAGAAGGCAAGGACAGTGTCAACTTCTCCTGTCCTGCCCCTGGCAGCTGCCCTCCCCCCCCCTCTCTCTCTTTATTCCTCCATCTCTTTCTGTCTCGCTCCTCCTTAAGTTCTGATTTCAAGAGCTCTTGTAGTCTCTCTTGCCTCTCCTTTTCTTCGTTTCCCAGTGAAATGGATCCAAAATAGGCGGAACACTTTGGCAGGAAATGTCCTAATTTACTGACCGTTTTATTATTCCAAAGAAAAACCTTGGGATGGAGAGAAAAAATAATGAAATAAGGCAATACAGAGTGGTCAGCAGACAGGCCAGATTGTTATTTACAGCCACACACATTAGCGCCACTTAGCAGAGTTTGCCAGTGAAAGCGCTACTTTCTTTCTTTCTTCTTTCTTTGAACAACATTGTTTTCCCAGGGTGGGGAACCATTCCTAAAGGGACTTAAATACCTGGTTGATGCATGGGGTGGAAATGTTTAATATGATCATTTTCAACTGTTTTAATTATTTTAGCTTATAAAATGTGTACTGCGGCTCTGTGTCCGGGGATGTGGACTTTTTTAAACCAAACTGCTTACATTTTTTAAAGGATATAAGCAATGGACATTGAAACAGGTCCCTTCCTGGTCCTGTAGCCATGTCCTGAATTTTTCAGGCAAAATCACCTACTGATTTCTGAATAATGAGTTTTAAACTGTTAAGGTAACCATGTTGCTCCTGAATACATTTCACATGATTTGCTTATTCGTGCATTCCTTATGACTGTTTGCTTTTTCTAGGGTGTAATTCATTTTTTTCAGGCGACATTTTACTGTTGTCTAGTGCATCATTTGAATTTAGTCACAGCACAATTGAGTTGTAGCTGAAGGCAGTGCACTTTTCTCTCAGGGGGGCGGTATGGTGTTCAGTGTGGGAGAGGATGTGGCACTCTGGCCATAGCTGCTGAATTTGGAACTGGAGTACCATTTTCAGCCTTCATGACCAGTCCACCAGACCACACTCCTGACAGAGCTCATTCCGATGCTACACCTTAGAAGGCCCGATAGACCTTGGAAGCCCTGGTGTCTTAGCACCCACAGTTGGACCCTAAGGGTGGCAAGTGTGAGTTAACCTTGAAGGCCTGTCCACCACAATCCATACTGCAGTTCACCCCCAGTCTTGCGAGCAGGCATACGAAGAAACACACCCTAGATCGACAGTGACTGAGGTCACAAGATCCTTGAGGCCAGTCCACCGCACCCATTGGTATCTCCATTGGCCTTTTTCAGCAGTAGTGGTGCAACTTACCAGGGGTTGGGAATGTAGGATTTGCATGTACACCAAACTTAGGGGGTGATTATAATGGAGGTGGGACAGCCACGTCACCCCGTCAGTGGTGGTCCCACCGCCATGGGTGACTGCATCACCACCAACCATATTACAATGGTGGGTGGTTCCCTGGCGATCGGAAAGACCAACCGCCACGCACCCATCTGGCTTCTTGAGCCCGACAGTGCGGCAGAGGGGCTTGTGGTTCCTACAATGCTGGTGGTGCCTACCAGGCACCACAGTAGGGATTACGATACCCCTTACCCGCCAGCCTATCCATGGCGGTGCAACCCCCCATGGAAAAGTTGGCGGAAAGGGACATTGGAGGCCCCTTTCCCCCAGCCCCCAGACATGGGACCTTTGTAGTATCGGGTTCCCAAGGCCTACATGCTCCAAAGATAACCCACTTACATTGAAAGAACTGTTGGCACGGAAGCTGAAAAATTCAAAGAACAAGTTTATTAAGACCCCATGGGGTGGTGGTACATTCTAACAGCACCCTTCGGTAATGCAAGAAGTATCACACCGAACATCGGTGTGACCCGTTCTTTTATACAATTTACAGGTAATAAAAAGATAGGCGGTACAACGTTACAGAGCGTTATGTACATATATGGTAATTTTGTGGAACACAGCCTGCTCATTGGAGGGGTTACGACCCCGCTGGTCAGTTTGGCGGCACATTCCTGAAGGACGACTGGTCAGTTGGGACTGCGCATGCACAGGCTTGACCGTTACTAAAAATAGCCTGTTGCTGGGCAAACTCGAGTGGTCAGTGGCACGGACAACGGACTAAAAGGCACGCTGGCCACGAGGCCGCTCATGATCTAAGATGGCCACCATAGCACACAAGATGGCGTTTCCAAGTATAGCTAAGTTAAGTGGAAAAACGTGTAGCAACAGCTAAGCGCTAACCCGGCCATTGTCAAATTACGACAGACGACCCTTTTAGCGTTTAGCTGAAGCTACCTCATAGTGAACATAATCAGGGTGTTCATCTTCAATATCAATTTGCATTATTTGAGCTACTTCTTTATGAAGCATCATTTTATCGTGAGCAAGAGCTCGTCTTGATGGTATGCAAGCCGATAAGCACATGGAACATAAAGCTGGGCCACATTGTATACATAGACATACAGAAAACAGTATCCCAACAATGATACATAGGATCGTTAGCAGTTTCCAACCCCAAGTGGTAAGCATTGACCAGAACCACCCTGAAAGAGTCTATGTTCCATTGTCCAGGTGTATTTCGGCAGCTATCTTATGCAATTTCGAAATAGCATCATAAACAGATGGTGAATTGTCTGGTACGTACACACAGCAGCTACTTCCGATGATTCTACATGCCCCCCCACGGTCAGCTACCACATCTAGAACCATTCTGTTCTGGAGCATAACAATCCTAGAAATCTGAAGTTCTTCGGTAATATTTCCTAGTGCAACAGCAGTATCATTGGCTACAGCTTCAACAACACGGGTCAGTCGTCGTATTTTCCGACTATTCAAAGCAGCCCCCACAAAGAAAAACAGTCCCAAATTGAAGTCCACATATTGTTGTAAAGCAGTATCAGTCTGATCTATGTCATCCAAAACGACAGTACGCTTAACACGATTCAACACGAAATCGTGATAAAGAACATAATCATTATGATACATTGGCGGGGCGATGAATACAGGGGGCAGTACAAAAGATACATAACAAGTGCCTAACCATCCCAACGGGAGCTGATGATAACCCTTCGTTCCACAAATAAAGTAAGTATTGCGAGATGCTACAAACGATATGCCATTTGGGCTGTCAAATGTAAGTGTAGTATTGCATTCACTTTTCCCCACCGGAATTGTACCTTTATTGCGGATACACAAATCAGCTTTAGTGGCAATAACATTAATAATGTGTGAACTGGATACATTGATGTTCCTCTGGTTGCTGTAAACACGTGGGGCAGATGCATTATCGGGGCGGTACTCCTCCCATTCAAATCGAGTACCCTCAGCTCGTGGATACCCATCCCGGTCATGGTAGCAAATTTAATTTAAACGGAAAAGCACCCCCCCTTTTGTTGGCCATCTCAAAGTGAAAAGAAGAGTGTACCAGGCATTGCAGGATCCATTATGTGAAAACGAGAGTGGAATGAGTGGAGTGCCCCCTTTCTTCTGGTGCCCAGGTAACATCCCACACACCCAACAATTAGACGTATTTGTCATGTTATGCGTATGATGCAGGATCTGAATAAAGCTATTGTTCAAATAAGTCTGTCGGTGCCGTTCTTCATGATAGAGCAGGGTGAAGTGAAAATGTTCAGATGGAGCCGGGGTAGTCGGCAGCAAATGTTCACGTGCAGGCACCACGAGTTCAACTACCCAAGCTATCACTGCTATCACCACAATTGTCAAAACAAAAAGGATGGCACCAAGTATTCTTTTATCTCGTGATGCAGAAGACGCCATAGTTCAAAAGTTCTTAATGTCTCAAATAGTTCAAAAGTTCACAAAGTCTCAAATGTACATATGTATATACCTAAAAAAGAAAAAAACGGTGCTGAGCTCCGAGGTAGCCGTTGTTTTCTTCTCCGGGGTCAAGACGGGTGTCGCTACTCTTGGCAGAACTGATCCCCCCCCCTTGAGATTCCCGGCTTCCGTTTCACAAACCCCAGAGCGGTAACCAACCAGTCTCGAAAACCAAAAAAAATCTTCTTATCGTGGCCGCAGATTATAGCGCTCTCGTCCAGAAACAGTGTGGTCCGGGAAGGCTCCCTCAACTTCGGCCGATGTCACAGCTGGGCTCTTTTCTTTCTCCAAAATCTCCTTGTAGTCGGTCAACACAGCAGGATTCACCAGATCAGGAGAGACACGTCGGCAGTGGGTTGAGTGCACCCACCGCTTTCTATTGGTCACTCTTACAGCTGTTCGAGTCGCCAGGAGGACCTGCTCGGGGCCACGCCACCTCGGTTCCAAGCTGTTCGCCCTCTCAAACGACTTTATCATCACAAAGTCACCAGGGTGAAGATTGTGGGCCTCTCCAGCAGAGTTGTCAGGGAGCGCTTCTCGAACCTGTTGATGAATAGAAAGCAAATCATTTGTTAATCGTGCCAGATAGTCATTCATCATTATACAAGGCACATCATGTATCAATCGCGGCTTGGGCACTCCCCAGATATTCATAGGCCGTCCAAACACCACCTCATACGGTGTGAGGCCAGTTCTCGAGTGGGGCACTGATCTGAGAGAGAGCAATGCTAGCGGTAAGGAATCCGGCCACTTCAATGTCGTGGACGCCACAATTTTAGCCAGTTTGAGTTTCAACGTGGCATTATACCGCTCAACAAGACCTGCCGACTGAGGGTGGAATACAGCATGAAACTTCTGCTGAATTCCCAAGCCCTTCAACACATACTCCACAATTTTCCCAACGAAATGAGGCCCATTATCGCTCCACAGAAATTTGCAAACTCCAAATCGAGGGAAGAACTCCTTAAGCAACACCTTAGCTGTTGTCAGAGCTGTATTGTCTTTCGTGGGGAAATCCTCAACCCATTTGCTAAAAGCACATACCACCACTAAGACATACTTCAGGTTGTTGCAACGCTCAAGCTGGATATAATCCATTTGGAGTACCTCGAATGGTGCAGAAGGTGGAACGAACCCTCCTTTCGGAGTATGGGTCCCCTTTGCAGGATTGTGCTGCAAACATATCAGGCAGGTCTGCACTACTCTCTTGGCAGTATTTCCAATCTCGGGAGGCTCCCAAACTCGTGTTAACAGTCGAGTGATTGCAAGAGCCCCCACGTGCGCCAACCCATGTGTCATCTGGACCATCGCTTGCAAGTAAGCTGCAGGTAATTTCCATCTCTCCATGTCCTTGCTTCTCCAACAACCTTCATCATCTAGCACCCCATCTGCTGCCCATGCCGCAAGTTCTGATTCAGTAGCTGATTTCTGAATATCTAGTATCTCTGCTCTAGCATCATACCATCGCTCGGCCTGTGATTGTGTCACGTACATGGGGGAGTCAGTTCGAGACATAGCCGTTTGTCTCGCTATGCCGTCCGCAAAGGCATTTCCCTGACCCACTTTATCAGTGATCTTTTTATGGGCACTACATTTTATTATCGCTACTTCCTTTGGACAAAGTAACGCGTTTAGGAGATCACGCACTAGCTCTCCGTGCATAATATGTACTCCATGAGAAGTCAAAAACCCACGTTCTCTCCAGAGTAGCCCGAAGTCATGTGCTACTCCGAAGGCATACCGGCTGTCTGTGTATATGTTCACACATAGGCCAGCACTCAATTCGCAGGCTCTTGTCAAGGCTATCAGCTCCGCTGCTTGGGCCGATTTCTGTGGTATTCTAGCTGTTTCTACCACTGTCTTAAGTGTCGTGATCGCATAGGCTGCGGAAGTCGTACCATCTGGCAGCCTCAAACACGATCCATCAACCCACAGTTCCCCATCCACATCTGAAAGTGGCATATCCTGTAAGTCGACACGACCCTTTGTCTGTTCCTCGGTCAGAAAAACACAGTCATGATGTTTTTCTTCCTGACCCTCCTCGACCGGATAGGGCAATAAAGTGGCAGGGTTCAGGGTAGCGCATCTTTTCAGTGTGATATGTGGCGCCAAAAGTGTAAGCTCATATCCTGTTAACCGTGCACTCGTGAGATATTGGGTCTTTGTTTGATTTAACAGGGCATCTACTGCGTGGGGGACTAGCACCAACAATTTATGTGATAACACTATTCCCTCACTCTGCCGTATAGCTACTGCTGTTGCTGCAACTGCTCGAAAACACCCAGGTAACCCTCGTGCTACAGGATCAAGAACTGCCGAGAAGTATGCACATGGCCTCTGTTTATCCCCGTGTGCTTGCACTAATACTGATAACGCGCACCCATCTTTCTCGTGGACATACAACGTGAAAATCTTGGTGTAATCTGGTGTACCTAACACGGGTGCAGAACAGAGGGCTTGTCTCAATTGTTCAAAAGCATTTTGACATTCATCTGTCCATTCAAGGGGCATTGGTGTAGCTTTGGACAGTAACGCTAACAAGGGTTTTATAATGTGCGAAAACCCCATGATCCACTGTCTACAAAAGGACGTTAAACCTATGAAGGCACGTACATCTCTCTGCGTGCTGGGGACTGGTGTATCTAATATCGCCTGAATTCGATCTGATGTTAATGCACGCCCCTCCTTAGACAAAAGATGACCGAGGTAGGTCACCTGTGGTCTACAGTATTGAAGCTTTTTCTTAGAAACCTTGTGATTGTTCTGTGCCAGAAAAGAAAGCAACGCAATCGTACTTTCCTCACATTGTGCATAAGAGTCTGCAGCAAGTAAAAGGTCATCCACATACTGGATAAGGACAACCCCAGACTGTAACTCAAAGGAATCAAGCTGTTTTTTCAGAGCCTGGCTGTAGATACTCGGGCTCTCAGTGTAACCTTGAGGAACACGACAAAATCTATACAATTTATTATTCAACGTGAAGCCAAACAAATATCTGCTATCAGGGTGGACAGGGATAGAAAAGAATGCATTTTTCAAGTCAATAACACTAAAGGTCGTTGCCGTCGGTGGCACCAGTGTCAGCAAAGTCGTAATGTCGGACACCACCGGGTATTGGGGAATGACAATTTTGTTAATTTCTCTCAAGTCAATAATAAACCGATAGACTTTGTCGTCAGTATCTCTCTTAAGGAGCGGAAGAATAGGGCTGTTGCAAACATTATAAGGAACCTCCTCCACCACCCCTGCAGTTATCAAATCCTGAACAATATGTGTCAGGGCAATTTCACCTTCCCTGGAAATCTTATACTGTGGCACCCGTGGCAGAGAGGCTCCCTCCTTTACAGTAATTTGAATAGGTGGAATACGCATCTCTCCCACATCCGTATCTGAGGTCGCCCATAACGTATGCGGGAGAGAGGCCAAAGCTGAAGTGTCTAGTATAGTGCAAAACCTATCTGATTCAGGATAATAGTCATTTAGGATAACCGCACTCCCTCAGGAGCGCACCGTATTGTTGCTCGAAAAAATCTAAGCAAATCAATGCCCAGAATATTATCTGGTGTATGGGGCGATAGCAAAAATTGACCAAAACTGAAAAATTTGTCAAGACAAAGTGCAAGGGGTTTTGACAATGGGCTAGGGGAGGGTGTGCCATCAAACCCTACACATGTTATCATTTCGCCAGACAGGGGAGCCCTCGGAACCAAGTTTTTTGACAAAGCGCTACGAGTAGCTCCTGTGTCGACTAGAAATTGATCAGTAGAACCCAAAATGCCCGCTGTTACATATGGCCCTTTCTGATCTACTGACACTTCAATTGATTCCGTACCCCATCCTACGCAGTCCTATGCGTGCACATAATCTTGATGTTCCACATTCTCACCCTCCGATATCTGATATTGATTTCGTCTATCAAAAGTATTTCGTTCATCCTGGCCACGGCCCCTCTCTTCAGCCCTTCCACGATCACCTCCACGACCACGCTGACTACGTTGTTCACGAAGTACCGGACAATCGTCAGCCCAATGCCCAAACTCTTTACAATACGCACATTGATCCTCCGCTATATCCGTACGACCATACGACGTATTGCCTCCACCTCGTCTACCTCTATCATTCCCTCTATTTTGTGTTCCACGAACCTGTGCCAACATCACCTTCGTCTTCAATTCTTTTGCTTTCTTATCAACACTTTCTTTAGCCTCCAACTCCTGCCGCTCATAATACTGAGCCATAGTCAACAAAGACGCAAGGGTCGCCGTGGCCCAGGAACTTTCACTCGATTTTAATCGTTTTGCAATCTCCGGTAGGAGACTAGCCACATACTTATCTACAAACAAATGCCTACCCGTATCGTCTGTTAACGATTGACCACTATAATCGTGAAACGCTTCTTCGAAGCGTGTAAAGAAATCTGAAACCGTTTCATCTGGCTTTTGTTTGCACGAAGCTAACATAGTCCAATCGATCTTTTTAGAAGGGACGAGCGTTTTCAATTTAATCAAAATAGCCGCCGGGAGGTCTAAAATCAACTGGCATGGCTTACATGCCGGTTCCCTATCTAGGTCAGCTGCATTTATCTCTTTCCATGTTCCCCCAAGTATTGTTTCATCATTATTTTTACGAATTAATCCCCACATATCAGGTGGAAGAATTAGCCCAAAAAACAAATCTATGTCAACAAGAGTCATCACACAGGACGAAATAGCCCCTTCCACCCCTTCATAGAATGCTGCCGGATTTTTACGAAGGTCAGGTAAAGAATTTTTCAACGCCATAACATCTGCTCTATTCCACGGCGTATACACCCAGTTATATATAAAATACCCCTTCGCATCCTTTGACATTTTATCATCATCTGTACCTTCCCCTTTTGGCGGAACATACAAAGGTGCGGCTTCACGCATAGGCATAACATGCATGGTAGAACTCTTATCTGAACCCCGGAGAGAACACTCCTTAGATAGCCCAGTAGACTCCGGCCCGGACTCCTTATTATTTTTCAGCTCGTCCCGCAATCTGGAAGTCTCATCCCGCAGCTGGATCAGTTGCTTGTAAAAGGCATCGACATCTGAAAGATCAAATACACCTTTTTCCAAATTCTCACGGTGAACTGACACAACCTTAGATTCTAATGTATCCGAAAATTGACGGTATGCAGTAACAACTTCATCTGCCAAAGTAGCCAAAAAATACAGTAATTCTTGGTCTGTCCATTTACCCCTTTCAACAACAACTTCAGCCTGAGTAACAAAATTCGTATTCACTTTACGAGCCCAACTACGCAAATTTGCGGATTTCTCCGCAGAAAACCTGACACCGGAGATATCCCTTTTTCCTGGCTTATCCTGTCCTTCGTCATCCGATTCTGCAGTTGGAGCCGTAGGCGAGACGTACAGAGGCGGCGATCAATCTAGCAATGAAAAATCATCAATTTCATTATTAAGGACAGGATAAAGCGGTCGGCGAATAGGGAATTGACCAGTCGTTAGCAATTTACGTTCCCGTTCCTCTCTCTCTCTCTTTTCCTGAGCCTCCTTTTCCTCAAGCTGTAAAGCCTTATCGCGAGCAGCCTTGCGCTGCTCTTTATCCGCCAAGGCAACCTCACGTTTCATTCGCTCACGCACCGCTTTCTCCCACATTCGCACACAATCAAACATATTTTGTCTAGACCTTCGTTGAAACAAACATTGCTCCACAAACTGAACCTTACGCAAATCGAACGCATGTAGTGGCCATTGCAATTCAGGATCTGATTTAGTATATTTATGCCATAGTTTACTATACATTATAGGGGGAAGGCCAAATTTAATATACATCTCGCGGTTTGGTGTTCCTTCTGGGGGAGCCGGCTGTGATTCCGCTAACCTAATCGTGGTACCATTCCCAAGACAGCACATCCCTCGGAGTTTGCTTAAAACAGGCATGTTCAAAAAGTATCACGAAAGCATGATACGTAAAAAATGGCACTTACAGTACTTCACACAAATGTGCCGCTCAGAGGAAAAAAACAAAATTAGAGAAACATCTCTACATGCCTGCCTATGTGAAGTGCACTACACATATAGATTCAAAGTTCACAAATTCACAAATGTTAGCTAACTCAAATCAAAGTCATAGGTCATAGAACTTCGGCAAGCGTCCGAGGACTACCTTACCGATCACAAATCATAGAACTTCAGTAAGCGTCCACAGACTACCTTACCGATCACAAATCTTACCCAAAGTCTCAAAGGTCCAGATTCTAACTGCCAAGGTCTTTTAATCGAATCAGCCAAACGGCACTTTATCCAGCAACGCAGACGATCAAGAACTCAGTCGGAGACCGGCGCCACCTGGAAGGTCAGATCAGAAGGAAAGGAAGAAACACCGCGGGTGCCAAGACTCGGGTCACTCAGTGGCAGCGTACGCGTCCATGGCGAGTTTCCAAACCTTCGTCACGACCTCTCCTTCGGGCATCCGAGTCGCCGATGAGTCCCTTCGTGGTCGCCAATTTGTAGTATCGGGTTCCCAAGGCCTACATGCTCCAAAGATAACCCACTTACATTGAAAGAACTGTTGGCACGGAAGCTGAAAAATTCAAAGAACAAGTTTATTAAGACCCCATGGGGTGGTGGTACATTCCTACAGCACCCTTCGGTAATGCAAGAAGTATCACACCGAACATCGGTGTGACCCGTTCTTTTATACAATTTACAGGTAATAAAAAGATAGGCGGTACAAAGTTACAGAGCGTTATGTACATATATGGTAATTTTGTGGAACACAGCCAGCTCATTGGAGGGGTTACGACCCCGCTGGTCAGTTTGGCGGCACATTCCTGAAGGACGACTGGTCAGTTGGGACTGCGCATGCACAGGCTTGACCGTTACTAAAAATAGCCTGTTGCTGGGCAAACTCGAGTGGTCAGTGGCACGGACAACGGACTAAAGGGCACGATGGCCACGAGGCCGCTCATGATCCAAGATGGCCACCATAGCACACAAGATGGCGTTTCCAAGTATAGCTAAGTTAAGCGGAAAAACGTGTAGCAACAGCTAAGCGCTAACCCGGCCATTGTCAAATTACGACAGGGGGACATCTAAGAAGCCCCCCTACATATCACTGCACCATGTGGCAGGCACCGCATTGTGCCTGCCACGTAGTGCAGTGATATATGTAACATGTCAGTTTTTACTTTGCGGCAGATGATGCAGCCAGCAGCACCTGCTGCAATCTAAAAGATAGGCACTGCGCACACCATAGTGGTGGTCGCATTGTAATGTCTATCGTGGGGCCCCCACCTTGGAGGCCAGCAGTCCCATTCCCCGATTCAATAGCGGACGGACTAAAGTCCACCTGCCATCGTAATTAGCCCCTAAGTTTGCAAACTTCATGGTCTCTGCTTCATGCACAAACACTTGCAGCCTGCTTTCAGGCCGCTGGAGTTATGCAGCAATGGAGGCCAAAATTATGTTGCAGTGTTGACTAAATGATGCAACAATAAAAGGCTGCAGCGTAATGCAGTGCACTTTATGATACTTTATTATTTTGACATATTTATACATACTAACAGCCTCTGTAAAGCTTTTGCCTCATTAGTACCTGTGTAACATACAAATGCAGCAGTGGGAAAGGTGACCAGTCAAACTTTGCAAAGGGCCCTACACTTCACAGCAACATAAATCACATTTCTTTTAGTAATTTTTGATCCGTTTGACCTACAAAATAGTTTTGGGTCAAATTGTTAGATTATGCAGCAGATGATATATTATGTGGCAAATGTGATACAGCCATAGTTAAGTGGAAAACATTTTTCCACTTAACTTAATTTTGCCCCAGCATTGTAGTTGATCAATTTATAAGTTCCCCAAACCCAAAAATCGAGTTTGGGCACAATTTGCATTTTAAAAGCAGTTCTACAACACAGGCCTACTTTTAAACTGACCTCAGGCTTCAGCAGTGCACACATTCAAAAAAGAAAGGGCTGCTGGCCTCTAAACTGCCATGCCCTATTATATTCTAGGGATTTAAAGGAAGTTTTAATCCCTGCCCTATTATAAACTAGGGCCTTATAGGAGAGGTCATGCCAATCATAGGGGTAGCCTAACCCATAGTACACCCTAGTGTATGTAGGTGTTTTCACAGTATCTTTAATTGTCTCTTTCAGGATAGCACTGGCCGTTGTGACTGTTCAGGCAGAGGCCAGGGTCAGTCAGTTCGGTACCACCAGTACCAGTCAGCAAAACATAGGGGAGTGACCAGGGCACAGGATGGCTTTGTAACACTAAAGAAGCACAAACTCAGAATTTAAAACATAACACCATGGTTGGGGGGTTCTCCTTAATAATCAGAATTGATTTACATCCTAATGAACCCATTTTCCAACATTAGGATAAGGAAAGACTCGGGAAAAATCATAACGTTCTAATCTATACCTTGAAGTTTTCATGCAGCTCTTTGATGACATTTAATAGCTCACTGTTCAATGTTAGGATTTTAACTTATAAATACCAAAAGAATCTCTCAGACAAAAGCAGTAACTCACTGACCTATTTTTTTTTTTTTTTTTAAAACCTTTATTTATCAAATGCACAATACACAGCCTCTGCCTACAACCCGCTCGGGCCGGCCGCTATGACAAAAAAGCAAACTATCAACCACATTGCGCTGCGGAAAAGGCCATATATCGCTTCATTACGGTGTAGTGGCATATAACATCATATAAAGGATAATAAAGGTTCAATTTTTGTAATTTTGACGAAGTCAAACAAACAACAGAAACACATACATGGTAAAAACAATGTCAAGTTCGTGGGAAGGGAGGAAAGGCAGGAAATCAATATATAAGAATGGAACCAGTTCTACTAGGGGAGGGAGACAATGAAAGGAGTGTTAAGAATGGACGCTGATTAAGGGAACGTCAGTTATGGGGATGAGGGAATGGTGTCAGTGTAATCAAGTGGCGGGGTACAGATGTCGCCACGGTATTCGTTCCATTGCGCCCAGATTCTACCCCACTTCTTAGGACGACCCCGAGCCTCATAAACTGTCTTCTCTCGAAACATGCACCAATCCATGTTATCTTTTCAGGCACTAAGTCCAGGTGGTCTGTGGGAGCCCCAGAGTTGCGCTATGTCCCTCTTGGCAACCATGTTGCCCAGGGTGATCCAAAAGATCTGAGCGGCCGTACAATCCGTAGGCTCCCATACATTAAGCAGGCAGTGCCTCGCCTCAGGAAGGAGGGGGACCCCAGTGACACGCCCCATCACATCATGCACCCTAGACCAGAAAGCAGAAATAACAGGACATTCCCACAGAATATGAAGAAAGGTGCCATTCATACCACAGCCACGCCTACACAATCCATCAGTTGTGAGCCCCATTCGTACCAGACGCATACCAGTCACATAGACTCGGTGGAGGATCTTCAATTGCACAAAACGGAGCCGAGCCGGAATAGCCACCTCCCTAGGGGAGGAAATCGCCATTTGCCAGTCTTCGTCATCCAATTCGAGACCATCTGCTACCCAGGAGGCCCGAAGCTTCACCAGAAGGTCAGCCCTAGTGTTAATGAGTTTTTTGTAAATTAAAGAAATCGTACTGCCCGGGACATGGCTGTCCAGAATACGATCTTCCAGCGGGGACGACTGGGGGATTTCCGTCCCAGGGGGAAAGGCAGAGAGCAGGGCGTGCCGCACCTGAAGGTAACGAAAATATTCCTTGTCGTCCAGTTGATACTCCACCTTCAGGGCCTCAAAGGATTTTACTGTGCCTCTGGCCCAAAGATCCTCCACCTTGCTAATACCAATCATATCCCATCTGTCAAACCCTTTCGTCCGCCACAGGTTACCCAGCCGTTCAGAATCATACAGCGGAGTCATACGCGTCAATCTATCGCTCCAACCTGTAGCCACAGTCGCATCCTTCCAGGCACGCACAGCACACTTCGTAGGTCCAGTCAGGAGCCGGAGTGGTGCCTTCCAATATAAGGCTTTATTGAAGTTGCCGCCAGGCAACAGGAGTTTATCCATAGCGAAAGCGGGAGTGGGTCCTGGAGAATACGTCACATGGTTAATCGCACTTAATTGCTAGGCCCAATAATAACGTCTGATGTCAGGCAGAGCAATACCGCCATCGTACCATGGAAGCGTGAGTTTTGATAGGGAGATACGAGCTTGTCCGTCCCAAATTAACTGCCTCTGAAGGCTTTCAACCTCACGAAAATAACGGGAGGGGACAGGATCGAAAAAGTTCTGTAAGGCATATAAAAACCTGGGGAGGGACATCATTTTAAAAAGTGCCGCTCGTCCCAATGGAGAGAAGGGCAAATCACGCCACCTTCGTACATCCTGCTTGAGGCGACGAAGAGGAGCGTAAAGATTACGATCATAGCGCACTGAGGAGTCCATGGAAATGAAAATCCCCAAATATTTAAAGCCATCCTCTGCCACCTGAATCGGGAATCTACGAGGCAGCGGAGGCAGCACCCCCGCTATAACATAGACACACGACTTGGTCCAGTTAATGACAAGCCCGGAGTTCTTACCAAAGGAGTTGAGAACATCGAAGAGCACGTTAAGAGACTTCTGAGGTGAGGTGAAATAAAGAAGGATATCGTCAGCGTAGAGTGAGACGCGGTCCTCCAGATCCGGTGTCCACTGGATCCCTTTAATCGAGGGCTCCCAGCGAAGCCACGCTGCAAGGGGTTCCAATGCGAAGAGAAGTGGAGAGAGCGGGCACCCCTGACGGGTGCCACGTCCCAATGGAAACGAATCAGAACCTCTGCCGTTCACTACAACTTGGGCTAACGGTTGTTCATATAGGAGCAGCACCCATGCAATAAAGCTAGGACCAAAGCCAAACTTGGAGAGGGCCGCCCACAAATATGGCCACTCAATGGTGTCGAAGACCATTGTGGCATCCAGGGAGTGGAGAAGTGTGGCTCAGGGGTTAGAGGCGGCAGACCCGGAAGCTGAGATCGGCCCTGGACCAGGGTTCAATTCCCCGCCTCGACAGGGCTTGGGCTCAATAATTCCACGGACTTGATAATTCTCGCTCCGGTGCCTACTCGACTCACGGGTTCACACTCTGCGACCCTGGGCAATAGCTTGCTTAATCTCCACAATGGCCCCTCACGGCGGGATGCCTGGCTTTCACCTTGTGGATACCCTGCCGGGGTTATCTCACAGGGGAATACCAGGACGGGTTCCCTAAGCAAGCGCTTAGATGCCTGCGATGTGGGTAATTTGCGCTATTTAAATACATGTACATTTACATTTACATTTACACTACTGCAGGTTCAGTGAGAGCCTCAGCTCTCGCGAGAATGCTGTGGAGTCTACGGAGATTGAGAGCTGTATTTCGATGGGGAATAAAATGGGACTGATCCGGATGGATCAAGTCGCAGATTACTGACAATAGACGATTAGCCAGGACTTTGGCCAGAATTTTAGGCTCGGCGTTGAGCAACGAGATGGGGCGATAAGAGGTGCATCGGTCACGAGGCTTGCCATCCTTGTAGATGACCACTATGGTAGCCAAGCGCTGTTCGGAAGGAAGAACGCCTGCCTCGAATGCATCAATAAACATAGTGCGCAAATGGGCAGCCATTTTGTCCGGTCGCAGTTTGTAGAGCTCAATAGGCAAACCATTGCGCCCCATTGCTTTGCCTGATCGCAAGGACCTAATGGCAATAGCGATCTCGTCCACCGTGATAGGCGCCTCCAGAGCCAATCTATCCTCCTCCGAAACGCAAGGTAGTGCAATGTCGCGCAAAAGCAAACAGGAGTCAGCCTCATCCCGGTCACTCACAGATCTGTACACCGTTCGGAAATGGTCCACGAAACATTCAACGATCTCCCCCGGATCAGTCACACATTCACCAGTCTCACGGGTGATTACGGTAGGCATGGGCGGAAAATCCGTCCCGCTCGCGGATTTTGCGGATTTTCGGGAAATCCGCAATCCGGGAGATTTGGGAATCTCCCGCAAAATCCGCAAATCCGCGAGCAGCGGATTTTGCTCGCACTGCTCGCACTGTTCGCGTGAGTTCGCGCCCCGCGAATAAGTGCAAAATTGCAGAAATACGATTTTAGCAAAACTGAAAGTAACTACTTACCAGGTTCAAAAGTTCAGGCTCATCATTAGTAGCCATTTCCTGTAGTGCTTCCTGAGGGGCCCCTCCAGAGTTCAGTTGCCAGTTGAAACTATTATGTGACCCTGCTCTGAACCTCAGAATAGTTACACATATGCCACAAAGGTCCTGAATTACAGCTAAGGGAGACAAGCAGGAGCCAGGCTGGAAGTTAAAATCCATTAATCAGCCCCTAATTCATTATTGTCAGTTGGGGCAGGGCAGGTGTTGTAACTAATTTTGCAACAATGAAAGCACTTAGCAAGTGCAAAAGATCACTAATCAGGGCGCACTAAGGAAGCAGGTGCCAGCTAAAAAAATATTCTGTGACACATTAATCAGCCCCAAATTAATTCAGGTCACTTGAGGCAGGGAAGGTGTGCTTTGCTTTGCCGAAAATAATGTACACTGGACAACCAGAGGGTGTGGTGATGAAACAGAGGGTGGCATGGGTGGGCCAGAGGGTGGCATGAGTAGTCAGAGAGTGGCAGTGGTGACAGAGAGTGGCAGTGATGAAGAAGAGTGTCCCAAACAGGCTGGACACGTAGAAACAACAAGTTCGCAAAACTTGCGACCCGACAGGTAAGTTCGCAAATTGCGAAATTGTAAAAACCCTCGCGAACTGGCAGAAACACGGGCGAACACAAAAAAAAAAAATCCGCAAATTCGCGGGAATTCGCGGATTTTGCGGATTGCAAATCCGCAAATCCGCAAAATTCGCGAACGCGAGATCCGCAAAATTCGCTCATCCCTAGATTACGGGCACCACACGGATCAGTCTCTCAGCCTTGTACAACCACGCCAGGAGCTTACTAGCCTTATCACCCACATCGTAACGACGGCCTAGCTGATTCATACGCATCACCTTAGCAGCGTCAGTTACCAAGGCTCTATAATCTGCCTGCTTCACTGCTAAGGAGTGTAAAAGTGCAGGTGTATCATCTCCACCCAACCCACTTTCGAGCGTAGTTATTTCGGCCTCAAGAGCCGACACAGCCTCCCTCCTAGTCTTCCTCTCAGCTGCAATAAGGGACAGCGCGGAACCCCGTATAACGGTTTTAAAAGCCTCCCACAAAGTCGTAGGGGAAGCTACCGATCCCACATTCTCATCAAAATAACAATCGATCGCCTTAACCAAATTCGAGCGAAGCTGAGGATTCCTAAAGTGCCAGGGGTGCACAGGAGGGACTCTACCACCAGAAAAGCCTCCCACCGAAACCTCGAGTAACAGGGGGGAATGGTCAGAAATACCTCTAGGGAGATGCCGGATCCCACGCACCAAGGAGGAGTTAGCAGTTAGCATCAAAAAATAATCAATCCTCGAGAGGCTGCCATGAGCACCAGAGTGAAAGGTGTATTGAGTTTGTGTGGGGTGCAACATCCGCCAAACATCCACCAACCGAAGGTCTCAGTCAAGTCAGTCAGCCACATCTGGGACAACGGCAGAACCCTAGGGGGCAGCCGGTCACACTCGCCCGACATTACCGAATTGAAGTCCCCACCTATGATCAGGAGACCACCCGGAAGCCCTAGAAGAGTCCTACCAAGGTCAGCATAAGTGGTAGCCTGCAGCCCCGGGGAACATAAAAAACAACAATTACAATCAGCCTCCCCTCCCATCTCCCCGAGACAGTAGCATAGCGACCCCGATCATCGAGGGTGACGTCATCTATTTCAAGGGCCAAGGAGGATTTCACCATTATACCAACCCCGCGGGAACCGGATGTAAAGCTGGAGTGAGCCACAAGCCGATAACCTCGGCGGTCAAGAGCTTTACAGGCATTGCCTATCAAGTGGGTTTCCTGGAGTAAAACAACATCAGGTGAATGACGTCTGATAAATTGTAGCACAATACCATGTTTAATCCTATCTCCCAGATAATTAACGTTCCAAGACAGCACTTTCATGTCACCCCCCCCATTCCAGCGAGACTCACAAACCACCCCCTCCCAGAACCTCAGAGCAAGCATACATGCGAGCGATAGAGTACCATGTGAGAAAGAAAACATAGAACACAAGAAACAACCAAGACCCCTCCCCCCACCCCCCAACCAAGAACCCGTTACAACACCCCCCACCCTGCACCCCTGCTGACTCATGAGCCACCCCAAACTGCAGTGTGCCTGTCGCCCTTTCCAAAATCTACACAAAGAACCCCTGAGGAGGAAGGGAGAGACTACCCCAACCCGCCCCACCCCTGGGCCTAAAAGTGAAAGCATATAAAAATACTCTGCAAAAAGTTACGACCCATAATCGGACCTCAGGACCCCAAGTCATTCCTGTGCCATTGCACCTCCGTCCGCGCTTCCGGGGCCTCCGCTCTCGGCGTCGTCCTTTGGCAATGAGTCCAGCCAGTCATTAACACTGTCAGGTTGATCGAAAAAGAAAGCACGTTCCCTGTACTCGATACGTAGGCGAGCGGGGAACAGCATCACATATTTAAGTCCCATGTCTCTCAGGCGACGTTTCACTCCAAGGAATCTGGATCGTTGCCGCTGCACTTGAGGAGTAAAGTCAGGGTAGATAAAAATGGAGCTGTTCTCAAATTTCAGCGGGTCGTGCTTGCGAGAGGCCTGAAGAATGGCGTCCCTGTCCCGAAAGTGGAATAGCCTAGCAATAATAGGCCTCGGGCGGGCCCCCGGCTTGACCTGTCCACCCGGGAAGCGGTACACACGCTCAACCGCAAAGAACTTACTAAGGCCTGCGGGAGCAAGTTTGGCAACAATTAATTCCTCGACCAGTAAATCGATCGAAGCAGCACCACTGTCCTCCGGTACCCCGACCAGACGGATGTTGTTCCGTCGGGCCCTGTTATCGTACTCCTCCATACGTCTGGCCAGCAGATCATGCGACAACCGCAGATTCCCGATCTCCGATTGCGCTTCCGCCATGTCAGTCACCAGACTGGTAGCTTTAAGGTCCAATGCTTTTACCCTCTCATTAGTTTTAGCCAAGTCGGCTCGAATAAGGGTAACATCAACCGCCACCGTGTCAATCTTGGACACGATGGCCTCATATTGTTGACCCATATCTGCCTTGAGTCCTGTAATGGCGGCCATTAGGTCTTGAAGGGACACCTCCGATGTGGCCATCATGTCCGTTCTTGGGTTCTCAATACTGCGGCTGGCAGCGTTGGGGGAGCCTCTTGGCTGAGTATAACGATCTATCACGTTAGACTGGACTGATCCCCCACGATTGGTGACTTTCCTGCGCTTCTCCAGCTCGGGTTTCATCGCCATGTTGGAATCAGCGCCCCGTTGGGTCTTCCCGGGCGCGATAAAATGGCAGCGACCCTCTGGATTCCAAAATCGCAATCTCACGAAAAATCACAGACCGCTGGTCCGGGGCTGTGATGAGGACATACAGCAGGGTAGACCATCAGAGCCAGGAGTGCAGATTAGGTCTTAGGCAGTCAGTTCGATGATGGAATGGAAACCGAAAGTGAAAGTGACAACACCGCCGGTTGAGCCGATGCCAGGCGACCGTTGTTGTTGAATTACTGCTCGGCCACCCAGAGCAGCAGAGTCCCCGGTCCCGTCCGGAGCTAGGCCAGAAAACTTAGGACGACGTAGAGATGGTTCCCGAAGTCCGATCTCGGCACCGAAAAGTGCAGCAGCATCAGCAAGAGTAGTATTTCAAAAGCCCATCAAAGTAACCAGGATTTCGGAAGGATAGATCAATAAGGGCGGCGCGGGTCTCGGGAGCTCTCTGCTCACGCGACCATCTTGGATGCCCGCGTAGCTCCTCCCTCCTCACTGACCTATTTACATGATATGCATTTTGTGATCTGCGTGGTACACATTATTTGCGGCAGGCATGTTACCCCACTGTGGCTACCTTACCAAGAGTCAAAACTAACACTAGACAAACCTCCGATCTCTCTCAATAAAGAACACCAATCACCAAAGTTATCTTCACATTTGTATTGTTGCCTGAAAATTGCTGGAGGCCAGGAATGCAGGAGCAGGTACATTTCAAACCATAAGGCACTTGCAAACATGACGACCCCAACCTAAGTCAGCGACCTTTGTTTGCTTGGGGCTTGAAGATGCGAGATTCATATACATTTTTTAAACATTTGGTCTGATTACTATATGAATGTAAATAACAATAAAGCATACATGCAAACTGTGACAACATGCCTGCTTTTCTTAATATTTCACTTCGAAAGTATGCGATTGTATTTGTTTAATGGGCGGTGATTTGTATAGGGTCACTGGAAAGTTCACAAGGTGTCCCTGTCCCCCACAGAATTTTAGTGTCTCCTTCGCCCCTGCTGCCCACACTTAATTCTGTATACCAAAATGTAACAAGTGCACAGAGTTGTTTTTGTCCTGGCCCCTGGTGAAGGCTCAGAAGCTAAGAAGGGGCTACAGAGGGGAAATCTCCTAACAGGGGATTCAGCAAGGCCAACCGCATCATTAACCAATCCCGCCCTCAGCCTAGCCTTTGAAGTCAACACCATTTCGTGATTTTTAATCCTTTTGTAACATGGGCTTGGTAGTGCCTGCATGGAATTTGATGCTGTTTGTATGTGAATGTTGAGAGAGAGTGGAATGTGGAATGGTAGTGGTTAGAAGGATTTGATTGGGGGTCAACTGAGTGTGGAACATTTTGAAGGTTGGTCATTGGATGGATTTCCCCTTACTTGTTACCCCTTTAAAAAGCTTATTGCCAATAAAAGTTCAATTAAATGAAACTTTGTGTTTATCATCTGGAAGTCAACACTCTCCTGGTCAGAGGATTGTGAGTTCCCTGCCAGTAGTTCAAGCCATGGGCCATAGATTTTAAAGCTAGCTCAAGCCCTGTTTGTTCTTATTTATGAATTCATTATTCAGTTCATAGAACTCATGAGTGGCTGATAATTATCCTCACACTAAAAGTAGAACACCCTAAGAGTATAGGGTTTATACTGTGTGAAAATCTACTTGTCAGTCAGAAAGTCAAGAATGTTTATTCGGAAAATGCATCCATAAAACACACAATACATAAAACAATGCAACAGCACGTCTATTAAAGAATTCATTCAATAAATAATATTGTAAAAATACAGCACAGGGACGTGGCTTGGAAAGCCAACATGGTGGACGCAGCCTAATCGGGCTTTGCACGTCCATGCCGTAATCCGCCTTTAATCCGTCCATAATCCTCTTCAGAGGAGCTGATTAGCAAAGACCTCGATCCCGTTGGTGCAGGGAGTGCTGTTTCCCGGCGATGGCTGCCGCGGAGCCGGGGTGAGCGCTCTACACCGCACAGACGTGGAAGAGGAGATGCCGGCCGGGGCCTGGGCAGGCAGCCTCCATCTGGAGACCAGACCCATTGTTCACGGTGCTGCGGTGGTCGTGGCCCTGGAGGTGAGCGATGTGGCAGGCGTGGGGGGGCCCGGCAGCGAGTACTAACTGCTACCCGACATCCTGGGGCCGTAACGGGCCTGTGAGAAATGAGGGCCTACCCCCCACCCTCGTGCTGGCGATCACCCTTTGAGACCTCTGGTCGGGAATTCCCTGCTGCACCCTGGCCGTGGCGAGGAGCCAGCGGGCCCCCGAGACCCTGCGTGGCTACCTGGTGAAGGCCTCATATATATCTAAGGCCGGGGGCACCATATTGATCACTGCTGCAGCCTACGTATAGGCTCTGCAGGCAGGGGGCCTAGTACCTCGTCCAGGCCACTGTGCTTCTCCCCCACGCTATACATCTGTGAGGGTGGACTAATTGGAGGTCGTTGAAGTCTGTATTGATGGAAAGGACAAGCCCCCAGCTGCGCCGTGCTGATTCCTATCGATGGTGCGAGCATGTGAAATGTGCTGAGAGATGAGGAGAATAAGGTGATGCACCCCTTGATTGACTGGGGCACAGGGGCCTCCCCCCTTATGTTCGATCGCTTTCAGGGCGGTGAGGTGTATGCGGCCGCTGGAGCCTCTGCAGAGACGCTAAGACCCGAGGTTCGGCATCTTGTGAGGAGCACTTTGGGCGGGCGGTCCAGCGAGGGCCTACTTGGCGGGTGGTCTTGAGCTGCGGAAGCGGCTGAGCTAGGCTCGGTGCGGTTTGTGGCCCAGGACACGCCTGAATTCGTGAGGACCTGCTGACAGTGCTTCCCCGCTGTGGGCCCGACGCTACCCTTACGGCTCTTCTTGGACACAGTAGTAACCCCTGCACAGGCGTGGACACGAATCCGACATCTGAATTCCCGGAGGACCCCTGCACCTACTCCCCCTTGCCAACTGCTATGGTCTGGGATAAACCTGGTGGAGCTGGCCCCAAGCATGGCACCCTGGATCACTTCACTATGGCTACAGGGAGTGCCACGGGGGCGATGGGGCGGGCACAGTACTAGACAATGCGGCACTCCTAGCAGCGATTAATGACGCCAGAGATTAGTTGGATGCCAAAATCAGTGCAGTAGGGTCAGAGGTCTCGTTCCTCCACCAGGAGCTTAGAAAAACGGTAGACAGCATCACAGAAGCAGAGGTGCAGGTTTCGACTGTGGAGGATTTGGTGACTACCCTCCAAAAAAAGGTCAATAAACTAACTATGGTTTCCCAGGAACTAGCCTCTAGAGTAGAAGATGCAGACGGCCGCGCAAGGCACAATAACCTCATTTTTGTGGGCCTGCCGGAGGGATGTGAAGGATCCTCCATGACCTGCCTTATTGTCCAATGGCTCACAGATCTTATGTAGAAGGAACTGTTATCTTTATGTTTTGTCAGGGAACGGGCCCACCAGGTGCTGACTAAGAAACCAACCCCGGGCGAGAATCCTGGACCAGTGATCGCATAAAGAAAAGTTTGTTTCGAGGCACATAATGATATTTCCTAACTACACTCGCCTGGTCCAACAGCAACGCTAGTCCTTTGTGGCAGCAAGGCGTAGGTTACAAGACCTTAATTTACAATACATGCTTTTGTACCCAGCTAGGATGCAAGTCATATTCAATTCCAAGTCGTATTTCTTTGACACACTGGAAGCAGTTTTCGCATAGACAGATGAACACACCCACCTCAAGCCGCATACGCCACCGTCGCAGACTATCATGTTACTCACTGTCCTCTGAATGGCCGTGAATGCCCAGCCATGGGCTGCTAGGCCCTGGACATTCTCATCTCCCCTTGTTAATGTTTCATGGGCGGGTTTGGAATTGTCGGCTTGGGGGCCCGGGTTCCCCCTGTTGGGGGCCTGGTGTGCCCTACACCGGGACAGATGCTCCTAGTTAATGGCAGTGGTGGGAGGGTGGTGGGGGATACTAAGGGGAATCAGTTTCATTGCTGTTCCACATGCAGACTTCTTATCTAAATCCTAACGCTATACTTACAGTGACTTCATGGATACAGGATGATGGTACAGATTGACACAGCCCCCCCTGGGGACCTTACTGTGGTTTCTTGGAACCTCAGGGGTCTTCTCAATTAAATAAAATGGGGTGCGGTCTTACGCCAGGCCAAAAGATACGGGCCGATTTTCTACTCCTACAAGAAACTCATCTTCTTGGTACAAAAATCCCACACCTGGCTAGATTTTGGTACCAATATATATACCACGCAGGACACACCAGGGGCTCATGGGGAGTGGCCATTCTGATACATCGAAGAGTCCCTTTACAGCACACAAACCACTGGGTAGATCAAGGGGGCCGATATGCTATTATCACCGGCACACTTTATGGTGAGCATGTAACCATAGGTAGTATTTATGCCCCCCCACTGGGGATGACCTTTTTTGACAGGATCTCCAGGGTTTGGGGTGAACTGCTGGATGGCCTAACACTCCTAAATGGCTAGACAGCACTGCACGGACCGCCACCCACCAGTGGATCCTTCTAAACTGAATTTATTGGAGTCCACCCTAGACAGGGTAGGCATGTGGCGTGAATATCAATCCACAGAACACAGCTACACATTCATGTCTGCAGTACACAGTTAGCAGACCCGATTAGATCACTTTTTTACACCTCGCACATATATCCATACGTTTTCACAAGTCACTCACCTCCACAGTGGGCCATCGATTACTCTTAAAATGCATAAGTGTTCCCGCAGTGGATGTCTTCGTGGCACCTTTGAAACCCAGACTATCAGGACATGCTACATGCAGCAATATCCGAATATCTAGAAACTAAAGTTGATTCTGCCCCATCTCAAGGCATCCTTTGGGAAGCCATAAAGCCCACAATTCGTGGGGCAGAAATTAGGTATTGCACCAAGAGTCACGCCAGGCGTCCCAGGTGATGCAACTCAACCGGGACCCCAGCCCCTCTCTCCACCCCAACTTGTTACAAGTGCAACAAACAATACAGCAATAACTAATGGGTGAAGCTAAAGAGATTTGCTAGGTATCGCAACTTCGGATATATCAATGGGGAGATAAGTAGAGTAAAATGCTTCACAGGCTATGACAGGTTGACAAATTCCCCGTTGCAGTCCCCACCCAATGTGATGTAGAGGGACTCTTGTGTTCATCCCCAGAAATGGTGGCTCAGGAATTTGCACAGCATTTTTCCTCACTAAACAAGCTTCGTGAGCAGCTCTCAGAGGTCCAATTACCGAAATTCCTGATAGATAGATATCCCACCTCGAAGGCCCACAGACCATATGCGAGACCAACTGGAGGCCCCTATCACTCTAGACAAGCTGAGCAGGACCTTACATGCTATGCACCCAGAGCGGGCCCAGACCCAATGGATTCCCTATGGAGTTCCTGATGCAGAATATGCACGTATTAGGTCCTCATTTGCTGGCAGCAATACAGGATGCCCAAGAACAGAGTATATTACCCTAAGATTGGCGCCATGCGGAGATAGTTCTATTCCGTAAACCGGGTCACCCTCAGGAGGACCCTTCATCATACCGCCCTATCTCTCTTATCAACTTTGAGCCTAAATTTTAGGGAAGGTTCTGGCTGATCACCTACGGACTTGTGTATTGGACTTAATTCACCCAGACCAATCAGGCTTCATGCCTCATTGGGCTACTCGCCACAACATATGAAGAGTATCAATCAATCAATCAATCAGGAGTTTGTTAAAGCGCAACTACTCACCCGTAAGGGTCTCAATGCGCTAGGGGTGGGGGGGGTACAGGTTCCATTCCATCAAGAAGGGAGCGATGTTGTCTGTCTGAGGTGGAGCGGAAGGGCGGTCCATGCTTTGGCCGCGAGGAAGGAGAAGGAGCAACCTCCCGATCTGGTCTTTCTGGTGTGGGGGACCTCGGCGTAGGAGAGCTGGGCTGATCGTAGGGTCCTTTGGGGTGCGTGGAATTTGAGCCGGCTGTTCAGGTATGTTGGTCCGGTGCCGTGGAGGGCCTTGTGTGCGTGGGTGAGCATCTTAAAGGTGATTCTCGCCTCGACGGGGAGCCAGTGGAGTGTGCGCAGGTGCTGGGAGATGTGGCAGTGTTTTGGCAGGTTGAGGACCAGTCTTGCGGCGGCTTTCTGGATATTCTGTAGCTTGCGGATGAGGTTTTTGTTTATTCCGGCGTAGAGTGCGTTGCCGTAGTTGAGTCTGCTGGTGAGCAGGGCGTGAGTGACTGTCTTTCGGTGTTCGAGGGGGATCCATTTGAAGGTCTTACGAAGGAGGCGGAGGGTGTGGAAGCAGGAAGATGAGACAGAGTTGATCTGGCGGTCCATTTTGAGCTCGAAGTCCAGGATGATTCCCAGGTTGCGTGTGTGGTCTGTGGGGGTTGGCGAGTTTCCGGGGGCGGTGGGCCACCAGGTGTCGCTCCAGGCATCAGGGTTTGGGCCCATGATGAGTACTTCTGTTTTGTTGGTGTTTAGTTGTAGGCAGCTGTTTTTCATCCATTTGGCGACGGCTTCCATGCCTTCTCGAAAGTTGCATCTGGCGGTGTTGGGCTCGTTGGATAGGGAGAGGATGAGCTGGGTGTCGCCTGCGTGTCGCCTGCGTATGACACAATGTTGAGTCCGTAGGTTCTGACGATGGGGCAAGTGGAGACATGTAGACGTTGAAGAGCGTCGGGCTGAGGGAGGAGCCCTGGGGGACTACGCAGGTGGTAGGTGTGGGGTCTGAGAGGAAAGGGGGGAGTCTGACCTGTTGCGTCCTGCCGGAGAGGAAGGAGCAGATCCAGTCCAGGGCCTTGTCCTGGATTCCTGCATCGTAGAGTCTGCGTATTAGGGTGCAGTGGGAGACTGTGTCGAACGCCGCTGATAGGTCTAGGAGGATGAGGGCTACTGTTTCTCCTTTGTCCAGTAGGGTGCGGATGTCGTCTGTTGCGGCGAGGAGGGCGGTTTCCGTACTGTGGTTTTTTCTGAAGCCGGATTGGGAGGAGTCGAGGATGTTGTGTTCTTCAATGAATGAGGGGAGTTGACTGTTGATGGCTTTCTCGATGACTTTCGCTGGGAAAGGGAGCAGGGAGATGGGTCTGTAGTTTTTGAGGTCAGTGGGGTCCGCTGAGGGTTTCTTTAGGAGGGGGGTTGACCTCGGCGTGTTTCCAGTCGTCGGGGAACGAGGCGGTCGCCAGGGAGCGGTTGATGGTGTGGCAGAGCTCTGTTGAAGTTGTGGTGGGGGCAGGGGTCCGTGGGGGCCCCTGAGTGGATTGACTTCATTGTTTTCAGTGTGTCTTTGGTGGTGAGGGCTGTCCAGTCATCAATCGCTGGTTTCCGGGTGTCGGGGGTGGTTGGTGAGGGTTCAGTGTGTTGGTTGTCTTCGTCGAAATTGTCGTAGATGCTCTTGATTTTGTGGTAGAAAAAGGTGCTGAGTTTGTCGTAGAGGTCTTGTGAGGGAGGGATGTCGGTAGACTCGCTGGTGGGTTCGGCGAACTCCTTGATGATGCTGAAGAGTTCCTTGCTGTTGTGTGCGTGGGTGGAGATTCTGTCTTCAATCGCTTTTTTCCTTGTTTCTCTGATGAGTTGATGGTGAGAGTTGGTGGTGCTCTGAAGTTGTTGTGGGCTCCTGTGGATTTGGTGTTTCTCAGGCCATTCGAGGCGGCGGCATGTGCGCCTGGACTCTCGAAGTTCAGTGGTAAACCATCTGGCTTTCTTGGCACGGGTAATGTTGTTTTTCTTGAGGGGGGCTATGGTGTTGGTGCTGTCCGAGATCCATCTATGCAGGGTTCGGGCTGCGGTGTTGGGGTCGTCGTTTTCCGCGATGGTTGGGGTGGAGTTGTTGAGTGAGGAGATGAGCTGGTCGCTGTGATTTTGGTCCAGTTTCTTTGTGGAAGCAGGTGCTGGTATCTGTGGATGGTGGGTGTTCTGAAGGTGAAGTGGACGCAACGATGGTCGGTCCATGGGAGTTCGGTGGTGTGGCTGAAGGTGATGGAGTTTCCTGTAGTGAAGAGAGGGTCGAGGGTGTGTCCTGCTGAGTGCGTGGGCTCGGTCACGATCTGGCAGAGTCCAATGATGTGGAGGTTGTCCTGGAGGCATGTGGTGTTGGGGTCCAGTTGATTGTCGAGGTGGAAGTTGAGGTCTCCCAGCAGGGTGTAGTTGGTGGATGCGATGGCCTGCGGGGAAATAATGTCCGTGATGGAGTTGGCGAAGGGTCCGCGGGGTCCAGGGGGTCAGTAGATGAGGGTTACTCGGAGGGCGGCAGTGGGGCTGGCCAGTATCTTGAAGTGAAGGTGTTCCATCAGTTCTGTGGACTCGTCAGGGAGTGTGCTCAGGCGGAGGCTGGATTTTTGGACAATGGCGATTCCTCCTCCTGGGTGGGTGGGGCGGTCCTTCCTGTAGATCTTGTATCCTTGGGGGATGGCGATGGCGATGTCCGGTCCCGAGGTGGCGTTGGTCCAAGTTTCGGTGATGAATGCTACGTATGGGGTGGTGCTGTCGAGGAGGTCCCAGATTTCTGTGGCATGTTTGTGGAGGGATCAGACGTTGAGGAGGATGCATTGCAGGGTCTTCGGTTCGGTTGAGTTCTTGTGGGCGGGTGGTGCTGGATCCGTGTGCTTGGTGGTGCTGCAGGTGTGCCGGCAGCAGTGACAGCTGAAGGGTCCATGGGTGTCGACTGGTGATGCTAGCTTGCAGTTGTTGTTGCAGCCTGGGTAGAGTGCATGGAGTGCTGCTGGGTCATAGCGTTGGCGGGCGGAGGTCCAGGGTTCCTGGTGCTGGTCGCGGACGGGTCACGGACGGGCGCAGACATGCTTGCCTTTGACGCGCCTTCGGTGCACCAGCGGCGCGCCCGTAGCCGGCGGCCGCCATTAAGTAGGGGTCGGGGAGGGCTGGACAGCTGGGAGGCGGGAGCAGGGAGAGGAGCTGGATTGGGACAGTCTCGCTGGGGTGGAGGGGTCGGGGGGCAGCAGCGGCGGGGAAAGGTAAAGGGAGGAAAGAAGGGATAAAGAAAAAAGGGAAAATAAGCAGAAATAAGGCACAAAAGAGCAAAGATGCAGAAAAGGGCAGAAAGGTGAAAGATGGAAAGGGTAGAAAAACGAGGGAAATCAAGTGAAGGAGCAGAGGGAGAGAAAGGGAAAATGGGCAGAAATGAGGCACAAAAGAGCAGAGGTGCAGAAAGGTGAAAGATAGAAAGGGTAGAAAAACGAGTGAAAACGAGTGAAGGAGCAGAGGGAGAGAAAGGGAAAATGGGCAGAAATAAGTCACAAAAGAGCAGAGGTGCCGAAAGGTGCAGAAAGGTGAACAATAGAAAGGGTAGAAAAAACGAGTGAAGGAGCAGAGTGAGAGAAAGGAGACAGAGGTCCACTGGACCACCAGGGATGAGGCGCAGGGAAACCTGCGGGTGGAGGAGGGCCTCGATCACTAACACTCAAGAGTGCAGGGGCAGGGGCCCTCACTTAATGGTGGAGCTGCAAGGGTGGGAGAGCAATTTCACTGACAATGAGTCAGTGGTCTTGCTCGCGGGCCCCGCAGTGGCTGCCATTAAGTAGGGGTCGGGGAGGTCTGGACAGCTGGGAGGCGGTAGCGGGGAAAGGAGCTGGATTGGGCCGGTCACACTGGGGGGGGGGGAGGGGCCGCGGGGGCAGCAGCGGCGGGGAAAGGTAAAGGGAGGAAAGAAGGGATAAAGAAAAAAGGGAAAATAAGCAGAAATAAGGCAAAAAAGAGCAGAGATGCAGAAAAGGGCAGAAAGGTGAAAGATGGAAAGGGTAGAAAAACGAGTGAAAACGAGTGAAGGAGCAGAAGGAGAGAAAGGGGAAAATGGGCAGAAATAAGGCACAAAATAGCAGAGGTGCAGAAAGGTGAAAGATAGAAAGGGTAGAAAAACGAGTGCAAACGAGTCAAGGAGCAGAGGGAGAGAAGGGGAAAATGGGCAGAAATAAGGCACAAAAGAGCAGAGATGCAGAAAGGTGCAGAAAGGTGAAAGATAGAAAGGGTAGAAAAAACGAGTGAAGGAGCAGAGTGAGAGAAAGGAGACAGAGGTCCACTGGACCACCAGGAATGAGGCGCAGGGAAACCTGCGGGTGGAGGGGTCCTCGATCACTAACACTCAAGAGTGCAGGGGCAGGGGCACCTCACTTAATGGTGGAGCTGCGAGGGTGGAAGAGCAATTTCACTGACAATGAGTCAGTGGTCTTGCTCGCCTGTCCCCGCAGTGGCCGCCATTAAGTAGGGGTCGGGGAGGGCTGGACAGCTGGGAGGCGGGAGCGGGGAGAGGAGCTGGATTGGGGCGGTCACGCTGGGGGGAGGGGCCGCGGGGGCGGCAGCAGCGGGGAAAGGTAAAGGGAGGAAAGAAGGGATAAAGAAAAAAGGCAAAATAAGCAGAAATAAGGCAAAAAAGAGCATAGATGCAGAAAAGGGCGGAAAGGTGAAAGATGGAAAGGGTAGAAAAACGAGTGAAAACGAGTGAAGGAGCAGAGGGAGAGAAAGGGAAAATGGGCAGAAATAAGGCACAAAAGAGCAGAGGTGCAGAAAGGTGAAAGATAGAAAGGGTAGAAAAACGAGTGAAAACGAGTGAAGGAGCAGAGGGAGAGAAAGGGAAAATGGGCAGAAATAAGGCTCAAAAGAGCAGAGATGCAGAAAGGTGCAGAAAGGTGAACAATAGAAAGGGTAGAAAAAACGAGTGAAGGAGCAGAGTGAGAGAATGGAGACAGAGGTCCACTGGACCACCAGGGATGAGGCGCAGGGAAACCTGCGGGTGGAGGAGGGCCTCGATCACTAACACTCAAAAGTGCAGGGGCAGGGGCACCTCACTTAATAGTGGAGCTGCAAGGGTGGGAGAGAAATTTCACTGACAATGAGTCAGTGGTCTTGCTCGCCTGTCCCCGCAGTGGCCGCCGTAAAAGTAGGGGTCGGGGAGGGCTGGACAGCTGGGAGGCGGGAGCGGGGAGAGGAGCTGGGTTGGGCCGGTCGCGCTGGGGGGGGGAGGGGCGGCGGGGGAAGCAGCGGCGGGGAAAGGTAAAGGGAGGAAAGAAGGGATAAAGAAAAAAGGGAAAATAAGCAGAAATAAGGCAAAAAAGAGCAGAGATGCAGAAAAGGGCAGAAAGGTGAAAAATGGAAAGGGTAGAAAAACGAGTGAAAACGAGTGAAGGAGCAGAGGGAGAGAACGGGAAAATGGGCAGAAATAAGGCACAAAATAGCAGAGGTGCAGAAAGGTGAAAAATAGAAAGGGTAGAAAAACGAGTGAAAACGAGTGAAGGAGCAGAGGGAGAGAAAGGAGACAGAGGTCCACTGGACCACCAGGGATGAGGCGCAGGGAAACCTGCGGGTGGAGGAGGGCCTCGATCACTAACACTCAAGAGTGCAGGGGCAGGGGCACCTCACTTAATGGTGGAGCTGCGAGGGTGGGAGAGCAATTTCACTGACAATGAGTCAGTGGTCTTGCTCGCCTGTCCCCGCAGTGGCCGCCATTAAGTAGGGGTCGGGGAGGGCTGGACAGCTGGAAGGCGGGAGCTGGGAGAGGAGCTGGATTGGGCCGGTCGCGCTGGGGGGGGGTCGCGGGGGCAGCAGCGGCAGGGAAAGGTAAAGGGAGGAAAGAAGGGATAAAGAAAAAAGGGAAAATAAGCAGAAATAAGGCACAAAGGAGCAGAGATGCAGAAAAGGGCAGAAAGGTGAACGATGGAAAGGGTAGAAAAACGAGTGAAAACGAGTGAAGGAGCAGAGGGAGAGAAATCTCCCTCACAGGGCCTCTGGTAAAACAGCACTACGAAAACTTCATTGGCTCCCTATTGAGGAGTGCGTTAAGTTTAAAGCTCTTTGCTTTGCCCATCGCATTGCCCAGGGAAAAGGGCCTAGCTATCTACGCAGCCTGCTGACCATCCGCCGCCCCACCAGGAACCTTAGATCTGCTGGAGCGATGCTGTTTCAGCTCCCTCGCGCACGTAAGACCAGGATGGGAGGTAGCTCCTTTCGCTTTCTTGCAAGTAAGCACTGGAACAATCTCCCGTTAGATTTACGCATGGAGCCCACAGAAACAAGATTCAGACTCAAACTCAAAACTTTCCTTTTTCCAAAGTAACAATGGTTTCGTATTCCGGGACCCTTTGGGCCCCTGACCTCGGCCTCTTCTGGATACTGTAGCATTTCTTAGCGCGGGGACACACTGTCATAAGTGTAACCAGGCGCTCTATAAGTGTTTTTATTATTATTATTATTATTAGAAAGGGAAAATGGGCAGAAATAAGGCACAAAAGAGCAGAGGTGCAGAAAGGTGAAAGATAGAAAGGGTAGAAAAACGAGTGAAAACGAGTGAAGGTCGGGAGAGAAAGGGAAAATAGGCAGAAATAAGGCAGAAAAGAGCAGAGATGCAGAAAGGTGAAAGATAGAAAGGGTAGAAAAACGAGTGAAGGAGCAGAGTGAGAGAAAGGAGACAGAGGTCCACTGGACCACCAGGGATGAGGCGCAGGGAAACCTGCGGGTGGAGGAGGGCCTCGATCACTGACACTCAAGAGAGCAGGGGCAGGGGCACCTCACTTAATGGTGGAGCTGCAAGGGTGGGAGAGCAATTTCACTGACAATGAGTCAGTGGTCTTGCTCGCCTGTCCCCGCAGTGGCCGCCATTAAGTATGGGTCGGGGAGGGCTGGACAGCTGGGAGGCGGGAGCGGGGAGAGCAGCTGGATTGCGCCAGTCGGGCTGGGGGGAGGGGCCGCGGGGGCAGCAGCGGCGGGGAAAGGTAAAGGGAGGAAAGAAGGGATAAAGAAAAAAGGGAAAATAAGCAGAAATAAGGCACAAAAGAGCAGAGATGCAGAAAAGGGCAGAAAGGTGAAAGATGGAAAGGGTAGAAAAACGAGTGAAAACGAGTGAAGGAGCAGCGGGAGAGAAAGGGAAAATGGGCAGAAATAAGGCACAAAAGAGCAGAGGTGCAGAAAGGTGAAAGATAGAAAGGGTAGAAAAACGAGTGAAAACGAGTGAAGGAGCAGAGGGAGAGAAAGGGAAAATGGGCAGAAATAAGGCACAAAATGGGCAGAGATGGTGGAGCTGCGAGGGTGGGAGAGCAATTTCACTGACAATGAGTCAGTGGTCTTGCTCGCCTGTCCCGCAGTGGCCGCCATTAAGTAGGGGTCGGGGAGGGCTAGCAGCTGGGAGGCGGGAGCGAGGAGAGGAGCTGGATTGGGACGGTCGCGCTGGGGGGAGGGGCCACGGGGAAAGGTAAAGGGAGGAAAGAAGGGATAAAGAAAAAAGGGAAAATAAGCAGAAATAAGGCACAAAAGAGCAGAGATGCAGAAAAGGGCAGAAAGTTGAAAGATGGAAAGGGTAGAAAAACGAGTGAAATCGAGTGAAGGAGCAGAGGGAGAGAAAGGGAAAATGGGCAGAAATATGGCACAAAAGAGCAGATGTGCAGAAAGGTGAAAGATAGAAAGGGTAGAAAAACGAGTGAAGGAGCAGAGGGAGAGAAAGGGGAAATGGGCAGAAATAAGGCACAAAAGAGCAGAGATGCAGAAAGGTGCAGAAAGGTGAAAGATAGAAAGGGTAGAAAAAACGAGTGAAGGAGCAGAGTGAGAGAAAGGAGACAGAGGTCCACTGGACCACCAGGGATGAGGCGCAGGGAAACCTGCGGGTGGAGGAGGGCCTCGATCACTAACACTCAAGAGTGCAGGGGCAGGGGCACCTCACTTAATGATGGAGCTGCGTGGGTGGGGGAGCAATTTCACTGACAATGAGTCAGTGATCTTGCTCGCCTGTCCCCGCAGTGGCCGCCATTAAGTAGGGGTCGGGGAGGGCTGGACAGCTGGGAGGCGGGAGCGGGGAGAGGAGCTGGATTGGGCCAGTCGCGCTGGGGAGGGGGGGGGGGCACGGGGGCAGCAGCTGCGGGGAAAGGTAAAGGGAGGAAAGAAGGGATAAAGAAAAAAGGGAAAATAAGCAGAAATAAGGAACAAAAGAGCAGAGATGCAGAAAAGAGCAGAAAGGTGAAAGATGGAAAGGCTAGAAAAACAAGTGAAAACGAGTGAAGGAGCAGAGGGAGAGAAAGGGAAATGGGCAGAAATAAGGCACAAAAGAGCAGAGGTGCAGAAAGGTGCAGAAAGGTGAAAGATAGAAAGGGTAGAAAAACGAGTGAAGGAGCAGAGTGAGAGAAAGGAGATAGAGGTCTACTGGACCACCAGGGATGAGGCGCAGGGAAACCTGCGGGTGGAGGGGTCCTCGATCACTAACACTCAAGAGTGCAGGGGCAGGGGCACCTCACTTAATGGTGGAGCTGCGAGGTTGGGAGAGCAATTTCACTGACAATGAGTCAGTGGTCTTGCTCGCCTGTCCCGCAGTGACCGCCATTAACCCGTTAAGCGCGCCGCAAATTCCGCCCCAGTGCGGACGTTCCATTGCGCTAACGGGATCAGAACGTTCAGCGGACGTGCGCAGCACTAGCGAGGTAGTGCACGCGACGTCCGCCGAACGTTCGCAGCACTAAAGGGGTTAAGTAGGGGTCGGGGAGGGCTGGACAGCTGGGAGGCGGGAGCAGGGAGAGGAGCTGGATTGGAACGGTCGCGCTGGGGGGAGGGGCCGCGGGGGCAGCAGCGGCGGGGAAAGGTCAAGGGAGGAAAGAAGGGATAAAGAAAAAAGGGAAAATAAGCAGAAATAAGGCACAAAAGAGCAGAGATGCAGAAAAGGGCAGAAAGGTGAAAGATGGAAAGGGTAGAAAAACGAGTGAAAACGAGTGAAGGAGCAGAGGGAGAGAAAGGGAAAATGGGCAGAAAAAGACACAAAAGAGCAGAGATGCAGAAAGGTGCAGAAAAGTGCAGAAAGGTGAAAGATAGAAAGGGTAGAAAAAACGAGTGAAGGAGCAGAGTGAGAGAAAGGAGACAGAGGTCCACTGGACCACCAGGGATGAGGCGCAGGGAAACCTGCGGGTGGAGGAGGGCCTCGATCACTAACACTCAAGAGTGCAGGGGCACCTCACTTAATGGTGGAGCTGCGTGGGTGGGAGAGCAATTTCACTTACAATGAGGCAGTGGTCTTGCTCCCCTGTCCCCGCAGTGGCCGCCATTAAGTAGGGGTCAGGGAGGGCTGGACAGCTGGTAGGCGGGAGCGGGGAGAGGAGCTGGATTGGGCCGGTTGCGCTGGGGGGAGGGGCCGCGGGGGTAGCAGCGGCAGGGAAAGGTAAAAGGGAGGAAAGAAAGGATAAAGAAAAAAGGGAAAATAAGCCGAAATAAGGTACAAAAGAGCAGAGATGCAGAAAAGGGCAGAAAGGTGAAAGATGGAAAGGGTAGAAAAACGAGTGAAAACGAGTGAAGGAGCAGAGGGAGAGAAAGGGAAAATGGGCAGAAAGAAGGCACAAAAGAGCGGAGGTGCAGAAAGGGGAAAGATAGAAAGGGTAGAAAAACGAATGAAAACGAGTGAAGGAGCAGAGGGAGAGAAAGGGAAAATGGGCAGAAATAAGGCACAAAAGAGCAGAGATGCAGAAAGGTGCAGAAAGGTGAAAGATTGAAAGGGTAGAAAAAACGAGTGAAGGAGCAGAGCGAGAGAAAGGAGACAGAGGTCCACTGGACCACCAGGGATGAGGCGCAGGGAAACCTGCGGGTGGAGGAGGGCCTCGATCACTAACAGTCAAGAGTGCAGGGGCAAGGGCACCTCACTTAATGGTGGAGCTGCGAGGGTGGGAGAGCAATTTCACTGACAATGAGTCAGTGTCAGAGTACATAATGCCATAGCGATGGCCCCTGAGTTGGTCCACCCAGCAGCTATACTATTAGCTGACATAGACAAAGCTTTCGATTCTCCCAGCTGCGTTTATCTATTCAAAATACTTGAAGCGGTTAACTTTGGCCCACGCTTCATAGCATATGTCTGTTTACTCTACACTAACTTAAAGTCCTCTGTTCGCATAGCAGAATATCGCTCAGACCCCTTCCATATTTATAGGGGCAAGAGACAGGGTTGCCCCCTATCCCTGCTGTTGTCCGCCCTAGCAGTGGAACCCTTGGCAGCGTGGGTTCAAGGTGACCCGATGCTCCGTGAATTTGAATGGTCCCAGTCGAGATCAGACCACATCGCGCTATGCGCGGATGACGTCCTTTTCTTTAAGACTGACTCGTGGTTTTCAGGGCCTCGTATCTTACAAATCCTCAGTGTTTGGGAAAACTACAGGTCTGCAGACCAACCCTGCCAAATCTGTGCTTTTTCCAGTATATGGCAACCAGGGGCGTGGCACCAGGCGACGCAGCTCCTATATAGCTCCATAAACTACCCCCAGTGAGTAGAGTGGTAATACAGCTTTGGCGGTATACGGTGAGACAAATGGGGTGGTGCGAGACCCTAACCTAATTGACTCCTTTGCGGCATGACACATACCTCAATCCAGTGGCAGATCTGAGGGGGGTTCCATGGGTGGCACTTAGTAGGGATATCTACCCTGGGGGATGTAATGCGGGGCACTACATTGAAATCTTTTCAACAGCTACAAGCAGAACTTCAACTACATAAGACACAATTTTACAAATATCTCCAATTACGCCATGCTTTGAGCCCCATGATTCATGATTTAGAAACCCTACCGGAATTTCATCCTCTTGAGGGCAGCCTACTGATGAGGGATCTGGGGTTACATAAAATCTGGCAAACATATCAAACACTGACAACACATAAACAAACAACACTTGACAAGACTAGAAGAGCGTGGCAAGAAGATATCCCTGACTTGACGGACGATAACTGGGCTGAACCATTGCCAGCCCTCAGGGCACTGCTGTGTCCCCACGATACCACCTTATACAATTCAAGTGCATACACCACCCATACTACACATGAGCCAGACTCTGGAAGATTGGAGTTATTCAGCCCCCTATATGCTTAAGATGTGAGAGGGAGGAAGGGACATTTTTACGTACAGTCTGGAGCTGCACTGCGTTGCAGCCCTTTTGACGCAAGGTATCGTCTTGCCTAAGCAATGAATTATCATGGAAGCTCCTACTTGACCCACGACTCTTCCTCCTGCACAGTACCGACGAGATAGGGGGAAATAAGTACAAACAACGTCTGCTCTTGGCACTTACTATAGCCAAACGCGATAATGCCCAGCTGTAGAAGGGGACTTCTCCTCTGACTATAGGCAAATGGAAGGCCGAGCTAGACAGATGTATCGGTGCAGAGATTGCGTGTTTCTAGCCTGTGGTTGCCCCAAAAACATAGGAAAATATGGACCAGCTGGGTGACATATTGTGGGATAGATCTTCCCCTTCTCCCATCTTCGGATCTCTGACAGGAATCACTACCCATTCAAATATCCACTGATCAAATCATTCTATACTATGTAACAGCCTGTCATTCTATGAATGTAACCTTTGTACAAATACTGGGCTCTAGTACAGTCTACATTATGTTCATGTTGTGTAACCTGCAAGTTCCGCAGGTATTGCAATTGTTTAAAGACTTCGGCACTCCTGATTTATTTTGTTTCTTACAGGTACTTGTAGGGCTATGGCCCAAATTCCTTCAGGAAAACCGAATAAAATGTATTTAAAAATAAAAATACAGCACAAATTCAGCTAGTGCAGCAAAAGGTCATATTAACTACATCTCCACAATTTTAAAGAACAATCTATTTAAAATCTATTTGCACCACTGTTTTTCTATTTTCTAATTCCTATGTATGGTATGTCTCTGGTTAAGACCAAATAAGAAGAAATTTTGAGATTTTGGAAAAAATATCGAATGGCATCTCAATTTCTTATTATACATTTCATTAAGGCCAAGTCTTAAAATGTTCAGGATAAAGCACACTCGTTGTCATCAGTTCACACTTTGAAGGCTGCAACTGCCCAAATCTACTAGATGCACAATATATTAACATGCAGATGCGTAACATCTGTGCTCATACACGTTACTGACTGTTCATTGCATGTTTTACAGGACTGTCCTCTCTGAGCGCTTGTTCTCTATATGCGCACAAGACTACATCTGAATATTTTGATCCAAGTTTTATTGCAGCAAAGTAAGTTTTATTATCTTTCCTCTCTTTTAATTTAAGATCAAAGCAAAATTATTAAACGAAATAAAAAGGTTGTTAAAGTTAGATACTTCTCCAAATTAACAGGCTTTTGGTCTGCAGTGGTAGCAGAGATCGAAAGTGTGAATTTGTCTCCTAGGCGCCAAACAACAAACTTGTTTGGGGTAGCCGACCTGGTGATATCGATAAGATGTATTTGTTTCTACACGTACGTCACTGTATCAGTAGGCAAAGATTATATTCATAATAATTCTCATAGTTTACTTGCTAACATACATGGGACATTTTCTAATATTATAGCATTCACAAGCTGTCCACATATGTTTTGCGTCACTGAGTGTGAAAAACGGAAACCATCACACATTATAGGCAAAATCGTCTCTTGATGCTGTCTTTGAAATGCAAGCGCCAGGCTCTGTCTTTAGATCAAGGGCTCTGAAGTAAGGTGATACATCTTAAAGACTTGGAAATCATAGGAGAATGATACAATATGAGGGCAGGAGATTTACTTAATATGTCCTACGCTCAACCCTTCTTCTCTTTTGAAATATGCAAAAATGTATGCTAAGGAATAGTAAGGATGTGTAAGAAATTGTCTATATAATTTGAGGTAACAAGTTATTGCTTACAAACAAAATGTTTTGGGGTCATTTGCGACACCTTAGACATATACATATATTAAACTTCAGTATTTAATGAGTTTGACCACTTATCTTAATTTTCAGTTAAGGTTGTTCTATCAAGTGACCGAACCTGCTACTAACAACTTGTTTTTCATAAACACGTGTACTCTCAAACTAATGAACACAATTAATATCCTGAACTACGCAACTTTAACAAACAGGAGTGAGTTTTAGGGAAAGCTGCAAGACCGAAACCCCCTACAGGACTGTCCCATTGGGAAATCCACACTGACTAAGAGCATCATCTAATGAATATGATTGTATGGTGGTGGAGAAGGTTGAAAGTCCTCACCTATCCTAGGAGATCCTGAGGCATAATTGAAGACAATTGCTTAGATGGATGTTAGGTACGGTCTCAAGGCCCAAATAACTGCACTCATACTAGTAAATCTATAGTGCCCAATTAAAAGACCCCTTAAATACATCTGTGCAGGTTTTTTATGATCACTGCAAGAAAAAATCCCACACACAGATTCCACATTATGGAAATGAGTGGCTAAGCAGATGACTCAGTCAACCTATGTGCTTTGAGATGGATAAGCCCACAAGCCCGACACAACGGTAGGACTTCCACCCTAGGGAGACCTACGACGCACAGACAGCACTCTGCACCAAAAGACACCACCACCTATAGAGTCTGCGAAAATGACAAGTGTATCCTTTAAGAGAAATCTTTGATGTGATGGGCCTGAGTCAGGAAAAAAGCCATGCCTACACATCTACACTTATTCCTACATATGCCAGTAGATGTATGACATTTGAGAATTTAGAGATATTCCCAGTAGTATGTCTGGAAAGTTGTGCCCATCTCAGCTTTCCAGGCACCAGGAAAGTCCTAGGATATTTTTAGGTTTAAAGTATTTTTATTAAGGTACAAAAAACATGGGGAAGGGAATAGGAGGTCAAGCGAACATACAGTACAAGACGCGAAACGTTGCAGCGATTCAGAAGGAAAGTAGGGAGGCAGGAAGCCCCGGAGGGTAACAGGGCATAAGTCATAAGGCAATAAGGCAGTGCGAATGACCCTCCAGTAGACCCCCATTCCCCGAGCAAGGCCGAGCTGGAGTAGCGTCCCGCAACACAGTGAAAAAACACACCATCCCTCCAACCCCCCGTCCCCGGAAAAATAGGAGAAAGAAAAGCAAAGGAGAAAAAGGAAGAAAACAATACCCCAACATCCCCGTCCGAAGGTCAGCATTTAGAAGCATGTAACCCCGCCCCCCACCCCCAGCCCAAACCCCCCGATCCCGCGGCATTCACTCCGTTGGAGCCGCCGGCGGCGTCAGCCTAAGGAGTCGCAGGTACCGTGGACATGTGAGCTCGCGAAATTCCGTGGACAGCAGTGCTAAAAAGGGGTGCCAGAGCTCTTCAAACTGGTCTACATTCCCAGCTACTGTTAGCGACAACTTCTCCATACCCAGTACTTGCCAGAGCCGGTGTAGCCAGCCAGTGATAGAGGGGGCAGTGGGGGTACGCCAGAGTACAAGGATGTTTTGAACCGCTGAGCCTAGCGCAATCGCAATCTGTCTACCCCTGCGGGACTTCAGCGGGTACATCAGGTCATTGGGGAGGCCTAGCAAGACATACGCAGGGAAGCGCGGGAGCTCGATCTCAAAATGCCTATCCACCTCATCCAAGACCTCCTTCCAATAGGCCGACAGCACCGGGCACTCCCAGAGAATGTGCGTGAGGGTGCCTTCCTGTCCGCAGCCGCGCCAGCAACCTTTATCGCCGATTTTGCGCATCTCGTAAAGCCTCTCCGGGGTGTAATACCAATAGGTGGACACCTTAGTAAAGGTCTCCGTCAGCCCAGTGTGGTACGCAGAGTGCCTCGCCCGATACGCGATCCTGTCCCATTCCTTGTGGCTCAAGGTCCTGCCCAATTCCCTGTGCCAGCGCTCCCTCCCAGGGTTATGGTAATGAAACGGCGGGGGTTGGAGAAACTTATACAAGTCGGTGATAAGCTTGGCATCCGAGGTCCGGGTTACCAGCCACCGCTCATAGGGCGTAATCGAACGGGCAGCGACATCGCGCACTGGGGGTTGAAGAGCCCAGTGGCGGACTTGCATATAACGCAGTCTGTCCCCCTCCGGTAGGCCAAACTCCTGACGGAGCTGCTGGAAGGGGAGCACACCCTCCGGCCCGTAGATCTGGAAAAGCGCCCTACAACCCGCGCTCACCCAGTGGGAAAAGGCTCCCGGTTCCAGACCCGGAGTGAAGTCTGGATTGCCAGCAATGGGAGTAAACGGTGATGGAAAAGTGGTGAGCTCACGAAGCTCACACACCGCGTCCCACACTCGCAGCGGAACCCGGGTGATAAAGGAGGCATAGAGATTAGGCGGGCGGTGAGTGCGCCGCAGGAACGGGACTTCCTGGAGGGTACGGCCCGCAACTGCCTGGTCCTGAAAGAGCCAGTGCTTGTCCGATTCCCACCGGCTCCACTCCACCAAATATCGAAGTTGCGCCGCCTGAAAGTATTTCCGGAGGTCCGGGACACCGAGACCCCCCGCCTCCGGGGCAAGCATGGAGAGGACCCGTTTCATCCGAGGCTTACGGCCTTGCCACACAAAGCGGGAGATGTCAGCCTGCGCCTGCCGTATCCAACCTACAGGAGGCTGTAGAGGTAGAGCGTGAAAAAGATACAGGATCTGAGGCAGTATCGTCATCTTCACCGCTGCGATACGGCCCAGCCACGAGAGCAGGCCTTTGTTCCATCGGCCGAGTTCCTCCTTGATCTTTTTGCCCAGGGAGGAATAGTTGGCTGTGACCATTGCAGGTAGGGAGGGTGCAAGCAAAATCCCCAGGTAAGGCACCGTGGAGGAGGACCATTGCAGAGGAAAAAGACGCTGGAGGTCCCGCCTAGTGTCGACAGAGAGTGACACATCCAGGGCAGCCGATTTAGACATATTCATTTTGAAGCCCGCCACGCGGGCAAAGGAGTTCAGTTCCTGGACGCAGGCAGGGAGCGACCGCTTGGGGTCATCCAGGGTCAGCAAGACATCGTCCGCATATAAGCTGACAGTATGGGTGTATTGCCCCATCTTCACTCCAATAGCATCCGGGTTATCACGAATCCTCTGGGCAAACGGCTCCATATAGAGGGCAAACAGGAGCGGCGAAAGGGGGCAGCCCTGTCTCGTGCCGCGCTCAATGGCAAAGCTGCTGGAGCTGTGTCCGTTGACACGCACCGATGCTGACGGCCTCCTATAACAATTAAAGACCATAGTGCGGAACTTCTCACCGATCCCCAGTTTCCCGAGAACCAGCTCGAGGTACGGCCAATGAACCCTATCAAAGGCCTTCTCCGCGTCGACCGACAGCAGCATCCGCTCCCCCGGGACGCGTGAGGCCTTTTCTAGCACGTGCGTCACCCTCTTGGTGTTGTCGACCGTTTGCCTACCGGGTACAAAACCGGCCTGGTCCACCTCCACCAGACCTGGTAGGTGCAGACCCAATCTGGCCGCCAAGATCCCCGTGTAAAGCTTGAGGTCCACATTTAGAAGTGAGATGGGCCGATACGAGCCGCACAGAGTCCGGTCCTTCCCCGGTTTCGGAATAACCGACACAGTCGCCGAGAGGAGGTCCGGTGGGATGGCTCCCGGTTCAGAGAAGGAATTGAATAAGCGAGCCAGGAGAGGCGCGACAGTGGAACAGAAGGTCTTGTAAAACAAGGCCGTATAGCCATCCGGGCCCGGGGCCTTGCCGTGCTTTAACCGTGCAATAGCGGAGATGACTTCCTCCACATGAATGCTCCTCTCCAGGTGGTCCGCCTGGGCGGGATCCAGGACCGGGAGGGTTACTGATTCCAAATATGCCTCAGCCTCTCCCGGTGGGGAGGGCTCTGCAGCGTACAGCGCCTCATAGAAGGCACGGAAGGAGTCCGCCACCTCCGCGTCACCGGAAATCGGGACCCCGTCTGCTCCCACTACCTCCTTTACCACGTTGCGCTGCTGCGCAGCCCTGAGCCGGTGGGCCAGGAGCTTACCGCATCTGTCTCCGCCTGTGTAAAAGGCATGTTTCAAGCGCAACGCCGCATACTCCGCCCGGTCCAGGTCCAACGCAGAGAGGAGTTTCCGCGCCGCCTTCAGCTGCCTCCAAACTCGAGGAGCCCCCGTCCGGCGGTGAACCTGTTCAAGTTCCCTGACCTGCGCCGTTAGTTCCTCCCACTTACGTTGCCGCTCCTTGTTCTCCGCCGAGGAAATGGAGATAAACTCCCCTCTGACGACCGCTTTCAAAGCCGCCCACTGCGTTGCTAGGGACGTGTCGGAGTTGTTATTGTGGGTCAGGTACTCCTGAATGACCTCCTCCACTCGCTTCACCACCGATTTCTTATGGAGAAGCGTGTCCCGAAGCCGCCACATCCCTCTAGAGGGGGGGGCCGCCGGCCAAGCAAATATTCCGGAAACCGGCGCATGGTCGGACAGGGACAAAACCCCGATGTCTGCCGCCGTGGCGGCCGAGCGAAGCGGTCCGCTCACCAAAAGGTAGTCCAACCGCGAATAAGTGCGGTGTGCGTGGGAGAAATATGAGTAGTCCCTATCGGCGGGGTGCATGGTGCGCCAGAGGTCATGCAGATCCATCTCTGCAATCTGGTCCTGAACCGCTCTAGAAAGCTCCCCCGTCTGCGGAAAGCGCTGGGCAGACCTATCCAAAGTGGAGTCGAAGACCATGTTCAGGTCTCCCCCCAGAATGACGTGGCGATCGGGCGAGGCAGTAACGTCTACCAACACTGATTCCAGGAAGCGATCCTGGTGGTCATTTGGGCTGTACACGGAGCCAACCGTGAAGGCAACACCCCCCAGACGCATGCGATACACCAGAAGCCTCCCCTTCTGCTCTGCATGTTTATACAACACCTCACCCCTGAAGGAGCTGGCTAGAAGAATGGCTACCCCCGCAGTCTTAGTCGCAGCCGAGGAAAAGAGTTGCGTGGGGAACTTGGCAGAGCGCAACCTATGGCAATCTTTAGAGAGTAAATGGGTTTCCTGCAGGAGGCAGATATCCGCCTGCGACCCTTCTAGCAGGGAGAGGATCGCCCTACGCTTCACAGGATTATTCAGACCCTTAACGTTAAGGGTCACTACTTTCAAGGACGGCATCGCTCCCAGGGAAGCAAAGCACTATGCATCAAGCGAGGGATCAGTGGAGGGGGCGCGCAGGGCAGGGGCGCAGGGAAGGCCAGAGTCGGCTTCGCAAGTGTTCGGACAATATCGGACGGGACCCCCCCAACACCAAACCAGCTCTTGAACCCCCCCAAAACCAACCCATGGCAACCAGCCAAAACCAAAAACAAGAAAAAACACCCCATTGTCTCAGTCTAGCCCAAGTGGGCGAGTCTGTAGAAACCAGTCAAGTGGACGTCCAGCCACACACCTCCAACCTCTCCCCCCCAACCCCCAGCCCCAACCCAGCATCGTAGAAGCTAAGAGTCTCTCCCCCCAGAGTAAAGTTAGGCCGTTTGGGCCACGCCATTAGAATCAGGCAAGTTCCTGGCCGCAGTCCTCAGGGCCTCCACCATATCCGCCCTGATGGTAGGGGAGTCAGGGCGACTCGCCGTCGCCGACGATTGGCGCCTCCTCGATCTCCGTCGGCCCCGCCGCTCGGGGCGCCTCCATGCGGGTGTCGCCCCTTCTTCCTCTGTAGCTGTGAGTCCCAGCACCCCACAGACATCTTGTAAGGAGCGCAGCTGATGTAGCACCCCATTCCATCGGAAGATAAGACGGAAGGGGTGACCCCAGGAGTAGGCCGTCTCATGCTCTCGCAGAAAGTCCGTAGCGATGCGGAAAGACCTGCGCTTCTGCAGTGTGATGGCGGACAGGTCTTGATAGAGCGCCACAGGTCGTTCTCGGAAGGACAGCGGCTGCTTCCTGCGGGCCTCTGTCATGATGCGCTCCTTCAGGGGAAAATCCGGCAGGAATGCCAGGATATCAGGTGGGGGTGCCGATGACTGGCGCTGGCGGCCCACCCTGTGTGCTCTGTCGATGCGGATCGGGAAGTCCGCTCCTTCTCCCAAGATGTCGCGGAACAGGTCCTGCAGATAGGCCACTAGGTCCGCACCCTCATCCGCGGACGGCACGCCTCGCACCCGGATGTTATTCCGCCTGGACCTATTCTCGAGGTCCTCAGAGTGGGCCTGTAGCTCGACACACTGCTCCCGTAGGCGGAGAACGTCTTGCTGGAGATGAACTATCTCTTCATCGCGACGTTGGGCCGCCGTTTCCACAGTGTCGACCCGCTCGCCCAGGCCCTCGATTTCTCTACGCACTTCACGGACCTCTCCGGCCACCTCGGTCTTGAGAGTCTGGAATTCCTCCTTGAGGGAGCTGAATAAGTCCTCCATGAAGGACCTCGTGACTGGTGGTTCGCCTCCGGCGGTGTCTGTTGAGGCCCGGGAGGACCCCGGGGACGGCTGCGCCCTGTCTCGCAGTTGCTGGGCCCTGCCGAGCATGTCCGGCAGAGTGCGATCTCCCCGTGCCGCGCCTCGTCTCCCAGCCATCTTGGCCTCCGCGGTGGGTGAAGCCTAGAGCTGGCCGCTGCAAATGTACTCAGCCGCTCGTGGGCACCAGATGTGAAGACCTCGCCGAGGACAAGGGTAGTGCGTCACAGGCGACAAGATGGCGGCACGGGCCAGGGCGAGACGACCATCGAGCCAGTCAGGGCGATAATCAGGGTTCAGGTCGGAGGCCTTCAGCCGCGTGCTTCCAGGGAGGGCGGCAGATGCATAGGCACCAAAATGAACCGAGGCGCCTGTATGACAAGGGCGCGGGCGAGGGTCACCAGTACCAGCTCCTCAACGACAAGATGGCGGGAGGGCGGAACCCAGGGGGGCAGCCCAGGCCAGCAAGTCTATGGGCGACCCTCAAACAGCAATGGGTCGGGAAATTGCGAAACCAGTGTCCCCCAGTTTCATCAGCTAGTACGCCCGGCTCGGCACCGCACAAACTCCAACGTCCCTCGCTTCCAGGCTCGGGGTCCGCAAGGCGTCACACACCGACACCCATGGCAGGGGGGTAGCTCGCCGACGCAGGTCTGGGGTCTGTCGTCCAGCGATGACTCTGGTCACCAGGCCGCCGGTCAGGAAGCCTCCGCACTCCACGGAGTCCGTCGAGCCCGTTCCCTCGGGATCCCCAGCTTTCAGCACTCGGCCCAGCCGAGGCGCGCGGACAGCGCCGCACTACGCTCCGCCTCCAGGCCCTTCTCCTCGGGGCGATCCGGGCTCCACTCCTCGAATCGAGCGTTGAACAAACTTTTCGGGGACTTCCCCCGGGGCAACAGAAGGCAAAGTGGTATCAAAATGTGCCCCAAGAACTCCGGCACAGTTCTCTCGCCCGCAGTGCAGCCGCGGGGGGAGAGAAGCGCAGGAATCGGGGCTCGAGCTGAGCTGGGCCGGAGGAGCTACGGAAGGAAGCGTCCGCTCACCCCGCCATCTTGGCCACGCCCCAGGATATTTTTAAAGATTGGTAGTTGCACAAGGCAAAATTGTGTGCTTATTGCAAATGAGCAATGTGAGACATCAGTGCCTATGTGGAATGTGACATTTGTCTTCACTTTTTCCCCAAGGGATAAACATTTCACGAAGTGGAAAATCTCCTTACCCTATACTCTGAAGAAGTTCTGAGATGCTTGGAAACAAAGAACTTGGAGTGTGAAGACCAGTCCTGGAGGGTAGAGAGATCCTTTGTAAGCTAAGAAAGGAGAAGGGTGATACGTCCTTGTAGGAAAGTCAGGAGCGGCTCCTCCATTAGAGCAGAGGAGCGTCGCCCCACTTAAGTGCCTCCCAAAGCCCCAGAGATGAAAAGTAAAATGGCAGTTCATTTCCATTTATTTTTCATCTTCTCGTCCTGAACATAGCGTTAGGATGGGGTAGGGCCTGCTGAGTGACAGCAGAGAGGAGTGGTGGGCAAAGGGCTGCTTTTGCACTGTTTAAAGGGCACATGTCCCTATAGCCGGCCGTCTTGCGACAGCCAGCCACACATGCGCACTTTAAACCTCTCAACGTAGCTGTCTCATGACAGCTTGATTGAAAGAAAGTGCAAGCATTCAGATCCCTCGGGAGCACTGATAGAGGCCGCTCCCACAGGACACTGCTCACACGCTGGTTAACAGCACATGAGCAGTTCAGAATTGGTTGAGTTTGCTGTGCCTGCACTGCAGTCCATGCGGAAGAGGTCGGAGTGACAGGAGGACGTTGTCAAATTTCGGTGTTTTTCATCTTCTTTTCCCATCCCCCTCCCTCAGTAGATACCAGCTGTCACTGAGGAAAGTGCCTCTGTATGCATGGTTCACTCTCACTTTTTGCCAAACATCTGATGCAACCTGACTTTATGGGCCCTGGGACCCAGCCAATCATGTTCCCAGGGGCTGTGTTCTTTCCCAATATTGTGCCTTTGCGCCCACAATTGGCGCATCTCTGGCCACAGGTAAACCCCTTGTAAAATGTACCATGGATGCCAAGGGCACTGTGAGCAGGAAAGGCCACTAAGGGCAGCAGCACCCATTGTGTAACCTTTAGAGGCCCTATACCTTAACACCCACGCACTGCCATTGCAGGCTGCGTGTGTTGGTGTAGAGAAAAGTGAAGAGCTGACATAGCACACATCCCTGTACCCTGAGCTTTAGGAGTCAGAATGAACCCGATGATGAAGCATGACACTAATATAGTGTGAGGGTTACATATAAAAAATGATTCTTTTTTTCCCCACCCCTAGTGGAGTCTAGGTGTGGCAAGCACTGCCACTCATTGGCCCAGTGCATTGAGGTTTGGAGGGATACTCTATAGGTATTGTTAATGTGAAGTTTGTAGATGTTCTGTTTCCCTTTCCTCTTTAAAAAGGGATTTACTCTAGGACTTTGGAATTGCAAACCTCAGTCCATTCCAGGGTGGGAAATTGCCATAGAGGAGCATGTGTATGCTCACAAATTGACGTTTGTGACCCTTCATAAACTCACAAGGCTAATGACGTTGTTTAATGCTCGAATCGCACTTTTTGGTCAGAGATACTCTTGCATAATTGTACTCAGCTGTGGCATACAATGACAAGAGTAAATTAATATCCATCAGTTTTCTTAGCTGATGTAAATCTGGCCACTTTTGGTCGTAAAGAGTTTTTTATGGCAAAAATCCCTTTGGTAATTGACCCAGCGTTTTTAGGTGTTGATTGCTGTCTATTACAGCCTTAATGTCGACCACAGGCTTGATGCACCTTTTTATTCTGCTGAGGATGATGAAATTCTGATTTAGTGCAGTCACTATACTGCTGGCCTTAGAATCATGATCATTGAATTCAAATCCTGGACTCGCTACTTGACTAAGCTGTGTGTTTCTAGGGAAGGCTTCAGGTTATTTATGTGCTGACATTGTGAGTTTATACAAACAGGCCTGCGGGGAATGAGATTTTGATACCTTTTCTGATCACTTAGATACCTATCTCATTCATCTATTTGGATCGACTATTTTCTGTCATTGAGTAAAAGACAACCCCCGCATAGGTTAAATAAACCCCATAAACTGACGCAACTCTGAAGAACCACTTACGACTGATAAAGTTTTAAAAATGTAATATAAAATCAGAATAAGTTGCATATACAATCCTCTCAGGATAAGATTCAACAAGTATACAGGAACTAAAAGGAACATAAATTCCCTAAAGAACCTCAGTCTACAAAAGAATACAATTAATATCAGTTCAAGAATCAACAGATTAAAAAGCATAGACACAAAGTGGTTCCGTTGCGTCATCTACAAAAAGAAAAACAAGTTAATTCTGTCCCTACTCTATACTAGGTGACATCCCTACTTCGCAAGTTCCTTACCTAAAAAAGGTGTCAGCAGTTTGACTTCCAAAGAAGTTCAAACTCTCTTAGCCTCTAATGGTAACTTATGTCGAGAAGCAGTACCCTCTCTGCCTACCCATCCGCTCTCTAAGGGTCCTCAGCCTACTGCTCTCTTGCGCTCTGCTCTTCTGCGCTCGCTCCTCGCTAACTTCTCCTCCCCAGGGTGCTGTCCCTAAATACACAATCACAGTATGGGTGGAACGCCCCTTGACACCCACCACGTACACATTCACATGATGTCATTTCTAGTTCTTTCCATAGCTTCATCTCTTCGCGTCGTCCGTTAAGTTGACCTTGCTTCTTAGGCACCATCTTCGTCTTCTTGCTGGTGACTTCATTGACATTCCAATTGACACTTTCAGAGCAAAGTCTATCACCTCAACAGAACTTCATTCTTTACGACTGTATTCGTAACCTCATTTGGTCCTGTGAACGGTCATTTCTAAACAAGACCCAAATTCCAAGCGTCTCTTATCTCACTTAGGCCATAAACTTCGTCCAACATTGTCACCTTAAATCTAACAAGACCTTTGACTCTTGTCTCGCACATTCAGATCAAGGCTATCCCCTGTTCCTGTGAGCCCACTAAATTACATACAGCGGACTACACTCCTGCGAACTCTTGGTCAGTTAGGTTAAAATCACACATGACCAAACTTCTCTAACATTCCTACAAAACCCTTCTACACAGTATAACCTTTAACACACATTTATATATAATCGATTTTAGCAAAGCAGTAATTATACGCGAATGCATTTTACATAGAATACAACATTTATATTCTCGTGCATACATAGTGCTATACATACTCTGCACATTTCTTCGCTTTATGTTTCGTCTTCTTTCTCCGTTTAATAATTACACACGTATATTCAGTTTGCACGTTCTGCTGTTCTTAAGCATTTCTATACATTTCTATATTAGCCCACTATGTATACGGGCCTTTCTAATTCTAATACACTTTATAGAATAGATACAGATACATTTCCTATTACATTGGTTACATCGGCTAACTTTACGCTATAAGTGTTCCTTCATGTTACAACTTCTACGTTTATGCGATATGCTTGTAAATATGGTACAGATATATTTTTTATTCAAATTGCGCTCTCTCAGTTCCCCCCTTTGATGACCTCTAGGAATCATCACTAAATGCAATTTGAATAACACCTTACACAGAACTAGTTACAAGATTCCCTCTTTTTATCGTTTCGAGAGCTCTTAAACTTTTATACTGTTGGTCTTGTAAAGCAGCTAATCTCCTTTCATGCTCTCTCATGGATCTTTGTAACCGGTTCGACCTATACCATTTGTACAGTTTCACTAACCCTAACAATGTAATTATGCAAATCAATATTATCAAAACAGGTTTTAATATGTACCACACAACGCTTTTACCAAGATTGGCAAACCAACTTCCAACCTTTCCTACTCCATGACCTACTTTCTCCCAAACATTTATTTTTGATAAATCTTCGATTCCTTGATGTATCTCTGTAATGTTTTGTATGACTTTCTCAAGTGGTTTTGAATTATCTGGAATGTAAGTACAACATTCTTGGACCTTCAAAGCCTTGCAGACTCCGCCCTCTTTTGCTAGCAGTACATCTAAAGCAAGACGGTTCTGAAGAACCATTGCCCTAATCGACTGCATCTCTCCTTCTACTAGCATGAATGACCTTGCAGTACTTGCAGATAATCTATCTACAACTGTAGCTAATCTCCTGATCTTAACATTGTTAAGTATTAAACCTAACATAGGAAACATTGCTCCAAAAATGTCTCCAACTACTTCAGCATCTCCTATTTCCCTTTTCGTTCTTGTCGAAGCCTTTCCTTCTATGATCGCTAAATCCTTTGCATGATATATTTTGGGGAAGACAATTGCCAAGTAACACGAACCATACCAATTGTCAGGCAGTTTTACATAGGCATTTCTTCCACATACAAAATATACATTAGGAATCGCTTGCATCCCTTTCATAAAATCTTTCGTATAGTACTCTAATCGAAAAGCATGTTCGCAATTTACTTCACCTACAAATACACTCTCATAATACGTCTTGCTTCGAGTTAAACATAACTTTCCTTTCTGCGTTCTATCCAAAGCTATTGGACCATTGCTACCCTTCTTCTTGTGTGCTTTTTCTTCTTCGGTCCAATCAGTTTTCCACTGTCCTGACATTTTTAGAATCTTCTGCCTTCTGTATCGGTCATCTACCTGTCCTATGAACTTTTTCTCTACCTCTGACACTTTGCAAGTCAGATTATTTCTGCGTGCATATGAAGTATCTAATGTATCCCAAGGAAGAAAGAACTTTGTTAATCTGTCTTCCTTTTTGTAATAGTCCCACTTATTCATTTGTTTATAATTCGGGACTTCAGGCAGTACCGAATCATAATTTGAAAAGTAGTACTCGAACCCTTCTCTACCATAAAATATACTGAGCAATAAACTACATGTTATCCCATATGTCAGTGGGAGATGATGATATCTGATGCCTTCGTCTACGGAAGCCGGCAATTGCATGCATACATAACAATCCTTGGCCTCCATGGCATCAATATACTCATACAATAGCTTGGCATATGCATTTGATCTAAAATTTCCCTGCGACTCGTCTACGTGTAACCTACGAGCTTCATCTGCCAGTAACGTCTTTTCAAGGATGACATTGCTCTCCTCCTTCTTCCCAACAAGAGCAGGTTTCAAAGTCGTTACAGGCTTTACATCTGTGGTTTCTTTTTCACTTGCATGTCCTACCATGTACGATGTGGTGACTACTGTAATAATGAGAAAAATTACTACTGCTATTAGTGTACCTATTATGCATTTGGCTTTTCGGTTTGGGTTGCCATTCTCCATGTTATCAAACACAGCGTAGCTCTTTCCTTTTTGAAGAAAAGTTTCTTTTCAAGTCTTTGTCTTGCTTTGTTTACTTTCTCAGTCTGTAAAGTGCTCTTAATCAACAAAAGTCTCTTTTCACAACAATGTCTTTTTATCTTCAGCAATAGACAACCCTAACCCTTCTCCGTCCTCTAAATGTAATCCCTAATTTTATTCTTCTTTCCACTCGGCGCTAGGTTATCTTCTTCTTTATAGCTTAAACACAAAAGTCTTTAGGCATCTACAATGATTCTCGTACCTGCAGCTCTAATAACATGTTCCAATAATTCTAAACGAATGACTTTTTCTTCTTGTTCTGGTATTTGATGACCAAAAGTCGGAAACTCTAATCGATTTAGCACTAGATCTTTGATCCGACTCAGGTAAGGGGGTATGGGAAGTGTGAAAGTCAGTAACCCCTCAGTCTCGATTCCAGGCGTCAACATTCACATCTCCACTGCCACAAATGGATCGAGATTGATCACTTTCACTTCTTTCACTCTCCCAGATTTCTGTCCCCAAGACATCTTCTAGATAAGTCCACTCTGGGGTGGCGTACCTTCTGCAGGGCACACGTACCCTTCTTGACCTTCTCGGACTCTCAGAGCCTGAATCCGTAGTTTCTTCTTCTTGATCCGACTCTTCAGAGATCGGGACAAGGGTTCTCTCTTGATTTGCTTTTAAGCTTAGCCTTCTCCTTCTCTCCGGCCAACTAGCTTCGTCACTCCTTGTCCTCCTGCTCCTTGTTCTTGGACTTGTCTCTTGATCACTCACAGCTTGTTCGGTATCTGATTCGAACTCCCAGGTACTCTCTTCTTCTGAGACGACTTCGGTCTCACTGGTGTCCTGACCGTCATCAGCCTGCTCCGACACAGGCTCAGCCTCTTCGATCACCTCTACAGCTTGGCTTTCCCCCTCTGTGGCTTCTCCGCTTTCCGCTGGATTCTCATCCGAGAGAGGAGCTGTTTCTTCTAGAGGTGTTGGCACTCTTCGGGTGTGTGAGGCGTGTATCCAGTTGGGCAAGCCTCCACACTTTACTGCAGTGTTCGTAACTAGTATGACTTGGAACGGTCCTCTCCAGCGCACGTCTAGACAGTTCTTCCTGACATGCTTCTTCACCAGGACCCAGTCCCCCGGACACAGGTCATGGCACAAGTCTTGTGCTGATGGAACCTCTGCAGCCTGGACCTGGAGGGACACAGAATGAATGGCATCAGATAGTCCCTTGCAGTAGTCCAAGATCAAATCGTCTGTGATGTTCAACAACGCTGCAGTCGGAACCGATGGCAATCTCATAGCTCTTCCCATTAGCACCTCGTGTGGAGAGAGACCTGTTCTTCTATCTGGTGTGCTACGTATGCTCATAAGAACCAATGGAAGTGCATCAGGCCAACTCAGGGATGTCGATGAACAAACTTTGGCAAGTCTGGATTTAATTGTGCTGTTGATTTGTTCTACGATCCCTGAAGCTTCTGGTCGATAACTACAGTGGAGCTTCTGGTCGATGCTTAAGGCTGAGCATAGCATCTTCACTATTTCGCTGTTGAAATGAGTTCCTCTGTCCGATTCCAAAGAGGATGGCACCCCGAACCTCGGTATCAACTCTCTAAGCAACAATTTTGCTACTGTAAGTGTATCGCACCTACGTGTCGGGTAAGCTTCAACCCATCTAGAAAATATACAGACTATCACTAAGACATATCTGAGTCGATTGCACTTGGGCATTTCAATAAAATCCAGCTGCATTCTATTGAAAGGCCCCCCAGACCTCCCTATGTGACTCAAAGTAACTGGTGTTCTCTTTCCTACGTTTAGTTGCTGACAGATCGCACAACGCTGACATATTGCTTCTGCCGCTACTCTAAATTTCGGATTAAACCACGTTTGTCTGAATACTCTCACCATAGCATCTCTACCTATGTGTGCTGATCCATGCAATTTCCTTGCCATTGGACTAACAAGTTCGTTTGGTAAAACTGCTCTCCCATCTGCAGAAATCCAAAAATTCATTTCACTTTTAGTACATCCAGCTGTTTCCCAGCCCTTTTTCTCATCATCTGGTGCATTTTCCTGAACACACTTCAGCTCGTCCCACGTATCTACAGTGTCTAACAACATAGTCAATTCAGTTCTTTCCTGTTTTCCCCCCACTTCTACATTGGTGTGAGAATAACCTTGTTCTGCACAATAACGTGCTACTTCATCGGCATATCTGTTGCCTTGCGACACAAAGTCTACATTCTTCGTGTGCGCGGCGCATTTGACAACCGCTATGGCTGTCGGACCTTGTAATGCCTCTAACAATAATCTCACGAATTCTCCATTCCTGATAGGAGAACCCGAGGAGGTCATGTAACCTCTTTGAGACCATAACTGCCCGTAATCGTGAACTACCCCGAAACCATACTGGCTATCGGTGTATATGGTGACTCGAATTTTGTTACCTGCTAAACAGGCATGGGTCAAAGCAATAATTTCAGCTACCTGAGCGGAATGTACTCCTTCCAGGCAAGCGGCTTCCACAACTCTGGTAATTGTACAAACTGCATATGCTGCTCTCAGCTGACCAATATTGTCTCTTACGCATGAACCATCAACAAAGAATATTTCATCGGGGTCAGTCAATGGCTCATCTACGATATCTGGTCTCGGTTTGGTGCATAGTTCAGTCACATCAAGGCAGTCATGATCTGTACAAATTTCATCATCAATATCATTTGGAAGTGGCATCAAAGTAGCAGGATTCAAGACAGAGCATCTCTTTAGGGTCACATTCTCAGCAGCCAATATGACTTGCTCGTAGCGTGTGAGCCTACTATTCGTCAGATGCTGAGTCTTAGTCCTGGTCATTAACAATTCCACAGAACGCGGTACGTACACCACTAACTGATGTCCCATAACCACATTTTCACATCTTTCAATGCTGACACCCGTTGCAGCTACGGATTTGAGACATCCGGGCAACGCTGCGGCTACTGGGTCTAATGTAGCCGAAAAGTAAGCAACTGGCCTACGCGCGTTCCCGTGTATCTGGGCCAAAACTGCTAAAGCGCAACCTTCTCTTTCGCAGCAGTAAAGCAAGAATGGTTTTTCGTAATCAGGCATTCCTAAAGCCGGGGCACGACACAAGTCCTCCCTCAGCTCCAAAAATGCCATCAAACAATCTTTGTCCCATGGTACCGGATCACTTACTCCTTTGTGCGTCAGTTGTAGTATAGGTTTTGCCTTCAGTGAAAAGTTGGCTATCCACTGCCGACAATAACCGACCATGCCTAGAAACATTCTGACTTCTCTTTGTGTTTTAGGCGCGTTCATTTTCATGATCGCCTCTATTCTGTCTGGAGACACCTTCCGTTTTCCCTTTTCAATCCTATGGCCCAAGTATTGCACTTCTGTCAGACAATACTGCAATTTACTTGGAGACACCTTGTGTCCGTTCTCGGCCAAGTGATTTAACAAGGTGATGGTGTCTACCTTGCAAGCTTCCTCAGTTTCTGACGCCACTAGGAGGTCGTCTATGTACTGGACTAGAACCGAGTTCTTGGGCAGTACTAGACTTTCAAGATTTTTCTTCAGCAGCTGGTTAAAAATCGATGGGCTTTCTGTATACCCCTGGGGAATACGACACCATGTTAAAACGCGGTTTTCCAGCTTAAAAGCGAACAAATACTGGCTCTCCTCATCTAAAGGAATCGAAAAGAAAGCCTGGCACAAGTCTATCACTGTGAACCATTCAGCTTGGAACGGTATCTGAAACAATATTACTGATGGATTCGGTACCACTGGACAACATGAAACAACGATATTATTAATCTTTCGAAGATCCTGCACTATTCTGTATTTTCCACTAGGCTTCTGCAAACCCATAATCGGGGAGTTACATGGACTTCCCACGATCTCCTTCAGTATTCCCTGTTTAATCATGGATTCGATCACAGGCTTTATTCCTGCAATTGTCTCCGGTGTCAACTTATATTGTGGTGTTCTTGGATACTCAGCATTGGGGTTTACCATGATCTTTACCGGTTCTACCCCTTTGATCAGTCCTATTTCTTCTCCAGTAAAATCCCACACCTCAGCTGACACTGTCTCCTTCAAGTCCTGTGGAAGCTCCTCCACCGTTAGGGTAGGATATAGTTCCACGCATTCCTGCGAGTTTACAACCTTAAAATCGGCATCATCATCGTTAGTCTGCACTTCTACTCCTTCAGGTGTGCAATATATTGTGCAATTTAGTTTACACAACAGATCTCTTCCTAACAGACACACAGGGCTAGAATCACAAATCACAAACTGATGTTCATCACTGTAGTTCCCTATCTTCACTGACACTGGTTCAGTCAGAGGATTCGTCATTCTCCTGTTTGCGACTCCTACCACCTGAATCGTCTCTCCCGACATTGGCAAACCTGGGACTACCGCCGATCTCAAAGTGGATCGAGTTGCCCCTGTATCTACCAAAAAGGTCGTAGGACATCCAGCCACTTCAGCCTCTACGTATGGTCCTCTCTGGTCTACTTCCAGGGCTGCTCCTAGAGTACAGTCTTCTTCCCTATTCGCTCGTTGCCCTGTAAGAGGATCAACGTAGTAGCATTCTTCTCCTCCTACGAACAGTGGCAGTTGTCTATAGGTTTTTCCTCCATTTGTAATGCGAGGCGGTTGAGGGAACGGCGCTCGAGGAGTCTAAGTCCCCCCTTTGATAAACTTTCCCTTCGGGGCTGCTGTTCCCTTTACCATGCTGGTTTGAACCTCATCCTCCTCCTGTTCTAATTCCCCCGTCTCGACATTATAAGGACACTCGCGTCTCCAATGTCCCACCTCGTTACATTGATGGCACCTCGTTGTCTTTTTCAGTGTTGCGATATCTACCCTCGGTCTCGGTCTTTCTTCCTCATCTCTGCTCTGATTATTCTGTTTCTTTCCTGGGGTTCCTGTTCCCTGTTGCCGCTGTCCACCCTTTCCAGCTGATTGCATCTGCACCAACATCAGCTTTTCCTTAAGTTTCTTTGCCTTTGAATCTATTTCATCGCTACAGTACCTCGCATACCTCAGAATCTCATCTAAAGGTTTGTTCTGCCAACAAATCAAATGCTGTTGAATCATCAGGCTTATGTCTGGCCTCAATCCTAGGACAAACTTCAACACAAACTGTCCTATGTCTTTGGGGTCCATTACATCCAACCCACTGTACTGTTTGAATGCTTTCAGCAATCTCTCATAGAACTCGTGAACGGTCTCTTTAGGTTCCTGAGTTGTTCGATCTATCTTAACCCAGTCTATGTCTTGCACCGGCACTTTCTCTTTTAACCAGGCAATTACCCTCTCGTACTTTTCCATTACTCTCTCTGATGGACCATTCGTCCGGACATCCCTATCGGGTTCACAAGTGGGCCATTCGATACTAAGCTTGCATGCCGTCCACAAATCTCCGGGTACTACGATATCAAACAGTGTTCAAATCGATCCACAGCACCTTAGAGATCTTCACAAACCTCTCTACCTGCTTGTACCACTCAACGGGGTTCTCTCTGAGCTTTGGAAAGGAATTGGTAAATGCCGCTAAATCTCCCCTACTCCAGGGTACATGCACGTAGCTTCCGTTCGCGATTTCTCGCAAAGGAAAAGCTTCCATGCGCATTAGCTCTCCATCTTGGGACCTCGCAAGTGTACTCCTCCTGACGGATCCCCTCTTAGACCATCTTTCCTCCCATTTATCCAAATCCCTCCATACTCTGATACTCAGGATCAGTTCCTTTATGTGTACTTTCAGCCCAATCGTCCTACGATCATCCAGATCTTGATCCGTGCAATTTAGCCTATGGTTACCCTGTAACGCTTTAGTTCGTGACATGTCTATCATATACCTGTTTGCCAAATTAGACAAATTTTCATGAACTGACCTCGCTTTCCGAGTAACATCCTTAGACATATACAATATTTCATCCGGTTCATACAGCTCTATCCTTTCCATTGGCAAGGTGCCGTCTATTATGTCCTCCAAGTCTGATTTCAAACTCATTACATCGAGCCGTTTTGCTTTTATCTCAGCTCTCAGTACCTCAGTCCTAGGCTGTTCGCTTACATCCCTCTCACCCCCACTACGAGCCCTACGTCTCGGTGCAGGTGAGTTATGAGGCGTCCTTCTTGTTTCTCTTTGTTCCCACCTCTCTAGATCCCAAGCTCTCCCATCCTCCCTTGGGGTATGGTGGAACAATGATCTATTCCCCATCACTACATTCTGTCTTTTCGGCTCGGTCTCTCTAGATGTGAGATAAGATCCTCCGTTCTGTTCTACATCACTGCAACTCCCTTGCTGTCTGGTGTCACTTAATAAATGGAAAGGTCCTTCACGGTCCTCCATGTTCCCGCGATCCCGTTCGTGATCACTGGATGTATGGCGAGACCTTTCGCGACTCTCTATATTCTCATGACTCCAATGTCGCGCGTTTTCTCCCGGGGCATGGTGAGTGCACCTGAAACTATCTCGGTACTCCTGCGTCTTTCGTTCTCCCTCACTAAGAATGAGGCGAGGCACTCCCCCACACCCTGCACTCTTGTCTTCACACATTTGTCTAGTGCCACCAATGGTATGGCAAGTATCTCCCTTGCTTCCTTGACTCCCTCCCTCCCACTCTGGGCTGCTTTCGCCAGCTCCGCAGTGAGAGAGGATTCTGTTATCCTGATCTCTCCATTCTGCATCTGTTTCTAACTTTTTATTCTGAGTCTCTTCGGCAGCATCCCATTCTTTCAAATACTCCCTTAATTCTTTAAAGGTTTTTGATTTCGGTCCCCTCAGATCCATCTGTCCTCTCTCCCTCTGTTCTTTAGAGGGACCCGTTGCTGAATCTAATGGGGTACTTCGACTCATTGGTCCTAGCAACTGCCTTTGGGAATTGATCGTATTATTCCTACTTTCCATCTCTGCCCTTTCCCTGTCCCATCGTGCCTGTTCCTCCTGCTGGACTCCCTCTGGGTTGTAGATTGACACTATAGGACCTATGGTAACAGGTACTTGTAGAGCATCTGGCATTTGATACGACCTTGCATGCTGCGTTTCTGGCACCTTCTGGACCACGAATCTTCCTACTACTCTCTGTACGGGACTAGATTGAGGTACTTCCTCACCTTTCTTGGAATCCCACTCTGTTACTGGGAGCGGTTTATATTCCCCCCATCTAGCTCCGTCCCCTTGCTGTAGTTCGGGACTTTCGGCTTCTCTGTTATACGGAGGTGGTCTATCTAACAATAGCCTATCTATCAGATCCTCATCTGGCTCGCTATCCTCATCTTCTTCTAGAGGTTTCTTTTCTCCCGTAGTCTCTAGCATTGTGAACAGTTTGTCTGCTTCTATCTTCTGCACCCTCCACTTTTTAGCTTCATCATCCCATTTGGCATCCTGCACTGCTTTTACCGATCGTCTCACTCTTTCTTGGTGTCTATTCAAGCTCTTTTCATGTGCCGCTCTAAACCATGCACTAAGGGCTTCGAACTGTGTTGGCCTCGGTAGAGGTCTCGTTGCAAGCATTACCGCTTTCAGTTGGTTCAATACTTCTAACTTAAACGTCCCGTATCTCGGAAACGTCAATTCCTTATTCCCTTCTGTTAGCTTATTCCACTCAGAGATCCATAGTATTGAGTGTAAGCCTACATTCACTGCCATATGGTAAGCTGGTGTGCCTTCTGGTGGAGCTTCTTCTCCTGCATACAAGTTTCCTCTATCTCTCCTAAAGATTGCCCTTAAACGTTTAAAACACTTCATTTTCGATAATCTACGATTTTCCTTTTTTCTTCCTTGTTTACGTCCTGATGACAAACCACCAATCCCTACGCGGCTCTCGCTGACCAGCCTATCCCAGCGCGGTTCTACACCAACCGGCCAATCTCAGCGCGGCTCTACGCTGACGTCACTCGTCCCCTCTGCAGCAGTTCCCCTCCTTTCTCAACTCGTTTCACGGTCTTGCATGCGTTTTCATTCATACGCCGAAAAATGACTACTTCCGTCCAAGCGATCACTTTTCTTGACTGTACGTCCACAGTCTAACTGTAATTGTCACCTCAACTGACGAGACGTCTTTCCTCTCACGTTCAGACGCTCGCCATAACTGATAGGTTACTTACACACAGTAAACGTCCGACCAGCGTCCGTTACTCATACACTCACTCGGTCACTCCCCCTATCATCGGTCCTTCGGGCGATCAATGGTACCTCATGACCCCCTTTACAATGGTAGACAATTACTCTGGGTGTTCGATACACCCGAACCACTTAAGCCCTTCTCTGGATCTTAAGATTTTATCCGGTTGCGCGCGCTCACAACCTTCCCTCAATCACACTACAGGCATTCAACTCCGCTTGACATTACAACACAAGTACAACATAAAACACCGCAATCTGGCAACGCATGACCCTTATACTCACTCTCGACCGACTCTGCTGCTTTTCTCTTGACGCACCGTCAGCACCTTCTTCGGCAGGGATTCTTCTTCTGGTCGTCGATGACTAGGGACCTTGGGGTAATCTAGACCTAACCTAGGTTGTCTTCCTCAAGAAGAAAACCATCCTCTGCTACCAACTGCGGGGAATGAGATTTTGATACCTTTTCTGATCACTTAGATACCTATCTCATTCATCTATTTGGATCGATTATTTTCTGTCATTGAGTAAAAGACAACCCCCGCATAGGTTAAATAAACCCCATAAACTGACGCAACTCTGAAGAACCACTTACGACTGATAAAGTTTTAAAAATTTAATATAAAATCAGAATAAGTTGCATATACAATCCTCTCAGGATAAGATTCAACAAGTATACAGGAACTAAAAGGAACATAAATTCCCTAAAGAACCTCAGTCTACAAAAGAATACAATTAATATCAGTTCAAGAATCAACAGATTAAAAAGCATAGACACAAAGTGGTTCCGTTGCGTCATCTACAAAAAGAAAAACAAGTTAATTCTGTCCCTACTCTATACTAGGTGACATCCCTACTTCGCAAGTTCCTTACCTAAAAAAGGTGTCAGCAGTTTGACTTCCAAAGAAGTTCAAACTCTCTTAGCCTCTAATGGTAACTTATGTCGAGAAGCAGTACCCTCTCTGCCTACCCATCCGCTCTCTAAGGGTCCTCGGCCTACTGCTCTCTTGCGCTCTGCTCTTCTGCGCTCGCTCCTCGCTAACTTCTCCTCCCCAGGGTGCTGTCCCTAAATACACAATCACAGTATGGGTGGAACGCCCCTTGACGCCCACCACGTACACATTCACATGATGTCATTTCTAGTTCTTTCCATAGCTTCATCTCTTCGCGTCGTCCGTTAAGTTGACCTTGCTTCTTAGGCACCATCTTCGTCTTCTTGCTGGTGACTTCATTGACATTCCAATTGACACTTTCAGAGCAAAGTCTATCACCTCAAAAGAACTTCATTCTTTACGACTGTATTCGTAACCTCATTTGGTCCTGTGAACGGTCATTTCTAAACAAGACCCAAATTCCAAGCGTCTCTTATCTCACTTAGGCCATAAACTTCGTCCAACATTGTCACCTTAAATCTAACAAGACCTTTGACTCTTGACTCGCACATTCAGATCAAGGCTATCCCCTGTTCCTGTGAGCCCACTAAATTACATACAGCGGACTACACTCCTGCGAACTCTTGGTCAGTTAGGTTAAAATCACACATGACCAAACTTCTCTAACATTCCTACAAAACCCTTCTACACAGTATAACCTTTAACACACATTTATATATAATCGATTTTAGCAAAGCAGTAATTATACGCGAATGCATTTTACATAGAATACAACATTTATATTCTCGTGCATACATAGTGCTATACATACTCTGCACATTTCTTCGCTTTATGTTTCGTCTTCTTTCTCCGTTTAATAATTACACACGTATATTCAGTTTGCACGTTCTGCTGTTCTTAAGCATTTCTATACATTTCTATATTAGCCCACTATGTATACGGGCCTTTCTAATTCTAATACACTTTATAGAATAGATACAGATACATTTCCTATTACATTGGTTACATCGGCTAACTTTACGCTATAAGTGTTCCTTCATGTTACAACTTCTACGTTTATGCGATATGCTTGTAAATATGGTACAGATATATTTTTTATTCAAATTGCGCTCTCTCAGGCCAATAGCCATTGCTAAGAGGCATGTGGAATATATCCATTTGCATTAACACATTAAAGCTTTTGACATCTTTAACAACGCCCCTTTATGAAATAGAAAAAGATGATACGGTTTGTGGGGTGAATTTTGTAAACCGGCAGTGCAATACAAACCACAATACTACAGCCTCATTAATGAGGAACATTTGCCACCTCATATTGAAACATGTCAATCTTGTCATAGAAAAGTCAAATTTCTCACTAAATGTCGAATTCAAATTCCTGGTGCCTAAGAATAGCATGTGCTTATGCAGGCACACCTATCCACTTTGCTAATTAGGGTTTTCCTCCTCATTGAGAGGTCCTATTTCGATTTTTTCACAGGGCCATGTAAAAAGGTCTGATTCACAAAACTCTTGAAAAAATCTGAAATTTGCCTATGAAAGTTTAGGCCCATGTTTAGGGGTACATTTGCGTTTTTTTCCAGAATCCACAAAGAATTCCAAGAGTACTAATTGGAAGCAGAGATTGTCGCCAATTAACACGACTACTCAATTTCAAATCTATTTGCACTCACGGTAATGTTCAGTAATTTTGCACACACAAATGCAGCCGCGGGCTGTGCAGGGAACAGCTGTGGGGCCGTGTAAGGGGAGATTTCAAAGGAGGATGCAGAGGGAAAATTAATAATTTATTTAATGTTCCCTCGGCATCGTTCCTCGAAATCCCCCCTTACCCGGCCCCACCGCTGTCATCTGCATGAACCATGGCTGCACAAATGTGTGGACTATGGACAGATTCATTATTGGTTGGGTCGCAAAGTATTAGTGCTTTTGCACACTGCTTTGAACCATGACCTATAGTTTGCAGTGTGACGTGTGTACTATTCCAGTGCAACGTAAAATGAACGTTCAGTAGAATTCACAGAATGACTAATACTAGTATTAATGGTCTAGGCTCAAAACTGTGGTTGCAGAGCACGAATACATTCCATTGCCAAACCATAAGGAGGAGTGGAGTGGAGTGGTGTCCCTATCTCATGTTCCTTTCACCTTTCGATTCACAAGGGATCGAAAACTGTACTTTGCAAGTTGGAAAATCATTTACAACTTGCAAAGTGCCTTTGGTACATTGTGACCTTGTTCGGCTGTCTCGAAGTCTGTGATTGGGGGAAAGGAAGGCTTTGTGACAATAGAGCATTATTTACCCTGGGCTCTATTTACATAATCGGGATTCGGTTTAGGGTCAGCTTTTAAAAGACTTTTACATTTACCAATATTAGCTGTTGTTATGTATCCAGCTTGTTGATAAAATAGAATTTCTATTTAAAATCTCATTGCAATTGCTGATTTAGAGTCCGATCCCTCTGCTAACAAGAGATAGCACACTGATAGGAATTATGAGTTGTGTAATAATGGGGTACATTTATAAGAGAATGGCGGAGCTCGGACTTAAGCCAAATATGCTTATGCCGTGCTCCGCCATTATGAAAATGCAGGGATGCGCCGTATTTACATTGATACGCACACACCTGCGTTATCCCTAGCACTGGCGATAAATTTAGCTGCCTAGCGCCAACGCAGGCACCCTTGCACCCTATTGCAAGGGTGCCTGCATTGAGGGAATTATTGTTTAGGTGCAGAAAGTTGCCCCTTTCTGCACATAAATAATCACTAATGGTGATTTGTAACTCCTACGTGTGATGCATTGTGCAACAGACATAGAAGTTGCAAATCGTCATTTTTTTAATGATTGCTTATGTATAGGAAGGGGCACCTTCCTTCACATGAACAATAATTCATGGTTATTTGCTGTTTCTGTGTGTGTTGCACAATGCAGCACACATAGAAAGAGCAAACATGAGGAGAAATTAATAATTTTTATTCATTTCCCCATGGTAAGGCCAGGTTTTTTTGGGTCTTAATTTGGTGCTACCCCATATTTATGCCACCCTTGCAAATAGGGGACAGCTTCAAAAAGCAATAGGTGTTGCGGAGGAACGACCATCACAACACCCATCGCCCGCCCCATTCAAACTAAGTGATGCATTTTAACCACTAATGTGTTGAGTATCAGACAACTACCTTCACTCCAGCCATTCAGTATGGGCCCAAAGTTTTTCTTAAGAGCCCACTGCCAGTGCTGACAAATGCCTGGGTTGCCAACAACCAAGGCTGCCAAGTTCTGAGTCCACCTCACTTTTTTCTTCAGCCACCCTTAACTCGCTCTCTTTTTGTCAATCTTCCTGATTATTTTTCATCTCTGCTTTCTCCCTTTGTCGCTCTCCCTGTATTGCACTTCCTGCTTCTTTTTACATTTTAATACCTTGCTATAAGTCAAAGTCTGTAAAATAGGTTGGCATTACCAAAAATGAGTGCCAGTGATCACCACCCGCAAACAATGAGTACAAATGAAGCTCTGCGCTGGCATCGCTCATCCTGACTCACCCCTAGAGAAAAGAAGGATACAGTCTGAAGAGACATCATTAGATTAGGAGGTGATTCCCAAATCCCTATACCGTAACAACTTGAATTAAAAGCATATTTGTGACATTGTATTGTAATAAACCTCGTTAAATAGGAGAAAAATACATATTTTTTACACTAGTCTGGCATCCTTGGCAAACTTTGAAAAACATGAAGACTTAAAAGGACATTCATTGTGATCACAATTAGCAGTCAGAAACGGTATAGATGCAATTTAAGAGTAGAAGACTGCAACATTACAGCACAACAAAAAGAAATCATTGACTTGTCAAAATATTTCTAGACACAAGAATTATTACGTCAGTAATAGTTTTCGTCAAATGTTCTAAAGGCATTGTAGGAAAGTACCCATTTTTGCATGGTTACCCCCCACTTTTTGCCTGATAATTGATACATGTCAACTTGATGTGCTCTGGGTCCCTGCCAATCAGGTACCCAGGGCCTATGTTCTTTCCCCAAAACTGTACCTTTCTACCCACAATTGGCACATCTCTGGCCACAGGTAAGCCCCTTGTAAAAGCTACCAAAGGCACTGTGACCAGAGAAGGCCTCTAAGGGCTGCAGCACCTATTGTACCACCCTTAACCCCTTCCACACTCATGACGAGCTGGGCTCGTCATGGTGTAGCCTCCTCAAACACTGATGACGAGCCCAGCTCGTCATAATAAGAGGAAAATAGCAATTCCCAGCACAGGAGGGGAATTGCCTTAGCAGCCATGGAGTTAAAGATCCCGCACCTTAACACACAAACACTGCCATTGCAGGCTGCATGTTTTAGTGCAGAGAAAAGTGAAGAGTCCACATTGCATACATCCCTGTGTAAGAATAAGTGCGATCAATTAGAAACTGATGGCATCCCTTATGGCACACTGGTTAATGGTGTAATCCTCCTCTCGTATTCAAAAAGTAAACATTAGTAGTTTTCAAAAACTGTATTTTCTTCTTGTCTATTGTATTCACTTTGTATCCATTGTCAATAAAGTTTTGTTGCAAAAACATTATTCAATCCAACTCCGTGGATATATATTGTTAAATCCAACTCCAATGCATTTCTGGCAACCTCCCTTCATCGGGGAGCATCTAAAGCAAAACGACATATATTGTACAATATGTAAAGTATATAATATCACAACTGTAATAAAAATCAGATGAAAAAATGTGGTAGAAACACCTTAACCCCTACTGTTGTGAAATTCAGAGAGAACGGCGTGACTAGCAGGGTTTGTGCAGTTACCGGGTGGAGAACAAGTGAATGGGAATGAGGAGTTCATACTGATGCGGTTAGACAAATAACTGTGTGTGGCGTCATAATGTGAGCCGAGTAAAAAAATCGTGCTGGTGCTGTAAAGCTAAGGGCTGTGAGCGGTAACATGAGGTCGGCTGAAAACAAAAACGGGAAAGTGTAAGTCTAAAGTGGCTCGTGATAACCAATTAAGGCGAGCGGCAGTGACGGCGTGAAAAACGCTGCTATGCACATGAGAAGTGTAGACGTTTACTTACGAAATTGTTCGGGGTTAAGAAAGTGGATTCGCAACAAGATCGGCGATTTCCTCAAACTCGCTAGTGTTTAGACAAACGTTAGTGTAACAATCCGGGCTTCATAGGTAACGCCGGGAGATTTGCCGGTCACGTGACTGGAGAAGCATGCTTATAGAAAGAGGACTAACTGAAAGGAATAAACTAAGTGACGATGTGGAAAGGAAATAGCGAATGTGTTAAGTATTGTATCAACAATAACAGTGCAAATTCACATAATAATAATAAAGGTAAGTTAAAGTTCAAGTTCAGTAATTTGTATAGCGCACTACTCACCCGGAGGGTCTCAAGGCGCTTGAGGAAGGGTGGATGTGTTATTTGTCGAATAGCCAGGTTTTTAGCTGCTTTCTGAAAGAGAGGTGGTTCTGTGTGAGGCGGAGGTGAGTGGGGAGAGAGTTCCAGGTCTTGGCGGCTAAGTAGGAAAAGGATCTTCCTCCCATGGTGGATTTATTAATGCGTGGAATAGCGGCGAGGGCTTGATTGGATGAGCGTAGTTGGTTTGTGGGTGTGTAGAAGGATAGTTGTTTGTTAAGGCATTCGGGTCGTAGAGGGCCATGTGTGCGTGGGTGAGGAGACAAAACTTTATTCTCTTGTTGACGGGGAGCCAGTGGAGGTCTTTCAGGTGACCGGAGATGTGCTCTTGACGGGGGATGTCCAGTATAAGTCTGGCTGAGGCGTTTTGGATGCGTTGGAGTTTTTTCTGTAGTTTGGCTGTGGTTCCGGCGTAGAGGGTGTTTCAGTAATCTAGTCGGCTAGTGACTAGTGCGTGGGTGACTGTCTTTCTTGTTTCGGTGGGGATCCAGCGAAAGATGTTTTTAAGTATGCGCAGGATGTTGAAGCATAATGATGAGACGGCGTTGACTTGTCTGGTCATCGATAGGGAGGAGTCAAGGATGAAGCCCAAGTTGCGTGCATGGTCCGTAGGAATGGGTGCGGTTCCCAGGGCCGGTGGCCACCATGAGTTGTCCCAGGAAGAGGGGGATGAGCCTAAGATGAGGACTTCCGTTTTGTCCGAGTTCAGTTTTAAACGTCTGTTCTTCATCCACTCGGCTACTTCTTTTATTCCTTCGTGTAGGTTGGTTTTGGCTGTGTTAGGGTCTTTGGTGAGGGAGAGGATCAGTTGGGTGTCGTCAGCGTAGGAGATGATGTTGAGGTTTTGTTGTCGCGCGATGGCTGCGAGGGGACTCATGTATACGTTGAAGAGGGTGGGACTGAGTGATGATCCTTGTGGTACTCCGCAGATGACTTTGGTGGCTTCTGATTTGAAAGGGGGGAGGCGGACTCTCTGGGTTCTTCCGGCGAGGCCGAGATGATCCAGTCCAAGGCTTTTCTTTGTACTCCGACGTTGTTGAGGCGTTTAATGAGTGTGTTATGACAGACTGTGTTGAATGCGGCGGAGAGGTCGAGTAGGATGAGGGCAACTGTTTCTCCGTTGTCCAGTAGCGTTCGGATGTCGTCCGTAGCGGCGATGAGGGCGGTTTCGGTGCAGTGTTTGGCTCAGAAGCCAGATTGTGAGGGGTCAAGAGAGTTGTTGGATTCAAGGAAGGCGGCGAGCTGATTATTGACGGCTTTCTCGATGACTTTGGCCAGGAAGGGGAGGAGTGAGATGGGGCGGTAGTTCTTGAGTTCAGAGGGGTCCGCTGTGGGTTTCTTCAGAAGGGCGCTGAGTTCGGCATGTTTCCAGGTTTCTGGGAAGGTAGCGGAGATGAAGGAGCAGTTGACGACATCACGGAGATGGGGTGCGATGATGAAGTCTGCTTTGTTGAAAATGTGGTGGGGACAAGGGTCAGTTGGTGATCCCGAGTGGATGGAGTTCATCAAGCGGATGGTGTCTTCAGTCGTGATTGGGTTCCAGGCGCAAAGGTTGTGAGGGTGTTGTTTTGGTTCGGAGGTGGGTGGAGTGGGTTGTTCTTCGGACAGGTTTACAAAGCTGTTATGAATGTCGGCAATTTTGTTGTGGAAGAAGGAGGATAGAGAGTCGCAGAGGTCCTGGGAGGGAGTGATGTCGTTGGTGCCGGTGGTGGGGTTGGTAAATTCTTTGACGATGTTGAATAGTTCCTTGCTGTTGTGGGTGTTGTTGTCGAGTCGATCCTTGAAAGCTGATTTCTTGGTGGATCGGATCAATTGGTGGTGTTTGCAGGTGGCGTCCTTGAAGGCAATCAGGTTGTCAGTGGTTGGGTTTTTTCTCCATGTTTTCTCGAGGGTACGACGTAGCTTCTTGGATTTTTTAAGGTCCTCGTTGAACCAAGGGGCCTTTTTGTTTCCTTGTTTGATCTGGTGGTTTTTAAAGGGTGCTAATTCGTCAGCGCTGTGGGTGATCCATTGTGTGAGATTAGTGGCAGCTTGGTTTGGTCGCGATATGGCGGGGGGGTTTTGGTTAAGCGATGTGAAGAGATGGTCAGTGGTGATTTTGTTCCAGTTTCTTCGAGGAATGGGTTTTGGTGGGATGTGAGTCGTGGTCTTTTTGTAGCTGAAGTGGACGCAGCTGTGGTCCGCCCAGTGAAGGGCTGTGGTGTGATCGAAGGAGATGTGTTTGCTGGAGGTGAAGATGGGGTCGAGCGTGTGCCCGGCTAAGTGGGTTGGGGTGTCAACAAGTTGTTTGAGTCCGAGATTGGCCAGGTTGTCCAGAAGGGTGGTGGTGTTGCTGTCATTTTTCTTTTCCAGGTGGAAGTTGAGGTCTCCTAGTAGAATGTAGTTTTCGGAGGTGAGGGCATGTGGGCTGATGAAGGCAGTGATGTCTTCGTTAAATTATGATCGGGATCCTGGTGGTCTGTAGATGAGGGTACCTCTAGGTGTGGTTCTGGGGTTGGTGTGGATCTGGAAGTGAAGGTGTTCGGCGGTCGCGAGGTTGTCGTCAGAGCTGGTCGTGATTCGGATGGTGTTCTTATGGGCGATAGCGATGCCTCCTCCTGTTTGGTTTGTGCAATCTTTTCGGATGATCTTGTAGGCGTCCGGGATGGCTATGGCGATGTCGGGCGCTGAAGAGGTGTTCATCCAGGTTTCTGTAAGGAAGGCGACGTCCGGTGATGTGGTGTCGAGTAGGTCCCAGAGTTCAGTGGCGTGTTTGTGGACTGAGCGGGAGTTCAGCAGGATGCATTTCAGGTGGTTAGAATCGGAGCTGTGTTTGGAGGTGGAGGATTTGGTATTAGTATTGATGCAGGTGAACTTGCAGGAGTGGCAGGAGAAAGAACCGTGGGTGTGTCCTGGGGTAGCTACGCAGCATTGTGGGGTGCGACCGGGGTTAAGGGCAAGGAGAGTAGCGGCGGAATACGTAATGGGGGTGGAGTGGACGAGTGTTTTCGTCATAACCGATTGATGGATACACTGTGTATTCAGGGATTTCATTCTGAACCTCCGGGTTCCATTTTATGTACTGCAGCCATTTTGTGGTTGCCCTTACATAGGCCGATGACTACGGCCGAGCGAGTCTTTGGGACACGTACACCTTTTGTTGACTTCTGTGTGACCTGAGCTAACTGACTCCCTTGCCCGAAGCTGACCTCGTTGAGCCAGTTCCTTGTTAGGCAGCTGGTCAGATAGAGATCAAAGAGCAGGACATCGTTGAGTTTATGGTACATTCACACCCTTCTATCTTGTTTCTCATCTGTTTCTGTTCCTTCTTTTATGGCCTATTTATGGTTTGGGTTGAGGTCCTTTTATTATGGGTTTGTCCGGCCTGTCCTAGCAAGAATGTTGTAGTTTGCCTTGTCATTTATGGTGGGCTGGACAACTGAAAGTGGGCTTGTCGTTATGCGATATCTTTTGAAATGTCACTGTGATTGGACAGTTCGTAAATAATTGATGCTAGTCGGGAATGTGATTTTTGGCATAAAAGACGATGTCTCGCAATGCTACAACTGTACAGTCTCTGACGAACCACCCGTGTTGTGCTTCGTAGACCTCTGTTCCTGGTTGCAGCCAATAAACTTGGTATTTGACATCACCGAGAAGTATCCTGTGTCTCTGTATTCTAAGACAGGTGAACCCGAAGACATTGGGCGTGCCCCTGGCGCTGCTGGGTTCTAAAACGCGGTTCTTCAGTATGAGCTAAAAGTCATGGTATCAGTGAGTCACAAGTAACATGAGAACTCAATACGTTCATTGAGTCCATGTGGTTTAATTGAATTAAGTCTATAAATCCAGTGGTTTTCACGTTGAAGTAGCATCCTGTTATTGTCTCTTCCCTCTGCTTTGTTAACAATTTCTAAAACTATAAATTTAACAATGTATATCCATGGAGTTGGATTGAATAATGTTTTTGCAACAAAACATTATTGACAATGGATACAAAGTGAATACAATAGACAAGAAGAAAATAAATTCTTGAAAACTACTAATGTTTACTTTTTGAATACGAGAGGAGGATTACACCATTAACCAGTGTGCCTTAAGGGATGCCATCAGTTTCTAATTGATCGCACTTATTCTTATCTTTTTCTCCTAGCCCCTGGGTGGAGGGCGACACCTTAGGAGCAACTATTGAATCTGAATACCTTCTTACCGAACTTATCTCTAGTTCAGGCTGTGCACGGGCCAATCAAATTCTAAAGCATCATACATTCCTGTGTGCCATGCATGCAACCCACTGCCTGGGGCCTAGATAAGTTGCCCCTCTGCTAGTGTACACTAGCCCACAGGTGAGGGTACAGTTGCAAGTGTGCCGTATCCCTACAGTGTCTAAGTCCATTCTTAGACATTGTGGGCCTCATTTATGAAAACTGCTGCATCGCTGTGACAAAACAGGGATGCAACATTTTTCACTGCACCCTTCTTGTGACATGATGGATGGAGCATATTTATTGTATGGTGCTCCATGTTGCAAGGGAAGACAGATACTACAGGAATCCTGATATTTCTGTTGGCACAAGACAACACATTGCTGGAGTTGTGTCGCAAGCATGACGTAACTCCAGCAATGTGTGGGGGAGGCCTATCTTCAATGCACTGCCCCACCCTTACACCTGCCACGAGGCAGGTGTAAGGTTTTGACGCAATGGCGTCCTAGAAGTGGTGCACTGAAATCTTATAGATTTCAATGCACCGCTTCTATGAGGCTTTGATGGGGAAGAATGCCCACCCTGCATACTTTATACCTGACTCGGGTATAATGTGGCGCAGGGCTTTACAAGGTGACACATCTGCCTAGATCCTTCAACTTGTAAATATGGCAACAACAGGGTAAAAGTATTGCAGGCCTTCATAAATAAGGCCCGTAAGTGTAGTAAATTCATAAAGAGTATATGGTCTGGGAGTTGGTTAGTACGAACTCCATAGCTCCGAAATGGCTTTACTGAAATCTGGGAAGTTTGATAGAAAACTTCTCAGCACATTAAACCCACACTGATGCCGGTGTGGGATTTAATGTAAAATGCACTCAAAGGCCATCCTAGAGAGGCCCCCTGAAAAACGACCAGCCCTTGTGTGGTTCCTGAATGGCTGCCCGCCATTTGCTACCACCAGACAGGTTTCTGGACCCCTGGGGAGAGGGCCTCTGCTCTCTGGGTATAGAAACAAAGCCCATCCTCCTCCCCACGATGGGCAGGGTCCACGAAGAGGAAGCTTCAAAGCTCGGCTGTCTGTGTAAGCTGTCCCTGTCCTTTGATGCCCCCAGCAACTGGCTCCTACCAGTACTGACCACCGCTTTGGGTGGGTGAATCGGCAAAAAAACCAAGTTAGGAGGAGAGTTGTGCCCACCTTTTTCAACCTACGCCTCTGCCAACCCCACAAAGGCGAGGTGAAGCACACATCTCTATTATGTCTATCTTGAAGATGAGGGGACCGACCCAATTAGAGAGTGACTCACGTCCCCCTCTGACTGGAGGGTGGCATAACAGGGGGTTTACTCACCCCAAGGAAATTACCTATTGGTCCCAACCTGCACATCCCTGTAATGCCCATAAATGTAGTATTTAGGGACGACCCTGAACCTTGCTTCCTCAGATTCAAAGAAGAAAGAAGAAGGACCAAGGATCCGTGCTGAACCAGGGAGAAGAGGACACCAACTGCTTATGTCCCAGCCCTACTTGTATGTCCCGACTCCGACCTGCCTACAGCTGAAGCCTCGGCGTGTCCAGCAGCCAGCAGCTATCCAGAACCTGAAGGACCTGCCCTGCAATCATCTAAAAGACTCTGTCTCCCGTGAGCACCTGATTTGCTCAACAAAGACTCAACAAAGACTCCAACACAGAACCAGGATCCAGGAAACTCCACGGTTCTGCACCACTCTGCACCTGACGCCCACGCCCTGAGTTCGAGTGGCCCAACCCCACAATGAGGTCTCCCCAGCGATCCTGACCTGGGATCTGGTGATCCCTGACCTACTTCAAGCTTTAATCCGACTCCTGCAGCCTCAACTGAAGGGTATCCCCAACCCCGACCGGAGCTGGTAAGAAGATACGATGCCTAAAGACACGCCTGCACCCAATGCCCCACAGCCTTGGCAGACCAACCAATGAAGTCCAGGCATATGCCAAGAAACCAACTCACCTCTCCTGCCTGTGGACTCCTTCAGTAAACCTCGTTGCCCGAGCCTGAGGCCTGTTCTTTAAACCCAAGATCACCCTTGCAAACCACAGGGCTCCCAACGTCGTCCTGGCAGTCTGCATCCAGGCGCCTCTGTGCCACTGGTGGTGCAGCTCCTGTCCTGATTCCTGGCCCATTCAGGGCTGAACCTATCCCCAGGAACTTTATTTCCACACCCAAGTGGCCTGCTCGTAAGCAGCACCTGACCAAAGGCCCCCTTAGCCCCATCGACTAACATTGGGCCCATGCACTTTGCAACTGGCCGCCTCAGTGCCTCTGGTCGTACAATTTGGTTGCCTAACTGAACCTTGGGTAAATCTTGATTCTAACCCCCAAAAACTATTCTTGCAGATCATTTACTTACCTGCAAACCGATAATCCTCCTTTACACATAGAAACCAATGTTATGAGTTTCGTTCCTAAAATGTTCAGTTGAACTGTTTCTATATGAAAAAAAAGTAACTGTGCTTTAAATCAAAACGTTTCTTAATTACCTTTGTATTGTAGGATCCAGGGTGTGATATCTAGGCATATCACCCTAAGCAGTTGATGTTATCCAAAAGTAACACAAAAGTAATCAAAGTAACTTCTATGTATTCTAAACTGTTTTAAAAGCAAATACAACCTTGTTGCAATTGCAATTACATTTACAACTTCATTTCCCTGTCAAGTTTTGCACTTGAAAGTACATTTTACCTACCTGTGCCAAGTTTTGCTTGGTTCTAGAAATAAAACGTAAGTATACCCTTTTTATACTTACCTAATTGGTCTGGATTCTGTCTCTGAGTGTGTGCAATCAGTCCGTGAGAGGGTGAGTACAATAAATGCTTAACACACCCTCCTGATAAGCCTAACTGCTCAACTACACTACCACAAAGAGAGCTATTAGTGATTTTCTAATTTAGCATTTGCTATACCTTTGTGGATCCACTGGATTCTGTGCACACTATACTTTACTTTTGTATAGTATATACAGAGCCCGCTTCCTAGAGAAATGCATTGATAAAAATGCAGGAGATTGCTGTGGTTGCTGCAAGCAAGGCACTACTGGAAACAGCAACTTTATATAAGGATTTTCAAAGGCATCCAGAGTGCTGAAAATGAAAATGTTATTGTAATTCATTTACCGCCTGATTCATGAAGCAAAATTGCACTCGCAAAGGGCAAGATTCTCAGAATCTTGCCTTTTGCGAGTGCAATTTTGGCATTTGGGATTCACAATCCCAAATGCTAAAATCGCTAATGAGGAATTAGCAAATATGCGAGGATTAGCATTTAAGGAATCTCTATTAGAGATTCCTTAAATGCTATTCATGACACTTGCAAAAATTGCGATTTAGCAAAATTGGGCCGCTATTTACCGAGAGGTCAGACCTCTCGGTAAATAGCAAAAACATAGAAAAATGCTTTTAAAAGCATTTTTCTAAGTTGCATGTTGCACACACACATGTCCTTTGGACATGTGTGTGCGCAACACCTGTTCAAATGTGCATTTTAGGGGTGCTACAGGGTGTCCTTTGGACCCCCCTGGCACCCTTAAAATCGCTATCTGATTTGCGAGTAGCAAATTGCTACTCGCAAATAAAGGATACTCCCCATTCATTCCTATGGGCCTTTTGGCCCATAGGAATGAATGGGGAGAAATTCCTTTTTTTGCGAGTAGCAAATTGCTACTCGCAAATAGAGAACATGTAGGAATCGCTATTGATTTAGCAATTCCTACATGAATGCCGTTTTGCGTGTCCTCAATAGCGAGTCGCTATGATTCGCTATTAGGGCCACGCAAAACGGCCCGTACATGAATCAGGCTGATAGCTCTTACCACCCCTGAAGAGGCATTGAAGCACTTTTTGGCGAGTAGCACACTGCTCCTGAACCCAAAAAGGATTAGTGGTGAATTATGAATTAATTTAAGCGGGGGACATGTGAGTCACTTTGTTGGATTGAAAAGGATAATGGAGTGATAGAAGACTAAAGAGTCTAGAAAGTGTTTATTGGGAGATCATAGTAGTAAGAGTAGGTTCGGGATGGATAAAGGAGAGATGGATGAGGGAAGAGTCTCTAGAAATGGATTACAGAGATTATTGTAGTAAAATTACTTTTGAGATGAGTCTACGGTGGGATACACAAGGAAAGAATTTAGGGAGGGTTCTTAGGAGATCATAGTAGTAAAATGAGTTTTTGGGTGATCCAAGAAGGGACAGAGGAGGGAAGAATCTAGAAAGGATTATTTTGGAGATCAAAGTAGTAGAATGAGGTTTAAGATGAGTCAGAGAGGGGGAGTTAGACGATAAATTGAGAGAGGTATAGGGTAAAACATAGGGTAGTGCATTGGCTACACAATGTTTTTTCTATAGCAGGAGTAAAGTGATAAATATATAGATACATAGGTACATATATAAGGAAGGTAATATATCAAGAATTAGTTTGTATTTAATAAACTCAGACTTTCAAGTGTTTCTGTACTTTAAGCTAATTTATTTGTGTTTTTTTATTTATTTCAATATTTTAATAGTAAAGCAAATGTAAGTAAAATAGTTATGATAATATTTGCATACTCTGACAGATAAATAAATTGAGAACAATAAGTATTGAATCTATGAAACTATGCAGTGACCTATATACATGTTAAGCATAGAATAATCTATATAAATGTAACCATATGCACATTTGTTAAGCAGACATAAAGAATATCTATACATTTAAAACATAATTGATATACATTTTTATGCAAAGAAATACACATATCTAGATACGTACATATAATCAAATTACATGTTTATACACAGGGATATGCTGTACATCTATGCTTGAGTATCAACGTCTGAAGATAACATAGTTATCTGTGGATCTTATGCTTGGAGGTGATAAGTTCCATAGTTTTTACTGCTTGAACAGAGAAGAGTGTGACACCTATGTTTTTTTTCCTGTATGGTGGGATTTTGCGACGAGGTGCCAATCTGGAACTGAGGTTCCTTTGTTGAGTGCATTTGGTGATTTTATTCCTGATGAAAAGTGGTCATGTTCCACATGTATTGGTTTGTGTATTCATGGTATTTTTTGCAGTAGACAATGTGCAAAAATCAGTTTTTACAGATGCTGTTCTAACATAGTGTGTTCATTTTTTTTGCAGGTATGAGTTAGGAACCGCATTGTTTGTTGGATGGGCAGGAGCTACGCTTTGCTTGGTGGGCGGAAGTATTTTCTGCTGCTCAATCGCAGAAATCAGCAAACGCCCCAGGTATTATATTTTAGCAGTTAAATAACTCTTCATCCCCCTATGGCACACCAGTCAAACAGTCAGTACACTAACCTATAAGGGACAGTCAAAGCCAGTGCTTGGGGCACACCAGCCAGTCGCATCCCAGAGGCCACAGAAGTCAGTCCTGTTGTGTGGGCCTGGGTCTCTGTATTGCAGCCCAGAACAAGGATTTAGAGGTGTTCACCAGGTATGACATGGCCCAGGAGATTATGTCTGTCCAAAGTCGCATTGACAGCGCTGTTATGCAAGGCAATGTGGCTAGGTTATGTAATAAAGGGCAGGGGGCGACTCCATCACGCAGGCACCGATGCACCAACCTTTAAGACCCCACCAGGGACCAGGCAGCATTGGGAGTCACTCAGTGGCCCAGGAAAGTCACCCAGGTGACAGGAGTGTCCCCCTCACAAGAGTGCACTGCCGCATCACCATCGTGCACAGACTAGATGCGAGCCCGCCATCTTAACTCACACGGCAGGCCTCTTCAGTCTGGGCGGTTACAGGGTCACAACAGTCACCTCTAGGTACCGGGCAAGCCTTGGTGGGGTGGCAGCCCATTAGAGGGCAGGATCTACAGCAGCTGCAGGATTAAATAGGCTTAGGAAAATGCCTGCAAGAGCTCACACAACTGAGTCTAGGCAGCATATCTTGCCTGGCTGCACCCTGGCCGACAACTTTCACTTTTATAATTAATAGGGAATTACATTTTAGGGTTTAATCTTAGCCCACTTCTTAAATTGATCTGTGAGCATTGTGAACTACAGTTTTTATATATGTATCTGCAAGTTAACTTTCAACCGAGATTACGCATAAAGTCAAATACAGGAGTTGCGGCTAAACCGTTAGAGCTGTTGACTTCGGAATTGGGGAACTGAGGTGATTCCTATCAATCAGTTCAACATCACGAGATTCTAGGCAATCACGTAAACGGCCTGTGACTACAACATTTGGTTGTCATGGAAACAAATTCTAGTCCTCATGTAAAGCACTTGTAAGAAATTGGTTTATTAGTTGCTACGGATGTGTGACCTTCATAATTATTAGGTCCGCAATTGTTTCATTACTGGGAATCAAGTCACCCATTGTAGCACTTAACTATCTCAGGAGACAAAGGAGAGCAGTCTAACATCTACTCAGGTGAAGTGATGTGAGCTAACATTTTGAATTCGCTGGCACAGAACACAGCAGTCAATAATGTATCCTCAGTGTTTTCTCTTTTAAAACGGAAGCTACTTTCATCAGACACAAACCACTAAATAGTACACATTAAAATACTAATATATACATCAGGTCAATGGAATTAACTTTGGTGACATCCTTATATCACATATGCCCTTTGTGGGTCCTGAACTCAAATCACGTTCATTATACTCCAAACCTATACCAGGTTAAATAACCCAATATAAGGGTGTGTCATTTTAAATTAGACAGGCCTACTGCTTTGTCAAGGTGTCACCACATTAATAAAATCCCCACATCTTGTTCGACCATAAAAGTCAATGGGTACAATAACCATACTCAAATGCATACATTTTAAGCATAAACATTTCAGTATTCATTAATAGTAGTCAATAAAGCATTTTCAAATGTGAAATATGTGTCGCAGAACTTTTTCACTTTTGTCAACCACATAATGCAACCCTTGAGTGAATTACAATGAGTCCTTGCAATCCAGAGACCAAGAGAAAACCCTCCAGTTCAGAGAGTGGTGAGAATCAATGAAAGCATCTCTTGACGGTCATCATTTCAATATCACCTGAGAGTTAGGGTGACATTTTACAAAATGCTTATGGGGCTGATGGAATCCCTGCAGCCCCCACAACACGTAGTAAAGGCTTTTGTGGTGCCTCTGCTTCACCTTGTGACATCACAGAGAAAATATGTGCATTCTCAGCCCTCTTGCAGGGCATTATGGGGGTCACTCCTAAGGTGTAATTATGCATACTTAATGTGCCGTGGTTCCACCCGAGACACTCATAGGCTTTGGGGTTCAATGGGGTCCATCGGCAGAGACCCAAGGCTCATGCAGCCATGCCTGTGTGCAGCTCCTGTGCTGCACAGGAGAACTTCTTTTCTGCTCCGACCATAGCAAGAGCAACTTCTCATGCACCTGCAGTAGGATTGTCAGTAAAGTGCTGGTTTCACATGGCCAGGTTTGTCTTCAGTCCCCGGTAACTGTGGGCTCCCAAGGACTATTGAGGATGGTGCTCGGTCAAGCTTTCCTTTCTGTTTGCTTTGTTACAGGCCTGGAGTTATCATTTTACCTAGAAGCAAATTTGGTTCATTGAAGGGTCCGCACGCACAACTCCTTCCTTGGGCAATGTGCTAGGTTTCTTTATTTGCTTTTCTTTTTAAGGGAAAATATTTAAAGCTGCATATATTTGACCCAGTTGGGTTGCTTTTCTTCATCTTTGACTTAGTATGCTCTAGCTCTAGCCACAAGGAACATTCTCTAGTAGTCTTCTGGACTCAAAAGGGCGTATTTTGTAGGGAAGTGGATTTTTTCCTCCCTGCACCAGATGTGTCCAAATCCTGGCTCCAGGTGCTCAAATCCTGCTGGTGGGGCATCTTGCGTTGCTCCTCTTCAACAAGTGAGCAAAACGCCATCCTAGCCACCGTCCTCGGACTCCAAGCCTCCTGGCTTCTGTAAGGACACCTAGGAGGCATTAAAATCCAGGCCCTTTACCCAATCTGGTTCTCAGGGGGCATAAAGGGACCAGATCCTCTTTCCGTGGAGAGACCCATCCTAGTCCTAGCGTTCAGCTGGAGTCAAAGTCCCAAAGTACATCCTTTCAGGGAATTCAGAGACTTCTCCTGTCCACTGGGCCTCCTTTCTCAGATGTCACTACCAGGCCCAGGGTATTCTCAACTGTCCCTTCCCGGTGCTGGGATTTTTTAGTGGGAGAGGGAAATTTTATGGGCTAGGCACCCTGGACAGTCCAAGAATACCACATCATCTCTCTACCTCTCACCCAACCCTCCTGCACAGCATTCTCGGAAATACCAAAATGTCAACTTAAAGTTGTCTCTGGTTAGAGCTCCTCTGACAGGCTCAGCTCCATCCCCTGATAACACAGCTGCCTGATCCCTCCCACCAAAACCTCAAAAACGAGCCCCCTTCTGTTTTGGCTCCAAAGGTCTAGCCTTCCTCCTTTGTTCTAGTGGATCTGGGCTGTCCCAACCCATTTGCAATGTGACAACCTAATTTTAGGATGCCGATTCCCTCCACATCCCTTTCCTCTTGCAGGAACTGAACCAATCACTGTGGATTGCCTTTTTGTGGTAAGAGACCTTTGATCCCTCTTCTGGTAACAGAATATTTATTTTGGCCCGGTTGGGGGTGGGGGGGATGGGGAGTAGAAGCCTTAAATCGGATTCTGAGCTCAGTCAGAGAAATATGACGAATCTTGAAGTCCCATATGATAGGTTATTGGGGACTGCACAGTCATACCCTGAATGCTTGTTTTACACTAGTTTAGTACCATACTGGACCCTGTAGTCCGAAGCAGAGTAAAACTGTACACTAGGGAAGATATAGCCTATAATTTATAATACAGTTTAAATACCAGACACCTGCAATAAAAAATACTTGCTCATGTTATAAGGCCAACCCCATATCAGTACCAATCCTTGCAGAGCCCCCTCTGTGACAAGCTACCTGTGCACAGATACCAGGCTGTGCACAATGGCAGTGTCACATGCGGAGCCTATACACATGCACACACGTGTATACACATGTTCAAATGTACCCAGTGCAGAATCTCTTACTTTTGCTGTGCAGGAGTGATTTTATCTTAAAAGGCAGACACTGGAAGTTAACAGGCTTAATTCTATTATACTGTACTGCTGCTTTCCTAAAAGCAGCTGAGACACCTGGAAAGTATGTGTTAGAAATAGGGGGTCTCTAGTTGGCAGAAGTACGTACCTTTGTTCAAATAGGGACCCTTGTTTCTAGTCAGGGTAAGGGAGATACACACTTTAGATAACCCCTGCTCACCCCCTGGGCAGCTTGGCAAGAACAGACAGGCCTATCTCAAAGGCAATGTGTAAAGTATTTGTATGCAAAACACACAGTAATACAGTGATAACACCAAAAATGGACACCACCCCAGTTTAGAAAATAGAAAAAAAAAGTATTAATATGACTTTAAAAAGGTTTTAACCCCTCCCATGCTCATGACGAGCTCAGCTCGTCATGAGCCACGGTTGCCATGTGCTCATGATGACGTCATAACGGCTCCAACGCTCGCACGTGGGGCTAATTCCCCCGCTGTGCTGAGCGTTCCAAAGAAAAGGGTGTGGCCGTGACGAGCTCAGCTCGTCCTGAGCACACGGCCACCATGGCTCATGACGAGCTGAGCTCATCACGAGCACCAGGGCGCTGTGCGCGACCCCACCCTCCAGGAGAGCGGGGAATTACCCCTGCGGCCAAGGGGTTAAGCAACTGGGTACATGGAAAACTATGGATGTGTAATTTCTCTCAAAGTACTGTAGTGAAGACAGGGCCCTGCTTGCACACATTGCTATGTTAGCATGATCTTATTGGAAGTTAAACACCATGTTTTCACTTTGCAGCTCTTGCACACTACAAGTAGCTATTGTTGTAAGTTAAACTGCTTGATTTTCCTCAAATGAGAACAGCTTGTTGTTAACATCCCTAGACTTACATTGCCACCTTCATCTGTAGACTGCATTCAGAAGCCTTCAAGGTCACCATAACAATGTATGCTGTTATTCAGGGTGATTGGCCCACGCTCTAGATACAAACCGAACACAGCTGCAGCTAACTGAAATTATAGTGCCTTTAAATATTGCACTGCATGCATGATTTGGGCACTTGGAGAAAAGCCTTTTGAAGTGAGAGAGAGTGTTGCTGATCCTGTGATGTGAGTCACTTCTGCTGATCTTGTAGGTATGGGGTTCCCCAGTCAAGCCTAAGAGACCTTCTATTATTATAAAACCTAGTTCGTAGCAGGGGAGAGTGGTTCACAAGGCGTTATAAGACCTGTTTGCACTATCATTATAATATGAATTCTCCCTTTGTGTTTTAAGGAATTGTTACAATGCTGAGCACATTATTTTAATGCATATGCCTGCTTATGTTAGCAAAAATACTTCATCTTAGGGCACGTCGTTAAAATTAACATTTTAAACTTTTCCATGTCTCTAATTACTCATGTTGTGGAATGGTATGAGAATAAAAACGAGAGTGTTCTTGATTCCCACCATTCCTGAGTGTACCCTAAGTCGCATGTTCTGGGTTGTCTAATCATTGGTAGCTTCGCTGTAGGATAGAGAGCTAATGAAACATTGATGCTAGTCGGTTAGGGGTTCTGGGCACTGAGGTGAGTTTTTTGGTACAACACAATTCACTGAGCTCCAGGGTTCCTGTGCATAGTTCTGTGCATGAGCAGAATCCCCGCAACAGTACCTGTAGTTGCGACAAAATTCACAAGACCAAACAGCCGCAGAGATGGGAAGTGTCAAACACAAAGAGATGCTTCCTTCCTGAGACCATGGGGAGGTGATGCAGCAGTTCCGCTGCATGCTGGAGAAGTGATGCATTTTGTCTGGTCTGTAAGGGAAAGTGATGCGTCGACTTCAAGGCAATTCTGGTCCATGGGTTATGCGTCGGAAAAACTTGTCACACAGGTTTTGATGCGAGGAAATCTGGGATGCGGTGGCGATTAATGTGGCGGCTTCGAACGGCGCTGCATCCGTTTCTTCATCCAAGATTTCTCGATGCATTGATTCTTGCAGCGGCGACAGGCACTGAGTTGGTTTCGACAGTGGTGCAGTGATGAGTGGGGATTCTTCTTGGACTGCAGTGCTGCATCAGGAAAACTGCAGCAAGAAGAGCGATGCGTTGTTTCCTTGTAGATAGTTGCTTTTCCAGCTCCCAACAGCAGAAACAACATCCAGAGGCCCAACACAGTCACAAGCACCTATTGGCAGGTCAAAACGCCCAGCAAGGAAGTTCAGGGGAGTTGGGGTGAAGTCTTTGTGTTCCTGAGACTTCAGAACAGGAGGCAAGCTCTACTCAGCTCTAGGAGATCATCCTCAAGCAGGGGGACAGAGCACACAGAAAAGCCCTTGTCATTCCTTGGCAGAAACAGCTACTGCAGGCCAACCCAAGACAGCACACAGCAAAGGGGCAGTATACCTCCTCCAGTTTCACCAGATCTTCTCCTTGGCAAAGGTTCCTCTTGAATTCCAGAAGTGATCTAAAGTTCAGGGGTTTCAGGTCTAATACTTATACCCCAAAATGTCTTTGTTCTCTTTGTGCCATGGTCTCTGAGCCCAGTCCACACCAGCTCTGTCCTCACTGGAACAGTATGACCACAGGGGTGGAGACAGAATTCTGACAGGGAAGCAAGACCTATTCAGGTGCAAGGAAATCTCCTCCCACAACTCTAAATTCAGCCAAGCCCCATTCAGCTCAGTCATTGAGGAAGAGCCAGGCACACCTCAACCCCCCCCGAGTGGCTGTCTACAGTGAATGCACTTACCCAGCCCCTATCACTCCAAAACCAGACAGTCAATACACAAATAGGCAGAGGAACACAGAATGGTTAAACAACAAAATGCCCACTTTCTAAAAGTGGTCATTTTCAAACACATAATTTGAAAACCATCTTTACTAAAATATGTGTAATTACATTCAGAGTTTAGAGAGCCCAAACTTTATTTATCTATCTTGTCCCAATGTTACAATTGAGTAGTGCTCCAAGAGGCTCCATGTAGACTTTGAAGATGATAGGGAACACTGTGGAACCCTGGGAGGCTCCGCAGGTGACAGGGCTCTTTTGGGTCTTGGAGGTGCCATTTGGAACTAATTGTTGTCAGTTGGAAAGGTAGGAACAGAACCAGTGAAGAACACAGACAGTGGATCACATTCAAGACTCCTGGGTGTGTCTGTGAGATGAATGGTCAACTCTGTCGTAGGCAGGTGAGAGGTCCAGAAATATCAGAATGCAGGGATGGTAGTGGACCATTACTTGGTTCCGCCTACTTTTTATAGGTATTGTTCATCTGCTAACTGAAATGAAGTTCTTTGTAGGTATCTTTCCACAAAATCACTTACATTTCCAATAGGCCTGGGTCTTTGTTTAGTGTTTGTTAATTGTTGATGAGCTTTGAGTGTGCTGTCCTAGAATGAAAATCTTATAAACAAACAACTTTAAATAGAAAAATAAGGGCGCCTTAAGAAGGACTCGTTTGCTGAGCATGCACCATTAGTATAATTGTGTTGTACCATAAAAGAATAGTGTTATGTAAAGGAGTCAGAAGATAAAGGGCCCCATTTACGAAGATAAACTTAAATGTTTGGTCTAAACTCAGACCCAACTTCTAAGTTTACGACTTTGGGAATTCACAAAGGGCATTTGTGAGTACTATATTTATGTCTGCACTCGGGTGGAGACTGCATTGTAAGTAGTGACCGTAAAAGGTATACCCAGGAAAATACAGAATAGTTTACATTTTTCACTGAGGACCAGTCTGTTGAATCTGTAGGAAATCTTTGTGCGTGCATGTTTGTACATTGTGAACAGTGAGACTTATCACCATGACAGCAAAGTAAAACAAATGAACATGTAAAGAGTATTAGTGAAAAGAACTCTGTTTTATGACATCATACAGGACTTCCTAATATAAAAGTCGTAAATTCGCCTTTAGATTGTCACTGTCTAAACAAAATAAATACATCCCACAACACACGTGGGATCTAAATTACAAGCCAAATGTCATGCTGCATCTGCAGTCTAGAAAAAGGAATCCTACATCACCAATCAATGTGAAAACACTGTGCATTGTAACCATTTGTGAAATACTATGCCTTGGCAGACTGACTTGGTGGAAAAGAATGCACCCCTTTTTCTATTTACTTGGCTGAAAGGGTATTAGGAAAGTTAAGTATAATTTTGAAGGCTGAACTTGAAGAAATGCATGGATATTTAGCTACCACAGTGGAATGATATGAGATTTCCAGGTCACTGCTATAAGATTTAGATGTTGTTAGGAAGGGCTCCGGATGAAATTTGGTATTGTCGAATCCGATTCTGAACCCTTGTTTCCTACCAAATCGTAGTTTTACCAACAACTGATTAAAATGCTCGGAAACTGTTCGACCCGACTGAATCGGTTCTGAAAGGCATCCGGATAGCCTTAGCCTTTAAGAGCCGATTCTTACAGCTCTATGGACACGGTTTCAGGATGAGCGATTACAATGACCGATTTGGACAGCTGTTCTGATTTGGTTTACCTGAGACGAAACAGCTGCGGAAATCTGTCTTTGGGGGCCCGTTGTGGGCCCCCTTCACATGGAGCTGTCCGAATGTGGCCCATGGGAGTACCCAAGGGGCCCCTCTTCCCAACCATGCACAATGTAGTAGGCATTATGGGGTGCCAGGCAAAGGGTGCAAGGGTTTCCCCAACGACCCCTTTTTTTCAATGGTAACCTGTGTTTGCGTTCGGGACACAGGCTTCCATTAAATTCAATGCGAGTCTGACTGAACAATGTTGGGAGGCATTGTAATCAATCGTCCGGACTCACAGGACCCTATTCATTTGGAAACTAGTCCAGAATCGATTCGTGCACAACAGTTTCCTAATGACATTGTAATCAGCCCGTTGGTGTTGAAGATTTATACGTGATGTGCCCCACTAATCTCTGGATTGTAGTCTATTGTCTCTTGATTTTCTTTCCAGTTTCTTCAGGTGTCCTAGAAACTTTGGCAAACAGGCTGTGTTCAACATTTTAAATTCTCTTTGGAATATTCAAGCAGTACTCCTTTCCATTCTTGCTTTTTTTCTTAAGGAAGAGTTTTGTTATTTGCTGCCTTTCATAGCTCATGACAGCTTGTTCAGGGAACTTTAGTAGCACTTAGATTACTGTTGTCATTTGGTTAATATGGCTCTTTCACTTTTTATCTAGACTACAGGCAATTCACTTTGAAGTGCTCTTGATAGCCTTCAAAGTTGGAATGAGTGGAAGGCAGTGGGCACAGCATTCATTAACCTCTTATTAGCTGACCGCTTACTTTTGACAGGTCTATTAGGTTGCATTTGTAAAGAATTAGATTTGCTTGATGTAGTTCCTCAAATTGTTTACTTGTTAACATCATTACTTCTACTGTGGCCTTTGAACCTGTGTGCTTTTCTCTGCACCATATGCAGCACCCGCTACAGTGAAACTGACCACTGGCCACAATGCTGATACTGTGGCTTTGCACCTTATTAATAACTGATTCCACATTAGATGCTTTAGAATAGCCATTCAACCTAATCACAGGGTCCACCAGATTCCTGCTTTTCCTCAAGGCTTGGTAAACTTTGTAATTCAAATATGAAAGGATGTTTCCACTGGTAGATCCCGTTCTTGCCAAATGACTGTCCTTTAAGTACCCATATTTTAAAACACTCTGAGGTCTCTGTAAGGTATCATGCAGCACCTTACAAAACTATAAATAATTTGCTGTCTTTCTCCTGGGTGCCAAACATAAAGCAGTGGTGGCAGCAAACTGTGTTTTTGAAATTGATAGTGTGAGCAGATCATTTTATCTGTGTTACTGAAAGTGTAGACTATAGGTCTTTGTTGTGCACATTTCTGCTGTTATGTGTAATGCCCAGAACCTTGCACTGCCATTCTGTTTATATGTCTAGTGGGCATGTATAGTATACATGCAGCACGTGCACAGTAGTAGGTATCTGTGTAAGTCTGAGTACTGAAGCCAGTGGGATCTATTTTGGCTGCTCCTGGTTTGGCAAGGCACAAAATAGAAGACAAGTAGAGCTTCAACAAAAAGTGAAAGTATAGTGACTGTATTCTTGTTGCTGGGAGGTGGAGATTCAGGCACTGAAATGAGGCAAAAGGAGACGGAGCTACCGTCAGAAAATCAATGAGGATGTATATAACAAGGGGCTGCTGATTACCTCTTCCTTAACCCTGCCATTTGGCTGATGGTAGGGGTGAGGGGTGAAACTATAGTTTTTCTGTATATTATGAGGAAGATTCTAGGCCAGGCCTGCTTTTTTGTGTACCCTTGGTAACTGTTAAACGAGGCTGATGACAGCTAGGTGGAGAAACTTCACACTTCCTTGTGGCTGTATTTTGGGTTCTCCAGTCCAGAGAGAACCAAATGGCTGCCTGCTGTGAGAAGCATTACTGTTCTTGAAGGATATGTCTGAAGAGCAATTGGAGGACGGCCAGGGAGAGAACCATCCCAAACTGGTTCTAAAGCTTGGGGCAGTGGATCCACATCCCTTGTCTAGAAAATGTCTATAAAAGTGTGACCCAAACCACTCAACTTGTTTCAGGTCCAAGTCCTTCATGACCAAGTGAGATAGTGCTGCGCAGAATCCAAAAAGGACTGCTGTGACCAGCGTAGCCATGGCTGGTGTCTGCCTGACAGCCGGTCTCCTTGAAGTGCGGGTTGCCCCTAATGTGCCCAGATATGTGTCCTGTGTGCACTGTTGCTCAGGACTCACATTAGACCTCATTGACAAGAACTAAGGGCCCGATTACGAGGTTGGCGCAACTGCACTGGCTCAACACTGGCTCCGCTGTTCCAAACCGTGCAAGGACCGCTGACCATATCACGAGTTGAAGTGGTGTTACATGAGTTCAAAGAGTAATACAGTTGGAGGTTCTTTGCCTTTCCCATTTCGGTGCCTGGAAAACAGGCACTGCAATGGAGAAAGCAAAAAAGTGTGTATACAGACAGGGGGGCACCTGTTGTACCCCCCTGAATGCATCCTCATGGTGGGGGTAACATGGGGGTCCTGCCTTGTCCCCTTAGTTCCTGCTCTGCCAGCCTTTTCATGGCGGGGACCCACCATGAAATGGCTGGCGGAGCAGGAACTAAAATATGCTGAGCGGGACTGCGCAAGTCCCGGTTCAGCATATTGCCTTGTTGTGCTCCTGCGTCACAACCAGGGAATGAAATTAAATGAAATGAAAGAAATTTGTTAAGCGCGAACAGCTGCCCTGAGGCGTCCAGGCGCTAGGGAATAGAATGAACCTTCTACTGAAGTTGATCACAGGGAGTAAGTTTGTTTTTAGTTAAAGAGGAAGGTTTTTAATTGTTTGCGAAAGGTTAGTAGGTTGGAGTTGGACCTTAGATGTAGGGGGAGAGAGTTCCACAGTTTGGATGCATTGTAGGAGAAAGATCAACTTCCTGCTCTGGATCTTCGTATTTGCGGGACAACGGCTAGGAAGGCTTGAGAGGAGCGAAGCTCTTTCTTGGGGTGGTAGGAGTGACCAGGGAGTGGTTGATTACAGGGCCGGATTTCCAAAAGGCTTGGTGGGTGATGCACATGGCCTTGAACTTAATTCTTTCCCTGACAGGGAGCCAGTGCAGAGTTTTTAATCCCGGCCCTATCGGGGTTCTGCGGGGGATTCCAAGAAGTGTACGGGCTGCACAATTTTGGATCTGCTGTAGTTTGTTCAGGCAGTATTCAGGAGCCCCTAAATACAGGGCGTTGCTAAAGTCAATACGGTACTGAATCAAGCCCTGGATGACTACCTGTTTGGCCTCGAAAGGAAGAAGTGGGAGGGTTTTTTTCATCATCCTGGTGAGACCAAAGCATGTTGCTGATAGTTTGGTGACTTGTGTATTGAATGTTAGGGATTTGTCTAGCCATACTCCGAGACTTTTTATGTTATCTCTGGGTGTAGGGGGGCACCTAGGCTGGGGGGCCACAATAGCTCTAAGGTGGAGGGGGCAGATGGACCGAAGAGCATGAGCTCGGTTTTATCCCCATTGAGCTTTAAGCATGACTTCGTCATTCAGCTCTTTACCTGCTCCAGACAGGGAATCAAGCTGGTCTGTGCTTGCTGCCTGTTCTTATGCGCAAGGGAGACCACTAGCTGGGTGTCGTCCCCATAAGTGACGATCTTAATGCCATGCGGACGGACAATCCCTGCCAGTGGTCTCATGTATGCGTTGAATAACGTGGGGCTTAATGAGGAGACCTGCGGTACCCCACATTCCAGAGGCTTACTTGAGGAGACTGAGGCTCCTTCAAAGACTCGGAAGGTGCGGTCTTTTAGAGAGGACTTGAGCCAAGCTAGGGCTTCTCCTGATATTCCTAAGCTCAGGAGGCGGCGAAGGAGGATTTTATGGTTCACCGTATCAAAGGCGGCGCTCAGGTCAAGGAATATCACTGCCACTGATCCCCCCTGATCTAGGATCCGCCTCACTTCCTCTGTGACTGCCATACCATGTTTGGGACGGAAGCCCGTCTGGGTGGTGTCAAGCAGATGGTTGCTCTCGAAAAACCTGGTTAGAGAGGTGTTAACGTGTTTTTCGAGGACTTTGCTTGCCCAGGGGAGCAATGAGATAGGGCGATAGCTGTTGAGGTTGCCAGGATCGAGGCTGGGTTTCTTCAAGAATGCTCGGACCCTGGCATGTTTCCAGGTTGGTGGAACTGTGCTAGTCACTATCGAGGAGTTCAATAACTCCAATAGTGTGGGAAGAATCACCTGGCTAGCCGACACCAGCGTATTCAGTGGTGCAGGGTCGCATGGGGAGCCAGATTTTATTTGGTGCATCAGAGACTCGAGTGTTACTGAGTCTAACTGTGGGAAGTGGGCTAGGTGTTATGAGGCGACTCCTCTACTTAAGCTGCTGGATAATGTCCTTGAGGGAGTGGGTCCGAGTCAATGCCCGGAAAAGATGTGTAGATTTTGTTTACCTTAAGGAAGAAGAAATCAGCCAGATCGTTACATCGGGAGGGCACATTAGGGTTGGCGATTGGTGGGGGTGGAAGCGTAGTTAGGCTTTTTACCGTTTGGTACATTTCTTTGGGCTTACATTTGGCCGACATTATTTTGTCATTGTAATAAATCGATTGTGTCCGTTTTATTCCCCATTTGTAGGCTCCAATGGCCTCCCTGTAAGTGGCTTTGTCCTTAGCAGTGTAGCTCAGGCGCCACTTTCTTTCCAGCCTCTTACAGATGCGCTTTTTGTCTCTAAGTTCTTCTGAGTACCAGGGCGCTGTTTTCTGATGTCTTTTTGAGCTAGTAGTGCGGTGGGGTAATATGGAGTCTAGTGAATTTGTGATCCAATTGTCGTATTCTCTGTTACCTTTAGAGGGATCACCATTAAGCACAGGCCCAGTTTTGGTAAGAATGTTGGTCCAGTCGTCCAGACATAGTTTGGACCAATTACTCATTCTGCGGGGGATGTGGGAGGGTGGAACACATTTGTGCGTAGTCCAGGTGAGTGGGATCAGGAAGTTATCAGTCCATGGAAGACGAATGATAGTGCCAATTGTTAACTGTGTGCAGTTGCTGAAAACAGGGTCTAGTAGGTGGCCTTTTATGTGCGAAGGGGAGGAGACAAGCTGCTCTAGTTCGACTGCCGCTAAGCTGGCCGTCATCTCTGTGGCGACGCTGTCCTGTGTATTATCGGAGTGTATGTTGAGGTCGCCCAGTAGTGTGAAATTTGCCGGTGAAGTAATTAGTTCGGCCACAGCAGAAGGTAGCGCTGTCTGGAACTGTTTGAGTGCTCCAGGAGGCCGGTAGATGAGAATGCCAGTGAAGCTTTGTTAGGGGAGAATTCGATGACAAAGTGCATGCTCTCACAGTCTGCAATGGACTCCGTAGGGCAGCGACAGGAATAGATGTCTTTATAAATGATAGCAAGCCCCCCGCCTTTCCCCTGGACGCGGTCCAAGCGGGCGATCTGGTAGCCTGGTATAAGGGCTTGTACCAGGTCAGGCACTGAGTCCTGAGTGAGCCATGTTTCAGTCAAAAAGACTATGTCCGGCATGTGCTCACCCAGCAGAATTGATATTTCCAAACTGTGTTTGGGTTGGGATCTGCAGTTTAACAGAAACATGTGGTAGTCCCACAATTCATCTTTGTGAGGAGGACTAATGAGCTCTGTCTTACAATGAGGGCACAGGTGAGGGATCTCCAGGGGGTGAAACTCTTGGCAACATTTAGTTGTTGCAGTGTTCCTCAATTGGTAAACAGAATCAAAGCTATAGTGCCTCTTTATTCCCAGCGAAGGGGGGGGAAGGGTTGGGGGGTGGCCCCTAGCCCCGGCCTGCCGTGGACGGGCGCAGGCGGGCTTGCCTTTGGCGCGCTGACGGCGCGCTGATGGCGCGCCCGCTGTGCGCGGCCGCTGCGCGGCCGGGGGAGGATCATTGTTTTAATGGAGGGGGAGGCGTGGCCTCATGGCAGTGGGCGTGACCTGTGGGCTTCCCCAGGAATGGCGGCAATCGATTCTCCGACCCGCAGCAGCGCTTTCATCGGGTGCGTGGGGAAAACCGAACAGGTTAGGAGGGGGAGTGTCCAGGGGCAAGTGAAACACCACACAGATTAAAAAGTGGTCAGAAATACAATTTTTTAAAAACGAGCGTTACTCCCGGATTTCCGCCTCAGGAGTTGGTTCCAACTAATGCGCGCGTTGAAGAGGAGGCGCGACTTATATAGTTAAGAGGGGCGTGGCCTCACGGCAGTGGGCGTGGGCTGTGGGCTTCCCCGGGAATGGCGGCAATCGATTCTCCGACCTGCAGCGGCGCTTTAATCGGGTGCGCGGGGAGAACCGAACAGGTTGGGAGGGGGAGCGTCCAGGGGCAAGTGAAACACCACACAGATTAAAAAGCGGTCACAAATACAATTTTTAAAAACCAAGCATTACTCCCGGCTTTCCGCCTCAGGAGTTGGTTCGCCGGACTCTCACAGATCTGTTGATCTGTGAGAGTCCGGCGGATGCTTGCCTGGAATGCGTCGCAAGTGATTGCTTGTGATTGAGATTAAGCCAAGCATTCCTTCCATCACCTTATTCATTGTTCCAGGAGATGCCCTCAGTGTGACAGGTAGATCCGGATGTAGGTTCCATGTTCACTGTGCAGTAGGGCTCAAGCTAGGTTCACTGAACTAAAATCTCATGATACCAAAATATCGTGAGCAAAATATTGGTGTAAAAAATATACTCATCCCATACTTATAATGGGAAGTGCAAAAATATTGAAAAAAATATTGTAATAAATATTAAATTTAGTTTGTTAAATATAGATAAGTTAAAATAATACTTATTAAATATATTAAATAGTAACATTAATTTAAAAAAGGATGTAATATGTATTTGAACAAATAAGACAAATAAACTTAGTTACAAAAAAGTTAAAACACATATATAATGGCAAATACATATATATTACACATATCTACTTAAAAAACAATTATTAAACAAATAATTTTAATTTATATTTTAATTTCAACATATTTAATGAAAATATAACAAATGTATATATATATGTATGTCTGTATGTATGCATATATATATATATATATATATATATATATATATATATATATATATATATATATATTAACTGAAAAAACCATAGGTTTCACACATGTTATAGTTAGCTAGATATTTCACTCATACAAAACCATTGAAATCCCCCCGTTATCGTTAGTTCAGCTATCTATAACTCGCGCGCACACAATGCACTGCTGATGACGTCACATATTACATCACTCATGACATGGTCAGTGACATCACTCATAACGGGGAAATTGGTTTTGTATGAGTGAAATGTCTATCTAACTATAACATTTGTGAAACCTATGGTTTTTTCAGTGAAATTCTAAGGTTTTTTAAATGCTAATTCCTAACTATAACGTGGCTGAAACCTATGGCTTTTTCGGTGAATTTCTAAGGTTTTTCAAATGCTAATTGCTAACTATAATGTGGCTAAAACCTATGGTTTTTTCAGTGAATTTCAAAGGTTTTGTAAATGATAATTTTTAAATGTATTAATTGTTATATTTTTTATACTGATTTACAACATAATTTTATATTTATTTTTAAATATTTTATTTTTTAAATTACATTACATATTTTTAATATGAATTGATTTTTTTTTAAATATTGAAATTGTAATATATATTTTATATATTTTTTTAATTTATATATATTTTATATAGCAGGCAATGATATCCTATGGAAGGAAATTCAAGTTTCTGTAACTACGCTTAGAATTACTTTTCAGAATTAGTAGTGGGCTGAAAGATGCAGCACTGAGGTCTCTCCTGATAACAGGTTAGTAAATCGGAATTCGGAGTTTGGCTATTTTTAGAGGAACTTTTAAAGTTCTAAAACTCCACACTTAAAAATTTTTCCAAGGGAATCCAGTCAATGTTAGCCTATGGAAGGAAATTCAAGGTACTGTAACTATGATTAGAATTACTTTTCATGATCAGTAGTGGGCTGAAAGATGCAGCACTGATGTCTCTCCTGATAACAGGTCAGTAAATCGGAATTCGTTGTTCGCCTGATTTTTGAGGAATTTTTTAACGTTCCAATAACGTTCCAAAACTCCACACTTAGAAAAATTTCCAAGGGAAACCAGTCAATGTTAGCCTATGGAAGGAAATTCAAGTTACTGTAAGTATGGTTTAAATTACTTTTTAGGATCAGCAGTGGGCTGAAAGATGCAGCACTGAGGTCTCTCCTGATAACAGGTCAGTAAATCGGAATTCGTAGTTCGGCTGATATTTGAGGAATTTTTTAAAATTCCAAAATTCCACACTTAGAAGAATTTCCAAGTAAAACCAGTCAATGTTAGCCCATGGAAGGACATTCAAATTACTGTAACTACAATTAGAATTACTTTTCAGGTTCAGTAGTGTGATGAAAGATACAGCACTGAGGTCTCTCCTGATAACAGGTGAGTAAATCGGAATTCGTAATTTGGCTGATTTTAGAGGAATATTTTGCTCTATAGTGAAAGAAGGGGGAGGCGCCTGAGGTGATATGTGTGCAAACACGCCCTGTGGCGCGTTTTAGGTTGGGGAATTAATCCCTTTTCAATCCTGAGGTCCCCTGTGAGCAAACTACCCCACCACATTCCTCCAGTATGCGCAGGAAAGCTGTGTTGCAGAGAGCTGTTTACAACACTCTGCAACACAGCTCCGTGGCGCTTACTGGAGGTACCTGTTGGACTAGTTGGACCCTAGGGGACCTCTGGATTGAAGAGGAATTCATTCCCCAACTTAAAACACGCCAGAGGGCATGTTTGCACTCATATCACCTCAAGCCCTGCCCCCTACCTTCACCACTGTGCAAAAGCACCCTGTAGCGTGTTCTAAATTGGGGGATTAAGACCCCTTGCATACTGGGGGTCCCTGGGGGCCAACTAGCCCACCAGGAACCTCCAGTATGCGCCAGGGGGCTGCGTTACAGAGAGGTGTAAAAAGGGGCGTGGCCTCATTACACCTCTCTGCAACGCAGTCCCCTGGCGCGTTTGCAGAGGGGTAACTAATTTCCCTTGCATACTGGGGCTCCCTGGGGGGCAACTAGCCCACCAGGAACCTCCAGTATGCGCAAGGTGGCTGCGTTGCAGAGAGGTGTAATGAAGCCACACCCATTTTTGCACCTCTCTGCAACGCAGCCCCCTGGCGCATTTGCAGAGGAGGAACTAATTCCCCTTGCATACTGGGGGTCCCTGGGGGCCAACTAGCCCACCAGGAACTTCCAGTATGCTCCAAGGGGCTGCGTTGCAGAGAGGTGTAATGAGGATACGCCCCTGTTTAGACCTCTCTGCAACGCTCCCCCCTAGGGCATTTTGAGAGGAGGAACTAATTCCCGTAGCATACTAGGGGTCCCTGGGGCCTAACTAGCCCTCCAGGAAAACTCCAGTATGCGCCAGGGGGCTGTGTTGCAGAGAGGTGTTCTGAGGCCATGCCCCTTTTTACACCTCTCTGTAATGCAGCCCCTGGCGCATTTGCAGAGAGGGAACTAATTCCTCTTGTATACTGGGGGTCCCTGGGGGCCAACTAGCCCACCAGGAACCTCCAGTGTGGGCCATGGGGCTGCGTTGCAGAGAGGTGTTCTGAGGCCACACCCCTTTTTATACCTCTCTCCAACGCAGCCCCCTGGCGCATACTGGAGGTTCCTGGTGGGCAAGTTGGCCCCCAGGGACGCCTAGTATGCAAGGGGAATTAGTTTCCCCTCTGCAAAAGCGCCAGGGGGTGCGTTTGCAGATGCGGGGATGCGGGGGGCCGTGAGCCCCCCGCATACTTAATATTAATGCCCCGGTGGGTGGCGGTCCTCGGGCGCGGGGGACCTTAGAGACCCCATCATGAATTTGCAAGACCCGGGGGGGTGGCGTTCCGGGGCTGTAGAGGGGCCGTGTGCCTCCACTATTATAATTTTTATTACACCAGTGCACTGCTCAGTAAGAACTTGCACATCATACAATAGTGGAGAGACTATTATGGTGTATTCAAATCTATATCGCAGCTGTTGTAAAAAAATGATGTAACATCGGTGAGGCGCTGTGGCATATGTATGCTGATACATCATTAGAGTCATGTGATGGCATGCTTTTAAAGGGAGCACAGAACCTTGTGATGACTAATTGCCTCACCTGTGAGAAAGGCTCATTGGAGCTGAAACGTTTGGAGAATGAGAGCAGGCTGCTGTCTAAAAATAAAAGCAATGTTTTCCAAGGAAGTGGGCTTCGGCACTTTCTCTTCTGTGATTAAATATATATATATATATATATATATATATATATATATATATATATATATATATATATATATATATATATATATATCTATTACCTACTGGCGGTCGCCAGTAGGTATACATAGTTAGGATTTTTTTTAATAGGGATTTCTGAAAATTCTATGTTGAATAACTTTGGCGTTGATGGACGGAATTGGCTGAAATTTTCAGGAAAATGGCACATTTCGTTTCTGAGCGTCCCCTGAAAGTTTCGGGGTGTTTCGTCAAGCGGGGGCCGAGAAAAAAGAGGGGTCCCAAAACATGTTTTTAACATTGAGTTTTCCATAGGGCGGTTGGACTCAATTTTAGCTCGAACGGCTGAATGGATTTCCACAAAACTTGGCAAAATTGCAGGGATTGGTATCCCGATGTGCCTTTGCTATGTCTCAAGATATATGCTCCAGTGGTTTTTACGAAAAATAACTTTGCACAATATATATTGGGCTACATTGGGCTATATATATATGTTAGAGCCCAAATGTAGCCCAATGTAGCCCAAAGATGGCCACCAGAGACAAAAAAAACCAAATGTAGCCCAAATATCAGCCAGATGTAGCCCAACTATAGCCCAGTGACAGAATGCCCCAGAGTGTTCTAAAGAACAACTAGAGCGCTAACAGTCTTACTTATGACAAAAGTATGGCACACCTGAAGTCATCTTGATTGGAATAAAGTGTTAACACTTAAAACATTTAATTTGCAAAGGAACAAAATGAGGGGGTTCATTTTGCCATAGAAATTATGATTAGTGTTGAAGAAAGAAAAATTAGGGCACATTTTGAGTGACTTCTCAAATCCTCTTATATTTCATTAAAAAAATTCTGATATGCAGTCTCCCAAGATGGCCACCAGAGACAAAAGAGCCCAAATGCAGCCCAAATATCAGCCAGATGTAGCCCGACTATAGCCCAATGACAGAATGTCCCCGAGTGTTCTAAAGAACAACTAGAACGCTAACAGTCTTACTTATGACAAAAGTATGGCACACCTGAAGTCATCTTGATTGGAATAAAGTGGTAACACTTAATACATTTAATTTGAAAAGTAACAAAATGAGGGGTTTCATTTTGCCATAGAAATGTTATATATATATATATATATATATATATATATATATATATATATATTACCTACTGACGGTCGCCAGTAGGTATATATAGTTAGGATTTTTTTGAATAGGGATTTCTGAAAATTCTATGTTGAATAACTTTGGCGTTGATGGACGGAATTGGCTGAAATTTTTAGGAAAATGGCACATTTTGTTTCTAAGCGTCCCCTGAAAGCTTGGGGGGGTTTCGTCAAGCGGGGGCCGAGAAAAAAGGGGGATCCCAAAACGTGTTTTTAACATTGAGTTTTCCATAGGGCGGTTGGACTCACTTTTAGCTCGAACGGCTGAATGGATTTCTATGAAACTTGGCAAAATTGTAGAGACTGTTTGCCTGATGTGCCTTTGCTAGGTCTCAAGATATGTGCTCCAGTGGATTTTGAGAAATTAACGTTAAAAAATATATATATCTGTGACAGCGTCCCGGTTAGCGCCCCGGTTCGCGTACCAGACGCGTAACGGAACTTCACGAGGAGAAGCGTATTGGCTCTCCGGTGACTGTCAACATTCTAAACAGTCTGGAGCGGCCGCCATCTTGTCTCTCGGTAGGATCGAGAGACAAGAGGTGGAAATAAACGAAGGGGGAAATGAATGAAAGGGGGCAAGGTAGACCCCTTCTGACCCCCTAGGATTGATGTGGGGGCTATTAAAGGGCCCCGCGGGACAAAAAAATAAAATAATTTTTTTTTCGATTTTTCGCGGTGGAAGCGCTACCCGGTAGGCGAACCGGGTAGCGTAACGGGAGTCCGCCATCTTGTGTTTCGGACGAATTTAGTCACAAGATGGAGGATAAACAATGTTGGGAATGGGTATAAGGGGGCACGGGAGACATATCCTGACCCCCCAGGTTTTCTGAGGGTGGCTGAGGAGGCCCATATATCTAAACATTTTCGCACGGTTAGCGCCCGGTCCGCGCACCGGGTAGCGTTGCAGAAAGCGAAACAAGGGGAAAACCTAGGGAAAAGTAAAATAATACTTTAGAGTGCTTTGAGGTAGGGTAGCTCTGAATAGAGCTGTTGCGTTGTGTGGGTGATGTAAGTACCAACATGTAGGTACCAATGAAGAGTCTAAAATTCAATGTACATTCAATGTGGATTGCGGGTGCGCGATATATAGTTAGTGCAACTAACTATATATGCGAATTTCAATGGTTTTGTGTGAGTAAAATAAGGTTTTGTAAATGCCAATTCCTAACTATATATGGTCTATAACCTATGGTTTTTTCAGTGAATATATATATATATATATATATATAATAACACCAACTTCTGCCTGTTGTACAAAGAGCCACTAGACGGGTGAGTGATATGTCAAACTTCTTTAATGCAGGGTACAGCAAGGGCATTGCTTTCCAGCACAGAAATATAGTCCGGTTTAAGCCAATGCGTTTCGTGATCTTGTCACTTCTTCAAAGGCTCCGGAACAGTACAAACACAGGTGATAATCCACACTTCATTTTATTCATTCCCGCCCAGATGTGCGTGGCCACTCGAGGCATCATGGAACTTGAAGTGTTTTTGTTTAACGACAGTGGGCCCCCGTGTGGATGCTGTAATAACTTCAAATAAAACCACAGTGGGTTGCGGTAGAAGGCATCGAGTCCCCACATGTACATCTCATTCCTGCAAAAACCGTCTCCTGTCTACTTCTTGGTGGCGTCGATTGACGTTATCACAGGAATGCCGAACCGGCATCAGGGCTCCCTCTGTTACTCAGGCCGAGCCGCAATATACAAAACACGGGAAACATCCTTTACAACGCAACTTTTACCACGCAATGCTATTACAACGCAGGTTTCACAGCTAAAACCATTACAACGCATTGCGCTGGGGGGGGGCTCTAGGATAGGGAATAGATTTAATTTACTATCCAACACCTTCCCTAGTGTCCACGGGGACTGGAGTTGGAATAGTAAATCAAACTATTCACTATCCAGCACCCCAAAGCGCTATGAGTTGTAATGGTATGCGTAGTAAAACCTGCGTTGTAACAGCATGTGTGGTAAAAGCATGCGTTGTAACGTCATACATCCACAAAACACCCAACTTCTGACTGTTGTAGAAAGAGCCACTAGACGGGTGAGTAATATGCCAAACTTCTTTAATGCGGGGTACAGCAAGGGCAATCCTTTCCAGCACAGAAATATAGTCCGGTTTAAGCCGACGTGTTTCGTGATCTTATCATTTCTTCAAAGGCTCTGGAACAGTACCAACACAGGTGATAATCCGCACTTCATTTTATTCATTCCCGCCCAGATGGGCGTGGCCACTCGAGGCATCTTGGAACTTGAAGTGTTTTTGTTTAACCACAGTGGGCCCCGTGTGGATGCTGTAATAACTTCAAAGAAAACCACAGTGGGTTGCGGTGGAGGGCATCGAGTCCCCGCATGTACATCTCATTCCTGCAAAAACCGGCTCCTGTCTCCTTCTTGGTGGCGTCGATTGACGTCATCACGGGAATGCCGAACCGGCATCAGGGCTCCCTCTGCGACTCAGGCCGAGCCGCAATATACAAAACACCAACTTCTGCCTGTTGTAGAAAAAGCCACTAGACGGGTGAGTGATATGCCAAACTTCTTTAATGCAGGGTACAGTGAGGGCATTGCTTTCCAGCACAGAAATATAGTCCGGTTTAAGCTGACGCGTTTCGTGATCTTGTCACTTCTTCAAAGGCTCCGGAACAGTACCAACACAGGTGATAATCTGCACTTCCTTTTATTAATTCCCGCCCAGATGGGCGTGGCAAGTCAAGGCATCTTGGAACTTGAAGTGTTTTTGTTTAACCACAGTGGGCCCTAGTGTAGATGCTGTAATAACTTCAAATAAAACCACAGTGGGTTGCGGTGGAAGGCATTGAGTCCCCGCATGTACATCTCATTCCTGCAAAACCCGGCTCCTGTCTCCTTCTTGGTGGCGTCGATTGACGTCATCACAGGAATGCCGAACCGGCATCAGGGCTCCCTCTGCGACTCAGGCTGAGCCACAATATACAAAACACCAACTTCTGCCTGTTGTAGAAAGAGCCACTAGACGGGTGAGTGATATGCCAAACTTCTTTAATGCAGGGTACAGCGAGGGCATTGCTTTCCAGCACAGAAATATAGTCTAGTTTAAGCCGACGCGTTTTGTGATCTTGTCACTTCTTCAAAGGCTCCGGAACAGTACCAACACAGGTGATAATCCGCACTTCATTTTATTCATTCCCGCCCAGATGGGCGTGGCCACTCGAGGCATCTTGGAACTTGAGAGTCAGTTTGGACGTATCGGCCCTGCCGATCGGTCCCAGGTATTGGAACTCTTTCCCTACCCGGTTTCTTGTTTCACTGACCCGGTTTACTCCAACGCACGCAACAGGACAGCTATCACACTTGGGTGGATGTCACCGACCTCCATGTCTGACAAACACAAAGCTAGGGCACAGCCAGAATCCATGACGCAGCCACCCTCCGTCACACTAAAGTGCACAGGAACAATCATCGCATACCTAAATACAGAGTGCAGACGTTAGTATTATAACCTTTAACACAGGGGGCCTTCATACTCCACGCAAACGATACGCAACGATACGCAACATACTCATACATTAAGAGTCAAAATTCACAAATAGCATTTCTGCAAGAGACACATCTCACAGTGCCATAAATCAATAAACTATGGGCCAGATGGCACGGAACCATATGTGCCACTTCATACTCTGCATATGCACTAGGCGCACTGGTCTGGGTCCACCCGAGCACTCCTTTTCAAGAGAGTGGTGGACAAAGAGGGTAGATTTGCATTGCTGGAGGGGCTCTTAGATGGGCAATCCATCCCACTGGGTAGCATATATGCCCTGAATATTGAACAGGACAGGTTCTGGGAATCGGTTACAGGGGTTCTAGCCCAATTCGCATCTATCCCATGGATCCTAGGGGCTACTATAATCGCACGCTCAATCTTGCACTAGACAGATCTCACTTGCCACCGCCACATTCTTCCGCTCCAAAACAGACGGAGCCCTTTCAAAGTTGGGTCACGCACTGGGCATTAGTAGACGCATGGAGAGCACACTACCCTCTATCATGACTCTACCCGTTCCACTCCTTCCGCACAACCTACAAATCCGATTAGACAGATTTTTATGCTCCCCATCACTGATTCCCAAAGTTCAGCACATGGATACTTAGGCTGTGTAATTTCTGACCACGATGCACATATCTTACGCATTCATTTGAGGCCCCTTCATCCCCCGGTGCCTACTTGTCTCCTCCCACGCGACTGTCTGACAGACCAAGTGTTCAAGCACGACCATGAACAAAACATACAGGACTACTTTACCAACAACGTGGGGACTGCCACTTCCAAATTAAGAGAATGGGACGCATTCAAGGTAGTGGCTCGGGGAGCATGCATTAAACAGATAGTAGGGGTGAAACACACACTAGAACTAACACTCACCACTACCGAACTAAAGTTAGCTACCCTCACAAGATGAGAAGATGCAAATGCTGTGACGGCGACACAGGTGGCGGGGGCCAAAACACCGTACTCTACTGCCATGGTAGACTTACGCAAATACAACTTTAGAGCCTACGCCACTCAAATGCATAAGGAGAGAGATCAAACGGGCACACTCCTAGCATGGCTAGCAGAACAGGACACTGACACAAAACCCATCACTGAGATAATAGACCCCTCCGGTAACTTATTGCGCTCCCAAATTGATATCTTATGTGCATTCCAGAATTATTATACCACGATTTACCTCACCCCGACACAGCTGAGACAGGAGGCGATAAGCCACTTTCTGGACCCACTACCTATCCCACACATTACGGAATCAGAGAAAACCACACTAGACGCCAAAATAACACCGACTGATGTCACCCATGCGACCCTTGTGCTACCGCAGAACAAGGCACCGGGTCTTGATGGTCTACCTCTTGAATATTACAGCACCTTCTCCTCACTGCTAGACCATCATCTATGCTTTTGCGAGTCGGTCATAGTAACGTTCCTAAAACCACACGAGACCCACAACAATTGTCTTCTTACCGCCCTATCAAGCTCCTCTCAGCCTCCTGCAAAATACTGGAGAAAATTCTGGCGGATAGGTATGAACAAATTCTGCGACCCCTAGTCCACCTGGACCAGTGCAGGTTTGTACCCGGCAGAAAAACGTCCCAAAACATCCGTCGCTTGTTCCACATTCAGGATCAAGTGGGAGATACGCACCCTAACGTGGCCTGCTTAATTTTAGACCGTGAAAAGGCCTTTGATACCCTCACGTGGCCATACGTTTTTGCCGTTCTACAACGAGCAGGAATAGGTCCAACTCTCTTAACTTACACTCAGCTTCTCTACACCAAGCTTAAATCTCGTAGTCAAATGGGCCGATACATATTGCCACCATTCAATGTGGAGAGAGGTACAAGACAAGGGTGCCCACTATTGCCCCTGATCTTTGCCCTGGCGGTAGAACCTCTGGCAATATGATTACGCCAGGAGGGCTCCGAAATGGGGCATCCCCATAGCAGACACCGTCCATAGCGTCTCCCTGTATGCGGACGACCTCCTACTATACATCCGAGATATCACTGCAGACCTCACACCCATCTGGAAAATCCTGACAGAGCTCGCGGAGGAGTCAGGACTTAAAATTGGGAAAAATCTGCAATCTACCCACTGCACCCAAACCTTGTACCGCAGGAGGTACGAATTGGTACGCAGAGCCTACCCTGGAGCACAAACGCCCTCGATATCTCGGCATCCCCCTGCACCACTCCCCCGCCGACATTTATGAGGGCAATCATCGCAACGGGTGAAACACATATGACTCGGGCCCGGTCCCTGCCCCAGAACTCCGTCGCCTGCTGCTCTCAGGTACCAAACTACGATGGACATATCCGTTGCAGGTATCGGTGGCCCGTCGATGTATGCAAAGAATCCACCGCATGTCGGCAGAGACCCCACACTACTCCCCTCAGCTGCCGCGTCAAGTGTCAAGGAACACACGTTTTAAAAACCTACAGTTTTATGTCCTAAATAGAGCGTATCAAACACCAACACGCCTACAGCGCTTCAACCCGGACACCCAATTTCTCTGCCCCAGATGTCACTCACCAGACGCACACTTTCGTCACATGTTCTGGAGCTGACCCACCATACAACCATACTGGTCTATAGTCCTGGGGACACTCAAATAACTCACAGGTCTTACTGTCTGAATATTCCAAAGACCAAAGACACACAAAGGGCCCGTCCGCTTCGCGACACTAGCAACACTCTTAGCTAAAAGAAGTATCGCCATGAAATGGCGAACCACAATGGGCCCCCCGATAGAGGCATGGGTGGGAGCGGTACAGAAATGGGCGATAGCAGAAGAAGAAACACTACAGGAGGAGGAGGTGAAGGGACTACGAAAACATCCCATATCTATTATAACACCAGTTCAAGCAATTACATACGTGTACTGACCCAAGCACTTCACAACACAACTCAATAGACCTGGAAGCACAAACCTCAAACAGGAGTACACATGACACCTCCCCCATGCACAAAAGCTCCACAGTGCACTGCACTGTATACTGCAACTGGCATCTTTGCCCCAATGATAGCCAGTAAACAACGCTGTGACACACCTACAGCCTTTAGTGGACGTGACCCAGACGCCCTACCCGATGCACACACCCTGACTGCCCCCCTCAATGCACCCCCAGTTTATTCTCCCCAGTTCCCCCTGACAACACTTTACAGAGAGAATAAGTGGACTGTAACAAAAGATACCCCCTCAGAGTGCAGGATGTATGCCCTACGGCTGAACAGCAACACTACTGTTGCTCAAATAAGTACAAGATGTAATGTGATTTTATTGCAAAACTGTTAATAAAAATATATATTTTTTAAATATATCACATGTGTCTTTAGGTTTGGGCAGTGTGGGAGCTCAGTCACAACTCACATCCAGACTATGGCATCTCTCGTTCATAGTCTAATTTCCAGCAGTGAAGTTAGGGCAACATAGGATTTCAGTTGTCCTATTCATGCTGTTATTATTAAAATGTATTTCCTGTTTTTCTATAGCAGACTACCCCTGGGGTGTTTGGGCATTTAACAATTAATAATAGCTGCGACGGATAACAGATGATAGAACAAGAAACAGGACTGGGAGTTAACAAGGGGCAAGGTTGGGAAGCAGGTCTGTATCTCAGGTTTTTTTTATTCCTGGAGAGTAAATAGATAAATAGAATGCGTTTCGTCATTGTGGCTGCTTGGACAGTTGAAAACAAAGGTTTTGGGATCCGTCCCCTTCACTTTTTTCTTTGTTTTGATGCAATATGTGTCAAAACGGCATGAGTACATGAACTTTTTGCCACCTTTTCGACCTAATTAATGTGAGCTCAGAATGATAGTAGTTCTACCATTGGATGTCTGATGAACCCCTATTGTTTTTAGCCTTCCAATTGCTTCTCTTTGTTCCTCCATTATTTTATTCATTTATTTAAAACTTTATTCGAGGACTAGGTATCCATAAAATTGCATAATAAAATATGCATGCACGCAAGCAATGTGAACAATAGCCTAGGATACCAACTCCCGCAAAGTAACATACGGAAAGTACATCAAGCAACATGGCAAGTCTACACAGGGTTCATAAGCTAACGAGCTCGTCTTGCTGCCCTCAAGAATGTACCTAAATAAATTATCACTTCATCATCCATAAGTTAAAAGAATACATTTGAAGCTTCTCTAAAATTGATAATATAATGTCTTGTGTACATGATATAAGATCCACAGAAAAATGTGAAATGAAGCATCGTTTGTGCAGGCTTCCTATCTCAGGGACATGACAGGGAATCAAGAATAGAACTGTAGCCCAATAGGAAACATAGCATATATTTCAGTGTGCCTGCCCTGTTGTGGAATAATAAGCTTAGTTCCCAACGCCCCATGTCATGTGTCCCGCAATCTGGACCGAAGACACAGAGGGGTTCATTTACAAGCCCTTTGCGCCACCAGCACATCACTTTTCATATGTGAAAAAGAGACGTACCCGCGACGCAAAGGTCTTGTAAATAAGTCCCAGAGTTCATAAAAGCAGCCACACTTGTCTTTCGCCTCTGTAGTCGTTCTTTCAGTATCAGCTAAATCATACAGGGCCTGGCGCATCTGCTTTATGTTCACATTTAGGTGCGATTGTGGGTCTATACATTTTTGCTGTAAATTGACTGTGCACCGACTAGATTCCACACTGGCAAGCCACGGGATTTCACAGCCTCTGTCGCAACTGAGGCCGTCCTTAATACTAACTCTAGTAAGGCTCGCCTCCTCGTTTTTCCAAACAGACATCCATAGTACGCTTGGCTGGCCTATTATGTAGTATTCAATATACGGAATACCTTGTGTTCTATGACAGATTAAGTTAGAGGATGAGATGTAAAATTTACTTACCTTCGGTAACATAATATCTGGTAGGGACAAAGTCTAGCCGCAGATTCTTTGGGGCAGATTTATGATAACTGGCGCATCCCCAGGGATGCGCCAGTTATTTTGCGCCGCTGCTCCGACACCCATGGTGCGCCGCATTTACAATGCGGCACACAATGGGGCAAAAACGGCACAGATGCGTGACGCATCTGTGCCGTAAAGGTGGCGCATTGCTGGAGTTGCGTCGCAAGCGCGACGCAACTCCAGCAAGGCTCGGGGGTGCCCCATCTTCACAATGCTGCGTCAAGACCTACGCCTGCTTCAAGCAGGCGCAGGGTTTTGACACAGCATTGGCCTGAAAGTGACTGAGTGCAATCTTATAGATTTCACACAGCCACTTTTGCAAGGCGCACCTGCCCCGAAACGCCCACAAGTGGCGCAGGGCTTTACAACGTGACGCATCTGCCTAGATGCGTCACGTTATAATGGGTCGTAAGGATGCGCCACGTTTACGCCGCAGTTGCGTGACGCAAACGTGGCGCATTCCCATCATAAATCTGCCCCATTAACTTTCATATTCTCCCCAGGAGCTAGTCTGGATCCAAAAATATTTTCAGTAGTACCTCTGCGGCCCGGGGGATGGTGTTTTTAGGGACATCAGATGTGATGTTCGTTAAAACAGTATAGGGTTATTCATATATAAAATAATTAAAAGTGGTGCCAAGACAGAGCCTTGTCTGACACTACGGAAGATGCCTGCCCCAGGCATGAGCTCCCCAGCTGTGGGTACTCCAACCGTAGCCATCATGACCTTGTGCAAATATGTGAGAAACTGCACAAGTGCTTCATCCAAACCCTGTGAGAGAAGATTTGACCACAGCTTTGAGCAATTAATGCAGTCAAATGCTGATGTCAGGTCCATAAAAGCCAAATACAGAGAGGATTGCTTCGCAATTGTAAATTTCCTAATGATTAAAGATAGATTTAAACATTGTTCTGTCGTGTCAGCTCGGTTCCTAAAGCCTTATTGACACGGATACAAAATGGACTTTTCATCTGCCCACTCTCTTATTCTATTATAGAGGACTTTCCACGTATGCTCGACTGATGGCGTCTTCCACCTCACTCAAGGTCACTTGAAATACCCCATAGATATGCTCCAATATTGTGGTGCTTTGGGCTTGAGTAGCGGCATACATTATGCTAAAATGGGTTGCCCAGGCATCACTGGCGATATGGCAGGTTGGCCCCTCCACTGAGATAGTATCCACCTGAGCAGTCATAGCTTTTGGGGTACTCTATCATGTGTTCTCCGAACCTCAACACTCCTGCTTTGGAATGAGTTTTTCTTTGGGAGCTGAAAATTAAAAACTTTTGGGTGTTTTAAAACCCCAAACTGTGTTTACCCAGAGACACGTGAAGGTTCTGCGTGTATGAACCTACATTAAAAGACGTCGCTTTTCTTTATTAACAAAGTATGTACATTATAAGTGTGTAGCATAAATTAGGTGAGAGATTACAAGGCCCAGTTGGCAGAGCGGAAAACTGCCAGAAAAATACAAGAGAGGAAATGTTGTCAGGTAATAAGATCATCAAATTGACACTTTGGGCGATATTGATGCAGGAGTTCTTTCTGACCTTATTTTCCTGCAGCATGCTGTCCCCTGGCAGTACCTACTAGAACACTCTTCTCAGGACTACAGACTGCTGGATCTAATTTTAAGCTTGCTTCCCACCTTTCCTTCCTGCAGCCAGCCCAGGCCCGACTGCTGTGATCACTGTGCATAAGAAGTGCTCTCTTCATGCGCTGGCCCAGTAGTCTAGCCCGTCTAGCTGCATACTTGAAAGAGTTACTTCGTCAGAAGGAGGTGGGAGATAATTGATCTCTTTTTTGGGAGGGGCAGCTTCACTAGCTTCCCAGGTCCCCCCCTAAGGGTGAAGAGTATGGGAAGACCCTCCATTGGAGGTTGTGACACTCAAGTGCTGAACTTTGGAGAATACACTAACATCACTGAATCAATTTTCAAGAGACCTCACCATTCCCAGTGAGTGAGTCCATGAGCAGCATGTTCCATTCTACCTTCCAAATATCGCACAAATCTTTCCACTTACCAAATCTTAGCTATCGCCAAATTTTTTCAATGTCTGCAAATGCAACAGGTGTACAGTAAGGACCGTTTAAGCACTAAGGGGCACATGCATCATTGCACCCGTTTGCGATTCCTAAATTGCGAAAATTAAGGAATCGCAATTTAGAAATCGCAAACGGCAATGCATGATTAATTCGCAAATATTTTTGCGATTTCTTAATTTTCCTTAATTGCGATTCAAATTTTGCGAATCGCAATTAAGGAAAACCTTCCCATTGATTCCTATGGGCCAAAAGGCCCATAGGAATCAATGGGAAGGCATTAACATTTTGCGATTTTCATTTTGCGAATCGCAATTTGTTAATGCATTTCAAGGGTGCTGAGGGGGGTCCAAAGGACCCCCCCTGCACCCTTGAAATGTTATTTTAAGTGCAAGTTTCACACACATATGTCCAAAGGACATGTGTGTGTGTAACATGACACTTTCAAAAATTCTTTTTTGAGCATTTTTGAAAGATTTCGCAAATTAACACGAGGTTCACTCTTGTGTTAATTTACTCCCCCTATTTGCCAATTCGCATTTTTTTAAACATTCATGCATTGCATTTAAGGAATAGCAAAAATGCGATTCCTTAAATGCAATCGCATTTTTAGAAAACGCAAAAAATTGCGATCTCTAAAAAATTGTTTAATGCATCCCAAATAGTGATTTTGGAATCGCAAACGGACGAATTTTGCGATTCGTACCATTTGCGACTCCAAAATCGCTTGATGCATGTGCCCCTAAGGGCCTAATTTATGGGGAATTAGCGTAGGGCAGCACTGCAAGTCATTTTTGCTGCGCTGCCCTATGCCAATGTGAAAGGGCAGGAATGCACCGTATTTATGAAATACAGTGATTCTTGTCCTTTCCCCTTGTACTGCCACTCAATTTGTTGCCTAGCACTAATGTAGGCACCCTTGCACCATAGTGGAAGGGTATCTGCGATGTATGCAGAATTGTGTTTCTGCAGTAAGGAGAGCCTTCCTGCACAAAACAATCCTGAGAGCCGTTTCCCTCTTTTTATGTGTGGTGCAGAATGCAGCACACATGGAAAGAGGTGCGATACCAACATTTCTCCTTGTTACACCTGCTCTGGGGAGGTGTAAGGAACTGTCCCAGGTTTACGTGATTATGTATATCTGGGGCAGCATCAAAATCCTTGGGTGTTGCATGGGAAAACCAACCACAATGCACTTGGAAGGCCTACCTGGCACAGTGTAAGGATGACGCGCTGCATCGCATTTCTCACGATTTATGAGGCCACTCAAAGCCACGCTCGGTGGCTTTTCATGGCTTCATAAATCTTTCTGAGACACCTGAATCACGCCTGTACCTCTTTACATGGTGCAAAACTGATGCGGGGCTCTCTTAAATAAGCCCTCAAGTAAACCGAAGCCCAACTTCGCGGTGGAAGTATAGACAGGAATCAGATGTTTCTTGCCTATTTCAAAACCAGAGATCACTGACATAACACAGAAATTCAAGTTTAAGGGCAGTTGACATGTTATTGAGTAGTTATGGACCAGATTCTCTTCATTTGTTTGCAGGAAAAAGGGTGGCAAGGGCTGTGTAGCTCCATCTTCTAACTTCCGGCAGCACAAACTCAGTGCATATTCATATCACACATTCTAATCGACAGTTATGAAATATGCACACTATTTCTGGAATTCCTGAAATATCAAAAGCCTTTCCTATTGCACTGCTGGGCCCCAGACAGGGCTAGCGGAGTAACCTCTCTGTCCAGGCTCTTGGATGAGCATCTGTACTAAGTTAGGGATGAGTGTGCTTAAAGCTGCTATTGAGGGGTGGAATGAAGTCCTCTGCAGAAGAGAGATGTAAAGCCTTTGAGGTAAAAAAGGAATCAAATGGAACAGCCTTGCAAGGTATGGCTCTCATAGACCGCTATTAGTTTAAATGGCTGGATGCTAAAACCAGTATTTTACTGCTAGGATTTCACAACAGTGGGTAACAGAACCCTGTAATTTACTATTACTGCTTCATAAATAAATAATATTAATAATAATAATAGCATTTGCAGAGTGCAAACAGCTACCTCAAGCAGAGGTGTCCCGACGCTACGTGGTCACTGCAGGTGAGGGAGGTCCAACCGAGGTGTTAGCATTGGCTGGAGAGCCAAGTCTTCAAGGTATTTCTGAACTCACGGTCAGACTTGATCTGGCGCATATGGGAAGGCAGGGAGTTCCACAGTCTGGCTGCCCCCACTGTGAAGGACCTACCTCCCATACGGGACTTAGCATAATGAGGTACACAAAGCAGGTGATGGGAATGGGATCTCAGCATGCTTTTTTGTTGATACAGGCAAAGCCTGCACTTAATATATCCCGGGCCGCTATCTTGCAAAGCACAAAAGGCCAGAGTTAGGGATCTGAACTCTATCATTTCAGCTACAGGTAGCTAGTAAAGGGAATCCAGGCGGCTCTGGCTGGGCTCTGTGACAGCCTGTCAGAGCATTGCTGGACAGTTGGAAAAACAGCTTTGGAGGAGAAGGAGTGAAATGCAGACACTGGTGGGCATGGGGGTTGTTGACATAATGTCAGGATTTATTTTTTACATATAGGACAGAAAAGAGAGGCCACATTCTGTATGGTTTTAACCTCACTTCTCTGCCCCTATGTAGAGTCTGAAAGCAGGGGCACATGGTTTTGGGGGCCACACATAACATGAAATTATAACTGGGTAAAAAGTAAATAAAAGGGATGTTTTTCACCTTGGGGATCTGATTGAATTCATAGACCACTCAAGCTTTGCTCATGTTCTTTATTTGATGCCACTCAGACCCCCTCAGTGAAAAACATCCATTATAAACTGCAATTAAATCACAGCAATGAGAAACACAGTTTGGTTCCCACTTCTGTGACGTCACAAGGTTCAGTCCTTTACTCCATGCTTATTTTTTTTGTTTACTATACCACATTCATAAAAGCCTGTTCTAAATATCTAATGGGTTTCGAAACCCATGGTAGCATAACTTTATAGGTGGAGAACTGTGAATAACAGGGATATATTTCACCTCATGGTTTGAATGACATTATGGATAACTCTAGCTTTAATCTTGTGGTCTCTTTCATGTCACTCAGAATCCTATTGTGAAAAAAATTCCCATCTATAATTCTATATATTATACAGGGGTGCATGCAATCACCGTATAAAAACCTGGATCTAATTTCTTTGTTAGAGATAGAGATGAGTTGTGACATGTAATATAATAATGTCACATGTGATAAGGAAATGACCGCCCCCCAATGTAACAGCTTATTACAGTTGAGCTGTGACATCATAATGGCTGCTGCAAAAAGAACTATTGATGGACAGAATGCGGAACAATGTCATACATTCACCCCAGTACAGAGATTTGGGCCTAAATCCATTGTTTTGTTGCTCATCATGCCATTTCCGCTTGGACCCAGCCATATGCAAATCAGTCTTGACCCTGCGCCCAATGGGAACTGTCCAACCCGAACTGCCAGGCCAGATCCTCCCTGGACTGGAAACAAGCATCCTAGGACCGGTTTCGGGGTTTCACCCCTCTTCAGCCAGGAGAGCTTGATTCCAGTGGCATGGAGAGCGCGGAACTCACGTCTGAGCATACCCGTCCCACTCGAGGTGACAAATGCAAAAAGAACTATTGATGGACAGTATGCAGAATAATGCTATATATTCACCCCAGTACAAAGTTCTGGGCCTAAATCCATCGTTTTTTTGCTCACTATGCCATTCCAGTTTGGACCCAGCCGTATGCAAATCAGTCTTGACCCTGCACCCAATGGGAACAGGCCACCCCGAACTGCCAGGCGAGATACTCCCTGGGCTGGAAACAAGCATCCTAGGACCGGTTTAGGGATTTCACCCCTCTTCAGCCAGGATATGATGATTCCAGTGGCATGGAGAGCATGGGACTCACGTCTGAGCATACCCGTCCCACTCGGAGTGACAAATGAAAAAAGAACTATTGACGGACAGAATGCAGAACAATGTCATACATTCACCCCAGTACAGAGATCTGGGTCTAAAACCATCGTTTTTTTGATCACCATGCCATTCCAATTTGAACCCAGCCATATGCAAATCAGTCTTGACCCTGCGCCCAATGGGAACAGTCCAGCCCGAACTGCCAGGCCAGAACCTCCCTGAACTGGAAACAAGCATCTTCAGCCAAGATAGCTTGATTTCAGTGGCATGGAGAGCACAGGATTCACGTCTGAAAATACCCATCCCACTCGGGGTGACAAATGGCTGCTGCCAGAGACAGCAGCTAAGGAGAAAGGCAAGTCACTGAGCATCATTGCAGCTTCTCAGAATCAAAATGAGGTTTGGATTTTCATCCCTCTGCTCTGTTTTTCTAAGTTGAACAATGTTCAGTAGACGGGAGAAATTTAAGGCATTACGTTTGTTGTTTGTGCTCTGTAGTCCATTACAGGAAAGAAAGACTCTGCATGTTACTATTCATTCTGACCTATAGCCTTTCTTTTAATTTGATTTACATTAAACTGATTCTAAGATGATCTGCAACAAATTACTACCAAATTTTAGATTTAGTTTTGCACTTTTGATTTCCCTTTTATTCTTTATGTCTGCAACCAAACTATCTCTTGCACATGAAAGAGCACAACACCCGGGACTTAAGTGGTTTGCGGGAAGGATGGTGTTGTGACCATTTCTTATAAGCGATAAAATACTCTCTGCCATTTGTTAAAAGGGTATTGCAATTCGCCCCAGTGTTCCATGACCTTATAATGTAACTCTGCTGCTGGCTTTTCCTCTATGTGGTCACAGAACTTTTAGGTGACTCACAATATCTTTGTAGTATACTGCAAGGGATACTTTACCCTCTGTATTCTTTTACATCCAATCCAAAATGTAAGACCTAATATGCTGCCAATCAGATAGAAACCACAATTTAAAGGTAGCATTTCTCTGATACACGTTTAGCCCATCCATTTCAGGCTCTTGTAGAAATACTGGGTGGAAAAAGAAACAGTTACTTATTTGTAACTTTAGTTTTCCAGTATTAGTATCTTTTATAGATTCACATGTTTAAGTCATCTCCGTTGTCAAGCAGGGAGTCCCGCAGTAAACTTAGGGGCATATTTATGAGAGGCTTCTGCCATTGTTGCACCACTAATTTTGACACGATGGCGGCGCTCGAAGCATTCCATATTTACAAGATGACGCATTTACCCAAATGCGTCAGTTTTTTAACTCCTGCGTTGGAAAAAAGCTGTGCCTAAACCAGCAGTGCTATGCACAGATTAAAATATGCAAAGAAGACGTTCCCCTGCAAAATGTAAAATAAATCTAATGTAGTGATATTTATGGTATTGTTGATGTGTAACGCATCATCAACAAACAATGCAGGAGCATGAAATGTGGCAACATTTCTACACATGGGCAACCCAGGCATAGGAAATGACGCAAGGGCGGTGGTATGAAAAGATAAACCACACAAAACAATTTGGCAAGCTCAACTATGCCATGGAGGTGGACATTCTGCAGCTGAGAGTCACGAGGAGACCATAATCACAACGTAGGCAGCAAAGGAAAAAGGATTGTGTGTTCCGGCAGCGCATATCCTTCATTGACCTCTGGGAGGCTGAGGTCATCAAAGTTCACAGACTCAGAGCAGAGTCTATTATTCAAGTGCTCCACAAGATTGGGCCACATCTTGACCCACCAACTCCCAGGCCAAATAACATCCCTCCACAGGTCATACTGATGGCAGTGCTCCTGTGCTGGCATCTGGTTCCTTCCAGATCACAACAGCCAGAGCGGCAGGAATATCCCATCCATCATTTTCGGAATTTCTACCCTCTGTCATGGATGCTATCATCAGGCTCCAACCCCAGTACCTCCTTTTTCTCCAAGACCCAACAACAACAGCTGGACACCAAACAAGACGTCTATTCCATTGCATGATTCTCCCTTGTGTTAGGTGTCATTTATTACACACATGTGCAACTGGTTCTCCCTGCCGAAACAACCCACCTGTACAGGAACCGGATGCACACTACATCTACTACATCAACGTCCAGGCCATCATGGACCATCTGGAGATGTTCACCAAATTGCTGGCCAAATACCCTGGAAGTGCCCATGATGCCTACATATTCCAGCACGGTATCATCGATGAGTGCTTCCAGAATGGGTGACAAGGGAATGGCGTACTTGTTGATAAGGAAATCTGACGTATACCCCATACCAACTGAAAGTTTGAAACATATGACATATTAAGAGTGCACACAATGGTTAATATATTTTAAAATGTTTTTTTATTTTAAGCATATGGCTACCATGCCTTGCCAGCAGAGTGTTTTCATTTCTATTTGTTTTTGTGGCTTGGAATAAATATTTGAAGAAATATAACTATCATGTCAGCTTGCTAAGCCCAGTCCAATTGCATTGGTCAGGGCTTGTTATCAGATTGTGAAGTTGGGAGAAAACCACGGTCACTGCTCAGCTTTGAATGACATTGTGGTCGGGGCAGCCTAAGTTTAAGAACTTGTTTTGATTTGGAAAGACTACGAATAATAATTTGAACGCCAGACTGATGTTTGAGCATGGATTGCAGGGCACATTTATTAAAATGTATACTATCCACCTCTCTCTGTCGTGCCACATTTAATGGAAATGACAATCTATCGATTCTGCAGATCTACAGAACAAAGATTTAAAATGCCATTCAAGTACTTAACTTTTGTTCAGTAAACAAAAAAAACCATGAACTCTATTATATTCTATGCGACAATGTTCGTAGGTAAAAATATGTGGTATAAATATGTGGCACAAATAAGACATGTTGCAGTATGAATTTGGTTGCTAAATTGCCCTGAAAATAAACTGTTACCTCTGGCTTTTTCCCATCATCCATGCTATGCAGTGCCTCATAATGGCAAACAACGAGAAAATAACACAGCAGGCAGCCATGGGACCAAGTACTATGGAAGAAAGCCATAGAAAGGATACCATTGGCCAAGAAGTCAAACTCTAAACCAGAGAACAGTCTCAGGCTTCACACTGACGAAGTCAGTGCATTCTTTCTCCTCCGTCATAGTGCCTTTGCGCAGGCTGCAGGCAAGGATATGTGTACGTGTGTGATATTTGTTGACACCTATTTTCCCTCATTTGTCTCTGTTATTTCATTTTCGTTGCACTCTTACAAAGCCAGAAGCTGTGCTAGAACACATATATTGTATTGTAGTTATATCTAGTGCTTCCCATAACCCTTGCATGGCCTAAAGAGATATACGTGGCACTGTGGTAGCCCTTTGGCAATAAAGTTCTGGAAATATAAACGTGTACATGCTGGACATATCGAAAGGAACTGGTAACGTCCTGCATTTCTGACTATGTGCCTATAGGTGTTTATGCTTACCCAACTCTTCTAGGATGATATCTAAAATATAAGCTGTCTATTCTCATAGGGCCCTATTCACAAAGGTAAATATTTGAGTGTGGTACCTCTTAAAACATTTTCTAGACCCTTCCCTCTTCTACCTCTCTAGTATTCATTTGTAACCCAAATAAAAACTCACATGTCGACCGCTCAAATTAATTTCATATTCCCCTAAACTAATTCCCCACTAATACTGTTTGGGTTCCTGAACAGCGCGCTACCCGCTGAAAAGTGATTCAACACCTCATCAGGGTTAGCAAGCGATATGTAAATGCAAACCCTTCCCTATTATATTCCTCCACTATCCTTTTCAATCCAAATAACAGACAAATATGTCCACAGCTCAAATTAATTTCATATTTCCCTATACTCATTCACCCCTAATCCTTTTTGGGTTCCGGAGTACAACGCTACGAGCCAATAAGCCCTTCAACACCTCATCAAGGGTAGCCAGTGCTATATAAATGCAAACCCTTCCCTCTTCTATCCCTCGACTATCCTTTTTAATCCAAATAACAGACTAACATGTCCACCGCTCAAAATAATTTCATATATCACTATACTAATTCACAAGAATCCTTTTTAGGTTCTGGAATAGCGTGCTACTCGCTGAAAAAGTGATTTGACGCCTCGTCAGTGGTAGTAAGTGCTATATAAATGCAATTACACTTACAATTACAATTTGTGAATACCGAAATGTAGTAAAGTTAGACTTTTGGTCTAACTTTACCTTTGTGAATCAGGCCCATAGGGTATAGTTATGTCAAATATGATAAATAAATGTGAATGCACTGACTAATTTTATATAACCTTTAAAAAAGTCGGTCATGTGGTTATAACTCTCAATGTTGTTTTTCAGAACTGGATATTCTTACAGTGAACGCACATCAGTGATGGCCAATCGCGTAAAAGGACACCAGACAGCTGTAGTGCCGAAAACAGTTCCAAGCTTTCCAGCCAATTTTGATAAAAAGGAATATGTCTAACTGTTCTTCCTTAAAATGAATAGCAAGTTTTTTGGCAGTCTAAATCCCTTAAAGAAGACTCTTTTCAGACTGTAGTCTGGGCACCATACCGGTACTGGGCCTGTTCATATATGACTTATCCTCTCCTGCATTGCACATGCTGTCACCACAAGTTACTGCCCTCAGATGAAGACCAGCTTATTGAGGTCTACTGGTATCCCATGGAGATCCCACCAAAAACAGCAAGATTTGATTCTCCAAAAAATCAAAGGCCACACTTCCAATCTGTTTCATTATGGAGTTATAAGCATTAGCTCATTGTCCAATTTTGTTGTTACATGTACAATAAATTAATTCATGGAATGAAAATATGATCCTTATTCCTAAAGTCTCCTGTCATGGAGGATCACAAATAGATCGACAAACCTGAAATGGCCATGGAGAAACCGGAGATCAAGAGAAGGTTATGGTTTGCTAGTTCAATGTCAGTGGTTAAAGGTACTCGGGTGCTGTAACAAAGGCAGTTTATTCACCCGAATAACTTGTCCAGTTAACAAAGTGTTTTCTGTACAAATTCTTTTTTTTTGTTTTTGCAGACTTCTAAAGCGCAAACTCAACCCGAAGGTATTGGACATGAGCACCACAAGTTACGTTACACAAGGACACATTCATATTTAGGGTAGGCACTGGGAGATTAAGGGGCATATGTAGGAAGGCGTTTACGATTTGCAAACGAATTCCGGCGTTTGTGAATTGCAAATGGCGTTTTGGAATGTAGGTGCCAAATAGCAAAATAAGGAATCGCAAAATTTGCAATTCCTTATTTTGCTCAAGCATATAAGGAATCGCAATTTTGCGATTCCTTAAATGCTCTCTAGGGGTGCATTTTAAATTGTGATTTGGGCATAAGGAAATCGCAAAATACCACCTAATCCAAGTAGATAGAGATTTGTGATTTCTTGTCTAAATGCATTTTTTTTTCAAATTCAAAGTGCATGGTGGCGCACAAACGGGCCCTTAGGGCATGTATGTGCGCCACATGTACTTACAGGCACATTCCAGGGGTGCAACAGGTGTCCTTTGGACACCCTGGCACCCTTGGAATAGCGATTCTCAAATTGCGATTTTCTCGAAGAAAATCGCAATTTGAGAATGTATCCTCATTCATTCCTATGGGCCTCTTGGCTGAATGGGACACTCATTCCTTAATTGCGTTTCGCAATTTGCTAATCGCATTAAAGGAATTTTAGGGATTCGCAAAAAAATTGCGAATTATTACTTGCATTCCATTGTGCAATTCTCAAATAGCTATTCCTTAAAAATCGCTATTTGAGAATCGCAAGAAGTAAATTACCTACATATGCCCCTAAGTGATTTGCCCAGAATTACAGGATGAGGAGTCGACCCCGAGGCTCGAACCTTGATTTCCCAGCTCCAAAGTCGGCCGTCTAACCGTCAGACCACATCCTCGCTCTACATTGCAACTGGTGCTTCTGTGGTTGAGACCAGGATTTTGGGAACTGCAAGCTCTGAAACCACAAACGCACTTCAGTTATTAGCCACCAGGTTTAGAAAGGGGACCTGTGTATCGTGTTCACCACTGAAACTCACTGATGTCTGAGGCATATGCCAAGATGCATCAAGCATTTTTGGAGTCGCAAACGGTGCGATTCCTTAAAATCGGCCGTTTGCGATTCCAAAAATGCTTTTTGAGATGCATCATTTGTTTTTGTTGAAAATCGCTAATTTTGCGATTTTCTAAAATGCGATTGCATTTAAGGAATCACAATATTGCGATTCCTTAAATGCAATGCATCATTCTTAAAAAATTTGCGATTTTACAAATTGCAAGTGCAAATTACCACGAGGTTGAACCTCGTGGTAATTTGCAAAATTGTTTAAAAATGGACAAAAATGCATTTTTTAAACTGTTAAGTTACAGACAGACATGTCCTTGGGACATGTGTGTATGTAACTTATAGGTAAAAGTGCATTTCATGGGTGCAGGGGGGGGTCATTTGGACCCCCCTCTCCACCCTTGAAATGCTTTGTTGTATTCCGATTTCAAATTGCGAATTCGCAATTCCCATTCATTCCTATGGGCATTTCAGCCCATAGGAATGAATGGGAATTGCGAATTCGCAATTTGAAAATCGCATTTTTTATGCGATTCGGTAAAAATTGCGATTTTTACCGAATCGCAAAAAAAAGCGAGAAAAATGATGCATACCATTTTGAGATTCCTAATTTGCGATTCGGTAAATTTCGCAAATTAGGAATCGCAAAAAAGTACTTTGATGCATCTGGGCATTAGTTACAGGAGGGAGTGTGCGAAAAAAGTAGAAACAACGCAAACTCGTGAACAAACGCAGATGTAAACATTTTAGATCAGCGAGGCTAAGACATGGCTGCTGAATCTTTGATTGGGTAATACCGGGCGACTCTGCACAACTATACCTTCAATGGCATGCTGCTAGTACTTTTCAACTTACATACTATATTTTAAAAAGACAAAATCAGCAGTTCTTAGTGAGGATACTGTAATGTCAACTGGAATACTTAAACAGTTCTCCCGTATATTTGGGATACATTGACCACTATTCCCCACTTTTCAAAATGGCTGCCATACTTTTAAAAACAGTGCTGCTACCAACATGTATTAGGCCATCTGTACATTTTTACAGATTTGCCAGAACTTCTCAGAACTGCTACACCATGCGTATAGTGACATTAATAACACTCTATAGCAGTCATTCTCTGGTATTTATTGACACAGTAATAGTTCCTTTCAGCCTGAATATTACATTTAATTGGGATAGTAAGATACTTCCCAATAGAGCTATAATACTTGCATTTGGGTAATACCACTTTTTTTTCAAGTGATCTTACTCTTTTAATTTCCAATATATCTTCGGTAATATTTGATAAAAGGACAACATTAAGCAGGCAGACCCACCTAGCTTGCCCATCGATTCTAAATGTTTTAAAAAGCATTGGCAAAGCCATCTGATCCCTCCTGTGACATCCATTGGTGTTGCTAATATTTTTTTTATCTTGTTGGCTGCTGTGCATGCAAACCCAAATTTATCTTGAATTGCTTTAGAATGATTTTTTTTTTGTATTCAGAGAAATTATTCCAAGATGGCCATCATGCACAGCTGTGTGCCGCACTCATCTTGAAATATTTTTTTAGGTCGAGCCTAGCATTGCAGCGCATGAGCTGCTCGCTTTGCCAGGCATGGAGTATTCAGTATAGTGTGGAAGCTTTGTGGAAGCTTCGCCCACTCTCCGCTCATCTTTTTAATTGGCTTAGGTCCTAAATGCTGCCTTCCCATTGGTTTTAGGCTTGTTAGTCCCTCTTCATGACAACCATGTCATCATTTGTATCCTACCACTTACTCCATAATACAAAGGGAAAAACATTCCCATTTACAATGCCAAATAGCTCTTACTCAAACAAATAAATGCAAGACCTATTGCATTTCCAATGCTTGTTCTAAAACCAAAGAAAACTCATACTAAAATAGTTGTTGTGCATGTATGAGCACATGCAGTCGCAATTGCCGGCCACATACAACCAAAGTTCTTGAAATGTTTTTAAACCAATTTTGTAGATGTCCCCCAGCCCCAATGATACAGTGATGAACCCCCAAGAGGCTGGAGTGACAAGTGGGAGCTGAGTGAGTTTAATAATTAAGGGTGGAGGGCGAAAAGAAGGGTGGATAGCAGGTAAAGACAAACAGGGAGAAAATAGTAACTCATTATTATTTTATTTATTTATTTCATTTATAAAGCACTCCAATCAATCAATCAATCAATCAATCAATCATACTATTTGTATAGCGCACTACTCACCCGGAAGGGTCTCAAGGCGCTTGGGGGAAGGGGTTTGCTATTGCTCGAACAGCCAGGTCTTGAGTTGTCTCCTGAAGGCGAGATGGTCCTGGGTCAGCCGAAGGTGGATGGGGAGGGAGTTCCATGTCTTGGCCGCGAGATAGGAGAAGGATCTGCCTCTGGCGTTGGCTCTTCGGATGCGTGATACGACGGCGAGGGCGAGGCTAGTAGAACGTAGCTGCCGGGTGGGCGTGTAGAAGGTCAGGCGGTCGTTGAGGTACTTGGGGCCCAGGTCGTGGAGAGACTTGTGTGCGTGGGTGAGGAGCCTGAACGTGATCCTCTTGCTGACGGGGAGCCAGTGCAGGTCCCTCAGGTGGCCGGAGATGTGGCTGCGTCGGGGGATGTCCAGGATGAGTCGGGCGGAGGCGTTCTGGATGCGTTGGAGTCTTTTCTGTAGCTTGGCTGTGGTTCCGGCGTAGAGGGTGTTTCCGTAGTCCAGTCGGCTGGTGACGAGTGACTGGGTGACCGTATTCCTGGTTTCGGTCGGGATCTAGCGGAAGATCTTGCGGAGCATGCGTAGGGTGTTGAAGCACGATGAGGAGACGGCGTTGGCTTGTCTGGTCATTGAGAGGGAGGAGTCCAGGATGAAGCCCAGGTTGCGTGCGTGGTCTGTTGGCTTGGGAGTGGTGCCCAGGGCGGGGGGCCACCTGGAGTCGTCCCAGGCGGAGGGCGATTGTCCCAGGATGAGGACTTCCGTCTTGTCTGAGTTCAGTTTCAGGCGGCTGTTCTTCATTCATTCGACGACGTCTTTCATCCCTTCGTGTAGGCTAGTTCTGGTGGTATCGGGGTCTCTGATGAGGGAGAGGATCCGCTGTGTGTCGTCGGCGTAGGAGATGATGTTGAGTTTGTGCTGGTGTACGATGGCTGCAAAGGGTCTTATGTAGACGTTGAAGAGGGTGGGGCTGAGTGATTATCCTTGCGGGACGCCGCAGATGAGTTCGCTGGCCTCGGATCGAAACGGGGGGAGGCGGACTCTCTGTGTCCTTCCGGCGAGGAACGAGGTGATCCACTCCAGCGCCTTCTCTTGGACACCGATGTTGCTTAGGTGTTGAACTAGGGTGCGGTGGCAGACAGTGTTGAATGCTGCGGAGAGGTCCAGGAGGATAAGTGCCGCTGTTTCCCCGTTGTCGACCAGGGCTCGGATGTCGTCGGTGGCTGCGATGAGGGCGGTCTCGGTGCTGTGGTTGGCTCTGAAACCGGACTGCGAGGGGTCGAGGGATCCGTTCGTCTCAAGGAAGGCGGCAGGCTGTCTGTTGACGGTCTTCTCGATGACTTTGGCAGGAAAAGGGAGGAGCGAGATGGGGCGGAAGTTCTTGAGGTCGGTGGGGTCCGCTGTTGGTTTCTTCAGTAGGGCGCTGAGCTCGGTATGCTTCCAGCTCTCCGGGAAGGTGGCGGTGTTGAAGGAGGTGTTGATGATGTTCCGGAGTTGGGGTGTGATGGTGGATTCGGCCTTGATGAAGATGTGGTGGGGGCAGGGGTCAGTTGGAGATCCGGAGTGGATGGTGCTCATCGTGCAGGCTGTGTCTTCGGTGGTCACCGTGGTCCAGGTGCGGAGGGTGGCGGTGGGGGACGTTGGTTCGACGGTAGGGTGCGTGGATGGTGCGTCGAAGCTGTTGTGGATGTCGGCGATCTTGCGGTGGAAGAACGAGGCGAGAGAGTCGCAGAGATCTTGTGAAGGAGTGATGTCTTGGTTGCCGGTGCTGGGGTTTGAGAACTCCTTGACGATGTTGAAGAGTTCCTTGCTGTCGTGGGAGTTGTTGTGATAGAGCGCGCAGTTCACCCGGGTCACTGGGTTTCCTAATTCTCACACGCACTGGGCCCTGGCGTGCACATTCAAACCAATGACTCGCGTTTGGCGTGAACCGGGTGAGTTCATACACGCTTCTATGAGTAATCCGGGGTTGGCTTCTCACCACTGCTGATCATGTACCTGACTTACCACAGGCACATTACTTCAGACGGATCAGGAGCTAGCAGGGAAAAGGTGACAGGGGTCCTAGAAGAAAATACACCTTATAACCCAAAATACATTGTCCACACTATAATCTGTAAAATGACCACAGACACCTGATAAGTTTAAGAGTTTTATATAAGAATCTTCAAAGTGAATATGTCAAGATTAGCAAAATACAAAATAAAACATCAAGCATTAAGATCACAACCAAAAGATAACTATGTATTAAAGCAAGGACCATTTGAGTATACGTGAACACTATGGGTAAGGATATTGAGAACCAACTAGTCACTGCAAGTTTATACTAGGGCATGGGATAATAAACGAGACCTATAACATTTATTTAACTAGGCTAATATGCTATCCTGCTAAATTCACTGCAACCATACTAAAGGAAAGGGAAAAATTGGGAACACACTATTATGTATGATAAATCAATGATATCCTATAGGGGGGGAGAGAAGTGGAACAAAACTAAGAAACAATCGCATATACTTGGCATTTCAAGGTGATAGAGCAATATCTCAGGCAAGAGTGCTTTATTAAGAAAAGAGAGAGAGAGAGAGATAGATAGATGGGAAGACGCAAACCCACAGATCAATATTTACCTAATTCAGAATGAAGACCAACCCTGGCCACGGGTCAGTTGGGAAGACGGGGACAAGGACCCTCAGGGAATGGAATACCAGAATGTGAGCAGGTACAGCTCACGGAAACTCAGGACAGGATACCCCTCAGGATTTGGCTCAGGACTGGGCTCACCAAGGTACGACCAACACCCACAGCTTCGGAAGCAACGCCTGCGTTACCCCTCTCTGCAAGTAATCCGCCAGTAACCCCGATTGGGTTTTTCGAATTTCCCAGCAAAATGCTTCGCCAGCACTTAAGACTATTTCCACCCCTAGGAGTTTGTGGAAAATATGGACAGAGTGCTCCGCAGCACTCTTAGCTTGATCACCTATAGAGTTCGTAGGGTCAGTGACAGGTCTGCTACTCGGACAAGTCGGACAATTTTCCTAAGCTACACTAGGGTAATTATACAGTTTGGGGACCCTTAGACCACCCACCAATGTTGCAAGTGACAGTTTCGCACATTATGATTGGTCAGGAGAGGTGACCTGGTCATTGTCACCTCCTAGAATTCAGAGTTCACATCATTAATATGAAAATTTGCACACCCGCCCCTTGGGTTCACGTTCCCAGGCATAGGAATACAGTAGAAAGTACGAGTGTACAAGGCATAGCAACAATGTCTCTGGGTTTCAAGGTGAATTTCATTGTCCTGTGCTGGGTTCTCAGGCGCATTGGGCTTCAGGAGCCAGCTGGCTTGGTTCAGCTTCTGCGCAGTAGAGTTTCTCCCCGGTCACATGACGGTGCCCAGCAGAGCCTCAAGTATGGCTCCGCTCCCGATTTTCCCAGCCCCAGAGACACGATACATGAAAAGTAAGCGAGAACAAATTAGAATCATGTATAAAACGATCACACCGTATACCGTGATATATAAAAACACACCCCTTACTTTATAACTTCTATAGCATTAAATTTTAGTGCGAAAAGACAGATAGGCTAAAGCAGCAGTAGCAGGCAGAGTGCGTGGTGAGAGACAAGCGGCCATGTTTGCAACAGTGCGCATGAGCACAGATTCCCTCCAGAATGCGAGTGCGCCACATCACATGGGTATGACCGACGCATGCGCAGACTGAATTTCAGCGAAGCAGCCATTTCTTCTAGTGCAAGCTTTGTTAGTATGAAAAGACACACAGGCAAGCCTCTTGGGGACACCCGCGTGTTGGGGAAAAGGCTAAATAAATGACGAACAGTTGGATTAATATGATTATACATTAAACGAGGTTCATGAATGAGAGCAAGTCGCTTCATGTGCGAATCCTTGCTCCATCAATCCCCTCTTTGATGATATTTACTATCATCACTACAAAGGAAACAGATGCCAACTTTCATTCTTCCATATCATTCATTTCTATCTCAACGAACTTATTGTTGATTTTTCTTTCAGCTTCTCTATGAGAGTGGTGATTCTTCACCTTTTTGTAGATTTCATTCCTTAATTCTTCTAATTCTAATTCATCAATGTTTCTCTTCACCCCTCTTTTGTTTACAGTTTTTCTTTTGCACTTTTGACATTTGCAGCAGATGAAAATTATCAACACAATCATACCTATTCCAATTATTGGCATCAGTATTTTCCAAAGAATGTTTCTACCTAGGTTAGAAAACCAACTACCTATTGAGGAGAGACCTCCAGTCAGTCTCGTCCAGGCACTGTCAACCTCTAATGGTTTGAGCTCCTTTTCCAAATTAGTTATGTTCTTCACATATTGTTTTAATTCGATACTTTTGTCAGGAATGTAGGTGCAACAATGTTGCGCCTTCAGCATTCTACAGACTCCGCCCTCTTTTGCCAATAAGGTATCAAGAGCAAGGCGATTTTGCAAAACCATTGATCTGATCGCAACCATTTCAGTATTGACCAGCAGGAATCCAGCAGCAGTGTCAGTAGATAACCGATCCACTACTGTAGATAATTTGCAAATTCTGTGTGTGTTCAGAACTACCCCCATTCCAGGTATCAGTGCACTAAAAATATCACCTATGATTTCTCCTACACTTTCACGTTTACTACGCACTAAGCCATTAGTGTCTTCATCATTGCTTCCAGCAGCATTATTCACATGGTATATTTTCGGGAAAACAATGCCAAAGTAGCAGCTTCCATACCAGTGATCCGGCAATTTGAAATAAGCCTTGTTCCCACATATATAATATATTCCGGGAAACACAGGTTCTGACCCATTTTTGAAACCCCAACCTCCAATTACCTTATAATTATTTTCACACTCGCTGGAACCAATGAATACATTGTTATAATATTCTGTCCTTTCTCTATGGAGACAAAGTTTTCCTTTCCGTTCAAAATCCAGCAACAAAGCAGGATTAGCTTCGCCTTGTGAGGTGTTATCCATGTGCTCAGCCCACCTAGGGACTCTATCCTTTTCATCATTTGCCTTTTTCTGAAGCTTTTCCCTCCTTCGGTCTGCCATTTTTATAAACATCTTTTCCTGCTCTTGCAAAGAACAGGTCAGATTTTCTTGTCGTGCTTCATCTAAGTCTATGTCACCTATAGTCAGGAAATATTCACCCATATAACGGGTTACCTCGCTTTTAATATGGACAAGGTTTAGATGTCCTCTAATAGGAAGTTCAGAAAACACTACATCAGCATTTGAATAGTAGTACTGCAAAGTGCTTCTATAAAACAAGCTAGCTAATATACTGCAAGAAATTCCGTAGGTTAGGGGCAAGTGGTGATATGTCACACCTTCAGCTACAGATGTGGGTAGCTTCATGCAGACATAACAGTCTTCTATTTCCATAGCTTCTACATAATGCACTAACAAGTTAGCAAAAACATTTAAATGCGTCCGGTTTCTCATCTTGTGAAAGTGCAGTTCACCCTCATCTGATGCTTCTAAATTCTGTCGTGCGTGTCTTTGCCTAACTGGAGTGTCATGTCGTTCTAAGCTTCATGGTGTTTCTGCAGTCCGTGCAACATCTGTGTCTAATATTTTAGGTTCAGTAGGGGACAGGTTAGGATCTTTACTTATCATAAAGGGTAAAAAGACGGTTAATCCTATCCACATTACTATTAGCATCGCTATACTACACAAGCATATCTTACAGCAAGTCTTACAACGCCCAAATCTGGATCTCCCAGCTACGCTTGAACCAGACATTTTAGCTTACAGGTGGCCTTTGCAACCCCTCTTCTTTTCTTTACACCAAGGCTTCGCTCTGTTTCGTCTCAAGGAGGGTCTTCGTCCGAACTCCGATCAGTGACGGACTCCTCGTCACTTTTCCCACTGTGACTTGGCTCATCAATTTCTTCCAGCACCAGGTATGTCCAATCGGGGCTCCGATACAGTTTGTTCTGTTTCTTCAATCTGTCGCTTTTTCTCAGAAACTTGCCTCGGGCTGGTTTTCTTTCACTTTCAGCCCTTTCACGGTCTTTCAGTTTCTCTTCGACTGTTTTTATTCGGAGTCTTAGCCTTTTGACGTACCTGGGTGTACTTTTGCTTCTGCGACTTTCAGTGGTCGAGGACACTTGACCTTCCTCGTGCACTCTTTTATTTTTCTTCTTGTGCTTAACAGAGTCTATTTCCCTCCCTGTCTGACTAGTTCCAGGTCTTATATTTATTTCTTCTGCCTGGTCCTCAAACTGGTCCTGTTCAGGTTCGCTTTGTAGGTTTTCTTTGCTGTTAGGTGAACTGGAGTCTGATTCCTGAACACGTTCATCTATTTCTATCTGCTCTGGTTCATGCACTTCGTTCTCTTCACCGTCTTCCGCATGAACCTCAGCCCTTACCACTATCTGTCCCTTTCCAGACTCCGGAGTTTCAGGTGGAGTGTCGACGTCTTGATCTGTCCCTACTTGGCCTATTTCCTGATCAGGTGTGATGTGTGTCTTGTTGACCTGACCTTCTTCTTCTAGTTCTGTCTCACCTGGACTATCCCACTCACTGTCTAGGTAGGAATATTTCCTGGTTCATATTGGATCATGAACCTGGTCATCGGCAGGGTACCACTCAACGTCTCGACTTGTGCTCGGCAGTTCGATGTCAGCGAGATCCGGACTCTCCTCGGGAGTCTCCTCAGCGGTACTGCCTTCAGCTTCAGTCGCGTTTTCTCCGGTTACCCGCTTTGTGTGGCTGGCATGGATCCACTTCGGCACACCAGCACACTTTACAGCAGTAGTGGTGACAAGAATCACTTGTCTCGGCTTTCCCCACTTTGGTCCAAGGCAACTCTTCCGGGTGTGTTTCTTTAACACCACCCAATCGCCTGGTCGTAGCTTATGTGCTGGAGTCTTGGGCCATTCGTCTTCTGTCTCTCCAATCTGGTGGGAGATAGAACGCACTTGGTCACCCAGCTGCTTGCAGTATTTTAGCACCAAATCATCAGTAATGCTTAGCAGTTTGTGTCCAGGTACCCATGCTTGTCGCATCACTCTCCCGATTAGTACCTCATGGGGGCTCAGGCCTGTTTTTCGATTTGGAATACTTCTCAGACTCATCAGCACAAGGGGCAAAGCGTCTGTCCATTTCATTTTGGTGGAATCACACATCTTCGCCAGCCTGGACTTTATCGTGCCATTTATCTGCTCCACCACCCCAGATGCCTCGGGATGGTAGGCACAGTGCAGTCTTTGCTTCATCTTAAAAGCCTTACAGAGCTCTTCTAGGACGTCGTTGGCAAAATGCCCACCTTGGTCCGTTTCAATCGTCTCAGGGATCCCAAACCTAGGTATCAACTCCCTGAGTAATAGCTTGGCTGTAGTTAGGGCATCATTTTTCTTAGCTGGGTAAGCCTCCACCCACCGGGAGAACAGACAAACTATGACCAGGATATATCTATATCCCTTACATTGGGGCATTGTTATAAAGTCTGCCTGCATTCTGACAAAGGGACCTACTGCCTTGCCGATGGTACTCTGCTCTACTACAGTCCTCTTTCCTGCATTGAATTGCTGACACACTAGGCACCTCTGGCAAAGCCTTTCCGCCTGGTTCCTGAACTTTGAATTATAGAACACCTTGTCAAACACACGACACATGGCATCCCTTCCCATATGTGTTGGTTCATGTATCATTCGGACCATGGGATCTATCAGACTGTCGGGCGGCACGGGCCTTCCATTTTTGTCTACCACCACACCGTCATTCCTCATTCTGCAGTCATTTTCACTCCATCTAGCTTTTTCTTCCCTGCCTGTTGACTGTTGTAAGTCTTTCAATTCATCCCACGTTGACACATTATCAAACAACATCAGTTGGCAGCTGTGTCCACCCCACAACCCAATTTGGAGGGACATTTGGTGTCGGGCGCAAAATTGGGCAATTTGGTCAGCATATCTATTTCCGGCTGTCACATCATCATTTCCTGATCTGTGAGCCGCACACTTGACCACAGCCAATTATTTGGGCAATTGAATAGCTTCCAATAATTCTTGTACCACCTTTCCATTTCTGATAGGGGTACCTGAGGAAGTCATGAATTCTCTTTGTAACCACAGTTGGCCGAAGTCATGAACAACCCCGTAACAGTACTGACTGTCGGTGTAAACAGTTATTCTTTTGTTCTTTCCCCTCCTACAGGCTCTTGTCAGGGCGATGAGCTCAGCTACTTGGGCTGATTTCACATCGCATAGGTAAGAGGCTTCTATGGTGTTTGTCAACGTGACAACAGCATAGGCAGCACACAGACCCCCACTCTCATGTCTTAAACATGAGCCGTCCACGAACATTGTATGATCCCCATCAAGCAATGCTACTTCTCTGATGTCAGGACGGGGCTTAGTGCTGAATTCTGTTAGATCAATGCAATTATGTTCCATTTCACCTTCGTCGTCTACATCCAGGGGAACAGGTAACAGAGTTGCTGGGTTTAAGATATTGCACCGAGAAATGGTTACATTCTCAGCACCAATCAAAATTCTCTCATACTTAGTCAGCCGACTAGGTGTGAGATACTGGGTCTTGGTTCTTGTCAGTAGAATTACAACAGAATGTGGAACATACACGGTGACAGGATGTCCCATTACAATATTTTCACTCTGTTCCAGACTGACGCAAGTAGCAGCTACTGCTTTTAGGCATCCGGGTAATCCAGCAGCCACCGGATCTAGAGTGGCGGAGAAATACGCTACGGGACGTCAGACCAGCCCATGCTCCTAGGTCAGGACTGAGAGCGCACAATTTTCTCTGGTGTCACAGAATAGTTCAAAACGCTTGGAATAGTCTGGCATACCTAATGCAGGTGCGGTGCATAGACAATTTCGCAAGGTTACCCATGCGGACATGCTTTCGCTGTCCCAACTGACTGGGTCTTCCACTCCTTTCTTGGTCATTTTTATCAAAGGTTTGGCTAGATTTGCGAAGCCCACAATCCATTGTCTGCAGTACCCCACAACTCCTAGGAACATTCTCACCTCTTTCTGAGTTCGGGGTAGGTCCATTGCTTTAATTATCTTGATCCTTTCTGTGGTGACTTTTCAGATCCCTTTCTCTATCTGGTGCCCCAGATATTTTACTGAGTTCTTACAGAACTGCAATTTGTCAGGGGATACTTTATGTCCCCCTTTTCCTAGGTGATTCAGCAAGGCGATGGTGTCGGTGACACAGTCATTCTGAGTTTTAGATGCCACTAGAAGGTCATCTATGTACTGTACCAAAACGGACTCTCCGGGCAGTATCAGGGTCTCAAGACATTTCTTTAATATCTGGTTGAAAATCAAAGGACTTTCAGTGTACCCCTGGGGGACACGATTCCAGACATAGATATGGCTGTCAAATTCAAAACTAAAAAGGAACTTGCTTTCTGGATGCAATGGGATGGAGAAGAATGCATGGCACAGGTCAATGACAGTGAACCATTCCGCATTCCAAGGAATCTGATACAAGATCACTGCAGGGGTTGGGCACAATGGGACAGCAAGGTACAACAATTTGGTTTACCTTGCGCAGGTCCTGCACTACTCGGTATTTCCCACTAGGCTTTTTAATCCCAATGATAGGTGAATTGCAGGGACTGCTCATTACTTCTTCTATGATTTCTGCTTCGAGCAATCGGGTAATTTCAGTTGCGACTCCTGCCTTTACTTCTGCACTCATTTTGTACTGTCTGGTTTTGGGATATACTGCATTTGTCTTTATTGCTATTTTAACTGGGTCCACATTTGCCATTAAGCCTACATCCTTTCCTGAGAAATCCCACACTTCTGGAACTACTCTTAACTGAAGCTCTTCAGGTAAGTCTTCAATTGACAACGTTTTAATGTCAGCATCAGGTCTTACTAGCATTAGTTTGTACAAGCCATCTTCATCGGGGGTCTGAACCTCGACGCGTTTTGGTGAGCAAAAGATGGTGCAGTTCATTTTGCACAACAAATCGCGACCTAACAGGTTCACAGGACTAGAATCACAGACCACAAATCTGTGCATTTCTTTAAAGTTTCCTATGGAGATTTCCATAGGCTCAGTTACTGGAGTACTTATTATCTGATTTGAGACACCCACTACTTGGATAGCTTCTCCCGAGAGGGGTAGGTTAGGAACATCCACTGTTCTCACAGTGGACCGGGTAGCACCAGTGTCCAACAGGAAGGTGATGTCTTTTCCCTCAACCTTCCCTTCAATGTATGGTCCAGTCTGGTCTACCGGTAAGGAGGCGCCAAGTACGCACTCCTTGTCCTCCCCTCTCAGGCCCCGTCAATCTTGTTCATCACAGAGGAAAGAATCATTTAACAGGTACTGTGAAATTGCTGCATTGCTTCCATTCTCTCCCTCCCATATTTCCGCCCTCTCATTCTGCTGGCCCTGGTTCTTATAATTCTGTCTAGGAGCGCGAGGTACTGAAGGTAGCTTTACCTGTTGCTGGTTCTTTCTTGTCCCCTCTTTCTGCACCTGTGGAGTTAAACCATTTATAGGGGCATTACCGGCCTGCAGGTGTGGACACTCGTCTCTCCAATGCCCTAACTGGCCGCACCCGTGGCAAGGGAATTTCTTCATAGCCTCTTCCCGACTTAATTTTGCCCGGGGCTTCCCTCCTCCCCCAGCAGTGGCATTCTGAGCATTATTACTGGAATTCAATTTACTTAACTGTTTTTCTTGCTGTTCAGCCAATTTCACCTGTGCCCACATCACTTTTTCTTTTAGGGCTTTCTTTTTATTTTCGATTTCATCTTCGCAGTATTTTGCGTATTTCAGGACATCATCTATGGGCTTTCCCTGCCAACTTATTTTATTGTCTCGAATCCATTGAGATATTTCAGGCCTTAATCCTAGCACGAATCTGTAACTGAAATGGGTCATGTCTTTCATGTCCACATTATCGATACCACTGTAAGTCTTGAATACTTGCAGTAACCTTTCATAAAAGGAATGGACAGTTTCATCCCGTTCTTGGGTGGTTCTATCTATTCTGGTCCAATCTGTCTCTTTTGCGGGCACCTTTTTCTTGAGGTACTGTATGACCTGATCATACTTCCTCATTACATCAGGTGAGGGAGATCCTGTTTTATCATCTCTGGGATATTCTTCATTAGGCCAATCAATTTCTATTTTACATTCGGTCCACAGATCTACAGGGACCACAATGTCGAAAAACCCATCTAGGTCTTTCAGAAGACATTTCTGAACTTTTATAAAGCGTTCAACTTGCCTGTACCAGTCAACAGGTTTTTCCCGTAATTTCGGGAAGTCATTTGTAAATGACACAATATCCTGTCTGGACCAAGGGACATGGACATATTTTCCTCCCGGGACCTCTCTCATGGGACACAATTTTTCGGTCGGGGTTACTTCTTTTAACACGAATTCAGAAGTTTGAGACTTAGCCCTGCTGTCTTCCTTTTTCTTTGCCCACCGGGTTCTCCATTTCCCCACCTCTCCCCATTTCTGCAAGAGTTTCAATAATTCCTTTATCTGGATCTGTTTCCCTACTACATTTAGGCTTTCTAAGTCTTTATCTGAAAAATCTACTCTGTAGGGTTTCTGAAGGATTTTAGAGCGACTGGCATCGATTCCCATTTCTGTGGCTGTGTCCATTAATCTTTCATGGAGCAATCTAGCATTTCGGGTAAGATTTTTACTGATAAACAGTAACTCTTCTTCACTGTAGGAGTTTAAGCGCTCTAAACCTACATTTCCAGCCATCATTTCTTCTATTTCTATCCTTAGTTTATAGATCTCTAAAGGTCTGGATTGGGGAGTGGTCTCTTTCTCCAACTCTTTGGTCCATCTGTCTAATTCTTCTGGTGACACTACTGTGGCACTCCTAACCCCAGATGCCCCTTCAATCAGAACCTCTTTTGGCTTATTCTGACTTCTTGCCCCCGACATGCTAGTCCTAGGTTCCCTAATGGGCAAATCCATCAGAACCACTGACTCACATTCACTCTCTTGATCGTCATCTATGAATACTTCCTTTCTCGGGGGTGGAATGCTAGGAGTAGGCATTATTGGGGAGATAACAGGAGGACGAGGACTAGCCAGGTTATCCCTATAAAGAGGAATAGCGGGTCCAATGGTTACTGGAATAGTCAGGGAGTCTGGATGGGGATGTATCTGGGCTATAGTCCGGACTAAATCATCTCGCTGCCTGGCCAGGGCTTCCTTTTCTTGTTCTCGTAAAATCTTTTCTGCGGAATTATCATGCAATACTTGAGGTACCAAGGGAGGGTAAATACTTGGGGCAGTTGGAGTAACCAATCGTGGTGGTCCCTCTCCAAACGGCTGATAATTCGGGACTGCGGATTTTGGTCTGCAAAACCCGTCTCCTTCACTGGTTTTACTGTCTGTACCTGTTCCATCTGTCTCACTATCCCTCCGGCATCTGGGATATTTGGCAAACGGGTTTGGTGAATTCAAAGGCTCAGACTCGGCTGCATAGGGAGGGGGGTTTTTCATCAGTAAATCTTCTAGGTGCTCATCTTCTGAGTCCCCTACGGGCATTATGTGATGGGTCTTTTCTGTGCTTTTTCCTTTTCCTTGCTCTAATACCCCCATCATTGGAAACAATCCCTCTGTCATCATGCTTTGTCTCCACTGTTTCATTTTCTGCTCTTTGGTTTCTCTATGGACCCTCGGATACCACTTGCTCACTCCCTTGTCCATCCGGGGTCTATCCCTCTCCAAATCCTCAATTTCCCATTCTTCTAGGGCTTCGTACTGGGTCAATCTGGGTCTGGGATGCAATTCATTCATGCGGGTCCTTAAGTTAAACAGGATCCTACCATTAAAGGTACCATCAATAGGAAATGCTAGAACTCCGTCATCTGCAGTATACTTTGCCCAATTCTCTAGCCACACACAGGTATGATACCCCTTCTCAAACATCATGAAGGAAGCAGGAGTATTCGGTGGACGAATGATCACACCCTCTCTTGTTCTAATGGGCTTATCTGTTTTAAAGAAATTCTTTACCTTGTCGGCAAATGACATTTTTCTTTTTATTCCGTACATCATGTGCGGTCTACCTCGTATAATCTGTTCCTTATAGAAACCTGAGTTCTGAGGATTAGGTAAGAACTCGGGATACCACATATGCCTTTCCAGGCTCGCTTCTAACTCGGCCTGATTAATTTTGTTTACTTTGGTACTTCCAATGCTAGCGCGACTCTTATTTTGTAGAGACCAATCAACACTGTGAATACAAAAATCCTTATCCAATGGGTGCGCGGCCTTTCGCGAGACCAAGTCCCACGCTCCGGCACTCACCCCTCCCTTACAAATTCGGCTTCACTACACACCCGCTGTCCTGACCAATACCAGCGCGGCGCGGAGTGACGTCAGAGCAGCCTTCCACCCGACTCCCTCCTTCACAAGGTAACGGAAACTTTTAACTCTTCCTAAAGTGCGAGCGCAAAACTTAGTAACTAACACACAACGTCTGCCACTATGTTTGAGTGTTCTAAATAAGTAGAAAAATTTCCTCTCACTACAAGTAAACCACTTCTGTCTACTTTTCATTCACTCTGGATAGACTTCTTTGCCTGTCCCTTCACACTAGTAATATAGAACCCGTTATTCTTCTGACTCATCCACCTTAGTCGGGGATATGTACTGAGCCAGGATTTCACCAGCGAACTATCTTACTTACCAGACAAGCCTCGGAGACCCTATTACTCCTCCCACATGTGACCCTTTCTAGGTGATATCACAAGGGAAGTTTTATACAAAGGACTCGTGGCTATCAATTACTCAGATATGAGAAGATCCTAATTAGTGTTTCCAGGTATTTTCTTCACCCTACACTAATGACTCGAAACACGTGACTTTTCCAGCTAATCGGATTCTACTCACCGTTAGCTATATACTTCCCCGGGGATTCGGACTACACTGAACACGTACAAACAGTTCTTGTTTAGTATTACATATAATTATCTATAGCAGCAATGCAAAATCATATACACAGTCATATAAATTCTTAAAACATTGCAAAATATTTAAAAAATGCAAATAGAGAAATCAGCAGCATAGAAATTTTAGCAGCACTTTTTAATTTTTCACAGTTTGTTTATCAACTATCCTGTCTACCTAATTTAACTAGTCCTAACCATTACCTCTGCTACCAGAAAATTACTGATAGAGCGCGCAGTTCACCCGGGTCACTGGGTTTCCTGATTCTCACACGCACTGGGCCCTGGCGTGCACATTCAAACCAATGACTCGCGTTTGGCGTGAACCGGGTGAGTTCATACACGCTTCTATGAGTAATCCGGGGTTGGCTTCTCACCACTGCTGATCATGTACCTGACTTACCACAGGCACATTACTTCAGACGGATCAGGAGCTAGCAGGGAAAAGGTGACAGGGGTCCTAGAAGAAAATACACCTTATAACCCAAAATACATTGTCCACACTATAATCTGTAAAACGACCACAGACACCTGATAAGTTTAAGAGTTTTATATAAGAATCTTCAAAGTGAATATGTCAAGATTAGCAAAATACAAAATAAAACATCAAGCATTAAGATCACAACCAAAAGATAACTATGTATTAAAGCAAGGACCATTTGAGTATACGTGAACACTATGGGTAAGGATATTGAGAACCAACTAGTCACTGCAAGTTTATACTAGGGCATGGGATAATAAACGAGACCTATAACATTTATTTAACTAGGCTAATATGCTATCCTGCTAAATTCACTGCAACCATACTAAAGGAAAGGGAAAAATTGGGAACACACTATTATGTATGATAAATCAATGATATCCTATAGGGGGGGAGAGAAGTGGAACAAAACTAAGAAACAATCGCATATACTTGGCATTTCAAGGTGATAGAGCAATATCTCAGGCAAGAGTGCTTTATTAAGAAAAGAGAGAGAGAGAGAGAGAGAGAGATAGATAGATGGGAAGACGCAAACCCACAGATCAATATTTACCTAATTCAGAATGAAGACCAACCCTGGCCACGGGTCAGTTGGGAAGACGGGGACTAGGACCCTCAGGGAATGGAATACCAGAATGTGAGCAGGTACAGCTCACGGAAACTCAGGACAGGATACCCCTCAGGATTTGGCTCAGGACTGGGCTCACCAAGGTACGACCAACACCCACAGCTTCGGAAGCAACGCCTGCATTACCCCTCTCTGCAAGTAATCCGCCAGTAACCCCGATTGGGTTTTCGAATTTCCCAGCAAAATGCTTCGCCAGCACTTAAGACTATTTCCACCCCTAGGAGTTTGTGGAAAATATGGACAGAGTGCTCCGCAGCACTCTTAGCTTGATCACCTATAGAGTTCGTAGGGTCAGTGACAGGTCTGCTACTCGGACAAGTCGGACAATTTTCCTAAGCTACACTAGGGTAATTATACAGTTTGGGGACCCTTAGACCACCCACCAATGTTGCAAGTGACAGTTTCGCACATTATGATTGGTCAGGAGAGGTGACCTGGTCATTGTCACCTCCTAGAATTCAGAGTTCACATCATTAATATGAATATTTGCACACCCGCCCCTTGGGTTCACGTTCCCAGGCATAGGAATACAGTAGAAAGTACGAGTGTACAAGGCATAGCAACAATGTCTCTGGGTTTCAAGGTGAATTTCATTGTCCTGTGCTGGGTTCTCAGGCGCATTGGGCTTCAGGAGCCAGCTGGCTTGGTTCAGCTTCTGCGCAGTAGAGTTTCTCCCCGGTCACATGACGGTGCCCAGCAGAGCCTCAAGTATGGCTCCGCTCCCGATTTTCCCAGCCCCAGAGACACGATACATGAAAAGTAAGCGAGAACAAATTAGAATCATGTATAAAACGATCACACAGTATACCGTGATATATAAAAACACACCCCTTACTTTATAACTTCTATAGCATTAAATTTTAGTGCGAAAAGACAGATAGGCTAAAGCAGCAGTAGCAGGCAGAGTGCGTGGTGAGAGACAAGCGGCCATGTTTGCAACAGTGCGCATGAGCACAGATTCCCTCCAGAATGCGAGTGCGTCACATCACATGGGTATGACCGACGCATGCGCAGACTGAATTTCAGTGAAGCAGCCATTTCTTCTAGTGCAAGCTTTGTTAGTATGAAAAGACACACAGGCAAGCCTCTTGGGGACACCCGCGTGTTGGGGAAAAGGCTAAATAAATGACGAACAGTTGGATTAATATGATTATACATTAAACGAGGTTCATGAATGAGAGCAAGTTGCTTCATGTGCGAATCCTTACTCCATCAGTTGTCCAGTCGTTCCTTCAGAGATTTCTTCTTGGTGGTGCAGATAAGCTGGTGGTGCTTGCGGGAGGCGTGTTTGAGGGCGGTCATATTGTCTGTGGTTTGGTCGTGGAGCCAGGCTTTCTCAATGGTGCGGCAGTTCTTCTTGGAGTCCTTGAGTTCGTCGGTGAACCAGGAGGCCTTCTTGCTTCTGGGTCTGCTGGGAGGTTTCTTTAGTGGCGCGAGGTCGTCGGCGCAGGCGGTCAGCCACTGCGTGAAGTTGTGGACTGCTTCGCTGGGGTCCGTTGTGCTGGCGGGTGGGTTCTGGCTGAGGGAGGTGGTGAGCTGCTCGGCGGTGATCTTGCTCCAGCTCCTGTGAGGAACCTGTTGCGGGTCGCGGTGGGTCGTGGTTCTTCTGAAGCTGAAGTGGACGCAGCTGTGGTCGGTCCAGTGGAGTCCGGTGGCGTGGCTGAAGGTGATGTGCTTGCTGGAAGAGAAGACGGGATCAAGCGTGTGGCCGGCGTAGTGGGTGGGGGTGTTGACCAGTTGCTTGAGTCCGAGGTTAGCGAGGTTGTCCAGCAGGGCGGCGGTGTTGCGGTCCTTGTTGTTCTCCAGGTGAAAGTTGAGGTCCCCTAGGAGGATGTAGTCAGCGGAGGGAAGGGCGTGCGGGCTGATGAAGTCCGTGATGTCGTCGCTGAATTGTGTGCGTGGTCCCGGGGGCCTGTAGACGAGGGTGCCTCTGAACGTCGCCTTTGGGTCGGTGTGGATCTGGAAGTGGAGGTGCTCTGCGGCGGAGAAGGTGTCGTTGGAGTCGGTCGTGATGCGGATGGTGTTCTTGTGTACGATGGCGATGTCTCCTCCGGTCTGGTTGATGCGGTCCCTCTGGGTGATCTTGTATCTGTCTGGGATGGCGATGGCGATGTCGGGTGCAGAGGAGGCGTTCATCCAGGTTTCCGTGAGGAAGGCGACGTCTGGTGAAGTTGTGTCGAGCAGGTTCCAGAGTTCGATGGCGTGTCTGTGGATGGAGCGGGTGTTGAGCAGGATGCACTTGAGGTGGGTCTTGCTGGTGCTAGGCTTGTTGGGTGCGGTGCAGGTTCGGAGGCAGGTGAACTTGCAGGCCTTGCAGGTGAAGGATCCGTGGATGCGTCTCGGGGTGGCCCGGCAGCAGGCGGGGTTCCGGCCGGCATTGAGTGCGTTGAGGGCGGTGGCGTTGTAGGTCTGTTGGGTGGCCTCGCATTGGCGGGGCCCAGGGGTTCTGGCACTGGGCGCGGTCCAGGCGCAGACGGGCGCAGACGGGCGCAGACGGGCTTGCCTTTGGCGCGCCTTCGGCGCACAATCGGCGCGCCCGCTGCACGTCAGCGCTGCGCGTGCGTGGGGGCGACATAAGAAGGTAGCCGGGAGGAAGAGTCCGCTGGGTGTCGACCACTGGGCTGGCGGGGGGCGGGGCCGCAGGGAGGCAGCGGCAGGAAAGTCTGGTGCGGGCGGGCTGCTCAGCGGCGGCTGGATCGCCCTAGCAAGCAATCAGCAGGCAGGCAGGCGGACACAGGAGCAAAGTAGGCAGCAGGAGGAGCGTGGGGGTGACCAGGCCTGGGTAAGGCACAGCGGTCGCTCCCGTAGTGAAGGAGAGGTCTTCTTAAGATGGTAGGCGGGAGGGAGGGTCAGCTGGGTGTCGGCCAATGGGCTGGCGGGGGCGGGGCCGCAAGGAGGCAGCGGCGGGAAAGTGTGGTGCGGGCAGCGGCTCAGCGATGGCTGGGTCACCCTAGCGAGCAATCAGCGGGCGGGCACAGGAGCAAAGCAGGCAGCAAGAGGAGCGTGGGGGTGACCAGGCCTGGGTAAGGCACAGCGGTCACCTCCGTCACCTAAACAGGCGTCCTGGCGCTGGCAAACTCAGAGTACAGTGTAGGAGCCTGTGAAAGAGAAGCAGAGAGAGGCCACCTAGACTTTGGGGAACAGCCAAGTTTTTAATCTCTTCCTAAAAAGAAGGAGATCACTAACTTTTCTCAGTTCCAGTGGGAGTCGATTCCAAAGTCTGGCAGCTGCTACCCCAAAGGTTCTACCACCCACCTTGACTTTCCTGAACCTCGAAGTCTTAACTAATCTCGCTGAAGAGGAACAAAGGTTTCTAGATGGAACGTACCACTCAAATTTCCTCTGCAAAGAGACAGGTCCCAGCCCATGCAGGGCTTTAAACACTAAGCAGAGGGACTTAAAATGGATTCTCTGACCAAGTGGGAGCCAATGCAACTCTGCCAGAGCAGAGGGGAAGAGGACCTTCTAGGCCAGCCCAAGGATGCATGGTATAGTGAGATCAAAATACTCCTTGGGTAGGTTAAACAGCAAAATAAGCAGGACAGCTGCTGAATCATGGGAACTGAGATAGACAAGAAAGCCACCCAATCCTGACCAAGGGGCAGGCACAAAATCTACTTAAAGTCTAGAATGAACACCTACAAACCTGATTGCCAACAAACAGTTAAAGTTGTCTGTAGGCCAAACCTACAAAAGGAGCCCAATACCCTCCCAACTACCTTTAGTTTACCCCACCCCATTCCCACTTAAACACCTCCTCCAAACCTCTGAAGTACATCTACCCCAACTCCTACCAGCTCCTACCAGAGCTTTGTAATGATCACAGGTGCCACAATGTTTTATTGACCAGTATGTCAGAACATTTCTCTTAGAATACCTGGGCCCGCTTTAATTCCCCAAAATTCTATTAGCATCGCATGAGGGTCCACATGCAGAGACACACAGGAGAGGAGGGAGAGCTGGCAGGAAAGATGGCAAGGTAAATAAACACGCTGACTCCTAAACACAATGCAACAGCTCAAAGGCAAAATCGGATAATAACAATGTCCAGTCAATATTGCATCTCCTCCCTCGTCTGGTAGAAGTTAGAGCATAAGTAATCCTTAAGTTTAATTAACATGCAAATGTTGAGTGTATTCTGACTGTCAACCTGAACCTCCTGGGAAATATCAATATGCTCTTGTGGTGATTACTTACTGGAAGGTGGTAATGCTGGCATCTGCGGTGTTAAACTTGTATCACTTTCATTTTCTCTATCATTCACAGATTTATCATTACTAGTCTTAAAAGGAAGGATGTGCAACTTCTTGAAAGGAGCTACCCATTTGGCACGAAAAATATTTCACCACCCATCATTTTCCAACCAGACAGCTATCCCTGAAATTTTAACTACCACATGGGATTGCTGAATTTGTCACCTTCCAGTTTTGTATGTGGACATCTGATCCTCACCACATCATCAAGAGTTGTGTAATTTTTGACAACAGATTTCTTTGGCCATAATACTGATTCATTTTGGATTGTTTTCTCTCAACCATGTTATGCAAAACTCTCTCTTATCACAATAAACATCATTAACAACCCTTATTTTCCCTTTGAACCAATGGGTTTGTAGTTTAGTTAAGGAAGGCGTACCCCTCAACAATTGAGAAAATATCACACTATAGCGAGTAACTGCAGTATGCCTAAAGGCGAGTTCTTAATGCATTACTTACAGGTAAATTGCCCTTTAATACCAAGTGTATAATTTCCTTAATAAGGCAATTGGCACATTACTCTTGCCCATTGCTTGGAGGTGATATAAGGATTGTCAGCCTTAGGGTGGCCTTTCCTCCACCCAACTTATTGCCTTCCTCATCCATTTTTGTGCTGATCTTGTTTTTGCTGGCCTTAGGAGTCTACACTTTACCACTGCTAACCAGTGCTAAAGTGCTTGTGCTCTCTTCTAAACAAAGTAATATTGCCTTATCCCAATTGACATATTTAATCTACTTAAAAGTCCCTAGTAAAATGGTACTACTTGCACCCAGGGCCTGTAAATTAAATTCTACTAGTGGGCTTGCAGCACTGATTGTGCCACCCACTGTATTAGCCCTTTAATCATGTCTCAGGCCTGCCACTGTAAAATCTGTGTGTGCAGTTTAAACTGCCATTTTGACATTGCCAAATAAACATATTCCAGGCCCGACCCGTCTTTTTAGAATATATATAAGTAACCCCTAGGGTAGGCCCTGGACAGCCCAGAGGGAAGGATGCAATGTATTTTAAAACTAGGATATGTACTTTTAGGTTTTACATGTTCTAGTATTGAAAATCTCTTACATTAGTTTTTCACTACTGCAAGTCTGATCTCTCTCATAACATTGGATAACATTGGAGTTGCCTTATTACATTTTATAGGTATAATTTCCAAAGAGAAAGAGATAACCAGTTCATGTTTGGTGTCTCTGGAATCACAATTTAAAATCCTAACTTTTTTTAAGAACATTTTATAGTGGTACACTGAAGGCACAACATTGTGATCTTCACATCCAGCACACATCTCCGCAATGCAATAGGTATTCAGCAGAGCACATGCATAAAACAAAACGTGCATTGCATATAAGGAGCGCACATGCATGGCAGTGCTCAGGATGCAGTGATTTCTACAACAAAGGAAGGTAACAACATTTGTTGGTCGCACCCATAGGCCACAACAATGCAACAAGAACTCAAACCTCCTCTACCCAACACCCTGTCCAGTGTATGAATTTAGTGGTAGCCTTGCACTTGGCTGGTCTAGGAAAAAGATCTTGAAGTCATGTCAAGGGCGAGAGTTCCATGCTGCGGTCAGTTACGTCATTAGTGACTGGAAGTCTGCCGTGAGGAATAATCTATGCAGGTTGAAAAATTAATTAACTTGAACTGGGCATTTCGTGAGATTCGAGGGGTGGCAGCAAGGACCCATGCCCAGTCTGCCATGGAAATCAGAGTATCGATGTCAGTTTCCCATTTGTCTCACAGTTCCAGCAGAAGAGTAAGCACATCCTTCTGCAGAGCCTAGTAAAGGACTGTGACAGCTTTGCATTTGCCCGAGGTCAGACAGAGAGTATGATACCACTTATGCATTGTAGGTTCATCATGGCAATCCCCCCATTGCCGGCACAGCGCTGCAGAAAGCATCCCATATAGTAAGAACTGACCTGCTGGCAAATTGAATGCAAGCTGTAAGCCCTCAAAGTCTGCAGGTGACCGCCACCATAGAGATCTCCCACCGTCACTAAACGTAACATCATTCAGTCTGTCAGTTGTGATAGGGCCCCTCCAAACAAAAATTATTGAGACCCAGCTGAGGGGCATCTCCAGAGAGTAGAGCATTGCCATTTTAGATTTTCGGAGTTAGTGAATTCAGCAGTGCCTGGCTACAGCCTGTCGGGTCCCCGGTTCAATACTGGCCTTCTTAGGCTCCAGGATCAACTGGGCCAACCACTGAGGTGTGGGTGTACCCACTCTGCCCTCGTAACCCCATAAAGTCTGGCTGCCACCCAAAGCATCACCCATTGTACCTAAGCCATCAGATATGATTCAAAATTAGCGGCCTTCATCAAGGCTAGGGCATTGCAGCTTCATATGTGTGCACCCTGTACCGGCCTGTATATGTAATATAATTCCACAAACAGTGAATCTAGGTCCCTGAATACACCTTGGGGTATGATTATGAGTAGAGTAGCAATAAAATAAAGAAGACTGGGTAATACCACTATTTTAGCCAGTGCAATTCTACCCATCACCAAGAGGGGGAGCGTCTCCCAAATCCCACCCAGGCTTGGAGTGCTGCAACTGCTTATGGATATTATCCTCAAGTATGTTAGGTACATTTCAATAGAGTTGAGCGCCCAAGTAACTAAACAAGAAATGCTCCCATCTAGGTCCCCAAAGGTCCCCTGTCTGTTCCTCTATGGGTTGTAAGGAAGAGAAGCAGGTCATCTGCCAATTTGCACGCAGGCTAGACAGAGCCCTGAAGTCACCCAGGAGCTGAGAGACCTTGGCCACTTCTGTATGCCCATCATTAAAAAGAAGGATCATGTCGTCTGCGTACAATGCTTTATGGTGCATCTCCCCCAATCGGTTTGGATCCCCATAGTGTATGTCCTGCCAAGCCCTGCACTGCAGCAGTTCAATTGCGATGGCAAAGAGCAGGACGGATAAGGGGCACCACTGTCTTGTGCCCGCTCTACACACTAAGCATCAGAGAGCTCCCCGCCAACCCTCATCCTTGACGTAGGGAAAGCTTACAGCAACCTAATCCAGTAAACAAATATCCAGCCCTAACCTACTTTCTCCATCAGAGGTATTCACAGTCCAAGCTGTCAAAAGCTTTTCTATGTCAACAGACATTATCATCGCATCAGGACTAAGGGTGGGCGTAGTTCGTGAAGTAGTGCTACGCGAAGCTACGCGAAGTGCACTTCGCACTAAGCGAACTTCATGTAGCACTACGCGAGCTGCGTAGTAGCATGTTCGCACTGTGCAAGATGTGTTTTCAATGATTGCACAGTGCGGACAAGCATCCAGCACTGTGCAATTATTGAAAACGGCATCTTGCACAGTGCGAGCTGTAGTTTTCTGCTGCTCAAGTAGATTATTACTCGAGCTGCAGCTTTCTCAACGCGAACTGGTAGTTTCTCATTGAGAGCGGTCGCGAGCATGTGCAACCACTCACAATGAGAAAACTTACCTCCCCGCGTTGAGAATCTCGCCGGGATGTAATTTTGCTTGCTCGCGGTCGCGAACATGACGTTCAGGACCGCGAACAAGCAAAAAATGAGCGTTGCACTAAGCTACGCTGAACTACGCGTGTTCGCACTGTGCTACATGCAGCTCACGTAGTGCGAAGTTGCGCAAACTTCGCAAACTCCGCGAGCGTAGCGTAGTGCTTCGCCCAGGCCTAATCAGGACTTAATTGTGGGGCTGCTAGTAGGATTGCAGGTGACCCATTAAATGTTCAGGGCCGTGTTACGTTCTAGTATGAAACCTATTTGATCAGCATGGATAATGTGCTGCATTTAAGTTAAGAGTCGGCAAAGCTAGTATTCTGGCCAAGATTTTATAGTCGTTGTTTAACATTGACAGGGGTCGATACACCGTTAAGTTCTGCGCTGGGCACCCAGGTTTAGGCAGCTGTATGATTAGTGCCTCCCTCGATGTCAGCAGTAGCGATTGAGTGTTCCTTGCAGTTTGATACACCTCCAGGAGTTTAGGTGGTAGCCAGACACTATATGGGCATAAAACTACACCAGGAGCCCATCAGAAGCCAGTATTTGTACCTGGGCCATGGCAGTGATACTGGCCACTACTTCCTCATTAGTTAAGTCTGCTCTTCACTTTCAAGCCACCTCTTGAGGGCATGTGAAACTGCTCTAAGAACCTGAAGGCCCTGCCGCACACACAGGATAGTGTAGTAATTCTTAAACCGCTTGTTAATTTTGAGCTGCTTATATACTATGCCAGTGTGAGCATCCTCCAATTCTAGTATGGGGGATCCTATTTTCGGCAGATTCGCCAGCCAGGCTAGTAGAGAACCCAACTTGCCATGTTCCGCGTGTGCTCCACCCATGTATTCCCGGTAACCAAAGCAGTGGGGCATTCAATGAGCTTAACAAGTGTTTCCTGTGCCTCATAAAACCCCTATTGTTGACAAGGATCTTCCTATCTTTCCCGCTCTAAGTGCTGAAGTGTGCCCTCTTGTTCTAGGACCTGTGCCCTCTTGTTCTAGGACTTCACATTGAAAAGTTTTACAGACACCACCTGTGGAAGCTATACCCTGGCCCCTGATCACAACCTTATAGGCTTCCCACTCCGTCAGAGCAGAGGTGGAGGTAAGTGCATTCTCTGTGAAATATTGACAGATTCCCTCCTCTATTGTGTGCTGAAATGCTGGGTCCTCCAGATTGTCACTTTCAAAGTACTAAGTCAGGATCTTAGTAGGGGAGAGGACCCAAGCCAGCATCATAAGCAACAGGTTATGGTCTGATATGGTCCTAGCTAAATACTCCAAGTGAGTCACCTGTGTGTCTACTGAAGGTGTGCACAGAAAGGTGTCTATGCTCTATGATCATACAAGAAGGAGTGAAAGGGGAAGTGCCTGTTGCCCTAATGAGTGCGCTTCCCAGTGTTCATTAATCCTCAGTGTGTTTGCCATATCCAGAACCTATCCTCTAATCACAGGACAGGGCAGTCTCTCAGTGGAGGATGGGAACGATCCAGTAGTGGGTCGACTATGCAATTGAAGTGTCCACCTAGTAGAATAGGGTGAGGTGCAAGTGGCACCAGGGATATTTTGTCAAAGAGACAGACCTGGTCCGTGTTAGGCGCGTACAAATAAATTAGCGTGATATTACTACCCCCAAACTTCTACTACGTATGACATATTGAGCCTCAATGTCAGATTGCACATCTAAAGTCTGGAAAGATACCCTTGGCCTCACCAATATAAACACCACTCTGGTAAAGGTAGAATACATAGTATAATAAAGTTGTCCCCTCCATTGTTTTTGGAGAGCAGCCCCTTCCAATGCAATTAGGTGACTTTCTTAGAACAGGGCAATGTGGACATCCCTGTGCTTCAAATAGGCCTGACCTGGTTACTCTTCCACATGGTATTTGGCCCCCGGGCATTCCACGCAATCAATTTCTATTCCACCCAAAGTCCAGCCATTGGGACCAAACAAATAGCACGGGAGCAGGTAGGTGAGTCACTACTCCATCTCACAGAATTTTGCAATACAGATGGGCAATATGTCACTGAACTCTGATAGGGTCTCCCCACCCCACAACAGATAGGTAACACCCCCATCCGAACAAAGATAGAGCAATACACAGTTTGAGAATAGATCACATGAGGAACTCTGAGTAATAATAATAATATCTTTATTCGGTTTTTAACAGTGCAAAACCATAAAAGTTATCACAATGTACATAGGTATTTATATAAAAACAAATATTACTTTTTAAAAATACAATAATATGACCAGAATCCTGTGCATTTGAGAGAAGTATAAGACAATAGTTCCCATATGAGTTTCTTCTTTTTTTTTTCAGAGGTTATTCCTATGTCTCATAATACACTTTAAGAAGTTAAGTACATGGTAACATGTACGTTCAAAGTCCAACATCTGTAATGCCATCATGGCTGGGCGACACTGTCTGTAACCCCAGCTTTTTAATAAAGGGAATAGCCAGATTTTTCTATGGGTGTGAAAATATTTGCAAAACAAAATTGTATGGATACATGACTGGTGAGACAAATCGTCACATGGACAGAGGACCAAGTTTGAGTCCCAAGTGTTCTTTTCTGGAAAAGCCACTAGTCTGTGAAAAAGATTCAATCTGAACCTTGTTAGGAGCATCTTATCATATGTTGTGAGTTCTAGTGTCAAATAAAGCTGGATTTACGGGGTGTGCTGTATCATGTTTGCGTGGGTCACAGATTTTTTGGTCGATTGCAAAGTCAGCCTCAGGGACTCTAGATGACTCAGCGCTATTTGTTTCAGGTCTTTCTTAGATATTTCAGTTAATTTTTCCCGGGGTGGAATAGTACTTTTGTAGACCCAGGTCGGAAAAAAAGTGTCTGATGTAGGAAAGCCATGATATTTTATGTGCACGATCCAGTGCCATGGTGTCCTGTATGATGTTTTTAGTCAGCAAGTTTTTGTCCGACAACCAGACGCGTCTCTAGAGTAACAGTGGCTGGATCTTTATCAGGTCTTCTATATTTGGGATTCCTAATTCCATGTGGGAAGCATAGATGGAAGAGCCTTTTGGTGTGGATAAGAGGAATCTCATAAAAGTATTTTCTTCTTTTTGCAGTGAACCAGTGGCTGTGTGTCCCCAAATCCCTGCCCCGTAAAGGGCGATGGCTTGGCATTTTGCAGCATAAATCTTTAACAGTTTGGCTGATGGTCTCTTTCCAAGTCTCTTTGAGAAGTTCATCAGTGCTACAATTGCTCTTTTGAACAGATGTCTCCTGACTTCGACAGCAGCCTTCCAGTTTAGGCTTTCATCAATCATGATGCCCAGATAAGGGTACTGTGAGGTCCTTTCAATTTTTTGATCTTTTAGATAGATGGTCTTTGTGGCTTTTCGCTGTCCACCCGCTACCATGACAAATGTTTTTTTTACATTTATATGTAAATCTAGGGCACCCATAAAATCGGCGTACTTGGATAAAGATTTCTGGAGCTCGATAGGAGTACGTGCTAAAATAACTGCGTCATCCGCATAGAGCAGTGCAGGGATCAGGCGATGTTTCAGTCTGGGCAGGTCCTGCCCCCCCCTCAACATAGTCTCCTCCAGTCCGTTAGTATACAGGGAGAAGAGGAAGGGGGCTAAGACGCATCCCTGCCTTACTCCTCGCTCTACTCTGAATGATGCAGTCAGCTCTCCTTTTGTTCCGTATCGTACTCTTGCAGAGGCTTCACCGTAAAGCTCCCTTAGGAAATCCAGGAGGGGAGGATCCACCCCTATTGTTCCTAACAGGGTCCAGAGCTTCGCATGAGACACGCAATCAAACGCGGAGGACAAATCCACGTAGACCATATACATTGTCCCTGGCTTTGCGTGGATGTATTTAGAAACTATCATGCTTAAGTTAAGGGCCTGTTCCACAGTTCCGAAGCCTTCCCTAAATCCAAATTGTAGGTCCGAAAGAATGTTTTTATCTTTTGCCCATTGCTGAAGTTTTTCTAGGACAACTCTGCCAACTACCTTGCCCAGGGAGTCTAGCAGCGAAATAGGGCGATAACATTTCGCATCTTGGCGATCCCCCTTTTTGAAGATAGGAACCATGATAGAGCTTGACCATGACTCCAACAATCCAAGTTTCGCCGCTGCAGTGCAAACTCGTGTGACTATTGGGGCCCAGAGATCAGGGAGATGTTTGAATAAATCTACTGGGACCCCGTCGGGGCCGGGTGCTTTACCGCTCTTACTCATCTGTAGTGCCATTTCGACGTCTTGTAGTTCAAAGACTATCGGTATTGGGAATACTACCGGGGGAAGGTTAAAATGGAATTCTTCTGTTAGAGATGTTAGTTCAAAGATTTTTGAAAAGTGGTTTACCCAGGTTTCCTCGTCGATAGCAACATCGATCTGGGGGGTGTTGGAGTCCGATAGCAGGGGAGACTTCACTATTCGCCAAAAGGACTGACTGTCTTTCATGAGTGCGCTTTTATGCAGAGCGTTCCACAAGGACAGTTTCAGCTCTTTTTTCCTTGTCTTTCTGGCATTGTTATACTCTCGCCTGAGGTGTTGAATCTCTAGCTGGTCTCTACTCGATTTACCAAGCGCCTTCTTGGCTTGCGAATTAGTGCAATCTTGGTTGAACCAATCTGTAGTACTTGAATTATTTTGTTTGGGGATTCTGGTCAACAGTGTTTTTGTTTGATCTAGTATCGGCTTAAAATTTTCCAAGATTAAATTATCATCTGCTTGTGGATCTAAGCATGTCGTTATATTGTTGTAAGCAGTCTTTATTAGTGTGCTAGTTAGCTTGTTAGGGTCCACTTTTTTCCCATTTTATGGTGTATCCATTTCTTTTGCCCAGTTCAAGCCTATTTTGGGATAGGGTGTTTGCTATTGCTGTCAAATGAGATTCTGGGTGATTCAGCTGTAAGTTCAACCTGAGAGCAGAGTGGTCAGTTAGGGTATTTTCCATAATTTTAAAGTCCCTACTTAGCTGTTTCAGACCTTCTGTGAGGACTATATAATCGACTGTAGTCTCATGCCCCCTCCCCCGGTAGGTGGGTTCTAATAAATTCTTTGTTGCTAGTATTGGATTTATTATTAACAGTTCCAAGTCTGAGAGGAGGTTATTCATGGCTAGCCCCGTTCGTGAATGGAGGAAGTGTACGAGGGGGTTCTCATATTCATCCACCATTCCGCAGATCTGGTTGCCCGATGAAGGGCAGGGGTGTAGATTGAAATCCCCTCCCCATAATATATGAACGTTGCCCTTTTTTTCATGAAGGTGTCTGTGATGGGAAAATTTTTCTTGGATTAAGGAGAGGATGTTTAGTAAGTTGTCATCCTCTAAATTATTATATAAATTTATTAGAATAATGGTATGTTTTTTCCCTATCGTGAGTGAAAACAATTGAAAGTTTGAAAGAGACTCTACCTCTAGTACCTTTAGGTCTGTTATTGTATTGGCGATGTAGGTTACCAGACCTCCCCTGGGTATGCCTGCACTACTTGGTAGGGCGGGGAAAAATATGTGTTATATCCCACAAGATGTAGGGCCGTCGTGGCCCATGTTTCTTGTAGACATATAATTTTGCCTTCCTCCAGGAATTGGGCAGCAGAACCGTCCTCTATTTTTGATCGAAGGCCTGCGATGTTCCAGAAAATAACCGGGAGCCATAAAGTATTCTTTACTGGGTCGGCCGTCTTAATTTCTGGTGGATCTGGGGCTGGGACCGGGATAGCCTGTAGGGGCTTCGGGGTTTCGACTAGTGGTCAGTCGACCATTTCCAGGCTACTAAACCGATTCGTGGTCGGTATGCCCGGCCAATTTTCCCAGTGTGGGGTATCTCTATAGATAGGTCTATATGGTCTGTATCGCGGTCTGCCCCAATGTTCCCAATTTATGCCTCTATTCTGTGGTCCCACGGTCTGCCACGGGCCCTCGTGGTGTTGGTAATTCTGGTTTGCTGACCACCAAGAATTATCATGATCGCTATCTCGCTGAAATGTTTTAGGCCCAGCAAAGTCTAGTTCCCATGGTTGTGGGACTGCTTTACGCCAGATATTATCAAATTCTTGCGAGTAGTTGTTGTAATATCTTTTTGGATAGAAGAAGGAAAGGGATCTTGTGTCGATCCTGCCACTTGTATTGTGGTATTCCCAGGAACAAATGTACTCGACTATGCTTGGGTCCTCAAAGGTGATCACTATGCAATCTCCCTGTATACTTTTTTTCCTGTGTCCCACCGAAGGGGTCCTGCATACTGATGTTATCCTGCTTGTCCAGGTTGGCGGAACAGGTCGATTTGTGTTCAACCAATGTTGTACCTTGTTTTTCAACGACCAATTAGGTTCCGTCCCCTCCCCCGTTAGTTCAGGTACCCCTGTCATCACTACGACATATGGACATGCCTCAGGTGGCATGTTTAGCGGGAGCCTGCTATCAGTGGTCCCTCTCATACCTCCTTTATTTACTGGAGGATTTGTTTTTTTAGTGGCAGGAGTTTTAGGGGCCGGTGTTTTTATAGTTGGCGTGTTTAATGTAGGTGTTTTTGGTGCCATGTTGCTCTGAGGGGGGATTGTAAGGACTTTGGGGGTGGGTTTCTGTACTGCGGGAGCTTTTGCTGCTGTAGCGGCCTTTACTGTGGGTTGCTGTTTAGGCGACGGGCAGGCTAGAGTTGTAACTTTCTTTTGTGGGAGTAATGTAGCCGAGTTATTTATCCCTGTTTTTTGCGCTCCCTGTTTAGGTTTTGGCTTGGGACAACTAGCAAGTTTTGTCAGTTGCGACTCGATGTTAAGCAGTCTAGTTTCTATTGGGCGAAAAAAGGAATCTAGGAGGGAAGCTATCTCCTTTATTAGCCTTGATGCTTCCTTTTCCTTGCCAGTTGTTAGAGAGGGGGGGACTCTGGGGTGATGGTGTCTGGGATGTTCTGTGGTGGATGATGGATCATTACAAAGTTGTTGGCTGGGTCAGCAATTTGGTGAGATAGACCTGCCGAATTTGTGGTGTCGATCAGGTCTATGTGATCGACCACTTCCTTGTTTACAGTATTATCTACCTTTTCCCTATCTTTCCTTTTCTTGATGGCTCCCTCCCTCCTCCCTCTAGCTTGCCTAACTTCTTCCGGGGTGTGATCAGGGAAAATTTCGGGTGTTTTTTCTAGCTCGTTTTCTGAGAATGTTACAGAGAGTTGAGAGGCTGAAAGGTCTACAATATTTGGAAGACTAAGCCTATTGTTGCCCGCTGTGGTTTGAGTTGGGGCAGACTGTATTTCTGGGGTTCTTGCACTTGCTAGTAGACCCATTGAGGATCCCCTTGCAATCGCAAGTTTGGTTGATACTCTAACCTCGATCAGACTGATACTTTGGTCAATGAATGTATTTGCTTTGGTGATAAAATCATCCATTGGTCCTAACAATTGTTCTCCTACCCCAGTCTTTTTAAGTTTTTTTTGTTTGCTTCCCCTCGTGTTCATTTTCACTAAATGAGGTATGCTAAGTCTTTAGTTGGTATTAATGAAGCGTCGTTAGCTTCACAGAGGTAGTTTATGTAAGTACCTGTAATAGAAGTCCGAAAATGTAAAGCTTAGAGCAGGGGCCCGGACCGGTCTCTCACGTTCTCGAACGGCCTCAAACGGCCCGCTCTTTGCCCGGTCTTCGCCCCGTTCTCCGCCCCGCGCGCGTCCCGCGTCTCTGGTAAAGTGATGTTAGTTATATACTTGTAGGCGGTGGGCGTGTCCGTGGGCGTGACCGCCGGGGGAAGAGGAACCAGCTGAGCTGCGTGGAGAATGCTGGTCCTCGCAGTCCCCCGGCTCGCTGATGGTGTCTGCCCCTAGCCTCTACCCTGGGGACTCTAGCTGGGAGCGTTTGGCTAGCCCTGCCGATTGCATGACTCGCTCACACCAGCGAGTCCTCGTTGAGGGGAGGCGGCAGCCAGAAAAGCAGGTTGTAATGTTGAGCGGACTTTCCTTCCGTCTTGGATACAACAAGGCAGCACACTTCACTGAAGCAGAATGAGTGGCACCCGCGAAGCGGGTGTCACGAAAGGTTTTATGCAGGTAGGCGGTGGGCGTGTCCGTGGGCGTGACCGCCGGGGGAAGAGGAACCAGCTGAGCTGCGTGGAGAATGCTGGTCCTCGCAGTCCCCCGGCTCGCTGATGGTGTTTGCCCCTAGCCTCTACCCTGGGGACTCTAGCTGGGAGTGTTTGGCTAGCCCTGCCGATTGCAGGACTCGCTCACACCAGCGAGTCCTCGTTGAGGGGAGGCGGCAGCCAGAAAAGCAGGTTGTAATGTTGAGCGGACTTTCCTTCCGTCTTGGATACAACAAGGCAGCACACTTCACTGAAGCAGAATGAGTGGCATATTTTCGGCAGATTCGCCAGCCAGGCTAGTAGAGAACCCAACTTGCCATGTTCCCCGTGTGCTCCACCCATGTATTCCCGGTAACCAAAACAGTGGGGCATTCAATGAGCCTAACAAGTGTTTCCTGTGCCTCATAAAACCCCTATTGTTGACAAGGATCTTCCTATCTATCCCGCTCTAAGTGCTGAAGTGTGCCCTCTTGTTCTAGGACCTGTGCCCTCTTGTTCTAGGACTTCACATTGAAGAGTTTTACAGACACCACCTGTGAAAGCTATACCCTGGCCCCTGATCACAACCTTATAGGCTTCCCACTCCGTCAGAGCAGAGGTGGAGGTAAGTGCATTCTCTGTGAAATATTGACAGATTCCCTCCTCTATTGTGTGCTGAAATGCTGGGTCCTCCAGATTGTCACTTTCAAAGTACTAAGTCAGGATCTTAGTAGGGGAGAGGACCCAAGCCAGCATCATAAGCAACAGGTTATGGTCTGATATGGTCCTAGCTAAATACTCCAAGTGAGTCACCAGTGTGTCTACTGAAGGTGTGCACAGAAAGGTGTCTATGCTCTATGATCATACAAGAAGGAGTGAAAGGGGAAGTGCTTGTTGCCCTAATGAGTGCGCTTCCCAGTGTTCATTAACCCTCAGTGTGTTTGCATATCCAGAACCTATCCTCTAATCACAGGACAGGGCAGTCTCTCAGTGGAGGATGGGAACGATCCAGTAGTGGGTCGACTATGCAATTGAAGTGTCCACCTAGTAGAATAGGGTGAGGTGCAAGTGGCACCAGGGATATTTTGTCAAAGAGACAGACCTGGTCTGTGTTAGGCGCGTACAAATAAATTAGCGTGATATTACTACCCCCAAACTTCTACTACGTATGACATATTGACCCTCAATGTCAGATTGCACATCTAAAGTCTGGAAAGATACCCTTGGCCTCACCCATATAAACACCACTCTGGTAAAGGTAGAATACATAGTATAATAAAGTTGTCCCCTCCATTGTTTTTGGAGGGCAGCCCCTTCCAATGCAATTAGGTGACTTTCTTAGAACAGGGCAATGTGGACATCCCTGTGCTTCAAATAGGCCTGACCTGGTTGCTCTTCCACATGGTATTTGGCCCCCGGGCATTCCACACAATCAATTTCTATTCCACCCAAAGTCCAGCCATTGGGACCAAACAAACAGCACGGGAGCAGGTAGGTGAGGCACTACTCCATCTCACAGAATTTTGCAATACAGATGGGCAATATGTCACTGAACTCTGATAGGGTCTCCTCACCCCACAGCAGATAGGTAACACCCCCATCCGAACAAAGATAGAGCAATACACAGTTTGAGAATAGATCACATGAGGAACTCTGAGTAGATATAGGCTGGCTTGGTTGTATGACGGAATGACGCATGCGTTTAGCGCACATGCCTTTTCAATGCCGGCATTAGAACAAACGTGTCATTACAATGCGTACCTTTTGCACGCAAGCTGTTACAACAAGTTGCCTTAGGAGGGCGCTGGACTTTGGATTAGTATCATTTACTATTCCATCTCCAGTCTATGCAACAGTAAGGAAGGTGTTGGACTTGAAATCCAACTCCACTTCACCAATGCGCCCCCCTAAAGCAAGTTGTTCTAACAATTTATGTGCTAAACGAATGCGTGGCAATGATCAAGTTCAAGTTTAAAATTTGTATAGCGCACTACTCACCCAGAGGGTCTCAAGGCGCTTGAGGGAGGGGGGGTACATTACTTATCGAATATCCAAGTTTTTAGTTGTTTTCTGAAGGAGAGGTGGTTCTGTGTAAGGCAGAGGTGGGTGGGGAGAGAATTCCAGGTCTTGGCCGCTAAGTAGGAGAAGGATCTTCCCCCCATGGTGGATCTTTGGATGCGTGGAATTGCGCGAGGGCTTGATTGGACGATCGTAGTTGGCGGGTGGGGGTGTAAAAGGACAGGCGCGTGTTGAGGTATTCGGGTCCTAGGTCCTAGAGGGCTTTGTGTGCGTGGGTGAGGAGACGGAATGTTATTCTCTTGTTGACAGGGAGCCAGTGGAGGTCTTTCAGGTGACCGGAAATGTGAGCTTGGCGGGGGATGTCTAGGATGAGTCTGGCTGAGGCGTTTTGGATGCGTTAGAGTTTTTTCTGTAGTTTGGCTGTGGTTCCGGCGTAAAGGGTGTTTCCGTAGTCCAGTCGGCTTGTGACCAGTGCATGGGTGACCGTCTTTCTTGTTTCGGTGGGGATCCAACGGAAGATTTTTTGAGCATACGTAGGATGTTGAAGCATGATGATGAGACGGCGTTGACTTGCCTGGTCATCGAGAGGGAGGAGTCCAGGATGAAGCCCAGGTTACGTGCGTGGTCCATTGGTCTGGGTGCGATTCCCAGGGCCGGTGGCCACCATGAGTCGTCCCAGGTGGAGGGGGATGATCCTAAGATGAGGACTTCCGTTTTGTCCGAGTTCAGTTTTAAACGGCTGTTCTTCATCCACTCGGCTACTTCTTTCATCCCTTCGTGTAGGTTGGTTCTGGCGGTGTTTGGGTCTTTGGTGAGGGAGATGATCAGCTGGGTGTTGTCTGCGTAGGAGATGATGTTGAGGTTGTGTTGTCGCGCGATGGATGCGAGGGGACTCATGTATACGTTGAAGAGGGTGGGACTGAGTGATGATCCTTGCGGTACACCGCAGATGACTTCGGTGGCCTCTGATCTGAAAGGGGGGAGGCGGACTCTCTGGGTTCTTCCGGCGAGGAACGAAACGATCCAGTCTAGTGCTATTCCTTGTATTCCGAGGTTGCTGAGGCGTTGTATAAGGGTGCTATGACAGACTGTGTCGAAGGCTGCGGAGAGGTCAAGTAGGATGAGGGCAGCTGTTTCTCCATTGTCCAGTAGAGTTCGAATGTCGTCTGTTGCTGCGATGAGGGCGGTCTCGGTGCTGTGTTTGGCTTGGAAGCTGGACTGTGAAGGGTCGAGGGATTTGTTGGATTCAAGGAAGGCGGCGAGCTGACTGTTGATGGCTTTCTCAATGACTTTGGCAGGGAATGGGAGGAGCGAAATGGGGCGGTAGTTCTTAAGTTCAGTGGGGTCTGCTGTGGGTTTCTTCAGGAGGGCGCTGAGTTTGGCATGTTTCCAGCTTTCCGGGAAGGTAGCGGAGCTGAGGGAGCAGTTGATGACGTCTCTGAGATGGGGTGCGATAATGGAGTCTGCTTTGTTGAAAATGTGGTGGGGACATGGGTCGGTTGGCGATCCTGAGTGGATGGAGTTTATCAGGCGGATGGGGTCTTCAGTGGTGATTGGGTTCCAGGCGCAAAGGTTGTTGGAGGGGGGTTTAAGTTCGGAGGTGGGTGGGGTGGACTGGTCTCCAAAGCTGTTTTGTATGTCAGCGATTTTGTTGTGGAAGAACGAGGCTAGAGAGTCGCAGAGGTCTTGGGAGGGAGTGATGTCGTTGGTGCCGGCGGTGGGGTTGGTAAACTCTTTGACAATGTTGAATATTTCCTTGTTGTTGTGGGCGTTGTTGTCGAGTCAATCCTTGAATGCTAATTTCTTGGTGGATCGGATCAGCTGGTGGTGTTTGCGGGTGGCGTTCTTGAAGGTGGCCATGTTGTCAGTGGTTGGGTTTTTTCGCCAGGCTTTCTCGAGGGTGCGACAGATCTTCTTGGATTTCTTAAGGTCATCATTGAAACAGGGGGCTTTTTGTTACCTTGCTTGATTTGATGGTTTTTCAGGGGTGCTAATTTATCAGCGCTGTGGGTGATCCATTGTGTGAGGTTGGTGGCTGCTTGGTTTGGGTCTGATGATTTGGCAGGAGGGTTTTGGTGGAGCGCTGTGAAGAGCTGGTCGGTGGTAATTTTCTTCCAGTTTCAGCAGGGAATTGGTTGTGGGTGGTTGTGGGTCGTACTCTTTTTCTAGTTGAAGTTAACGCAGCTGTGGTCCGTCCAATGGAGAGCTGTGGTGTGATTGAAGGAGATGTGCTTGCTGGAGGTGTATATTGGGTCGAGCGTGTGCCCGGCATAGTGGGTGGGGGTGTCAACGAGTTGTTTGAGTCCGAGATTGGCGAGGTTGTCCAGAAGGGTGGTGGTGTTGTTCTTTTCCAGGTGGAAGTTGAGGTCTCCCAGTAGAATGTAGTCCTCGGAGGGGAGGGCGTGTGGGCTGATGAAGTCAGTGATGTCTTCGCTGAATTGTGTGCGGGGTCCTGGTGGCCTGTAGATGAGGGTGCCTCTGAGTGTGGTCTTGGGGTCGGTGTGGATCTGGAAGTGAAGGTGTTCGGCGGCTGCGAGGTTATCGTCGGAACTGGCCGTGATGCGAATGGTGTTCTTATGAACGATGGCGATGCCACCTCCTGTTTGGTTGATGCGGTCCTTTTGGATGATCTTGTAGCCGTCCGGGATGGCTATGGCGATGTCGGGTGCAAATGAGGCATTCATCCAGGTTTCTGTAAGAAAGGCGATGTCCGGTAATGTGATGTTGAGTAGGTTCCAAAGTTCAATCGTGTGTTTGTGGACCGAGCGGGTGTTGAGCAGGATGCACTTCAGGTGGTTAGTGTCGGAGCTCTGTTTGGAGTTTGTGGATTTGGTGTGGGTCCTGATGCAGTCGAACTTGCAGGAGTGGCAGGTGAAGGATCCGTGGGTGTGTCCTGGGGCGGCTTGGTAGCAGTTTGGGAGTCGGCCAGGGTTAAGTGCAGAGAGGGTTGCGGCGTTGTATGTTAAGCGGGTGGAGTGGATTTTGCGGGGACCAGGGGGTCTGGCGCTGGGCGCGGTCCAGGCGCGGACGGGCGTAGACGGGCTTACCTTTGGCGCACATAGGGCGCGTCCGCTGCGCGTGGACGCTGCGCGTATGTTGCTCTGACATAAGTGGATAGTGGAGGGGGGCGGAGCGAGGGAGGAGCAGCTGGGAGGAGGGAGCGGGGTGGAAAGACGGGCCAGGAGGCACAACAACAACAAAATGGCAGCAAAAAACAAAAGCGAAACAGGACGAGATTGGGGCACAGTGAGGAGTATAGCTATGGGCAGTAGTGGCACCGGCACAATCAGTCACTAGTTAATTTACCAATCAGTGCGAGTAAAGCAGTGATAGTAATGGGCAATAGAGCACTACGATGATAGTCAGGAACAGAGAAACTATTAAATGCAATGCGAGCAGTACAATGATGGGCAAGGCAGCACTACGATAATAAACAAGCACAGCAATTTCCAAATGCAATGCGAGCAGTATAATGATGGGCAAAGCAGCGCTACGATAATAAACAAGCACAAAAATTTCCAAATGCAATGCGAGCAGTACAATGATGGGCAAGGCAGCGCTACAATAATAAACAAGCACAACAATTTCTAAATGCAATGCGAGCAGTATAATGATGGGCAAAGCAGCACGACGATAATAAACAAGCACAACAATTTCTAAATGCAATGCGAGCAATGCAATTGCAGCAGTGAGCAATGTAGCGCTATGATACTCAAGTGGCCAGGGAGCGTGGGGGAGCGACCACTTCTGAACGAGTCAGGACGGTCACAGTGCTTCACCAGACGGGACGGTCCTGAACTACCAGTGGGAGGGAGGAGCAGCTGGGAGGCGGGAGCGGGGTGGAGAGACGGGCCAGGAGGCACAACAACAACAAAATGGCAGCAAAAAACAAAAGCGAAACAGGACAAGATTGGGGCACAGTGAGGAGTATAGATATGGGCAGTAGTGGCACCGGCACAATCAGTCACTAGTTCATTTACCGATCAGTGCGATTAAAGCAGTGATAGTAATGGGCAATAGAGCGGTACGATGATAGTCAGGCACAGAGAAACTATTAAATGCAATGCGAGCAGTACAATGATGGGCAAGGCAGGTCTACAATAATAAACAAGCACAACAATTTCCAAATGCAATGCGAGCAGTATAATGATGGGCAAAGCAGCGCTACGATAATAAGCAAGCACAACAATTTCCAAATGCAATGCGATCAGTACAATGATGGGCAAGGCAGCGCTACGATAATAAACAAGCACAACAATTTCTAAATGCAATGCGAGCAGTATAATGAGGGGCAAAGCAGCACGATGATATTAAACAAGCACAACAATTTTTAAATGCAATGCGAGCAATGCAATTGCAGCAGTGAGTAATGTAGTGCTATGATACTCAAGTGGCCAGGGAGCGTGGGGGAGCGACCGCTTCCCCACGCTCATTTGTTCTATTGCTGGCAGTGTAAAGGCACAGCCTGATTCTGGCTTTGTATTAAAGGATGTTTCCTGGCTGGCTTCACAGAGATAAGCTGTGGGATCTCTGCCTGCCATCAAAATAATAGAATGACAACAATATACCTCATATGCAGATGTGTCACCGGCACGGTTACCTCAGCATAGACTAATCTTCGACCCATCAGCTGCCATAGTTGCTCTGATTTTTATTTCAAGAGTACGTAAGTGGGCCACTAGCAACATCAACCAGGAGTGGGGACTAGTCTATCAAAATGAGGACCAGGGATCTGAGAGAGTGCACTTCTCTCTCCATCAGTGCCTGGCCGCCCCCCAATTTAAAGTCCTAACTTATGGTGAAGTCGGATTTTAAAATGTAATTCTGAAAATGACACATTTAGAAAGTTGTCATTTTACTGTCTTAGCCATTTATTGAATGTAGCCTGTCTCTGGTCATATGACTGGGTGTAGCTGACAAATGGGTCTTTGTGTAATCCTCCTAGACAGCCGCACAAAATAGGGAGCTTGGGTGTGCCTGGATGAGCAATCAATGGCAGGATAGGAAGGAGGAGCTGGGCAGAGCCTTGATTACACCTGAATAGGCTGTGTCCTGACTCCACACAAAGTGCTGCATACCCCCTGCAGTTAGTCTTGTGCAAGGACAGGGGAGGCAGAATACCTGGGGGCTTCAACGGGAAACCTCTAGAAGCTTCTCCCTGACTTCAAAGCACAACTGGGTATAAATACTGGACCTTAGACCTCCTGCTTTGCTGTGCTGACCTGCTGCCTGCTGCCCCATTGCCTGGGTGAGAATAACTGGAACTGAATCTCTTGAACCCAGAGTGACTCATGGAGATAGTTACTTGACCTCCTGATCTGAGGACTCAGGGACATAACAGGCTTCCAACAACCTTGCATCCGCATCTAGATTCTACCATCTGTGAGTCTACCCTGCTAAGTGGTTGGACCCTAGACCTAGACCTTTGGAAGTGAAATGAAGGTGTTTTGCTAGCCTCTGAGGATCCAGTAGAACCAACGCCTCTCTGCTGCTGCATGGATTGGGGCACGCAACTCTTCAGAAGCTATGCATCGCCCCAACTGGTCACTGCATCGATGGGATCCTCAATGACAATGCCGACTCCTGCTTTGCAGCCATGCTGCATCTAGTAACTCGCACATCGCTAGGGCTGTGTGAACCGTCCTTTACAAGGATCCACACAACACTGTACAAACCAAGATTTAAGAGATCACTGTAGCTGGCCCACTCTCCATTGCGGTTGGCCTGAACTTGTGACTTTGTCCTGGTTCCCTGCGAACAAATACCCACAGTTGGCGCTTTACACCTTTATGTGCTATTTTAACTGAAAACGTTAAAATTAAATATCTCCGGTTCCATTAATTGTTTTTTTGTTGTTATATATTGCTAATACTGCTGTGGGGTCCTCTCGCGGTGTGATTTCATTGGGTTACTGTTTGAAGTATTGCACAAATACTTTACACATTGCCTCTGAGTTACGCTTGATTGCTTTATACATTGCCTCTGAGTTAAGCTTGATTGCTTTTTGCCAAGCTACCCAAGGGTTGAGCCCATTTTCATTTAGGGTTTGCTTGTGACTTCACACTGAGAAGAATTGTGGGTCCTGCTTGAGAAGGGTATCACCTCCGTCAACCAGTAACCCAATTTCTTCCACTGGTGTTCAGCAGCTAGGATTTGGACATGTGTACAGTGCCTCACAAAAATCTTGTGTTACAGTATTACCCCACATAAATAATCTAAGATCATTCAAGTTTAAAGTCTCCTTGATTGGCTTCATTTTATGTTTTCAAACTCTTCCTCTTCTGTCTGAAACCCCACATGCAAGGATGGAATTCCAGCTGGCCAACTTGGATATATACCCTGAGGCTCAGCTCAAGGAGTTCTGCAGGGAGAGGGGACTTCATGCCAGCAGCACCACCAGTAAGGCAGAGTTGAAAAAGACCATAATTCAATGGTTAAAACCACAGAAGGCGATCGGGTGATGGAAGGACAAAGAGAAGGCCTCCCTGAGATCCAGCCTTCAACTGAGGGGGATGAATTGGCCCCTGAAGTGGAGCCCCGAGCCAGGGCAGGGATTAGTGTATTTTCCCACAACTTCTCCTGAGAGAAACTGGTGAAAAGGAGGTAGGAGTGAGAGTTCAAGCTGGACATGGCCAAACCCCAGAAGAGACTGGCCATGGATGATAAACTAGCTTTAGAGCGTTTGGCTAATGAAATGGAGCCTTAAGAAGCTGGAACTGAATGACAGCAACATTTCCTGCAGCATTGATGGCAGCATACCATGCAGTATCTGGATGAGACAAAGAGGTCCGCATCACCAAGGATTTGGTGCACAGTTATGTGGGGGCAGACAACATTGGCAAATGGTTTTCTGCCTAGGAGGTAGCCCAGGGGATTCACAAATTCCCAGGGGAGCATGGGGTGGAAAGACATGCCTACAGTGGGGTGTGACACATTTCATACTTTAGAGATTGGGGACCACACCAGGTACACCCCCAAGAAAGCCATCTTGATTCCAATGTTTTCACTGACCTGTGAAAAGTACAGAAAGAGGTTCAGGAATAGTCAGAAGCTCCCCAACCAGCCCTGGGTGGATTTCGTGGACTACTTTATCAAGGCATTGAATGTTTGGGTGCAGGCAGTAAAGTTAATGACTACAGTGGGTTGTACAGTCTAATCATGAGAGAGCACATGCTCAGTATTTGTTTTCCAGAGCTGCATCAACACCTTGTCGACAGTAAGCTGACTGACCCTAGGAAGCTTGCTGAGGGAGTGGATCTCTTGGCCAGTACCCAAGTGTCCAAAAAGGTATTTGAGGACATGCCCCAAGAGTGGTCAGAGGTCCCACCAGAAGCCACCTTTGTGCTATGCAAGGGGTGCAAGGGTGACGCAAAGCCTAAGTCAGATTTATCTAGCTCTGCAATCCCACCTTGTGTTGCCATGCATGGCTTGATAAATCCAGAGGAAAGCAATGCAGGTCAAATCCCCACGGAGGCATTACATGGTTGAAGCAAGTGTGTTCCCACCCATCCACCCATAGATTTTGGTGCATTCCTAGAATTACAAATGTGGGTAAACCTGGGAATGCGTCAAAATGCTACGCCTCCCCAGGCGAGGCGTAACAGGAAGAAATATGTTTATTTCTCATTGTTTTTATTCCTCTTTTCATGTGTGCTGCAATCTGTAGCACACATACAAAGAGAAAAAAGCCTCAGAGAATTGTTTTTCTGCACAAAAACAATACTGTCTGCAATGCAGGCACTATTGCACTATGGCACAAGGGAGCCTGCATTGGTGCTAGGCAGTCAAAAAGGCACCAGTGTAAGAAAAGAACAGGAATGCATCATATTGTGCAAAATACAGCACTGCCATGTAGTTCCTAAAAATATATAGGATCTACGTGTTTATTGGACAACATAAACTAAGGGCTTGGTGCTGAGACTGGTTTCGGGCACCCCCACAGGATATGTTGGCCTATAGACCAGCTAGCTCACAGTGCCACCATAAGCCCCCTAATCTTACCAAGGAGCAAACAGTTTCTTCCACCATCGAACATGACAACCCATGACCCTTCAGGGATCGTGGAAACAGTACCGTGTTTTTCACTTAGTCAATCGTGCTCACTTAGTCTCAGAGAGATACACAGGATAAACGTTGGGGACATTTTTCAATAAGCATTTATTGAACTAGGGCCATTCTAGTATAATATATATGTGCTGCAAAAATCAGTAGACAGAAGCAAATGTAAGAGATTACAAGCACAAAAGCTTGAACAGTATATATATTTCTCTGATGGTGCTAAAGCAATGAATATATTCAGGCATATGTAAAATAGTAATCTTTGCATACTCCTACCATTTGGACCCTACCTAAGTATATCTAGCATGTATGTGGGTGTGAAGTCAAGAGTCCCTTAGGAAAGATAAAACCCCATTACCTGATAGGAGAGAATGAAGGACCCCATCTTGGTCAAGAGTTGGACACCCCTCAAGGGATGTCAGACCACTGCGTGTTGTCGCTTCAGCATGCAGGGACCTCCTTGTTAATGTCAGCGTAGAAGCGTGTCCTCGAACTACCTAGTGAAGGTGTGGTTACCAAAAAGGTGGCCTCTGGGTTCTATTACAATCAATATGTTGTGATGACGATTATGTAGATGAGCCTAAATCAATAATTGTAATTATGCAAAGTAGCCCTGTCGCCCGAGGGTGACTATAGCGATGACTTTTATAGAGCATGTTAATGCAGTTGCGTACGCCATGTGCAGGGAATTTAAGACATGATGCTAAGAATCTTCATACATAATAAATGAGGCTAGTTACAAGGAAACCAATCTATATTTATTCAGCACATAACTGGAAAAAAGGTCATTGCCAGAACCGTTATGCAGAGCAAGGTAGGACAAATGTAGGTAAAAGGTAGCTTTGCTACATAGGCCTAGGTTAGGAAACATAACAGAACATTCCTGCTCTTTCCTTTTCATGAAGCACAGTAACGTGAAGAAAGGTGGCTTTCTGAGCTAAACTGTGTGAAAGCTACATAAATATGCCCCTAAATATTAGGAGTGCATAGCCGGGAGAAACAAAAAGCCAGGATTTAAAATGTGACAGTGCTTGGGGTTGTCTGTAATTCATTACTACACAAAGAACCCCTTTTTAGCAGCATTATAAAAAAACTGAGAAAGAAAACAATAAGGATTTAAACCCATTCCTTACAGTTTACAAGAAGCTCGTTGATGCTGTTTCATAGCTCACTGTTCTATATTGGAAGCATTGCAGTTTATGAGCTGCAAGTGATAAAAGGATCTGTGTGAAAAGCAAAAACCCACGCATCTATACATTAGGCCTTGGTGGTAAATTCCGCTCTCCTCGTGGAATTTGCGGAATTTTGCCAATTCCACGGAAAAAGCAGAATTGCCGAAAATTCTGAGATCCGCGGCGTAGCGGATTTTTTCCCTTGTCCACGCTTTCAAAATGTGTGTTCGCACACACGAGTATGACTTACCTGGATACCTGCGTTCGCTGTCGAGTTTTCCTATCCGTTTGCGTGTGCCACGAGATTTTGGTAGCCAGAAGCGCGATCTTGCGAGAGTGTGCGATCGCGAACATGTCATTTGGATGCACCATCGAACATCTGGCTTCGCAAACAGGAAACACGCATCACGAGCGGGGCGGAACAAGTGAAGCAAGATGGCAGCAATAATTGTCGACCGCATGGGCAAAGGTGCAAGATATTTCCCCATTAGCACGCAAACAGCATCCCCGAACAGGAAAAACGCATCAGGAACGGGTGGAACAAGCAATTCCAAGTGCTCGCGGGATTCTGCATAGCTCACGGAGATTTTTTACCATTTCGCAAAACTTTGCGTAAAGCGACTACGCAAATTCTGCCCACCCCTACAATTTATTTATATTTATTTATTTCTTTTTTTTAAGTAGTGCGACAAAGACCCAGAAATGGCTATCAGAGCGCTTCACATATACATAGAATTGTTGCATTAAACAGTACCAGAGCGGATCAAATATATTGATATAGCATTGAAGGTTTAAACACTGCAATAGAAACCAATAAATGTAGTTACCTCGATGGAGATGTGAGGCAAGGAGAGAAAAGAAATTGAGAATAACATTTCTAGAATCACTAATACAATTAGAGTAGCCTATGTTACAGCTTGTCATACATTTGGGCTTGTCCTGGGTATTCTCAGTGTGACAGTAGGGGAAGCAGAAGTTTCTGTGCAAGTATAAACCATTGTGATGCGCCTAGTGAAAGAGTGAGGAACTTCAACTAGAGTCTGGTAATGGATGAGCTTACATAAAGAGATACACTGCAGGCTTGGGTGGGTAGAGTGATTGTCTGAATGAGGCTTCTAGGACATGTAATGAGCAGATTACTGTGGATTAAGGGAGTAATTTGCTCATTAGGAAGGATTTAGCGTTTTTTTTTAATGTAGAAGTAGAAGAGATTTTCCTGATGCCTGGTGAGGAGCGAGTTCCATATTCGAGGTGCAGCTCCGGAGTAGGCTCTGTTGTATACTTTTTTTCTTACAGAAGAGTGGAGGTTTTAGAAGAAGAGCGCTGGCGCTCCATGAGAGCCTGCTTCCTCCAGAAATTGAAATTTTCTGCACTAGGTACAGTGGGGTTTTGTGATAGATTGCCTTAAGCGTTATGCAGGCCATCTTTAGTTGGATTGTTGCTTCATGAGGCTGCCAGTTGAGAGCTTTCAGATGAGGGGTGATGTGGTCACATTTTTTTGACACATTTAAGAGTCTCCCAGCTGCATTAAGACAGGCTTTAAGCGGAGCTGTTGAGACTTGGGTAGTCCTGATATTCATATTCAAGTCTGAAGATGACTAATGACTGAACAGCAGTTTTGAGGGGTTCGATATACCGTTTCATTTTTCTAAGGTGGCTGAGGTGAAAACAGACATTTTTAGCCATCAGGTTGATGTGTGATTGCATATTAAGGTTCTTTTCTAGAATGATTCCTAGCGACTTGGTGGAGTCCACCAGGGCTGGAGTACAGTTTAGTGCAGTGATTAGCTTAGTCCAATCTTTCCTAACTGTGGATTTGTTTTTGGAGGGGGGGAGATTAGAAGGAATTTGGTTTTTTGAGAGTTTAGTTTAAGGAGATTGTTTGTTAGCCAGTGGACGGTCTTTTTTAATGCTTGGTTTATCATCTTAATTTATTCCATAGAAGTGATCTTGATATATAGCTGAGTGTCGTCCACATACATATGGAAGGAGATGTTAGCCTGCTGTAGTATTACGGTTAAGGGTTTGATATAGAGATTAAATAATGATGAGATAGTGCTGGACCTTGTGGTACTCCTAGTAGTTTAGTGGATGGTGTGGATAGATTTCGATTCACCAGGAATCTTTACGTTCTGTTGTCTGAGAAGGATTTAAACCATTTTTGGACCGTTCCCAATAAACCTATCCTGTTATTCAGTCTCTTGAGAATTTTTCCATGGTTAACAGTGTCAAACGCAGATGAGAGGTCAAGTAGTATAAGCAGACATGCTGGTAGGGTGTCATCCACAATATGTAAGATAGCTGTTTCGGTGCTGCTCCCGGGTCTGAAGCCTCATTGGCAGGAGTCAAGCAGCTTGAATTCCATAATGTGTTGGTTAAGTTGTCGTTGAACAAATTTTTCTATTACTTTGGCTAACATGGGAATGTTAGTTGTTGGTCGGAAAATGTTTGGGTTGGAAGGGTTGTCTGTAGGTATGTTTCTTTAGGATGGGCATGACTTGCCCGGTTTTTGGGCAGTCCGGAATGGATCCTTGAGAGGATGATGCATTGATTATCTTGATCCACATGGGGATGATAGTATGGTTGAAAGCTGTCAGGCAACTCGACGGGAGGGGGTAGGTGTAGTGGTTGTTTGGTTTTATAGACAATAGGATTTTGGTGATGTCTCTATGGTCAAAAAGTTTTAAGGAGGACCAGTAGGCTTTATTTTTGGATCTTGACAGAGTAAGTTGAGTTGAGTTGGATAAATGATTGGAAAATTTTTAGGGGAAGCGGGGTTATCAGCTGCAGTCTTGAGTTCCTTCTCCTGGGAGGTGGCTTTAGCAATAAAGAAGGAGGAGAATTCTTCGCTGCTTAAATGAGATTTTGATGTCAAGGGTGCGGATTTGGCAAGTTTGTTTGATTGCTGTTTTAGTGTTTTGAATAATTTCCTAGTCTGTTTTTGGCGTTGTCAAGTTCTGATCTGAAGAAGTCTTTTCTAGATTTTAGGATACTTTTGTTGTAGGAGTTTCTGGACTTTCTTAGCAGTCTTAAGTGAGGGGATGAAGGATGTTGTCTCTATTGTCGTTCAGTTTGTCTCAGTTTGCGTCTTTCTTCGTTGAGAGAACCATTAAACCAAGGGTTTTTTGTTTTTGTCTGATATCCTTTTGAGTTTTGGCGGGGCTAGAGCATCAATCATTTTTGTCTTTGTGGAATTGTAGTGTTCTGTGAGCTCGTTGACATTCTTCATATTGGTGGGAGGGAGAAGTTATTTCTTGTATTGTGTTGTTATTAATTCAACTTTAGGATTTTTGTGTCACAAACCCATTGTTTAGGTTTGGTAGATTGTGAGGTCGGTTTCTTTCTTGTAGGGGATATTTAGATGGTGATAATATGATGGTCCGACCAATTGCAGGGGTTGATTTGGATTGTATCAATATTTTTTTCTTTGAAGATGATCCAGTCTAGTGTTGCACCTTTATTGTGGGTAGGAAGGGTGAAATCCCCAATGAAAATATAATTGGAATGTGAGGCAGAGTTCGTTGTAATGATTTCTATTAGTTGGTCAATCAATAGGGCGTTTTTGCCTGGGCAGTGGTAAAATACATGTAGTTTGCAGATCTGGTTATCAGTGGATTTTAAAGAGATCCCAAGGTATTCACAAGATTCGAGGAGGTCGGAGTGAATTATAGTAATATAGATGTCAGCTCAATGGATACAGGCAATGCCTCCACCCATTTTGTGTGGTCTGTCTAGCTTAACAATGTTGTAGTCAGGAGGCACAAGAAGGTCTAAGCAAGGGGAAAAAGATTCCATAAGCCACGATTCCATCAGGATGGTTAGATCAACTTCTCGGCTAAAAATTATGTCAGCGATGTCAGCAGTGTGCTTCATTGAGTAGAAGGCAGGAGATTGGTTTTGATTAGTTATCCCTGTTAGTTTCATGTATTTCGGGGGTAAATGTTACTTTTTTTAGGGTATTAGGGTTAACCTTTCTGTTTTTTGGGTGAGTTGTTCTGTTTGCATTGATTGGGAGTGAGCTAATTGCATGTTTAACCATCATGGGGGGGGGATTGGTGGAGATTCATTAGATAGTAACAGGGACTGCATTTCCAAATCTGTCAGGTATCGATGGTGTTTGCAGGTTCGGAGATGGCAATAGGATAGAGGCAGGGGAATAGTATTTGGCTTGCTGTGGTTTGAGAGAGTAGGGCCTAGATGTATCAAGCAGTTTGCGATTCGTTAAGGCCGAAATTCGCAGAATTTCGGCCTTAACGAATCGCAAACTGACATTTTGCATCTTTTGGGATGTATGTGAAATTAGCAAAATAAGGAATCACAAAAAATTGCGATTCCTTATTTTGCTTAAGCATTTAAGGAATCGCAATTTTGCGATTCCTTAAATGCCATGTATGAAGCTTTTTTAGTTTGCGAATTCAGGTTAAGCAATCGCAAATTAACACAAACTTGAGGTTCGTGTTAATTTGCGAAATCCTTTCAAAAACCAAAATGTGGCAATTTTGAGGGTGGCATGTGACACACATACATGCCCATAGGGCATGTATGTGCGCCATAGGCACACACATGTAAGTTTCAGGGGTGCAGCAGGGTGTCCATGAGACACCCCTGCACCCTTGCAATAATTCTCAAATTGCGATTAGCAAATAGCGAATTCGCAATTTGAGAATTATTTCGCAATCATTCCTATGGGCCTCCTGGCCCATAGGAATGAATGGGAAATTATTCCTTATTTGCGAATTCGCAACGTGCGAATTCGCAAATTAGGAATACTAAGGAATCGCAAAAAAATAGCAATTTAAAACATACATCCCATTTTGCGATTTCTTAATAGCGATTCGGTAAAAATCGCTATTAAGAAATCGCAAATAGGAACGATGATACATCTAGGCCTAGATTTTTGAAAATGGTTGATTTTAGAGAGATCATTTTCTGAGATGAATAAAAGGTTCTTAATTTCTGAAATGGCGTTTTGCAAGTTTAGATAGATCCTATCAGTTTGGGTTCTGAGTGTTTCTAGTTCTACAAAGAATAAAGGGAATGGTTGGAGCAAAGTGCTGGGAGGTCTGGAGGTAGGAATGCTAGATTGGTTGACATTGTATGAGAGGATCTGGTAGAAGTTCCATCTGACCTGTTTGGATTTTATAAAGGGAATTACTTCGGATTTATTTTGGGGTTACAATTTAGTCTTTGGTTGTCCTGGGCAGTGTTAGATGGTACCAAAATGACGGCATTTTGAGATGTTGAATTAGTAGTGTTCAGTGATACAAGAGGTAGAGCTGGGTGTCTAGGTTTTTTCCTTTTAGCTATCTGAAGCCTGTCACTGTGGGATCCCAGTGGTAACCATGGTGGATTGAGGGGGGTAGAGCAGGTCCTTGAGATGAGACTGGGAGCCGTGATGGTAATGGATATGGGGGTGATTTGGGAGCTAAGAGAAGGGAGTTGCTGTCCTTAGTTTCATGGATTCTGGTCGTAAGCGTAGGTTGTTGCAGCTCCTAAGAGCATATACATTCTATTGTGTCGAGGTGACGATCGGATTGAGGGTCAGATTGCGAGAAAAGTCTTGATGGTGTGCGGGATATGATTTGTTGGATACACGTTTTTTTACGGTGGCAAAATAGTAGTCGAATAGCTTGAGGTCCTTATTTGTTGCTTGGATAAGAACTGTGCCCCTTTTGTAGGAGGTAATATTCAGAGTTTCTCTGAGATTATGTGAAGGTACTGTTATAATCCTGGAACCGTATGGAATGGTTTTCTTTTCCCTAATGTATAGCTGATTAGTGAAGGTAGTACGCCATTTTGAATTTTTTCTGGTGAAAAATATAAGATCTTTAATAACGGTGCCTTTTCTTATGTTGAAAGAAGGGTCTAAGAACTGAATCTCTAGGTTGTTTCTGAGAAGGGTGTGTTTAAAATTTCTGGGTGCATTTTTAGAGAGGTTAGAGGGGTTAAGAATAGAGAAGGAGTTACTTCCAGTTGGATTCATATTTAGTCTTGTCATGTAGTTGATGAGAGTTGTGATCTGGAACTATTCTAATGGACCTTCGCTGCCTTAGGATCAGCATATTAGGAAGCAGGGCAGGGCCAGTTATGTCAGATCAGTTTAGAATCAATTCGATGTGGCTGCTATAAGCAGGTAGTTACATTTTGTATTTATTTTAAATTTATTTTTTACCTACTTAAAAATCTGTGATCTGCATGTTACACAATGTGCTTTGCAGGAGACACATTAAACCTCTATGCAAAATTATGAGTTAAAACTGTAACTAGATAAAACACAGATCTCTCCAGTAACCACAAGAGTTATCTTACAATTATTATTATCTCCTGAGATTTGCTGGACACACAAAGATTTCTTCAGAAGGTGCCTTAACCCCTTCGCAGCTGAGCACATTTCCATGTTGTGCTGGGGGGCAGGGGGGCGCGCACAGCGCCCCTGTGCTCATGACGAGGTCAGGTCGTAATGAGCCACGGTGGTCATGTGCTCATGACGAGCTGAGCTCTCCCGCCGTCTTCTCTTCGATCTACCTTCATCCTTCATCTTTCTGGTTTTGTTTGTTTCGGTGTCTCTTTCCTGGTATCTTTGGTTCTTGCAATAGTGTGCAATTCTTCTGATACGTATCCTGCTTTGATCCGCACTCCAACATCAGCTTTCCTGATGATTTCTTTTAGCGACCAATGCCCTTGAAGGATCTTGTGTTTCGTGTTAGAGTCTGAACAGCCTTTGATTACCCGAAGCGAACTGCTTCCTCATTTGTAAATGTGCTGCACTGGCAACCGTTTACCAGACTTTGCAGCCAGGTGATGAAGTTTGGCAATGGTTCTCCTGGTTCCTGCCGTGCTGTGTTGAAGGCGATGCGATCATGATCCACATCTGCCTGTGCATGGAAATGTGCATGTAACTTCTCTTGGAGTCTTTCATAGGTCTCTGTGTCCTTTTCAGAAAATGTGTTGATTAGACGTCGGCCTTCATGACCCACCAGCTGGAGGAGTAGCCTCAGACAATTTCTATCCCTTCGTTCACCGATTGCGTCGAGAAAATCATTCAGTGATTGCAGCCACCGGTTCCATTTGTGTCACTGGGGGTGGTACTCCAAGGCAGGGATTGGACCATTTTGTTGCTTTCCTCACCTCCATGAGGGAAGGAGATTCTGATCTCCTTTACTTTACTCCTTTACTTTGCTTCTCGTCTTCTTTGCTGACTCTCTTTAGCCGAGATCCTTGGTCTAGTTGCTTCTTTGGGGATTGATAGGCTTCGCAACTATCTCGGTATGCACCAGTGAATGACAGCTTGAATTTCATGAGTTCAGAATGGCCACCACTCAGCTATGCTATGCGTGACTCTTGGCTCGCTTTCTTTTGAGTCGCATGCTAGCTGCAGTCGGGTAGTGATTCTTCCGCGAGGGCGCCTGGAACATTTGACAGCTTGTTTGCTCATGCATCACTTTTCCGGACGAGTGCAGGTTATCCAATCACTTTGTTGATGGGAGAAGGCTCCCTTGGCATTCATCTACCCATGCTTCTGAATCATTTGTTTTCTTCGCTTTTGTTACTTTTACTTGTCTGTCTTCACGTGGTGCTTAACGCTTAGTCTGGCACTTGTCTTTGCTCGTGCTCATTGCATTCGGGATCGGCATGTGATTGGTGCATTTAGGATGTGCACTTGCTTGTGCTCGCTGACTTCAGAACCTGTGTTCATCCGGGCTTGTTTATATTCTTTTCTGGGCCTTCCGTAATTCCGCCCTCTTCAGGTTCTTCAGTAATTCTGCCCTCTTTGGGGTCTCCTGCAGTACTGCCCTCTTCGGGGTCTTCTGCACTTCTGCCCTCTTCGGGGTCTTCTGCAGGACTGCCCTCTTTGGGGTCTTCAGCAATTCTGCTCTCTTCAGGGTCTTCTGCACCTCTGCCCTATTCGGGGTCTTCTGCAGGACTGCCCTCTTCGGGTTCTTCTCTGGGTCTTCTGCAGTTCTGCCCTCCTCGGTGTCTTCTGCAGGACTGCCTTCTTCGGGTTCTTCTGCAAGACTGCCCTCTTTGGGGTCTTCAGCAATTCTGCACTCTTCAGTTTGTGCTCAACATTGTCTTTATCTGTCTCTTGCATTAGCTGGCGCTTGGTCTCTTGCACATCTTGCGTTTGCTTGTCTTTGCCAATGTTTGTTTGGTCTTTGCCAACACTTGTTTTGCATTTACCAGTGCTTGTCTGCTTGTCTATTGCCTTTGCCAATGCTTGTTTGGTCTTTGCCAATGCTCGTTTGGTCTTTGCCAATGCTTGTTCGTTTGATGCTTGCTTTTGCGAATGCATGTTTTGCATTTAGCAGTGCTTGTTTGCATCTCTCAATGCTTGTTTGCTTGTTTCTGGCATTTGCCAATGCTTATTGGGTCGTTGCCAATGCTTGTTTGTTTGCTTCTTATTTTGCCAATGCTTGTTTTGAATCTAGCAATGCTTGTTTGCCTTCCTGGTGGTTTTGCCAGTGCTTATTTTGCATGCCTCAATGCTTTTTTCTTAATATCTGACACTGCCTGACTTTAAGATGGCCGCTTGCAATCCTCACATAGGGGATGTCCTGATAGCTGCCTGATGCCAAGATGGCCGCAGTCCCTGAACTCCCAGCTCACACGAGACTTCAATCTCCATTCATTCTCTCAGGGCTGATTCTTTCCAGGACTCACCGGCAGCCGGTTTTGGAGGCGGTGGGGCTTCTCTACGGCCTCTCACTTTTCTGCGTCGCTGCAGCATTCAGGTAAGATCGGGGTGGGCTCCCGACTTACTTTCTCCAGTCGCGCTCTCGATCGGTGACCGCGTGCCAAGTCTCACGCATCCGGGGTGAGCTCCCGATTTTTTGGGTCAAATAGCGCTCGGTTTCAGGGCACTTTCACGAGGCTTTTGACAGTGCCTCAGACACCTCTCACAGTGCCTCAGACGCCTCTCAGTCACCGGAGCAGCAGGCAGGATCGGGGTAGGCTCCCGATTTCTTCTCCACGAGTGCATGCCGTTTTACACGCATCGGGGTGAGCACCTTTTTGGCGCGCACCAGCGTTTTACATCAAACGCTCCCAGCGCTCGATGGCGCTTCTACCTCGGGGCTCTACGCGACCAGCCGATCGCGGAGCAGGGGTGAATACCGCTGGCCTCTTGGTCTGGGCTGGCCTCAATGAAGACACACATTTCTTCAGCAGCCTTTTCCTCTTTCTGCGCTGCAAGGGACGGGACGCTTCTTCGTGGGGTTCTAGGGATGGCAGACTGCATCATCCCACCCTCGTCGCCAGCTGTTGTGTCTTTGTATCAATAACGACAAACACTAATCATATTTAACAAGAGCTTTATTCTGTGCTTCTTGCTATGTCCCTGTCTCTGCTCTAACTGCCCTTTCCTTCCCAGTCTCCTCCTCTTCCCTTCACCCACTAACTCCGCCCACCCAGCTACTAGACTGCTCACGACATCACAGGCTTCCTTTTTTGTAGGACTTTGGTTTGGTTTTTGCTTCTTTTTTAGTGGGATTGGGCTTGTTTTAAGCCTCTTCATGTGTCATCGGGGGTGGTACTCAGTAGCAGGGGCCTCCTTCCATAAAGCAGCCATGTTGGCCGAGGTATTGGAGCACTGTTGAAGCCTCTCACTCATTTTTCTCCTCACTTTCCTTATGTCTTATCTGCTGAGCCAGTGATAGCATTTACACTGTAATGGAGCCCTCCATGGCAGTTCTAATCCGTCCCTTTCCCCTAATTATTGCAGTTGTATCTTTCTAGCAGATGGGTTTTGTCAATGCCCGCAGTCAGACCAAGACTTTCCTGGGCTGGTAATTGTCTATGTTGCATCTGCATTATCTTCCACAGAGGGTCTGTGTAAGGAATAAACAGCACTGTAGAATATTACAACTCCATTGCAAAAAACTGTAGCTGATTCAGTAAAAAAAAAATATATATAGCAAACCAAAAAAAAGCACATAGATAAAACACATTGTCATTATTGTTTCTATGTGTGTGCTGTAGAAAGTGATTTTGAAGGGCATTTTGTTAAACTTTGGATAGGACTAGCTGAATAGTGCTTACTATTTGATTTTATTAGATCAGTGGGGACGGCACCACATATAACAGGAAGACTTGCAATGGAAAACATTGCTCCAGTAATGCGTTCGCATTGGCATAGTAAAGCTGAGCACACAATATTGGAGGCGCCTTTATAATTATTGATGACAGAGCGTATTTTCATTAAAAATGATTTGTGCACAATTACAGTGTTTGTGGTTAATGTATTTTGTGTTTACACAAAAATCTCAAATACATTCCTAACAAGTTCATAGTACAATCGCACCTCGCCGGAAGGACACAGAGAGTCCGCCTCCCCCGTTCAGATCAGAAGCCACCGAAGTCATCTGCGGTGTTCCTCAAGGCTCCTCGCTCAGCCCCACCCTCTTCAATGTCTACATGAGCCCCCTCGCTGCCATCGCACGCCAACACAACTTCAACATCATCTCTTACGCCAACGACACCCAGCTGATCCTCTCCCTCACCAACGACCCCGCCACCGCCAGAGCCAACCTACTCGAAGGGATGAAAGACGTCGCCGAGTGGATGAAGAACAGCCGCCTGAAACTGAACTCAGACAAGACGGAAGTCCTGATCCTGGGCTCGTCACCCTCCGCCTGGGACGATTCCTGCTGGTCCCCCGCCCTGGGCAGTGCACCCATACCGACAGACCACACAGGCAACCTGGGCTTCATCGGGACTCCTCCCTCTCCATGACCAGACAAGTCAACGCTGTCTCCTCATCGTGCTTCAACATCCTGCGCATGCTACGTAAGATCTTCCGGTGGATCCCCACCGAGACCAGGAAGACGGTCACCCAGGCCCTCATCACCAGCCGACTGGACTACGGCAACTCCCTCTACGCCGGAACTACTGCCAAACTCCAGAAGAGACTCCAGCGGAACCAGAACGCCTCAGCAAGACTCATCCTCGACATCCCCCGACACAGCCACGTCTCCGGACACCTGAGAGACCTGCATTGGCTCCCGGTCAACAAGAGAATCACGTTCCGACTCCTCACCCACGCACACAAAGCCCTACACAACCAGGGCCCAAGATACCTCAACAACCACCTCAGCTTCTACACTCCCACACGCCAGCTCCGCTCGACCAACCACGCCCTCGCCGCCGTCCCCCGCATCCGAAGGGCCACCACAGAAGGAAGGTCCTTCTCCTACCTGGCCGCCAAGACGTGGAACTCCCTCCCGACCCACCTCCTCCGGACTCAAGACCACCTCGCCTTCAGGAAGCAGCTCAAGACCTGGCTGTTCGAGCAGTAGCGGACCCCCTCGCCCACCCCCCCCAAGCGCCTTGAACCCCCCGGGTGAGTAACGCGCTATATAAATGCTTTGATTGATTGATTGATACATAAATCTGCGAAAAAATAAACATTTACAAACAATAGAGCAAGAATGATTATAAGGACCTTGACTCTGGCACAGGGCTTATTAACTAGTAAACGAGCCTCCTATCCCACTAATATTTTCTTTGGTTATGGTGTTTGAAAATGCCCATGTCAAATAGCAGCATACACTTTATGTTTAAAACACTAAAGGGCCTTTTGTAGAGCAAATACTGCTAAAACTGCAAATGTTAATACTCGAAACCTCAGCTCAATATCCTGTTATTGTGATCAAATCACTTTTTTATCCAGGTTCCTAAAATAGGAAAATATGTTATATTGTTGCTGAAATTGCATTTCAGCCTTGACGTCACCATAACATACAGTGATCTTTTGCAAATCACACAGTTTAAGCCATATTCACTGTCGATTCTTCAAGGACTTTGAACTTATAATATTAAAACTCTACTCACAAAAAACAGACAGGGATACTTAATACCCATTGCCTTCTATATTACCTCATACTGTTAGAAGCTGTCTGCCTTTTTAGGTACATGAATAACAAGCATTTGCAATGCAATAAGTCTTGCATTTAAGAAAGATTGAGCTGTTGGCATTGTAAATGACAATGCCGATAGTTTAAACTCTTGCAAATGTGAGACCTATTGCATTGCAAATGCTATTTTTGGAAAAACGCCCCATGACGCACTTTCACGTTAATGGCCAGGCTCATCTAAAGAAAGGTGCCTGGCCGCCATTAAAGTCAAAGCGTGGTATGGGCGCTTTAACAAAAAAAAACATTTGTTTGTTAACTTGACAAACAAAGGCTTTTTTTTTTGTAAAATTGCCCCATGCCGCCGTTTCACTTTAATAGTGGCCGCACACCTTTCTTTAAATGAGCTGTGTCCAAAGAAATGGGGTTGGCCGACATTAAAGTGAAAGCGCCATATTGGGCGCTTGTAAACCAAAAATGGAATAGTAAGAAAAAAAAACATGCAGCCACGTTTGGGCCGCAAACAAACTAAAGGCATGGCCATCACGGTATCAGGGTGTCGTGCCGTTTTGTGAAAGAAAAATAGCATTGGGTGAGAGTGTGTCCTGTTATCAAGTCATTTAATCAAATAGGGCCGGATGTAGGTCGGTCAGTAACGGCCGAAAATCGGTATTTTCGGCCGTTACTGACCGAGATTCACAAAATGGTATGTAGGGCCACATATTTTACAGATTCGGTAAATTTACCGATCGGTAAATTTACTGAATCTGTAAAATACCGATTCGGTATTTTTACCGATTCGGTAACAATGAGATGTAGGTGGGACTCTTCTGAGTCCCACAAGCCTTACAGAATCGGTATTTTACCATGAAATCCAACTTCATGGTAAAATACCGATTCCGGTGTGCATGCACACCTGTGCCATATGACAGGCAGACCTGCCCTTAGGGCAGGTATGCCTGCCACATGGCCCCCAAATCTTTTTTGGGGGTGCTAGAGGGTGTCAAAGTGACACCCCCTGCACCCTTGTCAAAATCGGTATTTACCGATTCGGTAAATACCGACCGGTAATGCCCCATTCATTCCTATGGGCTTCAAAGCCCATAGGAATGAATGGGGCATTACCGGTCGGTATTTACCGAATCGGTAAATACAGATATTTACCGATTCGGTAAAAGGAACATCTGGATGTTCCTACATATCCACCCCTAAGATTTTCCGATTTTTAATTACCGAATCGGTAGAATTCGGTAATTAAAATTCGGTAAATCTATTTTACCTACATCTGGGCCATAGTGCTTGGAGGCTGTAATTAGAGCTTATCGAGCAACAACACATGTAACAGGGGGATGTCCTGATGAGAGGTTACAAAATGAGACAGAGCGTTACTAAGGAGAGACTACTAAGCCTGTTGATCAAGGAAAATCCACAGTTTACATAGGACAATGACACGAGCCAATGAAAAATATGAGTGGAGAGTGGGCGGAGCATGCCTCTTAGAGCCTAGCATACGCTGCCCAGGCTCATTCTAATAAATGGATTTGGATACTATAACACGATATTAAACGGAGACGATAATTCTAACCTGGTTTCCAATGTTATATTTTATAGCTCCAGTCGTACTTGCTCTGCAAATGACCCTTTATATTTTAAACATAAAGTTTACGCTGGCATATGTTATGGCCATTTTTACATTTTACATTTAAATAGTTATGACAGTACCTCGGTGAAACTGTTAATAAAACAAACAGCTGTATCTAACTTCCACTGTTTCTAAAAAAAAAATCCCACTACCTCTTTCTCTATCCTTCCTCTCTATACCTTCTCCCTCTGTTTATTAACCAACTCCTTTCTTACCATTTCTCTCCAACTATCCCTCTATCGCATCCCTCTTTTTCTCTTTCTCTCGTTCATTTGCATTATATACCTTATTTCTCTCACAAAATATGTATTTGCTTTCACTAATATACCCAAACAGCTCTACATCTCACTTTCTTTCGTTCTCTCTCTCACTCTTTTCTATCCATGACTGTTCTCTCATAAGTAATTCACCCTCTCAGTTATCTCTCTGTTGTGGTCAAACCACAGTCCCTGAGGCTGCAGTAGCAACACTGCTAGGACTTTTCACCCAACTTGGGGTCTGCCTTGTTTCCACACCAACCCTACCAGCCTCTTCCTCCGCCTCCCCAGATTTGTTAGGTCCTGTTGGATCCTCCATATATTTGGAGTTAAGCTCTGCAGAAGCATTGACGCTCGAAAGCAATATAGCATTTAAAAAATCAGGCCATAAACTTGTGACATGGGTTAAGCATCTGCTGTAAGGCTTTGAGAGTAAACTTCCAGGCGCTGGCTTGAATTCTGGCAGGCCTACAACCATCCCCTGGTCATTGAGAAAAATGATATTTTGCAATCCTAATAAAATTGAATGGGCTAACAGAAAATTTAATTTGTTATGTAGGGTATCAAGATAAACAATATAGCTGTGAAACTGATTAAATCATTACATCTACAGATGTCATTTTTTGTTTTGCTTGAGTCTTTGCTAACTAGACCGTCTAATATCACTCGAGCACTTTCTAAAGGATTACAATCAGTCTAAAAAATCTCTAAATGTTATTAGCTGCAATTTCCCTGTGCAAAGACTGTGAAAATACAGCCATTAAATTCAAACAGGTTATGTCAGTCATCATCATGGCATTCTGGTGAGACAGAGTAAAATTGTGTGTACCAGAGACTCAGAAGCACAACCTCCTTATGGATTATATTTTCATTATTCGTCTAGAAAGAGAACGCGAGAGGAAAGGATCAGTCCACCCCTTGAGGTAAGCATTAAGTAGTTCTACTAATACATACATACAAACTATACCACAACATACGTTCACTCCACATCATACCACATAATTCCAAAAACACACGCACAATGCCACACATCACAAACAGTTCAAAGAACACACAACACAACACAAATCCTGTCCTCAAAATGACAATGAGGTCCATACCGTATAAATGCACTCACCATACATCCACTATATAACACATACACTTACCAGGACCGGAGGGGGGAGGCGAGGAAGCCCCCACTGCAGCTGCCACCGCCAGGAGTCATTTTCTGCTGTGCATAGCGCCGCCGCCCCGGGACTCCATCTCCCGGCAGCCTCAGCGGCGGCGCTGCTCTGACACCTCACGAGAGCGCTAGGAGGCGCCTTTAAACTGCGCTCTGCTCGGCGGAGCGGGGGGACGCTTACCAGGACCGGAGGGGGGAGGCGAGGAAGCCCCTAATGCAGCCGCCACCGCCAGGAGTCATTTTCTGCTGTACATAGCGCCGCCGCCCCGGGACTCCATCTCCCGGCAGCCTCAGCGGCGGCACTGCTCTGACACCTCACGAGAGCACCAGGAGGCGCCTTTAAACTGCGCTCAGCTCGGCGGAGCGGGGGGACACTTACCAGGACCGGAGGGGGGAGGCGAGGAAGCCCCCACTGCAGCCGCCACCGCCAGGAGTCATTTTCTGCTGTGCATAGCGCCGCCGCCCCGGGACTCCATCTCCCGGCAGCCTCAGCGGCGGCACTGCTCTGACACCTCACGAGAGCGCCAGGAGGCGCCTTTAAACTGCGCTCAGCTCCGCATCGCGGGACGCCGGGCGAAGCCCGGGCAAAGGGCGGGCCCTCTACGGCCCTCAGAGGCCAGAGGAGGACGGGACGGGCCACCCCACTTGACCCTTTCCAAGGAGGAGGTATAGACACGTTTTAATTTCTTATCTGTCTTGCACTGTACTGCCTATTGTTGCTTTTGGAGTTCTTTTTTCTATTAACCATGTCCATCTGGGAGGAGCTGAATGCCCTGTGTGGCATCAAGTATGTCCCGGACGCATCAACCCCCCCTATTATGGGTAGAGATGTTGACTATCTAAACGGCACTCCACGGGATGTACCCCTACCTTTCAATAAAGACCAATCTCTAGCCAATACACCGTCCCGGGGTCTAAATTGTAAAAGGAAGCACGATGAGGAAAAAGACAATGAGAACTAATCTAACATTCAAAAATCGTGCTCCATCTCTACACCATCCCCCTCTAACCCAATCACATTAATGACGGATAAAGCTCTGTATAGAACAGACGACCCTGTATCGCCCCTCCAATTGACCTTACTGGCTCAGTTTGAGCAATTGTTAATATCTGCAATATCCCCTCTGGTTACAAAAATTAATGAACTAGGGGACAGGCTTACCAGCATTGAAAAAACACTTAAAAGGAACTCTCTACCAATCAATAAAACTGCTATACCTATTTGCCCTAATCCTCCCATCAACCACGAAAAGTCTAAGCCCATTGCATGCAGGAAAGTCCAAACTCTAGAACTGCCTCTTACTACACCTATTCCAACTGGCCCCAATGTTACATTAAATTCCGCGTTAATACCTCATACAGCGCCCAGGGCCGCTCTAGAAAGAAGGCATCGCATAAATTTACTTCCCGAAGCCGCCCCATACGTGACTGTCCTCTCTGGGGTCCCTGCACTTAGCCAGGGCAAACTCGAAACACACCAGGACCTGCTAAATAAGGTCATTTTCTGGCTAAAGCACAACAGACATTTGCCACCTGACCTAGATGGTGGAATCCTGAGTGTCAGGAGGGTGGGGTGGCTAGGTACGTTGCCCAAAGACATCTCGGGGGACCTGGTGTTAATCCAATTTAAGAATAAGAACATAGTCCCCTACCTACGATTTTGCCAGCCCAATGAAGGAGATGGCCCCCATTTGCATTTGGGACTTGTATGATTTCTATCCGAGCTTTCAACATATTCCGTTACCAAGACAAATGAAAATGAACTATAATTCCTGGAGAGGAGGGGATCTTGTGTACTGAAAAGAAAATGTAGGGAGGGTCAATAGGGCATGTTTAACGACCAGAGCTATTTGTGCCCTAACTACAACTAGCAAAAAAGAAGAAATAGCCTGGTCTAGATGACTGTAGGTGTGCCGTATATAGTCTAGAACCCTGAATCCATTAGTAGCACTAGAGTGATAGCACTGGGCAGGAAAAATTCCCATCAGCCCACCCGTCTGGTGGAGGATCGTCACTTGGGAGATGTATCATCAATCCAGATCTCAACCAATGCACCTATTGACGATGCAGAGATGGATTATGTGATGTAAACTCAGACCACAGTGCTTCACTGGTGATGCTAATGGGGTGCAGTGCAAGTGAAAATTAATATGTGAAAAAAGTGAGGATAAAATTGACTCCTAGGACCAAAAATAAGTTTAATAGGTATGGTACTAAGGTCAAAATTAAAATGCCAAAAATAGTTTTAAATAGTAACTATGTGAAGGCAGAGTTAGTGAAGGTCGACATGTTTCAGCTAGATGGACTCTCTGATCCAAGCTTTCTTCAGGACTAAGTGAAAAATGCGACTGCAAAAACAAAAAAGTGACTATGTACACTATATATTGGATAAATCCTACCAGCTCCTCTGAGCCCAGATATATACTGGTGGTACTCCAAGTCTTGTATTGTCTCCTGAAGTGGGAAAAAGAGAAAAGTGTACAACAGAAAAAAGGTTAGTGTCTAACGGTATCAAGGATACAAGAAACAAACACTAAGCACACAAACAGTGCGGTGGAGAAATTGTCTCCCCGCTAACACAGTAAACACTAGGATTTACCGGTTTCAGTGCATCTAAAATCACTAACAGTTTAGACACATATAGACTCACCCAGCGTTGTGTGGGAGTCCGATATTTCTCAATTTAGTAGTAGTAAAGTTAGGAGTCGTAACTTTACTACTACTAAATTGGGAAAAATCCTAATTTTAAGACTTTCGGTATTCACAGAAGGCATTTAGGAGTCCTAAAGTTAGGAGTCCTAACTTTACTACTACTAAATTGAGAAGAATCCTAATTTTAAGACTTTTGGTATTCACAGAAGGCATTTAGGAGTCCTAAAGTTAGCAGTCCTAACTTTACTACTACTAAATTGAGAAAAATCGTAATTTTAGGACTTTCAGTATTCACAGAAGGCATTTAGGAGTCCTAAAGTTAGGAGTCCTAACTTTACTACTACTAAATTGAGAAAAATCCTAATTTTAAGAATTTTGGTATTCACAGAAGGCATTTAGGAGTCCTAAAGTTAGTAGTCCTAACTTCTGTGAATACCGAAATGAGTAAGTTCATTCTGTGAATACCAAAAGTAGTAAGTGCATTCTGTGAATGCCAAAAGTAGTAAGTTCATTCTGTGAATCGGGCCCTATATCTCTAGAGTCGTGGAAACAACAGATAAGTATTTCACTCAGTCAATCGTGCATGCTCCGTTTCAACAGAGTTTGCAGAGAAATAGAGAGACGGGTGTTTTCAATAAAAAGGCTTTATTGAACAGTCTTCTTTCTCATACAAGTAAAGTGAACTGCTACAATCGTAATGCAGACTGCAAAGTATAATGTGTACAACAAGAACAATATTATATAATATTACTGTAAGAGCATTGTATGGTTTCTAAACCATATATAAATAGATACATAAATAACAAGGGCTAAAAATTCTCAACTGGTGCTTCTAAAATACGCCTCCCCAATGTACCTAACTAAAGGCTAGGACGTGGGAAGAAGTAAGTATTGTGTAGGTTAGGTTTAGTTTTCCTTGCCAAGAATCTATCCAAGATTTCTCTAGGTTCTAATCAGCTCCATACCTTAGTTTAGAATGAAGGAGGTTTGGTATCACAGTCTAGGGACTCGATTTCCCAACACCCCGCAAGGGGAGCTTGAAATCGCTGGAGCTGGATTCTCGCCAAGAGAAATGCAGCCTCTCGATCAGTGCGTCAGCTGGAGGGTCAGCTTCCTTCGGCACTTGCTGTAGCAAGCTGCGTCGGGCAAGTAGATAGTCGAACTGCTCCTAACCACCGTGTCTTGCTAGAGCAAGTGAAGGCATATTTATACCTTGAAGGTGTCTAGTTTGACGTAAAGTTGGGCATAATATGTCAGGAAAGACCCCTAGGGAATAGTAGTTCTTTGTAAAGTACATGAGTTCTTGGACAAATCATTATTCAAGCAAGGGAAGGTCCCTGACTGCTTAAGCCGATTTTCCAAGGAATCATTTTGACGTTTGGTACGGGTGGAAGTAGCCATGCCTGTATTTGGTCTGCATGGGCTATGTCTAAAAAAGGGATTTATTTCTATGCCTATATTAGGGCAATGTGATTTGTACCTATATAAGGACATGCATCGGGAAAATTCACTTGGAGCCTAAAACGCCACACAACGCTACGTAAACGAAAAGGGCAGGAATGCGTAAGTTTTTGGCGCTGCCTCAGATGTACGATTTCTGGTAAATTGGGGGCAGTGTCAAAAAGCCATGGATGTTGCTGGGAATACTCGTAGAAACACCAATGGACCCACCTTTTCACGCAGCTTTCTGCATGAAAGGGGCACATATTTATAAGACCATGAAAAGCCACGTAACATGGCTTTCTGTGCCCATATAAATATGCCAGTGATTGCGCCAGATTCTTATCTCGTTTCATCAGATCTTTCCATTTATAAGATTTTTTGGTTGACTGGGCCTTTTAATCTGCTGAGAAGTGTAAGGGGGAGAAAACCAATACATTCACCACCTTCAGTAAAGACCAATCAATTCAGAGTCGGAAAAGATCACTTGACTACGACTTACAATTTAAGGGTTTATTACAAAGCCATAAATAACTGAACATGCAAACACCTCATAATGAGGTTGTAAAAATACATGGGCACTATTACAAAATTAATTCTATGAACCAACCTAATTTGGTGCAAAGTGAAAAGAATAAGCAGTTCTAAGAAAATTAAATAAGCAACAATTGCTTCAATATCCAAATAAGTCTTCATCAGTTTTACAAAAAGGAAAAATAATCGGTTAATTCTGTCCCTATTCTAGCACTAAGGTGACATCCCTGCATAGCATCTCCCAGACAAGATCGAGAAAAGATGTCAGCTCATGAATCCTTCCTAAGAAGCACACTCACGTTTGAAAGAGTCTGAAGCCAAAGCTAAGTCCTCATTCTAAGAATCGATCCCTTTTCTTATTCTCATAATGGCTTTCTGCTCTCATCTGCTCTTCCCTCTCATCTGCTCCCTCTCCCCCCCAGGGCACTCTCCCTAATACAAAATGATCAACACAAAGAACACGCCCCGAAATACCTTCTTTGGCTGGACATCTTCTGCAGGTGATTTTCCACAAACTTGCGCTTCATCCAAGAATGGCTGAGTTGTCCTTTTGTCTCAGGTTTGTCCAGCGAGCTTCCAATTATCAGAATTCTAATGAAACATTATAACAGGTCTCCTCCATACCAAACTCCTAAAACAAAGAGCATCAGTCTAACTAACGAGGAAAATGTCCTTGCACCTGCAACGGAAAGCATGTGAACGAATTAATCTTACACGTACAAATCTGCTAACTGCCTTCAACTGAGAGTCTTCCCAAGGAAAATACATTTCAGGCCTACTTGATTTAGCTAACATAAGAAATCACAAACAGACCTTTCATGACAAAACACGGATAATCAATTCAGGCCTTTACACTTCCAACCCTACATGAAATTAATAAACGTTGCAATTATAAGTATTACATATTTTCACCTTAAGGCATTATTAGTCATCTCAACACAGACAGACTTTTATAGTGCATGTTTAAATATAATGCATTACATTACACACAAACTGATACGTGAGGACCTGCAATAGGCAGTTACATTTCAATGTCGTTATATCCTTTCTACTAACACAAACTAATTTTCTAGCATTACACATATATTGCTCAATATTATGTCCACATTTCCTAAAGATTAATACTTAGTTCAACACCGAATATATGTAGGTGCAGACTACCAGTGATTATGATGAACCCTTACAAATTTCAGAATATCATGACACTCTATCAGTTCCCCCCTTTGATGACTAGTGTCATCACCAAAATCACAATTCCTTGGAGAAAGAACCAACCTAAACAGAGCTTGTAGCCACTCTTCCCTGTCTGAACTTTTCCAGATTCCTAATATTCTGATAGTGACTGTCCTGCAGTCTAGCCATCCTTATCTCCTGCTCTCTAAGGGATCTTTTAACCTGATTTACCCTGTACCACTGGTAAGCTCTGGCAAATACCCACAAACAAACCACACAAACCACAATGATAATGATAGGCTTCAGAATATATCCAATGATACCTATCCCCAAATTCACAAATCAGCTTCCCACCTTTCCAAACCCTTTACCAACCTTTACCCAAACTCCTTCCTTAGTCAGATCCTTAATCTCATGATGGATCACGGTGCTGTTACTTATATGTTTCTCCAGATCCTTGCTGTTATCTGGTATATAAGTACAGCACTCTTGAACCTTCATCATTTTACAGACTCCACCCTCTTTTGCCAATAAGACATCTAAAGCAAGACAGTTCTGCATCACCATTGTTCTTATTGATAGCATCTCTCCATCAACGAATATCAGTGATTTAGCTGTATTTGTCAACAGTTGATCCAAAACAGTCCCCAACTTCCTTATCTTCACATCATTTAAAATCGCTCCCAAACTGGTTATCACCGCTCCAAAAATGTCTCCAATCACAGCTTCTGCACTTGCATCTCTCCTTGCTCTAAAATGCTTTTCACCTTCCAACAGTTTCAAATCGTCTGCATGGTAGATTTTAGGAAAAATCATACCCAAATGACATGTACCCTACCAATTAGCAGGCAGTCTTAAATAAGCATTCCTTCCACACATATAAGATACTGTTGGCACCACTTGCACTGACTCTTGCATAGAGTCCTTTGCAGATGATTCCATGGTAAAAACATGATCACACGTACTCTGTCCTACATAGATTTTATTATAATAGGTCTGCACACATTGCAAATACAAATTCCCCTTCTGCTCAAGGTCCACTGCTATAGGGCCATAGCTTCCTTTCGCTTCGTGAGCTCTCTCCTCATCTGTCCAATCTACTGGACTATCTCCTGTATGACGTGTTTGTGTTAGTTGTCTATATCTATCTTCTATTTGGTCTACAAACTTCTTTTCTACATCTGTTAGTGAACACGTCAAATTAGGTCCATGGGCAGAAGAGGTATCTAGCATTTTAGCTGGTATGAAGTACTTTCCAATCCCGTCTTCCTGCTTGTAATAATCATACTTACTCAGGTGCTTATAAGCTGGTACCTCTGAAAGTATTTCATCATAATTCGAAAAGAAATACTCATAATGGCCTCCCCCATAGAATATACTGGCAACAAACTTCATGTAATTCCATAAGTCAGTGGAAAATGGTGATACTTTATACCCTGATCCACTGAGGCAGGCAACTACATGCACACATAACAATCTTTCGCATCCATTGCCTCAACATACTCATATAGCAGCTTGGCATATGCATTAAGCCTAAAATCACCTTTGGCCAAATCTACATGCAACCTACAACTATTTTGATCTAGCAAAGCCTTTTCAGCTCCTATGATGCCCTCTTTCTTGGTTGAAGTGCTAGGTGTAGGCGTTCCCTTCACCTCTCCGACTTCTACCTTATGCGGAACAGCACCTAACACTATGATAACTACGACTATTGAAACTATCACTCCTACTATGAGTGTACCTATGATACATTTGGACCTACGGTTCGGATTTCCAGCCTCCATTCTTGTCGTCGGATTTGATTTTCACCAACGAACACTTAGAGTCTCTGTCTCCACCACAAATTGCGGCTTAATCAGTCCAAACGCCACTTCTTGATGAGCTGGAAATCCCCCTTACAGCACTTTTGTTCCTTATTTACACAGTTCATAGAAGACTTCCTTAACCAATTCAATTCAAAAGATCTTTATTTCGGTAACATTTTTACCATAAAAGACGTTTAGAACATCCATTTAAAAACTTGTTTTTTTTTTAAAAATAAAAGTTTATATAGTATAAAGTCAGACATTATCGTTAAGAGACAGAGTTCCATGTTACGGTGCCATGTCCTCGGTACAGTAAGGTCAATTGCCAGCCCTAAGGCATTTCCTTCTCAGACACCAGATAGCACCCAAGTATTTGGCCACTGCAAACACAATATAATCAGTCAGATTGGTTTTCAAAACTCTGAGAGCAGCCAAACACTCCACAAATCCCAGATTTCTGCATAGGGGAACTATCCATTTCTTGCGAATCTCTCGGTAAACCGGACAGAAAAAGAGTATGTGAAGTTCAGATTCGTCAGACGTTCTACATGCTGGGCAGATACTGGTTGATTGTTCGCTCCATTTGCTTGTGAGTGATCGAATAGGGAGAGACCCATGGCTCCACTGCAAATATAGTTTCCTGAGCGAAGGAGGATGCAATTTATCTAGAGTTGGTTCAAAGTTGTAAGTGTCCTTGAAAGATATGAAAGAATCTGTCAATGAACCAGGTTTTTGGTGGTTAAAAAGTTCCATTAATTTACTGTCGTGGTATGCCTTAGCTAATTCCTTTTTGGGAATAAGTGGGCAAGTAGCAAGAGGCTCAGACCACATCTTCGAAAGTCCCAGACCCTCCAGTTCTGATTTAATAAATTTGGGCCACTTAATTTTCCCAGCATTCGGCATGGCGAGCACCTCCTGTAATCCCTGTCTGTAGCTGGCCAATTCTGGGGTTGCCCACAGCCTATGCCAGTAAGCCAGCGGGCGAAAAGCCAGTTCTTCGTCTAGTGGTCGTAGCCCCAGGTCCAACCTAAGGGGGACAAGGGGCGTACTAGGGGGGAGTCCTACAACCCTTCGAATAAATTTGTTCTCCTCTTTCAGCAGATCTGATGTACCTACATGACCCCAGAGTTCGCACCCATACATGGCAGCCCCCCTAGCCTGTATCTTGTAAATCTGCATCGGAGGACCTATGGGCCTGATTGATGATTTGTTATTCGCCAGAAGATTCATGATGCCCCCCGAGTATTGGATCAGTTTAAGGAGAGCTTTCTCCTGATGCGTGTTCCAGGACAGTCTGTCATTTAGCATGACACCAAGATACTCAAAGGTTTTCACCCTCTCAAGCCTGCTTTGTCCAATTCTGGGGCTGGAGCAGAATTTCGATGGGGGATTGAAGACCATGAATTTGGTCTTTAAGGTGTTGATTTCTAGACCATGGCCCTCACAAAAGTCCGCAAAACCGTCAAGGACACGCTGGATGCCCGTTGCAGACTTTGAAAGCAGCATGGTGTCATCGGCAAACATGACAGCCGGCACCCTTTCACCTGCCAATTTGGGAGCGTCAGAGTTAGCGACCCCATTTAGATGAGAGATGACCCCGTTGACGTAGAGGCAGAACAGGGTTGGTGCGAGCACACAACCCTGTCTTACCCCTCTGTCAACGGGGAACCTCTTGGACAATGCCCCCATCTTGCCACATCTCACCTGTGCAAAATTGGCACTGTGAAGACGAACTATCATCTTCAACAGACCCTCAGGGACACCCAATTTGGCCAGCACCTCCCAAAGCTTTTTCTGGGGGACCAGGTCAAAGGCCGCCCTCAGGTCCACGAATACAGTGTAGAGGCTGCCACCCTCCAGCTGCACCGTGTTCCAAACAATGAGGACAAGCCGAAAGACCTGGTCTGTGGTTGAGACCTTCTCCCTAAAGCCAGCTTGGAAAGGACTCAGGATATTACATTCCCTCATCCAATCCAGCAGGCGGTTCAGCAACAGCCTGGCAAACAGTTTTTGTGACACGTCTATCAGGCTTATTGGCCTATAGTTGACCGGGAGCAGAGGTGATCCCTTCTTAAAGATTGGAACTATCTCTGACCCTGGCCAAGTCGAGGGGATTGGCATGCCATTCAAGATTGAGTTAAACAACACCCTGAGGTACGGTGCCCAGATATTGGGTTCATGTTTGTATAGGTCCCCAGGCAGCCTATCAAGCCCTGGCGCCTTTCCAGCAGCCAGGGCCGTGATTGCCATAGTAACTTCCACCACGCTGAATCCATCCATGGGAGCTACACTTTCAGTGGGTAGGTGCATTATGTCTTCTGATGGGGTCACCAGTTGGTCACTGTTATGTGCTTTGTATAGATTTTTAAAATGTTCCTCCCAGACAAAGGGTGCTATGTTAGCTTCTACTGCTGCAAGAGGTTCAGCTGAGCCGTGCTTAACAATTTGCCAGAAAGTTCGGGCATCTCGAGATGCAAGGGCGGCTGTCATTTCAGTCCAGTTTCCCTCATCCCATTCTACTTTGGCACTGCGAAGGATTGACTTGTAAGCCAATCGCTTTTCCCTGATCTTGCTTGGGATATCTCGTATTTTAAGAGATTCTAGTAGTGTGGCTTTCGCTCTCCTGCAGGAAGCGTTGAACCATGTGAATCTTTTCTGCTTAGGCTTCTTCGGCCTGGCCACCGGGTTCAGCACTTCTGCCAGGTTGGTGCATAAATCGGAGTGAATAGCACCAAGCTCAATGAGCTGTGCAGGATTAGGAAGCAAGGGAATAGTTACCTCGGCTTTTTCTAAAGCAGAGGGTTCCGTATCATTGACTAGATGGTGCGTGCAACCCTCAACCTTTTCTAGGGCAGGGACGACTAGCGCGTACAGCCTTTGGATGTTAGACGGGTTTTCCAGCAATTTTACCCATTTAATTCTACGTCTATTGCTGGATAGTGCTAGATCTACATGATGTACTAGACTTTCTTCTACCAGGGCCGTATGTGACCCCTGGATCTCAAATCTTAATGAAAGTGGATTATGGTCACTGTCGGACCTGGAAATTATTCCAAAGTCCTTCACTTTATCCTAGTCCCTTACTGAGACCATGATGTAGTCAATGTGTGACTCATGTCCAGGTCTGTTAAAGGTGTATTTTGGTGGGATATCCCCTTTGATTCACCCATTGCAAGCCCTCAACGAGTGACAGAGCGTAAAAGACGTTATTTGGGTGGCAAGTGGTGTCCAAGCCTTTATCGGGGGACCGATCAAAGTGGGGATGTTCCAGAGTTCATCCTCTTCACTTGTTATACCTGCCAGATGGTCCGGGAGAGGTTCGTACTGGGTATTGAAGTCTCCGCCAACAATTACGGAGGAGCAAAGAGTAGTGGAGTCAAGGAACAAAGCTAGATCCTCGATTGTTCCCGAGGTAGCTGCTATCCCTACCGCTCTCTAATATACGTTGATCAGTGTTACTTTTGCTCCACACGCCATTCCAGAGATACACACTGGAAGTCTACTGAGTTGGTTTCCAGATATTTAGCCCTGCAACCTAGGTGGGAACCCACCCAAATCAAAAGGCCCCCTGATGGTCGACCCTTTCCACCCCATTTTGCCTGGATCTCAAAGGTAGCATATCCCGCACGGGGATATTTTTCCCTGGCCCACGTTTCTTGAAATAGGCATATATCGTGCCCTTCAATAAGTTCCCCCCATTCAGGTGAATCTACTTTATTAGCCAGCCCGGCGACATTCCAGGAGAGTATGGATATTACTCCAGGAGCCTCCGACGTGTCAGTGATAGCTAATGGCAGAGAACACTTACGTGGGACGGATTCGCCTTGCTGGATAGGGGGGGTATGTCTGATGGCACTAACTTTGTTTTCGGACGGGCCTCAAAAAAGAGGCTGTCCTTATCACTCGGGTCTAGTTTGAACTTGTCAGAGTTGATGGTTTTGACTTTGGTAGGCTTGGATGTTATGGATGCCCTACCCTTGTGCCTGCCTTCCCCTGCAGTTTGATTATAATTCCCCAACTGGTGTTGTGGTGGGGGAGAGACAAGTCGGCCCAATTGGGATTTTAGTATGGTAGGAGCTGGTCGTCCCGTGGGATAGATGAGGCGACTTGTTAGGTCAGGTACTGGTGGAGTGGTAGTGGACCTGTGTGGAAGTCAGTCCACTTCCTCGAGGCACCCGTATCTGTTAGAAGTCGGTGCCCCGGTCCATCCACCATGTGTATCCGACCAATGATTAAGTAACCCTTCCCGGCCACCTTTTCTCTCCGGGATCCAGCTCCAGTTCCCTCCCAAGTTCGGATATGAATGGGGTGGATAGAAATATGTAAGGGGTCTGGATGCTATAGGTGAATTTGCACTATTGTAGTTCCAGGAGTATATGGCATGTGCAGTGTTGGGATTCTCAAATGAGACGATTACGCAATCGCCGCAAATGGATTTGTGTGAGGTGCCTACCAAGGGAACCCTGCGCACCATGAGGATTTTACTCCTCAGATGGTTTGGTATTGGCCTATTGACATTAAGCCAGTGGATTACTTTGTTCTTTAGTGAACCAAAGTCTTCCTGCTGGTGGTAAATCAGTTCCGTAACCCCTGTCAGCACAACTACATAGGGTCTTACCTCATGGGGAAGATCAACATAGCCCCTGTGGCGATTATTGTTGGTGTTTACTCTCTGGGAGGTAGGGTAGTTGTTGTTGTAACCAATAGCCCTCGGGTTGGCCGATTCTGTCAGGGGTGGTACAGGTTGGCCTGCCGTGGCTGGCGGAGGTGGTAAATTGTCAACCACCGGTTGGTTTGTAGCCACCGTTGCCCTGTTGATAGAAGTATGTGTAGTAACCTTATGCCGAGGTTTTGGAATTGGTTTGACCTTCGGGACAGCAATAGGGGTGGCAGCTGCCGGTGTTATAGCAGCAGGTAGTGATATGGTATTAATAGTTTCCGGGGGTTTAGCCTTCGGAGCAACCAAGGGGATAGCAGCAGCTGGTGTTTTAGCATCAGGTAATGATGTGGTGTTAACGATTTCCTGTAAACGGGTTGTTTTTTTGTCGTGCATGCTAATAGTTGCTAGGTTCAAAATACTTTCTTCCGTCTCCAAGAGCTGGGTTTCAATGCGTGAAAGTCTCACTTCAAGGGGGGTTAGCAGTTTTTTTAGTGTTTCCCACATGATTGTTAAAAACTCCACATCCTTCCCTTTTATAGTGCAAAGTGGAACCCCACTAGTTTCACTTTCTATTACAAGATTGTCATTTTCATGTGTAACAACCGATAGTGCAGGGATGGGTTCTGATCTTAATTCAGGGGGGTGTGTGATACTAGCTGGAAAGGGATCTGGAGGTGCCTGGAATGGTGCCTTGGTGGATAACTGAGCCTTCGCTATCTTGGCTTTTTTCCTTGAGTATGCCGAAGTATTTTTACTCTTCCTTTTGTTACGTAGGCCTTTTTGTGGGGTACGAGAATTCCCTCCTCCCGATTCCATGGATTTATAGATTGGCGCCGTTACCAAAGGGCCCCCCTCAACCTCCTTCTCCGGCCCAGCTGCCTCACCCAATGAAAATCTTAAGGAATTAGTGGTTGCAAGTGGAGCCCCCCCTTAGGTATAGATGTCGTAACTGCTAGTGGCTGGTGGATATCTGCCTGTGTTACAATCAAGGTAGGTGCAGGACCAGCTGGGCGATCAGGTGTTTTAGCGAAAGCAATGGGCCCTAAGGAGGACTTTTTGGCCGCAGCTAGCTCCTGTGATAGCCTTCTTGCTGCATCTAGTTCGATAGACACTCTATGCTGCATTTTGGCAATCTCCGTGTCAATGGCTGTGTGGGTCCTGGTGATAAAGTCATCTAGTGTGCCGTTTTTCAGTTTGGTCTTAGCTGCCCTGTCTCTGTACTCGCGGGTTCACATAGTGCTTGGTCAGGATTCTCGACAGACGGTGCAAATGTAGAAGAGGGGTATGACCAAAGAATATGGCCCAGTCCAGTCTCTCCCAGCCTCTAACGGCCTCAAACGGCCCGCTCTTTGCCCGCTCTTTGTCCGCTCTTTGCCCGCTCTTCGCCCCGTGCTGCGTCCCGCGCTGCGGGAGTGCGAGGCTAAGATATAATGGGCGTAATAGGCGGGGTGCGGGCCAGCAGGGAGAGCGGACCGGAAGCTGGCTATAGGTCACGCAGGGACTCCTGGTTGTTGGAGTCCCCGCTACGCTCGCAGCCCCGCTGAAGCCTCTTACCCGGGACAGCCTTTCCTCTTCTCTCCGGTTGTTGCAATGCCCCTGTCACCACAAAGCGATGCGCCACCCGCGGAGCGGGTGCGGCGAGGTGTGGGCTTGGTGAAAAACGCCACTGAAGTTTTCTCCTGGCCGATAGTGCCTCCGTGAATGAGAGACTGGGAACCACAAAATGCAGGTGAGGGACGATTTTGAAGATCTCAGGTGGGCGGGGGGCGGGCCAGCAGGGAGAGCGGACCGGAAGCTGGCTATAGGTCACGCAGGGACTCCTGGTTGTTGGAGTCCCCGCTACGCTCGCAGCCCCGCTGAAGCCTCTTACCCGGGACCGCCTTTCCTCTTCTCTCCGGTTGTTGCAATGCCCCTGTCACCACAAAGCGATGCGGCACCCGCGGAGCGGGTGCGGCGAGGTGTGGGCTTGGTGAAAAACGCCACTGAAGTTTTCTAATGGCCGATAGTGCCTCCGTGAATGAGAGACTGGGAACCACAAAATGCAGGTGAGGGACGATTTTGAAGACCTCAGGTGGGCGGGGGGTGCCAGCAGGGAGAGCGGACCGGAAGCTGGCTATAGGTCACGCAGGGACTCCTGGTTGTTGGAGTCCCCGCTACGCTCGCAGCCCCGCTGAAGCCTCTTACCCGGGACCGCCTTTCCTCTTCTCTCGGGTTGTTGCAATGCCCCTGTCACCACAAAGCAATGCGGCACCCGCGGAGCGGGTGCGGAGAGGTGTGGGCTTGGTGAAAAACGCCACTGAAGTTTTCTCCTGGCCGATAGTGCCTCCGTGAATGAGAGACTCCTTAACCCTCTTTCTTCTTCTACGGACAGTCCCTAAGTTTATTTTTCTTCCACTCAAGCACCTATTTACAAAACAAAGTTCATTCTCAATCTACAATGAGTTCAGATTCAATTGCAGCCAGAACATGTTACAAAATCTCAAGACGCACAGTTACCAGTTCATGAGTCAGGAAAACTAGCCTTTGTAAGATCAGGATTCGCACTTTGCTCAAGACTGGAGGATTCGGAACCTGATCATCAGTGCCCCTTCGATTTGCACCAGCAGTACCACTTTGATTTTCAGTAGCGGATTACTGCTGACCACACTCGCGGACCTCAGCCTCCCGGAGCTCACTACTCCCGGCATCAGTTCCTGCTTAAGTCCACTCCAGGGCAGTGTATCTCTGGCAAGGCACCTTTGTCCTTCTTGATCTTCTCTGGCCTTGATTCTGCTCTTCTTCCCTCTCTCCGATTCAGAGACCTCAGACACAAGAGCAAGATCTCTCTCTGGAGATGGTGCAGATTCAGCCTTCTCTGCCTCCCGGGCCCGCTTCTTGTGTGCTTCTAGCCCTTCTGCTTTCCTTTCGGTTACTCTGCGCACCAATTCCTTCTGCTGAGTCTGACTCTGGATCACTCCCAGAATGGCTCTCTTCCTCAGAGTCAATGTCCGGGTTCTGGATAGCATAACCCTCCTCAGCTCGGCCTGGTGAACAGCTAGCTTCGACAGCAACCCTCATAGCTTGGCTTGTCCTCTCTCGTGACCCTGCTGCCACAGCTGGATTTTCATTCGGGAGAAGAGCTGTTTCTTCCAAGGGTGCTGAAACTCTGAGGGTGTGAGAAGGGTGCACCGAGTTTGGTAATCCTCCACACTTTACTGCTGTGTTCGTTACCAGTATCACCTGATAAGGGCCTCGCCACAGAGCGTCCAAGTACTCTTTTTTACTTGCTTGCAGACAACCACCCAATCCCCTGGGCACAGGTTGTGGCAAAGATCACTTGAAGCGGGGACAGCGGCAGCCTGCTCCTGCTGAGACACAGAATGGACCACATCAGCTAGTCCTTTGCAATAATCAAGGATTAAGTCATCAGTGATGTTTATCAACGCTGTGGCTGGCCCCCCTGGCACCGCATCGCCCTCCCCTTTAAGATCTCATGCGGGGAAGGACCGGTCCTCCTATCTGGGACACTGCGAACACTCAGCAACACCAAAGGCAATGCATCAGGCCTCTTCAGGGATGTAGACAAACACACGTTTGCCATCCGTGCCTTCAAAGTTCCATTAATCTGTTCCACTATCCCAGAAGCCTCTGGTCGATAGCTACAATGAAGTCTCTGATCAACACTTAAAGCAGTGCAAAACAACTTCATGATCTCGCTGTGGAAGTGTGTTCCTCTAACCGACTCCAAAGAGGTTGGAAAACCGAACCTTGGAATCAGCTCTCCCAGTAACAGTTCTTCTACAGTGAGGGTGTCACATCTTCGTGTTGGATAAGCCTCCACCCACCGTGAAAACATTCACACCACCACTAGAATGTACCTCAGTCCATTGCACTTGGACATCTCAATAAAATCCAACTGCATCCTATTGAAAGGTCCTCCCGACCTCCCAATGTGACTCAAAGTGACTACAGTCTTCTTTACAGCATTCATTTGTTGACAGGTAACACACCTCTGACACAGCTTCAGCAACCGCACGAAATCGGGAATTTTACCACGTTTGTCTGAACACTCACACCATCGCAGCTCTTCCAAGGTGTACCGCACCATGAATCTGTCTTGCCTTTGGGCTCAAAAGGTCATCTGCATATAACCCCTCTGAGACCATAGCTGTATGAAATCATGAACCACACCAAACCCATACTGTCTGTCAGTGTTGATAGTGATTCAGATCTGATCAGCTGCCAGACAGGTCCGAGTCAAAGCAAAGATTTCAGCCACCTGTGCGGAGTATACTCCTTCTAAACAAGCAGCTTCAACCACTCCTGTAGTGGCACATAATACAGCAAACGCTGTTCTCAACTGACCAACATTGTCTCTTAAGCATGAACCATTGACAAAGAAAATGTCATCAGGGTCAGGCAGAGGTTCATAAATAATGTCAGGTCTCGGTTTGGTGCAGAGTTCAGTCGCATCAAGACAGTCATGGTCTTCACAATCTTCATCACCTGCATTTGGCAAAGGCATCAGTGTAGCGGGATTTACAACAGAACACCTTCCCAGAGTCACATTCTCTGCAGCACGTAGGACCTGCTCGTAGCGTGTGAGTTTGTTGTTGGTCAGGTGCTGTTTTTTAGTCCTCGTCATCAACAGTTCAACTGAATGTGGAACATACACGATCAAAGAGTGACCCATAACAATGCTTTCACATCTCTCAATGCTGACACCGGTTGCTGCAACAGATTTGAGACATCCGGGCAACGCTGAAGCTACTGGATCTAAAGTAGCTGAGAAGTAGGCAACTGGTCTATGGACACCTCCATGATTCGGAGTCAGGACTGGCAATGTACAACCTTATCTCTCGCTAAAGAACAATGAAAAGGACTTGTTGTAATCAGGCATTCCCAGAGCCTGAGAAAGATACAAGCCCTCTCTCAGGTCTATGAATGCAATCAGACAGTCGTTGGACCATGGTACTGGATCACTCACATCTTTGTGCATCAGCCTCTGCAAAGGCTTTGCCTTTGGGGAGAAATTGGGGATCCGTTGGTGACAGTAGCCAACCATCCCCAGGAATATTCTTACTTCCCTCTGAGTGGTAGGTACAGCCATATTCATGATTGCCTAAATTCGTTCGGGTGACACCTTTCTCTTGCCTTTCTCTATTCGATGACCCAAGTATTGTACCTCACTCAAACAATACTGCAACCTATTTGGGGACACCTTGTGTCCATTCTCTGCCAAATGATTCAATAGGGCAATCATGTCAATCCTGCAAGCATCCTCCATTTCTGACGCAACCAACAGAATTGTCAATGTATCGCACGAGAACAGAGTTCTGCTGCAACACAAGACTCTCAAGATTCTTTTTCAATATCTGATTATAGATTGATGGACTGTCTGGATACCCTTGAGGGATACGACACCATGTCAACACAGGGTCTTCCAGCCGGAAAGCAAATAGAAATTGTCTCTCCTCATTCAGGGGTATCGAAAAGAATGCTTGGCACAGATCAATTACCGTAAACCACTCTGCTTTGCATGGAATCTGGAACAGTATCACTGATAGAGTCGATACCACTGGACAACATGGAACCAGAATTGTGTTATCCTTTCGAAGGTTTTGCACGATTCAGAATATCCCACTTGGTTTCTGTAATCCCATAATAGACGAATTGCATGGACTGCCCGTTATCTCTTTCAGGATTCCCTGCTGGATCAGGGACTCGTATACAGGTTTGATCCCTGCGAACGTCTCTGGTGACAAATTGTACTGGGGTGTTCTTGGGAACTCAACGTTTTGCCTAATCTGAATCTTAACTGGCTCAACACCCTTGATCATTCCAATCTCTTCTCCTGTAAAATCTCACACATCCAATGAGACAGAGTCTCTGAAGTCCAGTGGAAGGTCTTCCACTGTTGACACAGGATACATCTCTAAGCACAAATGCTGATTTGCAACCTTAAAGGTGGCGTCATCATCATTGGTCTGAAATTCCACTCCCTTAGGGGTCCAATAAGTGGTACAATTCAGCTTGCACAAGAGGTCTTGTCCCAACAGACAGACTGGACTTGAGTCACAAACCACGAACTGGTGTCGATCTTGGAAGATCCCTATTCTCACAGGAATCGGTTCGGTCAGTGGGCTAGTCATTTTCTTGTTTGCTACACCTACGACTTGGATTGATTGTCCTGAGAGGGGTAGGTTGGGAACTACTGCAGGTCTAACAGTAGAACTGGTAGCACCAGTATCAACCAAAAGGGTGGTAGGATGATCGTCAACATCCGCCTCTACAAACGTTCCCATCTGGTCTACCTCTAAGACTGCCAAAAAAGTGCAGTCTTCCTCCCCTCTAAGGCACCGTCATTTCAACGGGACTGAGCTGGACTAGTCAAAGTCTTCCAAAAGGGGCATCTGCTTGTTTGCAGAACTTGCAACTGCGGTGCCAATGTACCCCCTTGCATGAACTTGGGTCTTGTCACTGTATTCATGACCTTGGGTACCTGCACCAACTCCTCCTCCTCCTGGACTTGATTTGCTGGATTCAACCTACACTGACGTTTCCAGTGCCCAATTTTGTGACAGAGATGGCATGCAGTGGTCTTGTTCAGCGTTGCAACATCCATCCCTGTCTTGGGGTCTACAGGCTTTCCCTTTCCTTGGCCCTGAGTATTCTGAGCTCTTCCCTGACTGTTCCCCTGTCTTCTTCCAAGCGTTCCTCCACTTGGCTGTACCTGGAGATCCCTATCAGCGGTTTGCATTTAGACCAGCATCAGCTTATCCTTTAAGCTTTCTGTGCTTCAAGTCCACCTCATAACTGCAGAACCTGGCATACCACAATATTTTGTCCACTGACTTGTTCTGCCAGAAGATCAGATGCTGCTGAATCATGAAACTAATTTCTTGTCTCAAACCCAAAACAAATTTGGAACCATATCTTTGGGGTCTAAGGTGTCTAGCCCACTGTACTGATTAAAGGCTTGTAGGAGCCTCTCGTAATACTCATGCACTGATTCCTTTGGTTCCTGAATGGTTTGATCTATCTTAATCCAATCGATATCCTGCGCGATATCTTTGACTTCATCCATGTGATTACATGCTCAAATTTCTTCATGACAATAGGTGAAGAACCATTCGTAGCAGGATCCCTATCTGGTTCAGAGGTAGGCCAATCAACTGCAACCTTACAAGCTGCCCACAAGTCGCTCTGTACTACAATGTCAAATAATGTGTTCAAGTCAGCCCACAACACCTTTAGGATCTAAACAAACAATCAACCTGTTTGTACCATTTGACACGTTTCTCAACCAGCCGAGGAAATTTGTTCGTAAATTCTGCCAAATCACCTCTTCTCCAAGGCATATGCACATACCCTCCATTGGATACCTCTTGCAAAGGGTAATTCTCTACTCCTACCATTCCCCCTCCTGGAGGCGGTGCCTCTCCTACACTCTTTTTGGTGCTGTTCTTTTTGGAACATCTTTCCTCCCACTTGTCAAGCATGCTCCATGCGTGTAGCCCTATCATCAATTCTCGAATGTGAGCTTTCAGCCCTATTACTCTTTACTCTACCAATTCCTGGTCACTGTACTGCAATCTGTGACTTTACCTGTGATGGTCTCTGTGATCATCTTAGTTTTGGACAGATCCAGCTCGTATCTCTTCGCCAAATCTGTTAGTTTCTCATGTGCTGATCTTGCCTAGCGAATCACATCTTTTGCTGCAAACAGCAACTCAACAGGTTCGTATAAATCCATCCTCTCCAAAGGCAGGTTCCCATTACTGATTTAATCTACCTCAGCTTTCAACCTCACCACGTCCAACATCTTTGCTCTGAAAGCAACTTTCAGGGTTCCTAGACTAGATGTTCCACTCAGTTCCTCACCCTCATTGCTCTGGTCTCCACATCGGTTCCCTTCCGCTATGTCCCTAAGAGCTGGTCTATTCCCTGCATTCCCATGGTCCCTACCTCCTATCATTCTGATTCCTCATGTTTGGTTCCCACATCCTCAAATCAGGTCTTGAATCGGCAAGAGACCTTGGCCTCACCGTCCTTAGATCCACCTGTCCCCTTGAGGAGTCTGCAGTGTCTGGCAATGGTATACTCGATTTTATGGGTCTCGGTATGTGAGATATTCCACTTGCTGTACCATTTCCTTCCGAGCCATTTCTTTCGCCTGCTACTGACTCTGCTAAACTCCCATTTCTCACCTGGTCTGGATCATACACTGAAACTATGGGGCCAATGGTAACCGGCACTGTAAAAGCATATGGCAACCTTGTGACCCCTGTAACTCCATGAGTTTCCGTACCTGTGGGGGTCTGTGTTCCCATCCCTTCTGTTCCTGTTGAGATTCTCCCAGCACCTGTCGCACTAGGTTGAGTCTATGACCCTCCATTTCCCACCGTGGTTCATGCCTTCCCCTCTACTGAATCCAGATTGTATGGAAGTGGTGTCTCTGTCAATAGTCTATCAGGCTGTCGTCTGTATCACTATCGTCCTCCTCACCACATTTCTTTTGGGCATCTTCTACCTTTACCAACAACGGGAACAGCCTATATTCCTCGATAGTTTCCACTCTGAATCTTTTTTCCAACGCATCCCATTTCGCATCTTGAAATGGCCTGATTGACTTTTTCACCCTTTTCTGACTTCGATCTCTCTTCCTGTCATGGGCTGCTCTAATCCAAGCATGTAGCGCCTCAAACTGTGTTGGCCTGGGTAGGGGTCGCAAGGAAGACATCACTATTTTCAATTGATACAAGACCTCCAACCTGAAAGTACCATAGCGGGGAAAAGTCAATTCTTCCTTTCCTTCAGTCATTTTATGCCAATTCTCAAGTACGGTATGTAAACCCAAATTCATGGCCATGTAATGGGTGGGGTATCCTCGGGTGAAGCTTCTTCTCCTCCTCGAGTAACCGCCCTTCTATCTCCTCTACACATATCTCGTAAAACTTTAAAACAATTCATGGTGAACTCAACTTTCCTCTTTCTGCAGTGTTTTGTTTACTTCCTGATGTCAATCCACCAATACCAGAGTGGCTTCACGCCAGCCAACCTATTGTAGCGCGGTACTCTCTGACATCACTCTTCCTTCTCTTGCAGAAGTTACCCTCCCTCCTTTACAATTAGTCTCTTATGCACTCACGCATCTCTTTCATACAAATGAAATAACTGTTTGTCGACTAAACGACCAAACAGTCACTTCTCTGACTGTCCACCACATGGCCGGACAGTCCCTCACAATTATACAGGAATATTGGTGGTAGTGTTTCTCAAGAAGAGAAAGCGTCCGCACCTTCTGTTAATATCTATTCTCACTGGAAGAGTTGTATCCAAAATATTTGAGGGTCACTGGAAGAGTTGTACGCGAAATATTTGAGGCTCACTGGAAGAGTTGTACGTTAGATGATAGAAATTATTATGTTTCCGTTTCTATTTTGACCTGCAGGATCTATTTCTATGACTGTCCATTGTACAAGAAAATACAACTTGGGACACAATATTATGAAGTTTGAAAGGTGAAATTAACCCTAGAATTACTCCGTCTTGATTATCATTCTTAATAGGTAGGCCTTACTAATCGGTATATCGCTTTAATGAACTTTCTCTACAGTTGCGATTCAATATTTCTAAAAATGCCCTTTTCTTTACACATTTCTATTCTACTAGGATTCCAATTTTCAGCACCACAAATTTCATCCTCTGATGAATAAGACCCTCCCGACTATTACATCTGACAAGAAATTTTATTGGTAGGTCGATATTTGGAATGTGTTTATATATTGGAATTATAGGTTTGTGATTCATTCTCCCAAGGCGGGTCTGAATTAAGATATTTATTCACCTAGGGGAGACGACTGTGAGCAAGGGTAGAGAAATATCAAATGGAATATATTGTATCGCATAACTTTTACACTAGAAATTATCAGGGGACTGTAAGCATGATTTTTTGGATTTTTTTGAAATGTACTGTATCGCATAACTCTTGTACTAGGAAATATTATGTCATTGACTGTTTTGCAATTTCAGCATTACCTAGATGAGTTTATATGAAGTATGAGTTGTTCTTTCTTTAGTGTTTTTTTTTGGGACAGACTGTTGAAGGTTTTGTAAATTTTGTAAATATGAGACCATGTATTTTATTGTATAAAATTAGGGAAATTGTATATATTTAGCTCACATTTATTAGAAATACTTATTGTAATTTTTATGCTTCCAGCCTTGAAAAAGCCTCAGAGTAGGCGAAGCACGTGTCGGCGGTGCAAAGCTGGAAAACTTTTAATGTGTTTGAAAATAAAGATTTTGAAGTACAACGACTGTTTTGGATCCATACTTTGAAGCCTTTGAACTACAAATGAACTTGTTATTGACATTGGTGTAAAAACCATCAAAACTAATACTTTACGGAAATTTTCCATATAAACAACTTCTTAGAGAGTGCTTGAGTAACTTGGTTTTCCTAGATTCTAGTCCCTCACAATTGTCGACCTCACCTCTAGGAAACCGTCTGTCCGAGAAAAGACCGGATAGCTGCCTCAGACTATCTGCCCACGAACGACCAGGCAGTAATGTACTTAATCAATAGGATCCAATCACTCTGTGTTCCACAAACAGTAACCCGCAACCTGCGTCGGTTACTCACACACTCATTTCCCTATCACTGGTGGGTTAGTCAACGACGTCTCATGACTCCCACATTCTCTGGTCGGACAATGTCAACTCTGGGTATCTTCTACACCACAATCTCTTATCCCAGGATATCAAAACCAAATCTCATGGACCGCACACGTTCAGCCCGAAACCACAATCACTCAACTCTCATACCAACTCCGAAAGACATCACACAACTAAAACAACACCGCAATCTAACAGACACACAACCCTGTTAATACTCACTCTCCCATGAACTGCAGCTTCTGCCACACCGTCACTCTCCATCGATTTCCATCCCTCGTCCTCCGCTCACGATCCGCCGGACAGCCATCATCTTGAGCTCCACGACTATGGGGACGCAATGACTACCCTCCTCTAGGTCTCCCCTTACTCCAGAGATAACCATCCTCTGCTACCAACTGATTGCGCCAGATTCTTTTCTCGTTTTATCAGATCTTACCATTCATAAGAATCTTCGGTCGACTGGAACTTTTTATCTGGTGAGAAGTGTAAAGGAGAGAAAAACAATACATTCATCACCATCAGTAAAGACCAATCAATTCAGACTCGGAAAAGATCACTTGACTACGACTTACAATTTAAGGGTTTGTTACACAGCCAAAAATAACTGAACATACAAACACCTCATAACGAGGTTGAAAAAATACATGGGCACTAGTACAAACTTAATTCTACGGACCAACCTAATTCGGTGCAAAGTGAAAAGAATAAGCAGTTCTAAGAAAATTAAATAAGCAACCATTGCTCCAATATCCAAATTAGTCTTCATCAGTTTTACAAAAAGGAAAAATAATTGGTTAATTCTGTCCCTACTCTAGCACTAAGGTGACATCCCTACATAGCATCTCCCAGGCATGACCGAGAAAAGGTGTAAGCTCGTGAAGACTTCCTAAGAAGTACACTCACATTGAAAAGAGTCAGAAGCCAAAGCTAAGTCCTCAATCTAAGAATCGAACCATTCTCTTACCCTCCTAATGGCTCTCTGCTCTCATCTGCTCTTCCCTCTCATCTGCTCCCTCTCCTCTCCGGGGCACTCTGCCTAATACAAAATGATCAACTCAGAGAACATGCCCTGAAACACCTTCTTTGGCTGGACATCTTCTGCAGGTGATTCCAGTCCAGGCTAGCTTGAATCCAGGGGCAAAGTGAGCAAGGGACCCACGTCTGGGAATGCCCTGCCAAATTAAGGTGAACAAAGCAAACACAAGGAGATGATGGACGGAGCGCTGAAACTTTTCAGACACACACCCCCAGTCACAGATCTGAGTTGAACCATCATCATTCTTTAGCTCACTTCGCCAACTCAGTTCAGACCCAGCTATATGCAAATCAGTCTTGACCCTGTGCCTCATGGGAACTGTCCAGCCCGAACTGCCAAGCCAGGTCTTCCATGAACCGGAAACAAGCATTCTGGGACCGGTTTCAGGGTAACAACATTCATAAGCCAGGCTAGCTTGTAACCAGTGGCAAAGTGAGCAAGGTGCCCAGGTCTGGGCATACCCTGCCAACTTAGGGCGAAAAAGAAAAACACAAGCAGAAGATGGACAGAGCGCTGCAACTTTTCAGACACTCACCCCAGTCACAGATTTGGGTTGAATCCATCCTCATTCTTTAGCTCACTTCGCCACCACTGTTCCCATAACATCTACCACAATTCGCAGGAGAATACATCTAACTCGCTCATACTCGCAAATCAATTAGAAACTTTACTGCTAGGCCATCCATCATTAGACTGCATTATCCTCGGTGACTTTAACATTCATAACATAGGGGTTTCAACCAAGCAAAAACAACACCGCGGGGGGACCGAAGCACTGAATGAATTCTTAAACTCCCACAAACTGGCGACGGCCCACACATTGCTCTTAAAGAACACCCCGGGAGCCTTGATCGGTCATACGTACAACAACCAAACGACGATCAATTATATCATCTTAAGCGATAACCTGCAAGACAAAATGATAAACTTCATGGTTCACCAACGTAATGATAGCGATCACACAGCCCTGACAATAACCATGAACTTATTGGTGCAATCACGATATCAGCCCATATGCGTGGGGGCATCGGACGGCCAAGAATTAACAAAACTGCCCAGAAGAATAAAATGGGGGCAGGTAGCCACAGCAACCTTTAACAACTGGGCAAACACATGGGCAGGCTGGCCCCCGTGCAAACACAACCAGTATTAATAGCTATATGGGAAGGAATCACCTTGACCCTAGCGGCAGAACTTAGGGGAGGTGGGGACAAACCAAGGGTAATCCACTGGCACCCTCCGACCACACTCGGATTCAAAGCAGAAATTAAAACCAGTGCAAAGGACTTAAACAAAAAACGTAAAGCCTACAGTAAAAACCGCACAACCAAAAACAAAATCCAACTGCAAGAGGTCGCAAAGAGCCACTCCATAAAAGTGTGGGCTGCAAAGCGTAATCATTGCGAGGCTCAGTGGCTGAAAATTTTCGATCTACTGAGCCCTGGAAAATCACAAGAGTTCTGGAGTTACATCAGTCATCTTGGTCGAGGCACAAATCATAGAGAAAACTCCCTTGAGGCATCTGTCTGGGTCTGCCATGTAAAAGCGCTTTAAGGAAGAAGGACGAACCACCAAGCCTCACAGCATGACCCCACAAAAACTGGACCCGGCTTTAACTACTAACACAACATCCCCTCCCGGAAAAGCTCTAGTGTCCAAAATATTTAAAAAAATCAGAGCAAACGGCGCACCAGGCCCCAATGGTCTACCAGGCCACTTATTTAAATCAAACATCGAATTCTGGTCTGAAAATCTGACCTACCTATTTTCTGACTGTTGGCTGTTGGGTGCTGTGCCTGACTCATGGCGAGGCTCGCTCCTGCACCCAATTCATAAGAAAGGGACCAAATCAGACCCAACAAACTACTGCATGATCGCCCTGTTGGACATCGAGGGTAAAGCTTACGCAAGTGCCATCCTGAAAGACCTCACAGACTGGGCAAGCGAAGAAAACCTCCTGCCATTCTGTCAAACCGGTTTCAGACCAGGGTCCTCGACCGTGGATAACATCACAGCACTCTCTTACCTAATCAATCGAGCACGGCTGCGCAAAAGCCTCCCCTTATTTGCCTGCTTCATCAACTATTCTGCTGCGTTCGATGGAGTAGACCGTACCATCTTATGGAGAAAGCTGGTCCACTGTAACATCGATCCTTCCCTGCTAAGAGCGATACAATCTCTGTATCAAAACACCTGGGTAAGAATCAAACTTTCAAACGACTCTGCAACTGACAAGATAGACATGAACCGCGGTTTAAAACAAGGGTGCGTGTTGGCGCCCGTACTGTTCAATCTATATACAGCAGACAAGGAGACAGCCCTGCTGGGGGCCACCCTAGTAACACCAAAGATCGGGGCAACCAAAATACATTTCATGCAGTATGCGGTTGATCTCGTAATTCTGGACCACACAAAAACAGGTCTCCAAAAGGCACTTACCGCCCTGGCAATATATAACAACAAAAACAGGCTGGTAGCAAACCGACTAAATCAAAAATAGTCATTTTTGGTCACTATCCCAAAAAAAAAAAGAGCAAAATGGAGCCTCGGCCATTTAACCTTGGACAGTATCCAGAAATACTTATACTTAGGGGTCTCCTTCCATGAATCGGGGTCGTGCGGTACCCACTTAAAGAAAATACAGGGTAAAGGTAAGTCCATCACCTTTGCCCTATGTAAACTACAAGCCCTTATACACAGTCCATCAGCAACGGCCATTCAAAGAGTCCTCAAGGCCAAGTTAATGCCGGCCCTTAACTACGCACAACAGGCGTATCCAGGCAAATTGAATAAGGAGTTGGAAAAAATCCATTGTGGAGCATATAAGAGACTGTATCACCTGCCAAAATGCACAAGAAACACTCTAATTCGCCTGGAATTCTCCCTTAACCAACAAACCCTGGAAGAGATGGCAGCCCTAAGTAAATATTATTACCTCACAACAGCGGCACGCGATAACACACTGAAGGCCGTCCTGAAACACATTTTTACTTAACCAGGGAACCCCTGGTCAGCTACCATCGAAGCTGCCATGACGCAATTGAACCTGGCGATCGAGTCGTGGAACCCAGATCTTGTCAAGTACACGACCATTAAACACGTGATAAAGAGGCAAGTGCGCGCATGCTCTCGGGAGTTGGACTTGGAGTCCCTCACGAAAAGAGCCTTCCATGAGTCCTTATGCTTGCCACGCATCGTGCACAATCCTCGAAACCATCTCACGCAGGCCGTGGGCCTCCCAGCTCTCCACAAGATTCTCGCCTACAGACTGCACCCCCTGCCGCTCAATGAACTATATCATTGGGAAAATGCAGGCACAGGAGTTCGGGATTGCAGACTCTGCAACTATAAACGAGAGTCACTGGCCCACTTACTGTTTTGCTGCCCCGCCCTACGTGCACCTCGCACCCTCTACCTTAGGCCCATTCTTAGGGACACCGGGACACGCACAGCCAAGGAAGCAATCCATCAACTATATACCTTGAGCGTAGTAAAACAGATGGCCTCATTCGGAAAATTTATACAACACACTCGGCTCGAGTTGATAGCTGCCAAAGCCAAGCAGGATTAGAGACTTTGCCGTGGGACACCCGGTGGCCCCCACAGGCCCCCGACCGCGTGTGCCCTTATGAACTTTGGGAACTTCTTATAAACGCTTGTCAACAGAAATTTTGTGGCTTTTTGTCCCTATGAACTTTGGGAACTTTTTACAAACGCCTGCCTACAGAAATTTTGTGGTTTTTTAACTTTTCTAATTTTATACCTTGGTCTTAATGTAATGGTTTTAAGTAACCACACAATAAAGTTATTCATTCATTCATAGGGCACAGGGTCAAGACTGATTTTCATATGGCTGGGTTCAAACTGGAATGGCATGCTGAGCAAAAAAACAATGGATTTAGGCCCAGATCTCTGTACTGGGGTGAATGTATGACATTGTTCTGCATTGTGTCCATCAACTTGTTTTTGGATTTGTCACCAGAGTCGGATGGGTATGCTCAGACGTGAGTCCCGTGCTCTCCATGCCACTGGAATCAAGCTATCCTGGCTAATGAGGGCTGAAAGCCCAAAACCGGTCCTAGGATGCTTGTTTCCAGTCCAATGAGGACCTGGCTTGGCAGTTTGGGCTGGACTGTTCCCATGGGGTACAGAGTCAACACTGAAATGCATATGGCTGGGTTCAAACTGGAATGCCATGGTGAGCAAAAAAACAATGGATTTAGGCCCAGATCTCTGTAATGGGGTAAATTTATGACATTGTTCTGCATTCTGCCCATCAACTGTTGTTTATGCATTTGTCACCCCAAATGGGACGGGAATGCTCAGACGTGAGTCCTGTGCTCTCCATGCCACTGGAATCAAGCTATCCTGGCTGATGAGGGCTGAAAACCCGAAACTGGTCCTAGGATGTTTGTTTCCAGTCCAGGGAAGTCCTGGCTTGGCAGTTCGGGCTGGACTGTTCCCATGGGGCACAGGGTCAAGACTGCTTTGCATATGGCTACGTTCAAACTAGAATGGCATGGTGATAAAAAAAAAACGATGGGTTTAGACCCAGATCTCTGTACTGGGGTGAATGTATGACATTGTTTTGCATTCTGTCTATCAACTGTTGTTTTTTGCATTTGTCACACCGAGTGGGAAGGGTATGCTCAGACATGAGTCCCATGCTCTTCATGCCACTGGAATCAAGCTATCCTGGCTGATGAGGGCTGCAAACCCAAAACTGGTCCTAGGATGCTTGTTTGTTTCTAGACCAGGGAGGACCTGGCTTGGCAGTTTGGGTTGGACTGATTTGCAGATGGCTGGGTTCAAACTGGAATGGCATGGTGAGCAAAAAAACTATGAATTTAGGCCCAGATCTCTTACTGGGGTGAATGTATGACATTGTTCTGCATTCTGTCCATCAACTGTTGTTTTTACATTTGTCACCCTGAGTGGGACGGGTATGCTCAGATGTGAGTCCAGTGCTCTCCATGCCACTGGTATCAAGCTATCCTGGCTGATGAGGGCAAAAAGCCCGAAACCGGCCCTAGCATGCTTGTTTCCAGTCCAGGTAGGACCTGGCTTGGCAGTTAGGGCTGGACTGTTCCCATTGGGCAAAAGGTCAAGACTGATTTGCATATGCCTGGGTTCAAATTGGAATGACGTGGTGGGCAAAAAACGATGGATTTAGGCCCAGATCTCTGTACTGGGGTGAATGTATGACATTGTTCTGCATTCTGTCCATCAACTGTTGTTTTTGCATTTGTTACCCCGAGTGGGACGGGTATGCTCAGACGTGAGTCTCCTGCTCTCCATGCTACTGGAATCAAGCTAACCTGGCAAATGAGGGCTGAAAGTCAGAAATCGGACATAGGATGCTTGTTTTCAGTCCAGGGAGAACCTGGCTTGGCAGTTCGGGCTGGACGGTTCCGATGGGGCACAGGGTCAAGACTGATTTGCAAATGGCTGGGTTGAAACTTGAACGGCAATGTGAGCAAAAAAATCATGGATTTAGGTCCAGATCTCTGTACTGGGGTGAATGTATGACATTGTTCTGCATTCTGTCCATCAACTGTTGTTTTTGCATTTGTCACCCCGAGTGGGATGGGTATGCTCAGACGTGAGTCCCATGCTCTCCATGCCACTGGAATCAAGCTATCCTAGCTGACAAGGGCTGAAAGCCCTAAACGGGTCCGCTGATTCTTGTTTCCAGTCCAGGGATGACCTGGCTTGGCAGTTCAGGCTGGCCCATTCCCAGGGGGCACAGGGTCAAGACTGATTTGCATATGGCTGGGTTTTGTGAGCAGAGCAAAAAAATTATGAATTTAAGCCCAGATCTTTGTACTGGGGTAAATGTGGGACATTTTTCTGCATTCTGCCCATCAACTGTTGTTTTTGCATGTGTCACACCGAGTGGGATGGGAATATTCAGACGTGAGTCCTGTGCTCTCCATGCCACTGGAATCAAGCTATCCTGGCTGATGAGGGCTGGAAACCCGAAACCGGTCCTAGGAGGCTTGTTTCCATTCCAGGGAGGACCATGCTTGGCAGTTCGGGCTGGACTGTTCCCATGGGGCACTGGGTCAAGACTGATTTGCATATGGCTGAGTTCAAACTAGAATGGCATGGTGAGCAAAAAATGATGGATTTAGGCCCAGATCTCTGTACTGGGGTCAATGTATGACATTGTTCTGCATTCTGTTCACCAACTGTATTTTTTGCATTTTTCACCTCGAGTGGAACTGGTATACTCAGACATGTGTCCCGTGCTCCCCATGCCACTGGAATCAAGCTATCCTGGCTGATGAGGGCTGAAAACCTGAAACCGGTCCTAGGATGCTTGTTTCCCGGCCAGGGAATTCCTGGCTTGGCAGTTTGGGTTGGACTGATTTGCATATAGCTGGGTTCAAACTGGAATGTCATGGTGAGCAAAAAAAACATGGATTTAGGCCCAGATCTCTGTACTGGGTTGAATGTATGACATTGTTCTGCATTCTGTCCATCAACTGTTGTTTTTGCATTTGTCAACTTGAGTAGGAAGGGTATGCTCAGACATGAGTTCCATGCTCTCCATGCGACTGGAATCAAGCTATCCTGGCTGATGTGGGCTGAAAGCCCAAAACAGGCCTGGAATGCTTGTTTCCAGTCCAGGGAGGACCTGGCTTGGCAGTTCAGGCTGGACTGTTCCCATGGGGCACAGGGTCAAGACTGATTTGCATAATGCTGGGTTCAAACTGGAATGGCATGGTGAGAAAAACAAGATGGATTTAGGCCTTGATCTCTGTAATGGGGTAAATGTATGACATAGTTCTGCACTCTGTGCATCAACTGTTCTTTTTGGGTTTGTCACCCCGAGAGGGACGGGTATGCTCAGACGTGAGTCCCGTGCTCTCCTAGCCACTGGAATCAAGCTATCTTGGCTAATGAGGGCTGTAATCCCGAAACCGATCCTAGGATGCTTGTGTCCAGTCCAGGGAGGGCCTGCATTGGCAGTTCGGCTGGACTGTTCCCATGGGGCACAGGGTCAAGACTGATTTGCATATGGCTACGTTCAAACTAGAATGGCATGGTGACCAAAAAAACGATGGATTTAGGCCCATATCTCTGTACTGGGGTCAATGTATAACATTGTTCTGCATTCTGTCCATCAACTGTTGTTTTTGTATTTGTCACCCCGAGTGGGACGAGTATGCTCAGACGTGAGTCTTGTGCTCTCCATGCCACTGGAATCAAGCTATCCTGGCTGATTAGAGCCGAAAGCCCGAAACAGGTCCTAGTATGCTTGTTTCCAGTCCAGGGAGGACCTGGCTTGGCAGTTCGGGCTGGACTGTTCCCATGGGGCACAATCGTCAAGACTGCTTTGCGTATGGCTACGTTCAAACTAGAATGGCATGGTGAGCAAAAAAACAATGGATTTAGGCCCAGATCTCTGCACTGGGGTCAATGTATGACATTGGTCTGCATTCTGTCCATCAACTGTTGTTTTTGCATTTGTCACCCCGAGTGGGACGGGAATGCTCAGACGTGAGTTCTGTGCTCTCCATGCCACTGGAATCAAGCTATCCTGGCTGATGAGGGCTGAATGCCCAAAACCAGTCCTCGGATGCTTGTTTCCAGTCCAGGGAGCACCTGTCTTGGCAGTTCTGGCTGGACTGTTCCCTTGGGGCTCTGGGTCAAGACTGATTTGCATATGGCTGGGATCAAACTGGAATGACATGGTGAGCAAAAACACAATAGATTTAGGCCCAGATCTCTGTACTGGGGTGAATGTATGACATTGTTCTGCATTCTGTCCATCAACTGTTGTTTTTGCATTCGTCACCCCGAGTAGGACGGGTATGCTCAGACGTGAGTCCCGTGCTCTCCACGCAACTGGTATCAAGCTTTCCTGGCTGATGTGGGCTGAAAGCCCAAAACTGGTCCTAACATGCTTGTTTCCAGTCCAGGTAGGACCTGGCTTGGCAGTTCGGGCTGGACTGTTTCCATGGGGCACAAGGTCAAGACTGATTTGCATATCGCTGGGTTCAAATTGGAATGGCATGGTGAGCAAAAAAGATGGATTTAGGCCTTGATCTCTGTAATGGGGTGAATGTATGACATTGTTCTGCACTCTGTCCATCAACTGTTGTTTTTTGGGTTTGTCACCCCGATTGGGACGGGTATGCTCAGACAAGAGTCCCGTGCTCTCCTAGCCACTGGAATCAAGCTATCTTGGCTAATGAGGGCTGAAAGCCTGAAACCGGTCCTAGGATACTTGTTTACAGTCCAGGAAGGACCTGGCTTGGCAATTAGGTTGGACTGTTCCCATGGGGCACAGTGTCAAAACTGATTTGCATATGGCTGGGTTCTTCAAACTGGAATGGCATGGTGAGCAAAAAAACAATGGATGTAGGCCCAGATCTCTGTACTGGGGTGAATGTATGACATTTTTCTGCATTCTGTCCATCAACTATTGTTTTTGCATTTGTGACCCCGAGTGGGACGGGTATGCTCAGACGTGATTCCCGTGCTCTCCATGCCACTGGCATCAAGCTGTCCTGGCTGATGAGGGCTGAAAGTCGGAAATCGGTCCTAGGATGCTTGTTTCCAGTCCAGGGAGGACCTGGCTTGGCAATTAGGTTGGACTGTTCCCATGGGGCACAGGGTCAAGACTAATTTGCAAATGGCTGGGTTCAAACTGGAATGGTATGGTGAGCAAAAAAATGATGGATTTAGGTCCAGATCTCTGTACTGGGGTGAATGTATGACATTGTTCTGCATTATGTCCATCAAGTGCTGTTTTTGCATTTGTCTCCCCGAGTGTTCTGCATTCTGTAAATCAACTGTTGTTTTTGCATGTATCACCCCTAGTGGGAGGGTATGCTCAGACGTGAGTCCCATGCTCTCCATACCCGTGGAATCAAGCTATCCAGGCTAATGAGGGCTGAAAGCCCGAAAACAGGCCTAGGATGCTTGTTTCCAGTCCAAGGAGGACCTGGGATAGCAGTTCGGGCTGGACTGTTCCCATGGGGCACAGGGCCAAGCCTGATTTGCATATGGCTGGGTTCAAACTGTAATGGCATGGTGAGCAAAAAAACAATGAATTTAGACCCAGATCGCTGTACTGGAGTGAATGTATGACATTGTTCTGCATTCTGTCCATCAACTGTTGTTTTTGCAATTCTCACCCTGAGTGGGACGGGTATGCTCAGACGTGAGTCCTGTGCTTTCCATGCCACTGGAATCAAGCTATCCTGGCTGATGAGGGCTAAAAGCCTTAAACCGGTCCTAGGATGCTTGTTTCCAGTCAGGGGGGGGCCTGACTTGGCAGTTCAGGCTGGACTGTTCCCATGGGACACAGGGTAAAGACTGATTTGCATATGGCTCGGTTCAAACTGGAATGTCATGGCGAGCAAAAAAAATGGATTTAGGCCCAGATCTCTGTACTGGGGTGAATGTTTGACATTGTTCTGCATTCTGTCCATCAACTGTTGTTTTTGCATTTGTCACCCCGAGTGCGACGGGTATGCTCAGGCGTGAGTCCTGTGCTCTACCTACTACTGGAAGCAAGCTATCCTGTATAACGAGGGCTGAAAGCCTAAAACCGGTCCTAGGATGCTTGTTTCCAGTCCAGGGGGGACCTGGCTTGGCTGTTTGGGGTGGACTGTTCCCATGAGGCACAGGGTAAAGACTGATTTGCATATAGCTCTCTTCAAACTGGATTGGCATGGTGAGCAAAAATACGATGGATTTAGGCCTAGAACTCTGTATTGAGGTGAATGTATGACATTGTTCTGCATTCTGTTCATCAACTGTTTTTGCACAATGCCATTTCAGCGTATCTTGACCGCCATACCAGTTTGTTCGTCAACGTGACTTAGGATTGCAAACATCAACATAAACAATTAATTGCACATTACTTTAAAATGAAAGGCTATCGACCATATTAATCTGGGCATGTTGCGTATTATAATGGTTCTTACATGAAAGAAAAGACAAAAAGGGGGTGTTAATGTACGCACACTATCCCTAAATTAAGTTCTAGCGATTAAAGTTCCATTCCAATCACAACTCATTTGAGATGATGTAACTGACCATGTCATGAATTATGTAATGTCTGAGGTCATTAGCAGTATATTGTGGGGGCGTAAGTTATAGTTAGCTCAGGTAAATATAACTGCTGAATTTCACTGGTTGTGTATGAGTGAAATCTGAGTGCAAGTATACCGTCCTTATAATCTTTGTTTTTTTCAGAAAAGTTCTATTTTTTTGTTTTTTAATGTTAAGTAAGATGCATATCCTCTGTTGTCTGAATTCATGGACTAGCCTCTCCCCTCCTGCCATGCATGGTCTGATGTGCTGCCACCGCCCTCCATTTAGCTTGATGTACCAGTCCACTCCTTCTGCCCTCCGTTGCCCAATTCTATGCCCCATCATTGACCTCCTGCTTAGCCTCTGTGCTTAGCTTGCTGACCCTATTCTCCTTCCCCCTGCCCTCCGATGTCTGTGTTCATGCCCCTTCTCCATCTTTTTTGCCCACCATTTTCAATGGACCTGCCACTCCTATCTACTCTGAGTGTTCTGTTGTGCTGCCACTCCCCTCCCACCTGCCTAGCATTGTGAGATAACTGTAACCTGGCCCTGCCACCTCCACCCTGCCTGTCCTTCTTCCATGTCCCTATCTCCTTCCTTCTGTCCTCCACGGTCCATTTTACTGCCACACCCCTTTGCCCTCCCTGGTCTGTTGTGCTGCAACTACTCCTCCTGCTTGCCCAGTGTGATCTGTTGTGAGGCCCCTTCCCCTGAACTCTCTCATCTGTGTCTAGTTCCTGACCCTTCCTTCTATCCTCCATGGTCCTTTGTGTATGCCCCTGTACCCTTCTCCTTGCCCATCATAGCCATTGCACTGCCACTAACCCTCCCGCTTGCCATGCATGGTCTTCTGTGCTGCCACAGCCCCTCCCACCTTCCCTGTGTGGTCAGCTAGCTGCCCCTGACTCCCTCCCACCTTCCCTCCATGGTCTGTCTGTATGCCAATATAGTCTCACCGTTGCTCTCCATGGTGTATCTTGCTTCTAGTGCCCATCCTGCCTGACCTCCATGGTCATCTTGCTGCTCCTGCCCTGCCCCCTTGCCCCCAGCCCCCTGTTTCCATGAGCTGACCCCTATTCCCTCCCTCCTGGCTTGTCTGTTCCATTGTAATGCCCCTGATCCGTCCCTCTTGCCCTTTATGGTCCGTTATGCTGCAGCTGTCTCTCCTGTCTGTCCATTGTGGTCAGCTAGCTACCATTGCTTCTTTCCCCTCTGTTATCTGTTGTCCATGTGCATGGTCCTGTCCCCTCCCTATTGCTTTCTATGGATTGTTGTGCTGCACTCCCGTCCCGCATGCCCTGTGTGGTGTATTGTGCTGCTGCAAACCATGAGGCCTGCCCTGTAGGGTCAGTTTGGTGCCCCTCTCTATGTCCCTCCTGTCCTCTGTTATCCAAGTCCTACCCCAATTCCTCCTGTCTTCAATGATCCAATGTACCATACTTGCTAACATTTTAAACTTGGTAAGAGGGAGATTTTGACAAAAACTGGGGTATTGATTTTCCCATTTGACTTACATTGAAAAAGAGTAGATTGTAGACAGGAGACAGATCAAATAAAGCCCATTTGGGCTTAAAAACATTGGATGTTTCCTGGCTGAATCGGGTCTGTTGGAAGTATGATTGTACTACCACTGCCTCTTCCTTCTGCCCACAATGGTCTATTATATTGCCACAGCCTCTCTTGACAGTCCTGTCTTGTTGGATTGTTGCCCCTGCCCCCCTTTCCACAGCCCTCCATAGTCTGTTGTGCTGCCACTGCCCTTCCTGCCTGCCCAGTGTGGTCAAATTGTTGCCTCTGCACCCTCCTACCTGCCTTCAAATTTCAGAGTCCTTGCCCCTGTCCACTGCCTCTCTACAGTATCCCAATGAACAACTAGATTGCTACCATTCTATATTTAGAACACACCACAATTCCTAAAATGAGTATGGTATCATCAACAAATGATTTATAATGTAACTAAAGTCTTAAAACCTTCTATTAACTGCAATGCTTTTTAATGAGGTGCTATCATGTATATTGGTCCCAAGATGGCTGCCAACACTTCTTGGATGAAGTGCTGACATCCAATCAGATCTCACAATGAGATGTGTGGTTAGGCTCCGCCCATATATATATATATATTTTTTACTTTTAATATCTAAAAAACTACTGAACAGATTTATACCATTTAAAAAAAGGGCACTTTTTGAACCAAGCTCTACCTTTTTGCCAAATTTGGAGTAATTCCATTCAGGAGTTTGGGCTGTAGTCATGTCTAAAGTTTCCTATTGAAAAATACTTGGGGAAAACATGTTTTGGGACCCCTATTTTTTCTCGGCCCCCGCTTGCCGAATCTCCCTGAAACTTTCAAGATAGGAGTCGACCAGAGCGCCCCACGAGTTTAGAAAATTTTGCGAAGATTCGTCAATGGGCGCCAAAGTTATTGGGAATAGAATGTTGTGATTTTCCTTTGGATAATAGGTCCTAGCTATAACTACCTACTGGCGACCGACAGTAGGCAATATATATATATATTAATATATATATACATACATATATACATTTTAATACATGTATGTGCACAATCCTGGTGTATATGCTTTTTGATTCCATAGTCATAGTAAACATCAAAACATTCCCATCACAACTGCTCCTAATTGACACACAGGAAGTGTATGTAGCTATGTGTAACAAACAACATTGAACAGCATTGAACAGCATCTGGTACCAACAAAATAGTGTGCATGATAACTATCTGTAGCAAATATTCCTATATTGCCAGTCACTATCAACATGGTGTGGTAATGTAGATAGTGTGCTATGACTGTGTATCTCTCCTACAGCTAGCCATTTGTACAGCTTCATACTTGTGGACGATAGTAGAGTCCACTCATAGTAGGATGACTGTGAAGTGACAAACATAGTATGTGCATGGTAACACAGTTGCAAACCTACAGTCTATATCTGCTACATCAATAACTGTATCCACGTATGAAATCCATTAGGAGATCTCACATCACACATACAAATGCTACAAACGTTACCTTTCCAGTGCAACAGTGTTGCATGCAAACACCCACTGCTATGCACAAGCAACACTGCATTGATGCAGCCTATAATTGTGGTGTGATTTACGAAGCCTTACTGTCTATAATATGTAGGAGGTCACACCACGCATGCTTGGTGTATAGCATAGAATTATCATCATGAATGAGAATCATGTTGGCCGCAAATGCTGACACTGTTACTTACCTGTGGGGTATGACCCTTGAATATGAATGGCCTATACATAACAAATCATATGGCACCATCCATACATCCCCTTCCAGGTGGGTGCAGGCAATCGCAGCACTTGCCTGCAATGGAAAATGTAACCCTCCCAAGTTTCCCCAAGGCCTGATGTGCCCACTGTGGGACACGGCGCTACCTTGCAATAGGCTGCGTTATTGTAGATGTGGGTGCACTGACCCCATGGCATTGCTAGTTTGCCACATCCCTGGGGAAGGTAAAGCAATGTCAATGGGTGCTAATACTAATTGCCCACACGGAGCACCTCTTGTAAGGTATGCCTTTGTACTACCAGAGGGGGTGAGCACTATGTGAAGTATGATCCCTGAACAGCATGAACTCACACATATGTACACTGTTAACACACATAGGAACACATGCAAAGACAGTAAACAGGTCAACTCAACTATCCACACCCAACACAGCAATCACATTCCAATACACCAACAAAACACACATTTGCCCTATTGCGTCCAAAATAACAGACTTATGAGCCTGAAGCGTGATTTCTGCAGCCACTGCATCATCCAAAAATGATGCTTCCCAGCCGAAGTGTCAGAATGACTGCATGGTACCTTGTCAGGCCTTGTGTGAAATCGACGCATTGACTGGTAGCATAAAAAAAATGACACATCGGCTGAAAACGTGATGCATTCACCCAGGAAATTATGTTTTGGATAAAGGGAAGAAATGTCATGGATCCTGTATGTTGCAAACCCCGGGAAGTGTGAAGTTACATTCATTTTCACTTTAAGTCACAGTTTTACTCTCTGAGCTTGAGACTGGTTGTGTTTTGGCTGTGCTGCAGAGAGTTTTTGTGTTTTTGGAGCTGGCTCGTCGTGTCTGCTGTCCCTGTCATGTCCCTCAAGTCATGTATGTGCTGGTTTGATGTTTATTGTCCTGTGTGCTGTGGGGTGTTTATCTTCTGGTAGTTATAGTTTTTTAGGGTGTTTAGTTTTGTTTGGGTGTTTATCTTTGGGTGGGATCATGCCTGCGAAGGGTAGGGCTCGCCCCATGAGTTACCAGGAGTTTTGGAGCTTCCTGTGGCTGGTTAAGCATTACCTGCCCAAATTAGTAGCCAGTGGGGGACATGTAATCCAAGGCTATTCCGTGAAGGTGCGGAAGCAACAGTGGTTTAGGGTATGTCAACTAATGCTGAGGCTGTTTGGAGTGGACCGGAATATCCATCAGCTCAAACATCGCTCAGCAGATGTGGTTGGCAAGGGGTCCGACCTCCTTAGGTACTTTGGCATCAAAGTTGTTGGACCAGTTGGCAAGTACACATGATTTGTGTGCTTTCCTTTGTGTCTCTTGTACCGTTTGATTATTAGTTGTAACATTAGGTATGGATCACATAACTTATGGCGAAAATAGCCATGCCCACATGCAAAAGAGGGTAATGCCATGCAATAGCCCGGCATGAACTGTGCACCAGTGCTATCTGTGACACTGAGTGGGCCACACAAGTGTAAATGTCCCTGTAGATGATACAAACGAGTCCCAGAGAAGCATTGAGCTGATGCACATAGCCCATCCAGACAACTCATATGGCGACAGACCAGGTAGTGCAGTTCAGCTCCAAAGGTGCTTATTTCACAACAAGCATTTGTCAAGTTCAGTAATGAAAGGCTGTTACAGAACAGAGTCGCATACCTTATACTGCTTAGCTAACCTGTGAATTTGGCAAAAAACAAATCCATGCCTTGATTGAACAGCATTTCCTATGTAAATGATATGGCTCCTCGATGCCCACTATGGCTACGCTGTGCTTTGCACTGGCTCGGGTGGCTCCATACCTCTGAATACATAGCAAATCACACATGTTGCCTTTGCATGGCCTCATGGAGGTGTTTTTGAGGCCAGAGCCACTGGAAATGTCCTTCAAATAAGCCTCCCACTGTACATGCCTCTTATATGAGAGGCCCAATGAATGTCAGAGGGGAGCCCATTCATATGGTACTGTATCCACCAGTTTCCTAGCCTGAATATTACACATTTCAATCTATCCCATATGTTTTATTTGCCAGTTATGCTATTTCAAACTTAGGGATGCATGGAACATCTGTGAACAAGATCATCAGCACTGACACGTACAGAACTCACCGTAGTTAAGGAACAAGTACGCATAATGTGTGATGTATGTAGCATACTCATTTCCTGGTGTCAAAATTTACAAGGGCATGGGTATAGCTATACCTTGCTGTGTATGGTATAAGAGTTATGTAGGTGCAGAGACTCATCAAAGTCAGTTACCATAGTGAAATATAGTAGTGATGAGGTTGATGAACTGGTTCCGCAAATTGGCCAACATGTGCATGTATTGGCTCATCATATGTATGTACACTTCAGCCTGCATTACGGATGTGTATCATTAAGGCATGTCAACTGTGCCATTTGATTACTTACAACTTAAAGGCTTAGCTAGAAAACAGCTAGGCATATGTACTGTGCTTCTGTTGCATATATTATATGTGATCTAAGTTTTCTGATGTCTTTTACATGTTATGTCTTGTAGGTAGACCCCCTGCATTCACAGATTGTGAGGTGGATGGTTTCAAGGACCCCAACTTCACCAGTGAATTTTTCCATCAGTGCTAATTGTGTTTACAAGGATTAAGTTTGAAGTCAGATGTGATGTGACTTGCCAGATTCTCTGTACATCCCTATAACAAAGAAACTTTTTTTATGATGATTGATAAGTCAGGAAAAGTGGATGCTAATTTTTGTATTTCTATCAATCTGTGACTACTGTCATGGAGAATATAATGCCAATCTGGGATGGACCACATGCTAGAAACTTGACAGGGGAGCCACGATCACAGTGGCAAACTATGTGAAAATATGTGGTTGTGGATACACATCTGAACATGGCAGTGGTTGTGAAGAATTCAGGATGCATGTCTATTGCACATGCTATGATAGTGGGAGCATGTAAAAAGCGGTGGAATGGTCCACCAAGGACTTAAAACTGTTCTGATAGGAGAGATTTCTTATGCCTCTGTGTGATGTGAAATACTTATCCAGCATGTGGTTGTGTGATAATCTTATCACTAAAGGATGCGCTCATTCAACTTGAAACTTGGGGGCTTTCTTCTCTGGGTTTACAATTTTGAAAAAACAACACGTAATCTGTTATTTCTTTAATGCCTTCTTTAATGAGCTAAAGGCTTATCCTTCAAATTTGATTCTTTCATATCATAAATCACTTCATCATGATAGATGGCTAGTTCACTATACCCAATGCATTTCGGGTTTTATACAATGACCCTTCGTCAGGGGTCTGTTAAGAAGAAAACAAATACAGGACCTAAGCATTCAGATTCAAATCACACATTAAATTCACTCTGGTGCATTTAGAAACGTGGATCCTATACGAGGAAAGGTGCGCTAGAGTTAAAAGGGTGATAGAGGTGAAATGAGTGAAAGAAATACTCTATCCTTCCACACCGCCACCTTCCCGGAGAGCTGGAAGCACGCCGAGCTGACTGCCCTCCTGAAGAAACCAACGGCGGACCCCACTGACCTCAAGAACTACCGTCCCATCTCGCTCCTTCCTTTTCCGGCCAAAGTCATCGAGAAGACCGTCAACAGGCAGCTTGCCGCCATCCTCGAGACGAACGGATCCCTTGACCCCTCGCAGTCCGGGTTCCGGGCCAGCCACAGCACCGAGACCGCCCTAATCGCAGCCACTGATGACATCAGAACCCTGATCGACAACAGGGAAACAGCGGCCCTCATCCTCCTGGACCTCTCTGCGGCATTCGACACTGTCTGCCACAGCACCCTAGTGAAGCGCCTCAGCAACATCGGAATCCGAGAGAAAGCACTGGAGTGGATCATCTCGTTCCTCGCCGGAAGAACCCAGAGAGTCCGCCTCCCTCCGTTCAGATCCAAGGCCACCAAAGTCATCTGCGGCGTACCACAAGGATCTTCACTCAGTCCAACCCTCTTCAACGTCTACATGAGCCTCCTCGCAGCCATCGCACGCCAACACAACTTCAACATCATCTCCTACGCCGACGACACCCAGCTGATCCTCTCCCTCACCAACGACCCCACCACCGCCAGAGCCAACCTACACGAAGGGATGAAAGACGTCGCCGACTGGATGAAGAACAGCCGCCTTAAACTGAACTCAGACAAGACGGAAGTCCTCATCCTGAAATCATCACCCTCCGCCTGGGACGACTCCTGGTGGCCCCCGGCCCTGGGCACTGCTCCCAAACCAACGGACCACGCACGCAACCTGGGCTTCATCCTGGACTCCTCCCTGTAGATGACCAGACAAGTCAACCCCGTCTCATCTTCATGCTTCAACACCCTGCGCATGCTCCGCAAGATCTTCAGATGGATCCCCACCGAAAACAGGGAGACCGTCACCCAGGCACTCGTCACCAGCCGACTGGACTACGGGAACACCCTCTACGCCGGAACCACAGCCAAACTTCAAAAAAGACTCCAACGCATCCAGAACGCCTCCGCACGACTCATCCTGCACATCCCCCGACACAGCCACATAGCCGGACACCTAAGAGACCTGCACTGGCTCCCCGTCAGCAAGAGAATCACGTTCAGACTCCTCACCCACGCACACAAGGCTCTCCACGACCTGGGGCCCAAGTACCTCAATGACCACCTGACCTTCTACACACCCACCCGCCAGCTAGGATCGACCAGCCATGCCCTCGTCACCGTACCACGCATCCGCAGAGCCACCACCAGAGGAAGATCCTTCTCCTACCTGGCAGCCAAGACTTGGAACTCCCTCCCCACCCACCTACGGCGAACCCAGGACCATCTCTCCTTCAGGAAGCAGCTCAAGACCTGGTTGTTTGAGCAGTAACTTACCCCTCTCCCCCAGCGCCTTGAGACCCTCCCAGGTGAGTAGCGTGCTTTACAAATGCTGTGATTGATTGATTGACAGTGATTTTACCCTGATCATACATTGACTCTCATGTGCCTAAGACACCTACATTATGCATGACCATATCAAATGGGCTGACATGGCAGGCTGGTTGTAGAGTTTGTGAAGAGATACCGTGCACACCAAGTTTACTGCCTGTTACTCCATCTAATCCAATGTTCCATGCGTGCTCACTGAATGCGTGATCTGCCCTTTTGTCACGCGGATAAACAAAATTGAAGAAGGAGCGGACATCCACTCCGAATCCAGTGGCACTGTTGCTTGTCACATGTTTTGTGACCATCGCTGTAAGCCTTATTCATAAAGAATCCATGTATTCCAAATCTTTCAAATTCATTCTTTTTTATTTGATTTTTTTCACACACAATTTGCTGATGCGTTTTTCAATTTTTCTCATGCCATGGATATGCACATCCATGCCTTGTTCCAGGCACGTTTCCAAAAAACGTAAAACATCCTTAGTTGCTAGCTGTTACATTACCCAATGCATTTCGGGCTCATTTTAGCCCTTCGTCGGGGGTTTTACTACAAGATAAAAAAACGTTGCTGTTACAATTTAGTCACACATCACTACATTACATATAACCAACAATGTGCCTGATCTCATAGTGCACACTAGTCTGGCGTTTTCCCTCACAACCTGAAGCTACAGCGCTCTCATGGTTAAAAACGAACCAACTTCAAACCGCCCACGTTATTACATATATGCAGACCATCCCTTCACCTAGCTTAATATGCAGACTGAACTCCCCGGTTTACCTAATCCCTCCTGTTTCCGTTCTTACTGAAATCACCCCAAAACTCCTACTCACTAACTCGTACCTGCACAACCACCTCCGTTGTTCAAACTCCTCCGTTTCTGCAGAATGGCAGCAATGAAATGCACGCCATTATTACCAGCTCAATTAAGTAATCTAAAGTTGCCCCGGGGCCAGCGGAAACAGGAGGGATTAGGTAAACCGGGGAGTTCAGTCTGCATATTAAGCTAGGTGAAGGGATGGTCTGCATATATGTAATAACGTGGGCGGTTTGAAGTTGGTTCGTTTTTAACCATGAGAGCGCTGTAGCTTCAGGTTGTGAGGGAAAACGCCAGACTAGTGTGCACTATGAGATCAGGCACATTGTTGGTTATATGTAATGTAGTGATGTGTGACTAAATTGTAACAGCAACGTTTTTTTATCTTGTAGTAAAACCCCCGACGAAGGGCTAAAATGAGCCCGAAATGCATTGGGTAATGTAACAGCTAGCAACTAAGGATGTTTTACGTTTTTTGGAAACGTGCCTGGAACAAGGCATGGATGTGCATATCCATGGCATGAGAAAAATTGAAAAACGCATCAGCAAATTGTGTGTGAAAAAAATCAAATAAAAAAGAATGAATTTGAAAGATTTGGAATACATGGATTCTTTATGAATAAGGCTTACAGCGATGGTCACAAAACATGTGACAAGCAACAGTGCCACTGGATTCGGAGTGGATGTCCGCTCCTTCTTCAAGGCTGGTTGTAGAGCCATATGTGTCAGGTAGCACACCACATGGTGGTAGTGCTGGGAATAGTGACATGCACCTACTGAGGGGCATATTCACGTACAAATGGCACAGCATGCAGCATGGCACTACAAACAATTCAGCACACAGGACTGTGCCATATTCACAAGAAAACCTCAATGTTTTCCCTTGCGTTAAATAAAGTTGCCAACCACCAACACAGACACCCTTGCGCCATGGTGCAAGTGTGCCTGCATTGCAGGATTGAATCCCTGCAACTCAGGCACCCCTGCACAATAGTGCAAGGGTGTCTGTGTTGTAGAGATGGTTGTTTATTTGCAGGAAGGGACACCTTCCTGCACATAAACAAACATTAAGGGAAATGTGCCTCTTCTTTGTGGGCTGCATAATTCAGCACTCATTGAAAGAGCATAAATGAGGAGACATTAAAGTATTTGTCCATGTTGCACCAATGTAATGCCTGCATTTCAGTAGCATCTCTGTAAATCTGGGGCAGCGTCAAAAAGCAGTGGGTGTGGCAGTGGAATGCCCACAGCAACACCCATTGCACTCCCTGAAAGGGTGCAATATTTACAAAGTGGTGTTAAGCCACTCAAAGTGCCTTAACACCACTTTGTAAATGTGGAGCAGGGCATTGCGCCACCAGACCATCCTAAAAAGTGATGCTCCAGTGGCACAATGCACTTATAAATATGCCCTCCAGTTTCCCAAAACAACTGGGCCCATCCACCTCAGTCTCTGACCTTGCCGTACTTGTGTCCTTTGTGATGGCTCAGTAATTCCCTTGACAGTTCCCTTTTTGACATCCTCCGACATGTACATGTGACAAAGTGAGACAATTTTTGTCCATATTCCCTCATGGCACATACTACATATTCTCCCAGGTCCACATGACATGTAGAAAGTAGTACCACAGCTGCTGCACAAGTGTGACCTAGTCAGACGCAGCAGTACATGTGTATTTGTGAAGGTACTTTGCAGTACCCATGTCCCTTCTCACCTCCTTGCAAAGCAAAGTCTCCCCAGTAAGAGTGGTAGTTCAACGTGCACAGCAAGTACCTACTATGCATTGCACTAGCAGTAGCCTACCAGGGCCACACCCCATCATTTGTTTTGACACACATGGGGGCATATTTACAAGGATATTGTGCCACCAGATCATGACCTCTCACAATGCTCCATGTTTACAATGCAGCACTAAGCCACTTTGTATGTCTTAACGCCACCTTGTAAATATCGGCCCTTTTGACACATATTTCTGTGTCAAAGGAGTCTGAAATGTGTGTTGCTGTAGGCGTTGCAATGCAGCACCCTTTGCATTTTGGCACTGCCCCAGATTTGCAAGTAAACATAAATCTGAGGCTGCGCCAAACACTAACACCTTTTAAAATTAGGCTTTAGAGAGGGCCAACAAAGATAAATATTGTGCTCTCCTCCTTTTATCTCTTTTTATGTGTGCTGCATTCTGCAGCATACAAATAAGGAGCAAAACACAATGGTTGATTGTCTATGTGCAGGAGAGGATGGGCCGTATTTACAGGACTACTTGCCACCACTGTGTTTATCCCTGCACCGGTGCAAAAAAAACAGCATAGAGCCGACATAGACACCCTTGCCCAACAGTCCAAGAGTGCCTGAATTTGGCACTCAATCTTTTTGCACCGGCTCAGGGGTGAGCACAGGGGTGGAACATAGTCCTGTAAATACAGCCCATCGCTGCATTTTTTAAAATGTTGCAGCTCGGCGCAGTAGATTTGTTCGCATTGATGTCCTGCACCATTTCACTGTAAATATGCCCCATGGTCCTCTGGTGTACATCACTTGCATTCACCCCCACACCCAGTCAGTCAGTCAATAAGCTTTATTCGGTTGACACAAAGCAACCATAAAAGCACAATACAGTTATTAAAATACATTCATAACAATACATAATTAAAAAGAGATACCATGCCAAAAAAGCAAATAAGTTCATACATACAATACAATAAATTTACAAACGATTTTTGAGTGGTATGAAGAAAGTGCAGAGTGCCCCCTGCATTTTTTAAAATGTTGCAGCTCGGCGCAGTAGATTTGTTCGCATTGATGTCCTGCACCATTTCACTGTAAATATGCCCCATGGTCCTCTGGTGTACATCACTTGCATTCACCCCCACACCCAGTCAGTCAGTCAATAGGCTTTATTCGGTTGACACAAAGCAACCATAAAAGCACAATACAGTTATTAAAATACATTCATAACAATACATAATTAAAAAGAGATACCATGCCAAAAAAGCAAATAAGTTCATACATACAATACAATAAATTTACAAACGATTTTTGAGTGGTATGAAGAAAGTGCAGAGTGCATTAACTAGGGATTTCATTCATTTAAAAAAAAAGGGAGAATACAACCCTCACTCAATCGACATGCAACCAGTCTAATCATGGCAACTTTCCCACACTTGATGCCACCTCCCCTACAATTATCCTGGCGTAGCAATAACAATGATAATAAGCAACCCAGAGCATCTGAGTTTTATTGTCAAACCAATCTAGGATAGAGTTGTCAGGTCAATACAGCCAATCTGTATCTGAGTGTACAGAAAATTAATTACGAGTAAATAGCTTGTAATTGCTGAATGTATGGCCATTATTGCCCCTACAGTGAGACCTTCCAGTCTTTAATCTCACTGGGGACATGTATACGGCTCTGGGGTAAAAATCTCTCAGTTCCCTTAGAACTATTGGGCCGTCACCCCTATGAGGCTGCCAGCCCTGTAGATAAGGGACAACACGAGGATCCCTAAAGTTTATAATAATCAAGTCACCCGCTATATCTTTGGTTAGAGGACCCAACCATTTCACCCTTCTGACGTTCAACATTTTTCCGTCGATGTTTGGTGGAAGGGGCCTGTTCTTTGTTAGCCAAAAAGTCACCTTATTTGCCAAATCAGTTTGTCCCTCAATCTTTTCAGTATTTAGTTCGGGCACGCCTGATAGAATGCATACAAATGGAGCTGCCTCTGGGGGAAGATCAATTTGATTAATTTTTCTTTGCCTGTAGCCATTTTTATTGAAAGACCCCTCTATGGGCATTGGATCTTTAGATGACCCTTCTCTTTTATCAGGGCTCTGTGGTGTTACCATTTTTGGTGGTGTCTGCCGAGTATTATTTGATAGTGACTTTATAGATTTTTTAGGTGCAGATGATTGGGTTGGGAGAATAGTGCTTTGTGTCAGAAATATTGGGAGATTGGCAGTGACTGCGGGTTCTACTTTGTTAGCTCTTACCAGACTTTCTAAAAGGATAGCGTTAGCCTTTGTTGATTCTTCTATATAACTAACTTATTCCCCTATTACCATGATTTTTTTGACCAGTGGGGATATTAAAGATTTAGCAATATGTTCTATCAAGGCCAATGGGTCAGTTGGTGTGCAAGATAGGGGAGAATCAGAAATTGAGCATGCCCTAAATTATGGTGCAGAATTGCTAGCGGCCAAGGGGGAACTTGCATGCCGCTTTCTTTTAGTAGGGGTAGTCTGAGGGTAAGTTGTTATAAGAATACTATCTTTGACTGTAGTTAAAGAGTGGCTTCCCAGGTAAGTTACTTTGGGGTCGGGTGGCGTATTGTGCTTAGGACTTATATTTATTGGGGAACCTGTTTGCTCATTACCCTCTTTGATCCAGGTATGATTGGTTTTACAAAGCGCATTAAGTTCTTCCAATAAGGATAGTGGTTGGCACTAATTAGTAGTCGCCAACGGGGATTCACGACTGGAAAGTAAATTATCCAGACTACCATTCCCATGCCCCCCGCGGGAGTTAGTATTAATTATGGCCCCTTTACCGGCCATAGTGTAGGTAGCTTTAGTATATAAATCAATATGATAACAGTAGCAAACACCAATACTGAGCCAGTGCACAATGTCAATAGTCCTAATCTGTTGGCCAAATGTGGATCAAGGCAGTCACAGTTATAAGTCAATATAGTTTACCTCAATTGTCCAGAGGAAAGTAGAAGAGAAGTAAATGGAATGGGCCTGCCCTGCTTCCTCGTGCCTCTGAGGGCCAGAGAGGGCCCGCCCTTTGCCCGGGCTTCTGCCCGGTCGTCACCCCGCGCGCGTTCCCGCGACGCGGGGACTGATGTCCTTAAATCACGCCTCCTTGGGCAAAAATCAGCTGGTGCGCCGCTACGGCGTCTGGGGGATGTAGTATCTCGGCCCCTCACGGCCGGCGGCGCTGGTTCGTAGCATCCGCGGGCAGGAGAGAAGGTAGACTGACCCCCTGTGCAGGAAGACGCTGTCCGCAGATTAAGCCCCCGAGTGTTTGGTGAGCCCCCCGCTTTGCCGGGACTGATGTCCTTAAATCACGTCTCCTTGGGCGGAAATCCGCTGGTGCGCCGCTAGGGCGTCTGGGGGATGTAGTATCTCGGCCCCTCACGGCCTGCGGCGCTGGCCTGCTGGTCCGTAGCGTCCGCGGGCAGGAGAGAAGGTTGACTGACCCCCTGTGCAGGAAGACGCTGTCCGCAGATTAGGCCCCCGAGTGTTTGGTGAGCCCCCCGCTTTGCCGGGACTGATGTCCTTAAATCACGCCTCCTTGGGCAGAAATCCGCTGGTGCGCCGCTAGGGCGTCTGGGAGATGTAGTATCTTGGCCCCTCACGGCCAGCGGCGCTGGCCCGCTGGTCCGTAGCATCCACGGGCAGGAGAGAAGGTAGACTGACCCCCTGTGCAGGAAGACGCTGTCAGCAGATTAAGCCCCCGAGTGTTTGGTGAGCCCCACACCCAGTCATGTTTAGTAGATTAGTAGCTGAGGGGAGTTCCGGTGGACCCTACCATGGCAGCTCTTGAAATGTCCCTATTTGTAGATACTTCACTTGGCCCACATATCCCCAGCCCTCAGGTGTGTTGTTTCTCTTCTGAGAAACTGAATCAATGCTATGGGTTTGCAGGCTAGGTTAATGTTCATGGGCCCAGGTGAGAAAGAGTTGCATATTTCATACATATGTGGTGCAGTGCAACCCTACAAACAATCTTGCTGCACCAAGCTGTGTCATTAGGAAAGTTCAGGTATGCACTGTGGTTATAACAGTACAACACATCCCTGTACTTTGCTCTAAGCTGGTGCACAATCAGCTGGCTAGCTCCAACACAGGTATCATTGCACCATGGTGTAAGGGTGCCTGCTTTAGCAGACGTCTGCTGTCTGTGCACCAGTGCTGGCAGAAAGGACAGAAATGTGTAGTATCTTGTAGATATGGTGCATTCCTGCCCTTTTCTTTTGGAATAGGGTAGCACAGCTAGAAGGATTGCAGCACTGCCCTATGCCAAATTATTGTCGCAATTTCCATGAGCGTTTCATTGATTCATGTTTAACCATAGATGAGCCAGCATCCTACCCTTTTGCCTACAGACAGTGCTGCAGAGTGTTGGGACATAGCTACCTGCCCTCACGACTTGACCTAGTTACCCACAATGCCCCTTGTTGGAACATACCCTGTTGCTGTTGCAGTTCATCATAGTAAGCACTGTCCTGTCCTGCAAATACAACCACCAACACCTCGGAGACACCTGCTCCTCCAAGGGATCCAGCTCCTCCTGGTATGCTGGACTACCTCCTCCGGTCTGCAATGCTGCCTTGAGATTGGTTGCCAGTTTCTCCTTTGCCCCACACTTGCAATCATGCAGCACTTTTTTACAGTCACTTAATCTCCTCTTGACTTAGGCAACGTTGTTCACCTTGTCAACTATGGTGTGCCATATGGCCTTTTTCCTTTCCAATGACATTTTGGAGGTGACAAAGAGCTGGTGTTGGTGCTCCGTCACCTCCGTGATCAAGATTTCATTCTCTTCCTCCTCACTGAACTTGCCCCTCCTCTTCCTCTTCCCCTGCGACTCTGGCTGGTCATCCTGGCTGGTACTGGGGTTGCTGGGCTTGTTGTCCTGGGCTGGCTCACTCCTGGTTGCTCCACTGCTGCTTTCAGGCAAGTGTTCCTTTTTTTTCATGTAGCGACGCTTTTGTATTTTTTTTTCACGCTAGGAGGGCAAAAGTGACGGTAGTATGGCAAGCGTCCTTTTCTAGACACTAATTGGCCAAACCTTACTTTTGCAATATTAGCTGCAAATTTGCTAAAGACACGGCACACACAACAGCATCAATTTTTACAACACCAGCCTCTTCCTAATGTCATGGACCGCCTTATTGTAAAAACGACACTAGCATGGTGTTAGAATTTGTAGTACCGTGGTGGTAACTTTTTTGGCGCTTCGCTGTGGCTAAACATCAGTGCTCCAGTTCTTGCAAATATACCCCCAAGAGTGTTTTCTTGAAGGCTGGGCAGAGGACATGGAAGGCAGAGCCAGACACAACAATATTTGTATCAGTCTCCTGAAGGGTACAGAGGGGGACAATTTCATTCATTTTGTAGAAACATAGTTTTAGGAAACAGTAGTCCCACGGGGGCTGTCAGCCCGGTTCACAGTGGAGAGAACCCATTGTGTCCCTGCTAAACGCCCTCCTCCCTGAGCCCTGCCAAGGCCTATGGTAGAAAGGATGCTGGATTACAAAGACCGCAATTTGATTATCCGTAATGCTCGTCAAGAAAGACAATTTGAGGTTGGCTCAGGAAGAGTGATGTTCTTCCCAGACTGCACTCTTCCTTGCAACAACACGGGCCAGGTCAAAAGATGTCATGCAGCAACTTTTTGAGATTTGGGTTTGATACACCTCATCTTTCACTCCAGCCTGAGAATTAATATTGAACCAAGGTACGTATTTTTTCACTATGCCAGAGGAGACATGGGACTGGGTGGAGCGGCACAAATCTGCAGGTAAATTGAAAAATAACAGTCCAAGAACACACTCATGACACCGCTCTAGGACACCTAAAAGCGGCAGTTGGGCTGGGCAATCACAGGTCATGACCCGACTTCCCCCAGACAAGTTCAGCTGGGTCAAGAGGCCACCCTTGTCATTGCTGCATCTTTCTGCAAACCTCACCACCTTAAGCCTCTGATGACTCTCCCACAGATCACTCTAATATAACACTGACTCTGACACCATCAGCGATCTGTACATCATGTAAATGTAAATTGATACTTGTATAGCGCACTACTCACCCGCAAAGGGTCTCAAGGCGCTTGTACGAATACCGCTGTGGAACCCATCCTGGCTTTCCCTGTGAGGCGTCCACTCCTGGGCACCCCCAAGGTGGAGGCCAGGCATCCTTAGCGTTGTGGGGGCCGTTGTGGAGATTGAGCAAGCTATTGCCCAGAGTTGCCTAGTGGGACTCCCTGATTGGAATAGGCACCAAGGCGAGAATTATGAGGTCCGCGGAATTTTGAGCCCAAGACCCGCCGATGCGGGTAATTGAACCCTGGTCCCGGGCTAGACCTCTGCATCAGGGTCTGCTGCTCTAATCATTGAGCCACACTTCTCCATATTAACTTCTATCTTGCCACAAATAACGAAGGAGCTGCTCTGATGTTTTGAGGGTAGAGATTCTTCATTCTTTGCTGAACTGGTTGAGCCTTGTTTTTCCACGATGCTGAGGAAGGTATTCCTTTCTTGGGGGCATTCACAGGGTCCAATCTAACTGTCCCTGTTGCTCCTTCTGGACAATTTTCATGGTACTCAACATGCCTTTTGGTGATATTCTGAGCACCTGCTCTCTACTCGACCTGGGACAAGCACATTTCTTCACATTGACTAACTTGTCTGGCCATCCAACACTTATAAAGGGGGATATCAATGGGGTGTTGGATGTAGATTTGGATAGGTGTCACCCCCCAATCCCCTCTGAGACCCTTAGGGAATGGCTGGCACATTGGTCATATAAGTATGCCTAGCATCTTCTTACACTACAGGAATTTTCGTACTATTCGGTGAATCATGATGTCCAGATCAGATTGGGCTCTACTGTTTTCTCTTCTAACCTACTAACAGAGGTGGAAGAACCCAAACATTTTAGATACACCCTCTCCGACCACAACCCATTGCTGTTGAATATCATTTGGGGAAGGAGACTGTTAGACCTGTCAGCCTTAGTGTTGCCTTCCCCAAAATCTGGTGCCTTCGTCCCTCCTTTTTTATGCTGATCTAGTATTTGCTGGCCTTAGAACTTCATGCACATGACCACTGCCAACCAGTGCTAACGTGCATGTGCTTACTCCCAAAAACATGGAAACATTGGCTTATCCCCAATTGGCATATTTAATGTACTTATAAGTCCCTAGTAACATGGTACTACATGTTATGTTATGTTATAAAAATGCTTATAAAGAGCTCGAATGCCAAGGAGTCTTGGCGCTGATGTGTTTAAGTGAAGGCAGAGCAAAAAAGATAGGCTAACAGTTACCCGGCATTAAACAGCTGGGATTTCAAAATTTTCCTGAACAATGAGAGGTTCGGCTGAAGTCTTAAGGCCACCGGTAGTTCATTCCACATTTGGGCCGCCCAACATGAAAATAGACGGCGCCCCCATCTGGCTCGTCTGTACCTAGAGACACAGATCAGCCCAAGATTAGCTGAGCGTAGGTCTTGGGGGGTGTAAAGTCTGAACCTGTTCTGAAAGTCCTCTCAGCCACCCCCGTACCATGCTTTATGCACCAAGCAGAGTGCTTTAAACTCAACTCTCTGCTGGACGGGGAGCCAGTTTAGTGCTCTCCTCCCCTGGGTGGTGGGATGGCCGTTTGGAAGTTTTAGAATAACTCAAACGGCCGCATTCTGCAATGATTGGAGTTTGCTAATCTGGTGCTTATCAATGCCCAAAAACATAGCATTGCAATAATCCAATCTGGACATAAAAAAGGCGGCCATAACTGTTTTAGGAAGAGACAAGGTAATGAAAGGGAAGATTTTCCACAGGGTCTTAAGTATGAAACAAATGCTGATGTTAGACTATTTACCTGGGCTGACATATTCAGTTTGTCATCGAAAATGACCCCAAGATTTCTCACTTTCTTTACAGGTAAAGGACATTCCCCGGCTTCCAGCGGCCACCACCGAGTATTCCAGATCGGTGACCCATTCCCAAAATCGATAACTTCTGTTTCTCAGTATTGATTTTCAAAAAGCTCAGACTTATCCATTCCATGACGTCCTTCATACCAGCATGGAATCCTTCCGCTGTTAGTTCCGGCTTATCTAGGACAGATACCACCAGCTGCGAGTCGTCTCATACGACACGAATGTAAAGCCATGTTTCCTTACAAGCCTAGCCAGCGGCTTCACATAAACATTAAACAAAGTTGGAGACAGGGCTGAGCCCTGCGGGATCCCGCAGGGCAAATTAAAACTATTGGATTGTAGCCAGGACCTGGAAATTAAACGCTACTAGTGGGCCTGCTGCACTTATTGTGCCACCCACTTGAGTAACATGTCATTCCAGCCTGTGTTGCAGTTTTCAAACTGTAGTTTCAAGCTGGCAAAATAAACATTTTGCCAAGGCTAAACCTTCCTTTTAATACTTGTAAGTCAACCCTAGGGAAGGCCCAGGACAGCCCAGGGGGCAGGGTGCAGTGTATTTAAAAATTTAGACATGTACTTTTAAGTTTTACATATCCTGATAGTGAAAACTCTTTTATTTGTATTTCACTACTGTAAGGCTTGCCTCTTCCACAGGATAACATATTAGATTTAACAAGCTTTAATTTCCAAATGAGAAGAGGTACCCAGTTCATTTTTAGTGCTTTGGAGTTGTAATGAAAAATACTCACTTATGGTGAAGTCAGTTTTGAAATTGCAATTTTGAAATTGCCACTTTTAGAAAGTTGGCATTTTCCTGTCTTAGCCATTTAGTGCTTGTAGCATGTATTTGGGTCACATGACTAGGCGTAGCTGACAGCTGGGCTTTGTGTATTCCTCCTAGACAACTACACACCATAGAGAGTTTGTGTGTACCGGGACGGGCCATTACTGGCAGGATGGGAGGGCATAGCTGGGTATGCCCTACTTGAAAAGGTTGTGTCCTACCTTCACACAAAGGGCTGCATACCTCCTGTAGTTATTCTGGAGACTGGGCAGGGACGACAGGAAGCCTGTGGACTTACTACAGAGGTAAACCTGTAGAACATCTTCCCACTTCAAAGGAAGGCCCAGGTATAAATATTGAACCTCAAACACCAACTCTTCAGTAAACCTCTGGACCTGTGGCTACTCTGCCAGGAAAAAGGACTGCTGTTCTGCTGAAAGGAATTTCACTCTGCTGAACTGCTGCTTCAAAAGACGTCTGCCGTACTTTACTGATCCACTGCCTGCTGCCTTTTTGCCTTGGTGAGAAGGACTGGGCCTGAATCTGTTGAACCAGACCCAAGAGTGAATCCAAGAGGTATTTGGCTTGCCTCCTGATAATAGAGGCTCCAACAACTTTGAGACAAGCACTAGGACTCTGCCATCTGTTAGTCTTACAGTGGCAAGTGGTGCCACCCTAGCACCGGACACCTGGAAGTGGACCTGAAGGTGCTCTACCAGCCCATCTGTGGATCCAGCAGAACCAACACATCTCCTCTGCTGCAAGGACTCTCCCAGTGCAAGGACTCAGCATCAACCTCACAGCTCACATCGGAACCACAGCTGCGTGACGCCCTCCCAGTGCAGGTCCTCACGTCACAAATCTCTTGTCGACAGCAGCTTTTCCAAAAATGCAGGTTTTTGCATTGCAGCCTCGCCGCATCTCAGAATCGATGTATTGTTTCGGCTGCATGACGCATCTTCGAAGCGGATCCTCGCAACGCTACGCAATCCAGGATTTAAGGTACTTTGTTCAGTGGGCCTAACCGGGTCCCTATAGTTGGCCTGTGCTTCATTGCCATCTGCCCGAACTTGTGACTTTGTCCCGGTACGGTGCGACCAGATATTCACAGTTGGCACTCTTTGCCTTTTGTGCTATTTTTACAAAAATCTCTAAAATTGAATATCTCCGGTTCTGCTAATTGGATTTTTGTCATTCTGAGTCTTGTTTTATTTATTAAATATGACTCTATTTTTCTACATCTGGCCTGGGATCTTTTTGTAGAGGGTTTTCACTGTATTACTGTTTGAAGTGCTGCACACATACTTTACACCTTGCCTCGGAGTTCAGCCTGACTGCTCTGTGACAAGCTACCCTAGGGACTTCACCCTGAGAATATTTGCGGTTACTGCTTAATAAGGGTTTCACCCTCCTCCCCAACTGGTAGCTCAATTTCTTAAATGATCCATATCTAAAAGTTAACAATAGTCAAAAGATGCAACATTTGAAAACAAGCAAGGAGAACAGTCACATTTTCTACGTTTTTCAGTCCTGGAATAAAATCAAGACTCCAGAGTTGATTGAAGTCCTCTCTATTTCCTTACCTATCTTGGTGGGTGATGTAAATAAAATATGTGTTGACAATCAACAATTAGCTGCAGTCAGCTGCAAATCTGCTTGCTCTGCTGAAAATGATCACCTAGCAGAAATGGTCGTTCACGGTTGCTTCAGTGTAGGAGAAAAAGCACTGTAAAAACGGAAAAGAATCTGACAGAGAAATGATTTACCAGTGGATAAAGCTAGCTATAAGAATGCCTTAATGAAATATCCTGCCGCTGTAAGGGCAGCACAGAGCAGCTTTTTTACACTTAATACCTCAGGGGCTGCCAACAAGCCACAATCATTATTTAAAGTTACCACCAACTTTTTATAGCCAAAAGCTTCTGACCTCCTATTAAAGCCTGCCAAGACTTGTGTACCAAAGTAAAAGACGTTTTTGAAGAAAAAACTATAAAAATTCAGCTTAATCTTCAGTCTCTGCCATTCTTTGCCAGTAACTGCTATGGAATGACAGTCTTTGGCCACAGCTACTGCTTTATTTCAGTTTAAGCTAATTAATCTAGACGAGCCAAAAAAGGCCATTCTGAACTGCAGGCCAAGCTCACTGTTAGATCCTTTTCCACGTTTATTCTAACTGAAGCAGTGGATAATACTAATCAGGTGTACTAAAAACTTTTGAATATCTCTTTTTAGATGGTGCAGGCTTCCTCCACCTCGAAAGAGAACAAACGGGATTCCACTTTTTAAAAAAAGCCTTAAACAGAAAGAACTCTGGGGCATATTATCGAGGGGGTTTATCTCCGCTTTTTTGGCTTTAAAAGCCAAGAAAGCGGAGATAAAATTATCTCCCTATTACCTAGCTGTCGCTAACTTCAGTTAGCGACAGCTAGTAGGAGATAGCGACCATCTTGGGCCCCACTTTACAAGTCAGTGATATTTATCACTAATGACATGCAAAGTGGGTGTGCCAAGATGTTAGCGACTGGAAACAGTCGCTAACATCGCTATCTCCTATTACCAACTTTTGGAGATATTCGCGCTAAGCGTGAATATCTCCAAAAGCTAACACCTGCCCTGAGCAGTTCTTAGCCAAGTTATCCAATGGGAGGTGGATAACATGGCTAAGAGCATTAGCTTGGTAATGTATGAATATCGCGGACTTTTCAGCGATATTCATGCATTGTGGACGATTTTTATTGCATTTGCGATAAACCTTGGTAATACCAAGGTTTATCTGCGATAAAAATCGCCGCAGCTCAGCGGTAAATTTTTGTCTCTAACCAAGTGGTAATATGCCCCTCTGTTGTTACTTTTCAGACCTCTCTCTTATAAAAAATATTGAAAAAATTGTTAATATTCAGCTTTTTGTGTAGTACAGAAGTATAAGCTTCTGCAACCCTCCCACTTGGGGTTTTAACCTCGGACTAATACAAAAACAGCTCTGCTGGAGATTTCTGATTCCATCAAATTGACTTTAGATCAAGCTAATAATGATGCCTTGATATTAGATCTCTCAGCGACATTTGATGCAGTCTCTCATAATATTCTTCCACAGCATCTCTCAGATATTGGGGCGAGAGAGTTTGCACTGAACTAGATCCGTCCTTTTCTTGATTACAGAAGACAAGCCATCTGAATGGTCCCCTACTCATCTCTTACCAAGACTCTCAAACCGGAAGTAATTCAGGGTTCATCTTTGACAACGTTTAATATCTACATGTTTCAGTTGGCAGCATTGGGTGAGTCCTATGGTATTAAGATAACTCATGTGTAGATGATACTCAGCTTCTCCTATCATATGACAACAGCTCGTTCAGTATGTTTGGGAATAGTAATAAACTGGATACAAAAGAGTAATCTGCTATGTAATCCAGATAAAACAAAAGCCCTTCTGTATGGCCCAGCCTCTACCTGTTGGTGGGGGAGCTGCTGGCCAATTCCAATATCTGCATCCCGTTATGGTGGTCAGGAACCTGCAAGCTAATTTTGACCATTATCTCTCTATTGAATCTTTTTTGCAATTATGAGGAAGCTCAATAAATGTACTTACCTTCTGCCGTACAAGTCCAAGAGAATGCTGGCACATGCTCAAATTACATTTCGGCTGGGCTACGCTAATGCACTTTTCCTAGGCCTTTCATATTATTTCATCAAGCACCTGCAGGTTATATAGAATGCACCTGGACTTCTCATATTTAAATTACCTTGTTGGGCTTCCATCTCCAATTTTCTTGCAAGCTGCACTGGTTAGCGGTAAAGAATAGAATTTTGTTCATGTCTCTGGTTTTGACTCATCTTGCTTTCTATGATTAGGGCCCCCAGTACATAACAGGGAGATTTCAGCTTTATTTTCTCAGAGGCTCTTTTGATAGTTGTCACTGGGTTCAAATGGTCAAAGAGAGGCAGTTCATCCTTTTAAGGAACTGTCTCTTTTTGCATAATCGTCCTCTAATTTTTGGACTGGTTTTCGGACTCTGAGACTGCAATGAGGCCTGCTAACCAGACCTTAGTGCCAGTGTTTTAACCCCTTAAAAATTTAAGTTGAATTGAATACCCCCAATTTGCAAAAGCTGGCTTACTTATAAGACCCTATAATATGGGGCCAAGGGTACCTATGGCATGTAAGACAGAGTGTCAACTCAGGGCTGCAGCATTGGCTGGGTCATACTGTGAGTGTCAATTACAAAATGGCTCCCTGTCTGCCACTGATGCCTGGTAGAGCAATTGCAAACTGCTAGTTCAACTTTGCATTTTAAACCAATGGCAAAGCCCCCACTTCCCTTAACAATACATGTAAGTCTCCCCAAGAAAGGCCTATGGAGCCTTAAGGCAAGGAGCTGTAAATTATTAAGTAGGATATACATGTTTAATATGCCCTTAGAGCAAAACTTCCAAATTGTTGTTTTTGCTGTGAAAAGTTAGTAGGTAAAGTAGGCTAATGCAGAGTTACAAGCTGACCTCTCAGCCTGGCTAACCCCTGAATGCAAATACAACAATGGGCACTTCAAGGTATTAAATTAATCGTGGCACTAAACTTGACTTGATGCCCAAGTCAAATTTTAATGTCACTTTTGAGGAAAGGCAACTTTTTGAAAGTTGCCACTCTGTTGCCCAGTTTTTCCAGTGCCCTCGTACAGTTGCTGGCCGACAGACAGCCTTCTGCCCTCTTGGGGTGTGGTGTGAATGACTCCTAGGCTCAGGAACAATAGAATACTGCTACAGTGACAGATGTTACCTCCACTTTCAGGAAGCCACTTAGGGTGGTGGCCCACAAGGCAAGTTTGAAAGGTGATGCCCCCTTTGGTGGACAACTGGCGATCACACTCCTGAAGGGTTGCCCCAGCTGGTGGTAGAAACAGAGAGGGGAGGCCAATGCCCAAAATGTTTTTCTCGTGGGTGTGTAGCCAACAGGTAGCCACACCTCTAGGCTGGGCTACCAAGCTCCTAACATTCAAGGAAGACTTCAGAGATCCTGGGATTGGGCAGAATAGTGCTCTTTGGGATTTCTAGATGCCACACAAAGCCGGAAATCATCACAGGAAGGGATCCTATTAGCCCATTGGCTAGTGACAACATAATCGAACATGGGGATTTTCTGGGCATACTATGGCAACCCTGAACCCCTGAACCCCAGAACGCACTGGAACTGGAGAAGGGACCACAGAAGGACTGTCCTGCTGACCCCTGGACCTGGCAAGAGAGGCAGCACTGTCTGCTGAACAGCACCTGCCTCGCCTTGGGCTGGTAAAGCGAGGAATGTATCTGTTGCTCCTGGCTCATTGTGTTGTAGACAGGCACCTTTATCATGTTGACCCTTTGAAATTCTATTGTTCTCTCTTTTCTCAACATAAACTACACAAATAATAAACAATATATCCGAAGCTGATGCACGCCTCATCCAGAAATTTTAATATCCATGCTTCTCAAAATATCTAACATCTCTTGAGCTCTTGAGTATTGTGATGACCTTTTGACATTGTAATGTTCACTCACTTCTATTTGCTGAGCTGCCCACTGGGAAAGTAAATACAGCTGTATAGAGGAGAAATGGAAAATATCGCATGGTATGTTTGCCGCTTGTTACATCATATTTTCCAGAATAATATTTATACCACAAAGACATAGAAAAATAGTTTTTATTTTTTCACACAAGAAATAGAGGCTAAATTCTAAAGGTTTACAATATTACTCGTGAGATCTATTGGTTTGATCGGTTTCCTGTTTTCTGATTGGTATTAGACTAATTGGAATCAGAGTTCAGATTGCATACTTTGGCCTTGGTCCTCATCATCTGAAAGTATGCTGAAGTAGAGGATGACTTATTAAGTATATGGTGTAACTGAACGTCTGGGCGATGAGCCTGTGGAAGGACATTTTGATGACCAGGTTGAAGAAACGTCAGCTGGTCTTCTGGAGCACTGTGTTGGTGATAACGTGCACCAACTACCATCTGGTTTCATTTTGTAAACCAGTCTTGTCCCAGGGGAAGAAACAGTGTCTTGTTCTTTTTCTGGAGCATTAGCAGAAGGAACACTTGCCCTCCTGCTGTTGGAACGAAATGATTGATTAGTGGTAGAATCTCCAAATTCGTCGGGCACACACCTGCGTAATATTTGTCTCTTCTGTTGTCCTGAACAAGTATTGCTTTGTTCTCTACTGGGGCTTTGGGGGCAAATAGAGGTCTGAATATCCCTATCAGACACAAGTTCTTTGTATTTGTCTTGAGACAGTGATGAGCGTTCTCGAGAATCCATTTCCACACCTTCCTTTTTAGAGACATTGTACACATTAGGTATTACTGGGGCCCTGCAATAAAAAAAAAACAACAAAGTAAGATTTACATTTGCAAACGTGGCCTGTAATATGTATACATTATACAGGTAGTGCCCAAAATGAAAAGTTAGATCTCTACTTAATAAGAAGAACATAATATAACTATATTAAGACAGTAAGCAATACTTGGCTATAGAGATATCGATAGCAGAATCTCACATTTCAATCACCTTCTTAAAAAAAAAAACCAGCATGATCAACCGAAGAGCGTGGCTGGCATGCGCCCTCTTGAATATTGATCACTGAGTTTGAGGTCCTCTAATTAAATTTCCATGTCCAGGAATCACACATTCATTTATTACATTATAATTAAATCACTTTTAATTATATACATCACTTGTATTAACTATTATTACATAATTATTAGTTTGTTTACTTAGGTGTGAATTTATTTTTTAACTCAAACTCCAGATTTTTTTTAATCTGATTTATTTATTCCAAAATTAATTTAACAGTGCTGTAGCTTCTGTTCTACATTTAAAATAAAAATATAAATTATAAAGTAATTTCTAATAATATTTAACACAAAAGTATTTTTACTAACTTTTTCCACGTTTAATAATTTCTTTTGATTTTCCTTTACTTTACTAGAGATTTCCTATGGTGAGGTACAGAGGAAATTACTAGAGTTTATTTAACTCGAAAACATTTGTAAAAATATTTTTGTGTAAAATAAAATTTATATATTTTTAGATATGTATTTTAAATGTATAACAAAAGAAAAAATGTGACAGTATTATTAACTTAATTTAATTTAAATCTTTAATGAATTTAAATATATCAAATTCTCTTAAAGTCACTTTTTCTGAAGTTTAAATAAAACTAAAATCCCACTTAAACTAAAATAATATTTGTCATTACTCATTTTTATTTAGTAAAAGTGATATATAGAAATATTTAAAAGTTACTCTTTTTTTGGTGGGTGCATTTCCCTCCCTAAGCCGCTTCTTACTCCTGTGTAATCCCTTTCTCTTTACTCATAAGTCAGCCACATTTTTCAGTCACTCTCATCTATTCCTCCCGCATTTACTACTAAAATGTATATTTATGTGTGCTGAGGTTCGGAAGTCGGGGTGAAGATCTACACAGAAAGAGATAGGAGAGGTAGAGGTGGATATTCTTCAGGTAAGTTTGCAAATAGCCTTTTGTAGAATTTTTGTACTAGAACTTTAGTACTAAAAGCGCACTACAAATTGAAGATTGTGAATAGATCCAAGAACCCTAAATAGTTGTTGGATTCCCACCACATCCGAAAATGGTGAACTTTTGAGTGAGTTTGAATCATATTGCTCCACCCAAGATGGTGGCTGAGGACAAAGTGGAAGAACACCACCCAGCTTTAGGAAAAAGAGCCTTTCCAACCGGCACCTAGATTCTAGCCTGAGAGTCAATAAATGCCAAAAGAAAAGGTCCGCCTTCAAAGAGGAAATGAATAAAGTAGGTACCCTATGACAGTCACTCAAACACCACTGTACTCAAATACAAAACATTTGCTGTGAAAGCACATCCACAGAAAGAGTATCAAGAATAATTCATGTATTGAATGTAAAGTGTGCATACCACAAAATAAAACCTTTGCTAAAACACAGTTAAGAAATATGCATGTGTGTGCAACAAGGAAGAAAACAAAACTGACCAATGTGAGATCTTTGTGAATGTATGCCAGTCCTAAATTAAGTCACAGAAATATTCTTGGCACATTTTGAAAGAATTATGCACCTCTGATGCCATCATTTGCTAACACACTCACTAATATTTTTTTCACAATTCTATTGTATCTTACTTTAAACAGAAGATGTAACCCATTTGTCAAGAAGAACAAGTTACTTACATTCGATAACACATTATCTGGTATAGCCACAGTCTAGCCAGCGCTGATGCCTTAACTTTTGAATTCACCGCAGGTGCCAGTGTGGGTCTGGACATTTTTCATCAGTACCTCTGTGCTCCAGTGGACAGAGTCATACGACTTTGCAATGACGAAGACTCCGGTTGTGATGTCAGCTGAGTGATATAATTCCTATCTGGCGAGCGGACATCAGTTTCTTCTGTGAAACCTTCCGCGCCACAACACAGAGCCACTATAGAAACTGGCTGTGTGCCAAAAAGGATCAATGTATCTCTGAAACAATAATCAGAAAATGTAAATGAATTGTAAGTTAATGCCCAGACAATGTCTGTAACGAACGACAGCTTGGTTCGTTGAAGCACATAGCCAAGTGAAACAGTGACCACTGGTGTACAAACTAGGGCTGTAACAGGAAATACCTCTTGCACTATAGATAATTTCAGATCATTTGCAGTGCAGGGAGGATGGACAGGGCATTAGGGAATCTGCCACCCGTACTAGACCTGTGAAAACAGGGGATAACAAGGAGAGGAAGATGGTTAGATCTGAGAGTCCAGTTGTGATGATAGTGCTTGAGAGTCTCGCTCTCAGGTATGCAGAGCCTTGTCCCTGAAAAGCTCTGAATGCGAGAGTGAGAGCCTTGAATTCAATGTATTTAATCACCGGTACCCAGTGAAGCTTCCTCAGATGGGGGTGATCAAGTGGCGGAAAGGGATTTTACAAATCACTCTGGCTGCAGCGTTTTGTACAATCTGTAGAAGCCTAATCAAATAGGCAGGCGCTCCAGGTAAAGACTGTTGGCATAGTCCAGATGGGATGTAATTAAAGCATTTATTACCGTCTGACGGGATTCCAGGGGAAGGAAGTGGAGAAATGTATGCAACATGCAGAGCTTCCCAAAGCAAGAAGAGGATACCTGTCTAATTTGAGTTTTGCAAAAAAGTTCATTGTCAAACCTGAAGCTGTGATTTTTCACCGAGTCAATAGGCTTGGGAGGGGGATTTCTCTCAGGTGGCCACCAAAGAGTCGGGCGTTTTTTTTTGTTAAAGAAGAGTACCTTGGTTTTGTCCGAATTAAGCTTAAGAGTGTTGAGTGACATCCAAGCCTAGATGCTACTCAGGCAATTTCTAAAGTCAGAGAATGTCCCTTCGGAATGTTCTTCAAAATAAAATACCAGTTGGGTGTCATCAGCATAGGAGATCACCCTCACCCTGCAGGATTCGACTAGCGCCGCAAGGGGTGATGGGTAGACATTAAAAAGGAGAGGACTCAAGGCAGAGCCTTGGGGGACCCCACAGAGCAGGGGTTTCTCGTCTGAGATGAAAGGATGGTGAAAGACTTGTTGAGACCGGTTTCCCATATAGGGCCGGATCCAGGACAGGGGTGTGCCCTGAATAATCATGTTACTTAACCTTTCCAGAAGGATAGAGTGGGAAACCGTATCACACGCCGCTGACAAATCAAGAAGCACTAGCATGGCTGCTTTGCCTGAATCAACGCTCTCACAAACTTTGTAACCACTCTCTTAATACCGAGACAGTACCTGACTGTTGGGAAAGGCCTACAGTGAAGCCATTATTGAAAAAGCCCTGTCCAATCCATCAGATCTAGCTAATTTTAGACTAATTTCCCTTTTACCCTTTCCAATGAAAATTCTAGAGCATTATATAAGTACAATCCTGTCACAATACCTAGAGGTCTACGAATGGCTAGAGAAAGAGCAATTCAGCTTTCGTCCTGGTCATGGAATCGAGAATGCTCTGATTTGCGCTACTGATGAAATACGGAGGATAACAGACAACGGCCAATCTGTTGTAGTGGTCCTCTTTGATTTGTCAGCTGCATTTGACATGGTGAACCACCACTCTCTTCTGTCCAGACTTATGCCAGTGGTTATTGGTAGCCCAAATGTTAAACTGGCTAAAATCCTGTCTAATTGGCCGCTATCAGGCTATATCTGTTCCCCTTTTCTATCTAAATTCAGAATTACTTCAAATGGCGATCCCCAGGGCTCCTCCCTCAGCCCAATTTTATTCAACATTTATATTAAACCCCTAATTTCTCTTATCAAGTCCCACAAAATGTCCCACAAAATTAAGCTGATTAATTATGCGGAGGACACCCAGCTGATTTTATCACTAAACAAAGATAAAGACAAAGACCAGTATAACAGTCAGTGCAACTTTCAGGCATGTATACTTAAGATGAGTGGAAGTATAATGGAGCTTCTTTGTTGCCCTTTTAATAAAATTCCTGCATCTTTACCCCCTAATTTCTGGCTATTGCCCACAGAAACCCTGTTGGGCAATTTAACTGCGGTATGAAATTTAGGGGTAGGTATAGATGAAGGTCTCTCTATGGAAAAGCATGTGAATTGAATTGCAGGGACATGCTTCGCACTGATTCGCTACCTAAGGAAGTTATACCAACTGCTTGATCTCCCAGCCAGATCATTGATCTCCAGAGGTGTATTATTAAGTAGGCTGGACTATTGTAATGCCCTTTTACGAGGAGCTCCTAGGGCCAGATGTAGTGAAATAGATTTACCGATTTTTAATTACCAAATTTTACCGATTGGTAATTAAAAATCGGTAAATCTATTGGGTGGACATGTAGGTATTCCAGATGTGCTGGAATACCGATTCGGATGATTTCGGTATTTACCGATTCGGTAAATACCGAATCGGTAATGCCCATTCATTCCTATGGGCTTCAAAGCCCATAGAAATGAATGGGCATTACCGATTCGATATTTACTGAATCGGTAAATACCGATTTTCACAAGGGTGCAGGGGGTGTCACTTTGACACCCTCTGGCACCCCCAAAACAGGCTCGGGTGCCATGTGGCAGGCATACATGCCCTAAGGGCAGGTCTGCCTGTCACATGGCATAGGTGTGCATGCACACATGTGCATGCACACCGGAATCGGTATTTTACCATCAAATTGGATTTGATGGTAAAATACTGATTCGGTAAGGCCTCTGGGACTCTGAAGAGTCCCACCTACATCTGGGTGGCTCAGATTCGGTAAATTTACCGATTTTTTATTTTACTGAATCAGTAAAATTACTGAATCAGTAATTTTACCGATTCAGTAAAATAATGCCCCCTACATACCTATCACCTATTTACCGATCGGTAATGGCCGAAAATACTGATTTTCGGCCGTTACCGACCGACCTACATCTGGCCCCTAGTTTCTTAATAAAGAAATTGGAACACTTCTTGATAATCATAGCAAAGCTAACATTAATTAGACCTCAACACTCCTCTGCTACAAATGCCCTTAGAGATCATCATTGGCTGCCTATCCAACTGAGAATTATATTCAGATCACTCTGTATTGTACATAAGGCACTACACAATAAAGGACTAAAACCTTTACAAGCCAAGTTAATAGAATACACTCCTGGCAGACTCCTCCAATTAGCCACATGCAACTATGTCCAAAAATACAGATTTTAAAAATTTTGACAAGGAGGATGTGGTTTTACCTCAAAAGCAGCTCAGATTTACAATAAACTGCCAGCTCCATTAGACTGCACTTTGACCTGTTAAAGTTAGGAAGGTCCTTGAAAACCTGGCTTTTCCCTCAGTAACAGTCAGTTTCAGTTTTTTTCAGATTCTCTCCAGTCGATCTCTTCACATAGTGGTCTAGTTAGCGCCAGGATAGCATTTTTGGTCACAGCGCACAACAGAATACAAGGACAGTGAGTTTAAGGACTAAGAGGTGAGAGGGTATAAAGAAAGCCATGAAAACTACTTTTCCATCCATCAACAAAGGAGTATTGGAGGGAACCCTGCCCTTAAAAACTCAAAGAAAAGGACTCCTAGATCACATCCACATTAGATCTAGGATGAATAAACTCATTCATTGCAAATCTGGAAAGACCAAACAAGAACAAACACCAGCGACAGTCTAAATTTGCTCACCTCTGATATGTCTGCAGAGGTGAGCAAATTTAGAGTGTTACTGGTGTTGAGAGGGTTCGTGTTCTATACTGGAGCTGCTTCCCACCTAAACTTGAGAACTACCAAGTGTTATCTGCTTCTCTTTTTGCATAATTTATGTGTCACCCTATGCCTGAAAGGGTTTTGTTTTGATGTAGATATATATATTACCTACTGGCGGTCGCCAGTAGGTATATATAGTTAGGATTTTTTTGAATAGGGATTTCTGAAAATTCTATGTTGAATAACTTTGGCGTTGATGGACGGAATTGGCTGAAATTTTCAGGAAAATGGCACATTTTGTTTCTGAGCGTCCCCTGAAAGTTTAGGGGGGTTTCGTCAAGCAGGGTCCCAAAACGTGTTTTTAACATTGAGTTTTCCATAGGGCGGTTGGACTCACTTTTAGCTTGAACGGCTGAATGGATTTCCACAAAACTTGGCAAAATTGTAGGGACTGGTAGCCCGATGTGCCTTTGCTATGTCTCAAGATATATGCTCCAGTGGTTTTTACGAAAATTAACTTTGAAAAATATATATTGGGCTACATTGGGCTATATATATGTTAAAGCCCAAATCTAGCCCACTGTAGCCCAATGTAGCCCAAAGATGGCCACCAGAGACAAAAACAAACAAATGTAGCCCAAATATCAGCCAGATGTAGCCCAACTATAGCCCAATGACAGAATGACCCAGAGTGTTCTAAAGAACAACTAGAACGCTAACAGTCTTACAAAAGTATGGCACACCTGAAGTCATCTTGATTGGAATAAAGTGGTAACACTTAATACATTTAATTTGAAAAGGAACAAAATGAGGGGTTTCATTTTGCCATAGAAATGTTATATATTACCTACTGGCGGTCGCCAGTAGGTATATATAGTTAGGATTTTTTTGAATAGGGATTTCTGAAAATTCTATGTTGAATAACTTTGGCGTTGATGGACGGAATTGGCTGGAATTTTCAGGAAAATGGCACATTTTGTTTCTGAGCGTCCCCTGAAAGTTTGGGGGGGGTTCCGTCAAGCGGGGGCCGAGAAAAAAGGGGGGTCCCAAAACGTGTTTTTAACATTGAGTTTTCCATAGGGCTGTTGGACTCACTTTTAGCTCGAACGGCTGAATGGATTTCCACAAAACTTGGCAAAATTGTAGGGACTGTTTGCCCGATGTACCTTTGCTAGGACTCAAGATATGTGCTCCAGTGGATTTTGAGACTAACTATATATCGCGCACCGCAATCCACTGCTGATCATGTCACATATTACATCATTCATGACATGGTCAGTGACATCACTGATGACATCACTAATGACATCTCAAAAGACATCACTGATGACATCACTGATGACAACATCCAGTGACTGTATGTTTCTGTAAAGTTACAATATGTCTTACATATTGAAGAATGAGTGGATGTATAAGTGTCTGGATGAAGGATTTAGTAGGTGCATGACTGACTGCATGAGTGAGTGATTAAATGTGTCTCACTGAGTGCATGGGTTAGTGACTAAACTGTCTTAATTTGTGCATCATTATGTCTGTTGTTCTGTAAACTGCTGCATGTGTTGATCAGTAGCTATATGAGTAACTATATGGGTTATTGATTGGTTGCCCAAGTATTTGTATGTGAGACTGAGTGTGTGTGTGGGTGGCTGGGAGGTGTATGACTCTGTGCATAGATGTGTGAGCAGTTGATTCACTAGATGTATGGGTTCAAAAGTGCATGTGGAAACAGCTGTATGGGCGGTTGACTGTGTGCATGAGTGTATTGGTGAGTGAATAGATATCTCAGTGCTACATGTCAAAGTAAGTACATATGTAAAACACAGTACATGTGAGAGTTGACATATATAAATAACTGTGCATAAGAGCCAGTGAATGTGTGAGTGGCTGTATGGATCATTGTGAACTTGTATCAGGGATTGTATAAGAGAGTAAATATGTGTTAGTATATGTTTGAATAAGTAAGGTGTGTATAACTGTATAGTTGAGGAAATGGAGGTGTGATGGATTCTTTGCATGACTGACTAGGTGTGTGAGTAACTCCATGGATGAGTGACAGTCTGTGAGTGTCTGTTTTCACTGAGTGTATCTAAGGTTATATTAGAGTCTGAAGAGGTTCATCGTATTATCACATGAATTATGTCATCAGTGATATCATCAGTGATGTCATTAGAGATGTCATCAGTGATGTCTGTCATTTGAGATGTCATCGGTGATGTAATCAGTGATGTCATTTGAGATGTCATCAGTGATGTCATCAGTGATGTCATTTGAGATGTCATCAGTGATGTCATCAGTGATGTCATTGACCATGTCATGAATGATGTAATATGTGACATGATCAGCAGTGGATTGCGGGTGCACGATATATAGTTAGTGCAACTAACTATATATGCGAATTTCAATGGTTTTGTGTGAGTAAAATAAGGTTTTGCAAATGCTAATTCCTAACTATATATGGTCTATAACCTATGGTTTTTTCAGTGAATTTTCAAGGTTTTGTAAATGCTAATTCCTAACTATATATGGTCTATAACCTATGGTTTTTTTCAGTGAGTATATATATATATATATATATATATATATATATATATATATATATATATATATATATATATATATATATATATATATATATATATATATATATATATATATATATATATATATATATATAAAAGAACACAAGGTTCAGCGAAATATAAGTTTAAGCAATTGAATACAGCATAGGAACAAGCCAATTAGATGAAATATTGTCCCAATGAGGTAGGGACATCCAACCTCCGATAAGGATATGTGCAACCACACCCACACTCTTAACATGTCCCAGTATATGGGGACCAACACTCAGAATGTACTTAAAATAGAGAAAGAACCATTGTAAGGGATATTCTTTTAACATAATAAAGAAATCCCACCACAAAATACAAAACATGGGAGTACTACCTAACCCCTGAGGGGTAAAGAACAAGTTACTTACCTTCGGTAACGCTTTTTCTGGTAGATACAATATCTGCCTGTGGATTCCTCACCTTGTGATTCCTCACCTTGTGAATATCCCCTTGCGTCAGCAACATTCGGAAATTCTTTTTGTAGCTTCGCGCCGACGTGGACGACGTCACAGCGGCACGGCATCGGGCGCAATTCTGCTGACGTCACCGACACCATAATAGGCCCACGCCGGCGTGATGACATCAGTTCCGCCCTTTTTTCCGTGCCTTTGAGGCACACGGATGGACCGATGAGAGCAGATATATTCACAGTATACACAGTACACAAATGTCAAGATAACACACAGTGTGAAGCCAATGCAGGAAAACAAAATGTAAGAAACATTTCCTTTGACAATAAAAATATATACATTACAGTAATTAAGGTATAGAAGAGAGGACAACGGGGAGGCGGGTGGGTCAGTGAGGAATCCACAGGCAGATATTGTATCTACCAGAAAAAGCGTTACCGAAGGTAAGCAACTTGTTCTTCTGATAGATACATCTGCCAGTGGATTCCTCACCTTGTGAAGAGAGTCCCACAGCAGTCCCCACTCCCGGAGGAGGGTGTCCACTCTTCTATACCAGGAAATCCTGAAGGACAGAGCACGCAAAGTGGCCGTCCCTCCTCACCTCGGTATCTAAGCAGTAATGCTTCACGAAAGTGTTGAAGGAGGCCCAAGTCGCTGCTCTACAAATATCCTCAACAGGAACACCCCTAGACAAAGCAGATGTAGAAGACTTTGCTCTAGTAGAGTGAGCTCTTATACCCTCCGGAGGTTCCTTACCCACCAGGGCGTAGCAGATCTTAATTAATGCAGAGGATGATCCATCTCGAGAAGGTGCGCTTGTGCACCACCTTCCCCTTCTTGCAGTCAGCAAAACCAACAAATAGCTGGTCATCCAACCTGAACTCTCTTGTCCTGTCCAGGTAAAAGCTCACCGCCCTCTTAGGGTCCAAGCGGTGAAGTCTCTCCTCCTCCTTGGAAGGGTGAGGGGGAGGATAGAAGGTAGGGAGGGTAACGTACTGCTCCAGATGGAAAGGAGTTACCACCTTAGGCAGAAAAGCAGCCCTGGTCCTGAGAACCATTCTTTCAGCATGAATGGATAAAAATGGGGGCTTCGAACTAAGAGCTTGAAGCTCACTTACCCTCCTTGCCGACGTAATTGCCACTAGAAAAATAGTCTTAAAAGACAAAAGTCTCAAGGGACACTTGTGTAAAGGCTCAAAAGGCGAACCCATCAAGAATGTAAGAACAAGGTTCAAGTCCCATTAAGGCACAATAAAAGGTGTAGGAGGAAATATATTGGTAAGGCCCTTAATGAAGCGTAATACAATAGGAGATTTAAACAAAGACGGCTGGTCCGGCAAACAAAGGAAAGCCGATAAGGCCAACAAATAACCTTTGATAGTTGCCACCGCAAAACCCTGCTGGGCCAAGGAAAGTGCAAATTGAAGTATATTGGACAAACAAGCCCTTAAAGGGTCAATGGACTTCTCCCCAAACCAAGCAACAAATTTAGACCATCTATAAGAATAAATGGACTTGGTAGAATCACGCCTGGCCGATAAGATGACATTCACCACATCATGTGGGAGAGAAAAGGAAATCAGGTTGCCCCGCTAAATCTCCAGGCATGAAGGTGTAAGGTCTGGAGGTGGGGGTGTAGAACCTGCCCCTCCATCTGGGAGAGGAGATATGCCCTGTGAGGGAGACAGAGCCGAGGGCACGAGGAGAGGTGGAGAAGATCTGTGTACCACACCCTTCTTTGCCAATCCGGGGTGATCAATATAACTTGGGTTCGGTCTTGGCGAATCTTCCTCAGAACCCGAGGAATCAAGGGTATGGGAGGAGTCTTGAGTCCCATCTCAACTGAAACGCGTCCCCCAGGGCTCCCTGCATCAGAAACTGGAGGCTGCAGAATTACGGGCAGTGAGCAATCTCGCGAGTGGCGAACAGGTCCACCTGAGGAGTTCCCCACGTTTATAAGACGTGACGAACTACCTCCGGATGAACCCTCCACTCGTGGTCGGCGGAGAACTGTCGACTGAGACTGTCTGCACAAACGTTCAGAACTCCGGCCAGATGATTTGCCATCAGACAAATCTGATGGTCCTGAACCCAGAACCAGAGACGCTGCGATCCCACTCCTCCCTGCTTGTTGACATACCACTATCTCTGGAGATTCTGCTTTGATCAGCCAATCGCCCAGATACAGGAAAGCCGGTATTCCCGATCTTCTGAGATGTGCAGCCACCACAGCCATCACCTTGGTGAAGACTCGAGGTGCAGTAGTAAGACCAAATGGAAGGACCGCAAACTGGTAGTGTTGCGATCCAACCATGAAACAGAGATACTTCCTGTTCGACTCCAGGATGGGAATATGAAAATATGCATCCTATAAGTCGATTGACACCATCCAGTCTTCTTCCAATAGCGCTTGAAGAACCTGTGCAAGGGTGAGCATCTTGAACTTCTCCTGCTTCAGGTAAAGATTCAATATCCTGAGATCCAGGATTGGTCGGAGTCTGCCATCCTTCTTAGGGATCAGAAAATACAGAGAGTAGCATCCCTGACCCCTCTCCTGCTCCGGTACCACCTCTATCACACCCTTTCTGAACAGTGCCAGGACTTCTTCCTGCAGGAGCAGCAGGTGGTCCTCCGAACAATAACCCTGGCAAGGAGGGTAATTGGGGGGAAATTCCCAAAAGGGAAGAGCATACCCATTCTCCACGAGATTGAGAACCCAAAGATCCAATGTAACCAATTCCCAATCTCGTAGAAAATGGGTAAGCTGAAACCCCACTGGGCCCACATGATCCGGAATGGCGGATCTAGGGCTGCTTTGCTGTGGTGGCAGGGGGCTGGGAAGGGGAAGAGGAGGAGGAGGAAGCTTGGCGACCTCTAGGACGAGCTCTCTGTCTGCCCCTGTACAACTTGTACAGTGTATTTTGCTGCTGCTGTGGCTGCTGCTGTGATTGTTTGTAGGCCTGAAAGGAAGTTCTGCCAAATCCTCTGAATCGCTTGCCAGAAGAGCCCCCGGTCTGAAGGCCCAAAGACTTAGCTGTCGCTCCGCTGTCTTTAAATCGCTCTAAAGCAGCATCAGCATTCTTACCAAACAACCCTGACCCCTCAAAGGGCAAATCCATCAAAGCAGATTGAACATCTGCAAAAAACTCCGAAGATTTCAACCACTCAGCTCTCCTAGTGGCCACCGAAGAGCCCATCACTCTCGCCACTGAATCAGCCGTGTCCAGCCCACTCTGGATTACCTGCCTTGCCGCAGCCTGAGTGTCAGAAATAACCTCCTGAAAATCCTTCCTATCATTCTCAGGAATTTTAGGCACCAATTGTTTGACGGAAACCATCAAAGCATGGATGTATCTACCCATCAGGCAAGTTGCATTTGTAGACTTCAGCGCCATGCTGGCTGAGGAAAAGATTTTCTTTGCCGCCTGGTCTTGCTTCCTCGTTTCCTTCTACCCAGGAACCTGTGGAAAAGCACCCGTAGACTTCTTTGAGCAGGCAGCTTGCACAACCAAACTCTCTGGCAGGGGATGCGTTGACAAAAAGTCTGGGTCACCAGGTGCCACTCTACACCTCCTCGCAACAGCCCTTGAAACAGCTGGAGCTGTCATAGGTTTCTTCCACACTTCATAAATAGGCTCAGCCAAAGCGTGATTAAATGGAAGCATTGGTTCAATAACAGAGGAAGGCGAGTGAAGGACCTCAGTTGGAATGTTACACTTGTATTCAGCAGTGGGCAGAGTAATATTCAACAAGTCTGCAACCTTCTTAATAACAACGTGATAAGGTGTTACATCCTTTGAAGGTACGTCAGATACAGAGGCCAACTCCCACTCAGGGGACAGTTCAAGACCACTGGCCTCTCTCAGGTCATCCAAAGTATCCTCCGAATCCTCCGAAATCTCATCACGATACCTCTCTTCTTCCAGAAGCCTCTGTGCCTCATGCCTCGACCTCTCCTTCATAAACAAAGTTGATGGATTCGGCGTCGAAGGCTTCGGCGGCGGCGGAAAATGCCAATGCGGAGCTGGAGCCAGCATGAAAGGCATAAAAGGCGCAGAAGCATAAGCCTGGAGGACACCCAGATTAAATGCTAATGCACCCTTGGGACCAACCGGTGCACCAGAGGAGTACATTGCTCTGGAGTAAACTCCAAACATGGCATTCAGGAACTGAGATGGATCCTGACCTGGAGCCAGAAAGGCTGGATAAAAGCCTCCAGGTTGCTCAGGCTGGTGCACCGGGGTCGACGAACCCGCAGGCAACGAAACCTTGCCCACTTCCTCTTCCTCCTCATCACCTTCATCTTCATCTTCTTGACCAGAAGGATGGTATGGATTCGGCAACTGCTTCGGTGACACGGGCGAATCCACACACGAAGCCTCACCCTCGGAGACCTGCCCTTCCGAAGCCAAGGCCACCGGCTCCTTTCGAAGTAACTTACCTGTGACTACGGCCTTGAACTCGAGTCTTTCTCTGAGTGATGGTGAGATGCATGACTCCTCTTCTTATGCTTCTTTCTCAAAGACCTCGAAGCATGCGCCGAAGACGACTCTGAGTGCAACCTCGAACGAGACCTTGACCTCGAACGCCGAGTTCGTGACCTCAAACTCTTTTTATCTTTTTTGCTTTTCAATTTCACTACGAGGAGTTTCGTCTCCCTCTCCCGGAGTGCCTTCAGAGTCATCTTTTTACAAGAAGGACAATCTTCGACTTCATGATCGGAGCTCAAGCACCAAACGCAGCACTCGTGTGGATCAGTGATAGACATCATCTTGCCACATTCTCCGCACGCTTTAAATCCAGTCTTCTTCGAAGTCATCATGACAGAAGACAAGAAAACACCAGTAGAAACACTAAGTAACAAAAGTTACAATACAGCTACTGACGATCCCTTGAAAACCGTTAGCGTTGACGATGCGGAAAAAAGGGAACTGATGTCATCACGCCGGCGTGGGCCTATTATGGTGTCGGTGACGTCAGCGGAGTCGCGCGCAATGTCGTGCCTCTGTGCCGCCGTTCACATCGGCGCGAAGCTACAAAAAAAATTCCGAATGTTGCTGACGCAAGGGGATATTCACAAGGTGAGGAATCACAAGGTGAGGAATCCACTGGCAGATGTATCTATCAGAAATATTATGACACCACATCCCAGATAACTTCGCAAGCAATGCTCACGGAACAACCATGTTCAAAGAACATATGTAATCAACAACGCAACCCCAAAAAAGGTAACCATTATCTAAGTATCCGGAAGAATACGAAGTAGAAACCTTGACCCTACCATATATAAAAGCTCTAAGAAAGAGGCTTGCATAACATCAAGGAATAATAATCAATGCTCAGGCAAGGAGATTCACTGCCAAGACCTCACAATGTGGCAGAGCTGGTATAACCATCATCAAAAAGAGTAGCAGAACCTTTGTGAAAATAACCTAAGATAAATCCAGCCCATGCACTATAGGAATTCATTAAAAAGTGCAGACTGCCAAAAATAGTGATAAGGACAGATAAAAAAAAATGTCCTAGTGAGATCCTCGGTCAGGCCAGAAACATTGACCGATGGAAAAACTCAGAGTAACCAAAAAGAGTAAGCATGCTCTCTGTATAGAAATCCCACAAAGGACATAAACCAGATGTCCTTATAAGAGACACTAAAAGCCAAAAGTAATGCATAGCAGCATACTGAAATGCCACCCAAGGAGCAGGTGACATAAGTAGACTTGCTAACCGGAAGAAAATATAATAAGCAAACAACCTCTTTAGCATTAAGCCCATCATCAGCGGAAAAAAGGGGAGGGAAACACCTATGGAATAGCCATCCTTGTACAACACAACCTGCCAAATACAGTTTTCAAAGAATAATATCTGCTAACCACAGGAACACCACATCGCTTGACACCAACAGGCATTATTTCGACAACTATGGTACTGCCACAACATGGCCAGCTCTATATGAAACATAAAATCAGCATTCCCCATACAAGACTAATAGAGCGAAAAAATTATAGAGGCATATAATTAGAAAGAGAGCATCTATCACTGAAATGCCATAATTCAGAGTCAGCCTGGGCACTGAAAAGATGGGTGCCATCAAAGGGCATGTTGACCAAAGCAGCTTGGACAGCCTCTGAAAAGGCTGAAGTACCTAACCAGGCATGATGACGTAGTGCCACAAAGGATGCCATGGCCTGACCCACTGAATCGGCAGTATTCAAAACATCTAATGATCAATTTAGCTGCCTGTTGGCCATCCCGAATCAACTGATCAAGATTGCATCGGAAGTCATCTGGAAGTGACTGCAACATAGTTTGCAATGAATCCCACAGTTGTTGAGAAAAATGCCCAGGAACACAAGATGTGTTAATGGATCTTAAAACAGAACTAGTTGAGGACAAAATATGTCTGCTACCTGCATCTTGTCTCCTAGAATCTCTATCTGATGGTATATTAGGTAGAGAATCCATATTGTGTGATGCTGAAGCAGCCTGTGCCACCAAACTACGAGAAGTAGGATGTCTAAGGAGAGAAGCTAGATATCCAGGATCAGGCTGGTGCCTGCGAACTATATCACAATCCACAGAGACTCTGTATCAGGCTTAGCCCAAGTACCCCCAAAAATGTCATACAGGGGCTCACTATATGGGAGAACAGGCATCACCCCGTCTGACCTTGATAGAGGATATCAATCAGGGGATCAGTAGACTTTTCCACAGAAGGAAGAGATGACTTTAGGATCATAGCGACTCTCCTTAACATGACTGCAAAGGAGGAACTTGCTTCAGTAGCAAGGCTAGGTGAGGAAAGAAGTCCCAAAGCTGGGAAGACACCAACCACTAGCCTCTCTTAGTGCAGACAGCCCATTCTCCTCCATAAGAGACCGAATAGCCTCAGATATAAGCTGCAATAGTCCTGTCTCCTCCGTAGTAGCTGCCAAAATGTGACGCCCAGACGTACCAACATGTGAGGGAAGTGGAAGGACCACCTTCCCCACAGAAGGCTCCATGGACTCCACATATGTCATCGAGAAGGTGGCACCTTGATGTAGAGAGGAGGAGAAATGGCTCTGATCTACACCACCAATACCGTTGCAGGAGCCAGCTGATGGAGGATAGATGCGAAGATGAAAATCCATCTGGTTCTCTCTCTGAGTTTCCACCTTTGGAGCCTGAGGATTTTTGCAGAGTAGTGGATAGTATTGTAACAGGATCTCCCCTGGATCCGTTGCCTTGTAAGATCTGGAAGGAATTTGGGGTAGAGCTATACCCCTCGCTCCGTCTGATTTGTAACCAGTCCCTCACTGGTGGAGTGGTGCCGTCCCAGTCGAAGCAGGCATTGGTGACACCCCTGCTTAAGAAACCTTCCCTCGATCCAGAGTGTCTTAAAAATGTCAGACCTATATCCCTCCTTCCTTTTCCTGCCCAAATAGTAGAACGGGTGGTGAGTGGCACACTGTCCACATACTTAGAACAAGCTACGCTTCTGGAGGAGGAGCAGTTTGGGTTTCGGCCAGCTCACGGCACCAAGACGGCCTTGGTGACCGTGATGGACGATCTTCGGGGGCGGGCAGACAAGGGTCAGGGAGCGGTTCTTATTCTGCTTGACCTGTCTGCCACCTTTGATACGGTTAACCACGAAATCCTACTGAGACGGTTGAGAGAGGTGGAAGTGACAGGTTGCGCCCTTAGGTGGTTCCACTCCTTTTTATCAGGTAGGCAGCAGGCAGTGTCTCTCTCCCCCTATCAATCTCCATTTACTTGTGTTTCACATGGAGTGCCACAGGGCTCGGCCGTTAGCCCTATTCTTTTTAATATTTACATGAGACCCATGATGGCGGTCATCAAGCGTTATAACATTAGGATCGCTAATTAGGCGGATGACACGCAATTGATTCTCTCCTTGGAGGGAGCGCAGTCAACTTCTTTAGAGGGGTTTCATAGCTGCTTGTGAGACATGTCACAGTGATTGAGGGAAAATTTGCTACAATTTAAGCTAAAACAGAGGTGCATTACTGTGCCATGGGAAGGATCCCCTCTGTGCTGCCCAGTAACTTCTGGCCTCCAGAGTCCCCCAACCTTGGCCAGCCCGTTAAGACAGTTCGCAACTTGGTTGTGACATTTGACTGTAATCTTACCCTAGAGGCGCATGTTACGAAAGTGGTGGGCTGTTGTTTGGCCATCATTCGCTCTCTTAGGAAGATCTTTCCTTTGCTCTTCCCCCGGCGCGCTCCTTGATAGCACGGAGTACCATACTTAGTCGAGTCGACTACTGTAATGCCCTGCTCCTTGAATCTCCCAAATTTTTACTGGACAAGATGCAGAGGCTGCAATCAACCGCAGCTAAGTTGGTACTAGGCTGGTCGAGACGGTCCTCCGCTTTTGTGGCTCTGGCGGAGTTGCACTGGCTCCCTGTGAAACAAAGAATCAAGTTCAAATCACTTTGTCTAGTCTTTAAGGCCCTGCATGGAAGGGGTCCTATCTCCCTTCAATGCAAATTTGAGTGGTACGTCCCTGTCCGAACTTTGCGTTCTTCTGGGGCAAAACTGATAAAAATCCCCCGATTTAAAAAAGTCAGAGCAGGGGTACATCATTTCGGATCGCTGCTGCAAAGCTCTGGAACACCTTATTTATTTATTTATTTTATTTATTTAATTTGTATGGCGCGTTATAACCACAGGGGTCTCTAAGCGCTGTCTGTCCAGATTTACGTGAAAGATGTTGCGTGATGAGATGTTACATTCACTTGAGACCAGCTGTGCACCTAAGAGCTACTCCATGCTTGTTTAAACAACACAGTTTTTAGTTTTTTTCTGAAGAGAAGTAAGTTACTTTCCTTCCTAAGATCTGAATCCAATTTGTTCCATAAAGCTGGGAGCATGTTGGAGAACGCACGGCCCCCCACCGTGGTCAATTTGAAGCGGGGTTGGGACAGAAAAGTGGCGTCCGACGAACGCAAAGTCCTACCCGGCGTGTAGGGGGATATTCGGGATTTCAGGTATTTGGGTGCTTTGCCGTGCAGAGCCTTGTGAGCAATACACAATCCCTTGAATACAATTCGCTGACGCATTGGGAGCCAATGCAGCTCCTGCATCAGGGGAGAGGCATGGGCAGTCCTGGGTTTTTTAAATATGAGCCTAGCTGCATCATTCATAACTCCCTGAAGCTTGTCCAGCAGCCGCTGAGGCAAGCCTAAGTATAGGGAGTTCCCGTAGTCCAGCCTAGCCAGAATTGTGGCTGAGACCCCGTGTCTCAAAGTAGGGAATGAAAGCAATGCAGAGATCTTCCTTAGTTGTTTTAGGAGGTCTTACCTCTTGAGCTGAGACAAATCAGTGATCTCCTGCCATTTAGAAGGAATTTAAAAACATGGCTATTTCCTAAGATTTAGGGGTTAGCGATAGTAAGGTCCTGCAGAGGTTGTCAGACAGAGTTATGAGCGCCAAGATGCCTGTTAGGTGATAGTGCGCTTAAGAAATGCAATAAATAAATAAATAAAATCGCACCAAAGCGGAACCGGCCTACGCTGACTGGCATCGACCTAATGATTCAGAGGGCCTAACTGACACCAAGGGAGAACCCACCGGTGTGGGTCCTCTCACTTCCATGTGGCTTGACCATGCTCCAGGAGAAGGTAGTGACGTATTGCATATAAATCAATATGGAGCTGTACTTTCCCCCAGCTCACCCAATGCGTAATTACCACTTATTCAGTCAGTTGGCAGTGAAGAAAGTTCAATCATTTATTAAACAAAGTACTCTATAGAGGAGCCTCTCCCGGCCTCATCCCTTGAGGTGCACAGAAAAGACTGCTGGCTTACAGTCGAAACAGGTCATATATACTTTTCGAATACACATGCAATCACCTTAGATGGAAAATTACAAGAATTTTCTAGGGGCCTCAAGGAAAGACCATATTAGGCACACAGAATTGGCTCAGAATAACTCTATTCATTATAGTAAGGTCAAAGAGGTTGACTCCCCTCGCCCCGGCACTCGGGAGTACAGGCACGGCGCCCTCAGGAATGTGCTTTATTGCATTCAAACCCAGATGTAACCTTGGGCCTTCAGACAGAGGGAAAGACAGTCCACCTTCAGCTGCTCCTCTATAACTCAGAAAGAAGAAGTTCTGTCGGTTGAGAGGGAGAACACGTGACTTCAGCTTAACACAGGACAGGGCCAACTAAAATGGCGTCTACATGGATTCTCGACCTAATTCACTTAGCCCAAGGAAAACACAAAAACACTCATGTTTGGGAAAGGGAAGTATATAAAACGATACACATATATAACATATATCAGGGAGTTTATAGGTATATCATGCTAACAACTATATAATCATGTCTACGGATACAGAGAAAGGGGAAAAACCAGATTTTCATCCTTCAGTAGAGACCCAAAGATAAGATGAAGAGTTATAATAATCTCTCATTTGGGCCATCGACGCCCCGGCTCCTGGAAAGATGGGGCAGTGCGAGGTGGGCCAATTCATGTACAGCCTCCTCAACTGGTGAATGGAAGGAGCCCTGAAAGACGGAACGAGGAGAAGACTGAGGCCGCAGTGAAATATCCGAGGACCACATAAACTATTCCTTCAGAAGTTTCATACAGCATTCCTTGTGCACCTTTGGATTCAGCTTCTGATAGGAGCCGCAATCTTCAGAGTCGTGGCGTCTCCCAAACACCACATACGAACGGAATGAGGGTCCATGCCGACATCTGTTGTGAGGTAGGTCAGAAAACGGCCTGAGGAATCACTGCTTCAGATCCACGTAGCAGTGTGGAAAAGAAGAAATGTACACCTACAAACCAAAGGGGACTTATCTGACACCACTAACATCAAAACTGGAGTTGATGTCACCACGGAGTCGTGCAACGCCATCCCCAGGCACGCAGAGGTACTGCTGAAAGTTTTTCGGATCCAAACTGGCGCATGGAGAGAATTCAAAAGTTAAGGAATCTGCGGCTAGATGTCTCTATCAGATATTCCAATTTAATATTATTCAACTGCTCAAATGTTCATGGCATTAGGGTGTTTATCAGCCCACACTGGACAGTGTCTTACTAACTCTCGACATTTGCTCCACAGGTATTTTAAAAAAATGTAGGGCTTCATTCACAAAAACCTGGGGTAGGGCAGCTCCGCAAGTCTTTTTGCTGCACTGCTCTGTGCCAATTTGAAAGGGTGGGAATGCATCTTATTTAAGAGATACAGTGCGTTCCTGTCCTTTCAGCTAGTGTTGGCCTCAATTTGGTACCTAACGCCAATGCAGACACCCTTGCACCATTGTGCAAGGGTGTCTGCATGGTTGGCAGGATTATTTTTGTGTAGGATGCAGCATTTTCCTGCACAAAAACAAATCCAGAGGAGTGTTTTCCTCATTCTGTGTGCTGCAGAATGCAGCATAAATGGAAAAAAGAAAGAACAAGAAGAAATGAAATGTTTCTCCTTGCTACATCTGCTCTGGGGAGGCATAAGGTGTTGGTGCAGTCCCAGGTTTACAGATTTTGTAAATTTGGGGCAGCGTCAAAATCCATGGGTGTTGCGAGGAATACCCACAGCAACACCCATGGAATGCTTCTTTGACACAGAACAAGGCAGTGCTTTGCGCTGGCTTGACTTGATCCATATCTATAAGGCCATGAAAAGCCATGCAGAGTGGCTTTGCGCCACCTCATAGATATGATTGACAGACCTGTGCCACCAGAGCTTCAAAAAAAGTGATGCTTCTACGGCACAGGCCTCTTGTAAACAAGCCTCATAATTTCCCTATGTTGTGTACTAGAAAGTATATAGAGTAATGTTTAATACCTCCTTACTTTCTGTATTAGTCCCTGCATATACATCTTAACTTCTAACTACAAATTACTGTACCTTTGTCTAGCAATAATTTTCTGTACCTGCTAAACTCTTGGAAAATAAAGTCAGTAGCTATAGTTTTCTATCAAGCAGCTGCCATAATGATTTAGTCCAAGTAGGTTTGAGCCCTGGGCATGGATGGGAATCGGTAGTTGCAAATGTTCTTGATGATCACAGACTAATGGTGCTTTAAGGTGGTGTCAGATCACTGACTGTTTTTGATTTGGTAGCTCCATTTGAGGCCACTAACCATTACACTTCATAAATTAAACTATAGTGGGTGGATGCAAGGGGCGCAGTGTGGGTTGGGTTAACATCTTTTTTGCAGCACCAATCTCAGGTTGTCCCTCATGCTTCTTACATATCTTACCCTCAGGTTGGTCCTAGTTAATGTCTTAAGGCCCAGAACTCACTTTTTTTTTTTTACTTCTGACCCTAATATAGTATGTGTGCAAATTAATATGTGGTCGGTGAGTGTAATGTAATACGTATTTATTGAGCGCAACTGTCACCCAAAAGGGTATCCTGGCGCTGTGACCAAAACATTACCGACAGATGTTACGCACTACACTACTCTTGGGAAGAGATAGCTTTTTAAACCCTTTTTCAAAGCCGCCAAATCCTGGCAGCTCCGCAGGGGCAGGGATGTGGAGTGGCAGCTACTCCACATGGTTCATTGGCAGCTGGTCTCAGGAATTTGTCTTCTTTCCACTGCAGTGAGCAAACTGAAAAAATTGTGATTCTGTTATAGATTCTAAACTTCAAGCACCTATAGGCAACAAGGTTAGACTTATGGAACAGGTCCTGAAGAAACTCCAAAGATTTTGGAGTAGACACCTCACCCACTATGTATATTAATATGCATTATCATCAATGCCTATCAACACCCTTGTAGGATAATACTACCATGGCGGACCCAAACACGTTTTGATGTTCCTATATAAATTGCTACTGGATTTGGAGCAGGGATCCAGGGAAAAGAAGCAATACAAATGTATCAGGGTATATCCAATGGAATTTCCTTTATTGTTTGAGTACCCTAGACATTATTAAAAACTTGTTGAGGGAGCTATTTGAGTATCAATGACTCAATTGTATATATAGATAAGCCAACAAGTTTTGTTCATTTAAAGCCCATACAGGTCTGAGGCCTTCGTCAGGGCTGTTACCAACCCTGCCTATCTACTCATTCAAACCATGCATAGAAATTAAGCCTAAGGCTCTCACCTTCTTTAAAACTCCTCTTGGAGAAAAGGTAGGGATCAATAATGGATACACCAATTGATTAATCAGTAAAGAATAGTAATTGCAATTTTTTATTTATTTTTATTTATTAATTGGCATTTCAGAAAATAAACAGGCACAGAGACAATGGCATCAATTCGCGAAATAGGAGAATGCTTACATCGTTTGAATATCAAAGCAAACCTTCAACAGATAAAACCAATTGAATAAACACAGCAAGAGTGTATCCCATCATAGCATGACAACAAGAGACTCACAGAGGTCAGAGCATCTCGGTCGGGGGACCCAACACATTCAATCTCCATGTATGCAGCCTGTCCAAACAGTGTGCGGGGCGCATGGTGTAGTTCCTCCACTAAAATAATTATGCGTCAAAACACCCACCCGTGTATGTGTCTCTGTGCCCTCCTCATCTGATGTGTCCTGTGTGGGCCTCCTGTCCCAAAACAGTGACCAAAAGTTCAGTTTGTGTGCTGCAATATATAATTTTGTTTGTCCATTGCGTCAGTGTCGGTACAGGACCTCGCATCCAAGAGAGCGCAACGCACCGTCTGGCTAGGAGGAATTCCATGTCGACCAACCTTCGAAGATCCTTCCGGAGGGGTTTAGAAAAACCCAAATTTGCCAACAGGGGATCCGGGGGCAGAGTTAAATCAGTGACTCTATTCACTTCCTCGTATACCTTACTCCAAAAGGATGCGATCCCCGGACAAGACCATGCCACTTGTCGGAAATCCGCTAACCGCGCCTTGCATCTATCACAGTGAGGACTTTCTCAAAGACCGTATCTGTGAAGTCTTTCCGGGGTATAGTAAACCCTGTTCAGGAATTTAAAATGAATCAATCTGTGACGACAGTTGAGTGATATTCTCTTCGTGCTTGAGCAGCAGGTTAGCCATTTCTCATCTGTGAGGTCTATAACTAAGTCACCCTGCCACTCCAAGCGAGGTTTAGCATATTCTGCTGTCCTTTCTGAGAGGGCAATGCAATATAGATTGGTTACCAATTTAGTGGGGGACTTAGCGTTAATAATGTAGGCTAAGGCCGTAACCTCCGGGGGCTCCGTCATGTCCTCCCCTAGAAGGTCCTTAAGCGCATGCCTCACCCTGTGGAATTGAAAACGCAGCAATAGCGAATGGGAAGCGTCCTCAGTCTCAATCTCTTCCCATGAGCGTGTAGTACCTTCTGAGAAAAGATCCCCCATATTATGTATATTCAATGAACCCATCGCAGTAAGCACCCCCCTGTCCCTACATGGAGCCAGCCAGGAGCACCAAGCGAGAGGGGCCTTCAGGCCATACAACAAGCTGCAAGCTTGTACGTCCATCATATGGTGCTAAGCATGTGTGACTGATTTCAGCGAGTCTAGTAAACCAGTATGGCGATCCCGAGGATGGGACAGCAGCGCAGGGAGTGGGTATGGGGCCGCTACAATAGATTCTATGCGTGTATGCGGGATATCCGCTGGGCCATGGATCCAGTGGTAGGCATGCACGCTTTGGGCAGCTCAATAGTAAAGTTCCAGGTCGAGGGCATTCAGGCTGCCCTCCAAATACAGCCGGGTGAGATTTTTCCACGCCACCCTCGGTTGTTTCCCGGCCCAAGCCAGACGCACCATCAACGAGTGTATTTGCTGGAAAAATGATTTGGACAGCACTATAGGTATATTACTAAACAGGAACAGGAAACAAGGTTACACCATCAGTGACAATGGAAGAGCAATCCACCGTTCGATATCATCTTCCAGTTTGGAGATGGCCACGCCGTAGTTCTCCCTCAGTACTACCTCTGAGTCCGTGTGCAGACGAATCCCTAGGTATCACACCACTTCAGTAGTCCACTGAAGAGGGTATTATGGAACCACCCTCTTTGTAGCCGGTGTTAGTGGAAACATAATAGATTTATTCCAGTTCACATGGATACCCGAAAGGGAACTGAACAAGACCACCTTGCGTTAAACCGCGGAAAGGTGCTCCTCCGGGTTCCGAACATATAAGAGGGTATGGTCTGCGTACATAGACACAATCAGATTGTATTTGGGAAATCGTATGCCCCTGTGCCCATGGTATTCCCTTCGAGCGCATGCAAGGGGCGCAGCCGTGAGTGCATAAAGTATGGGGGATAGGTGGCATCCTTGTCTTGTGCCCCTGCTGATTTGTATAGGGTCTGTGGTCAACATTCCAATCTGGATGGAATATCTGAATAGCTGAAGGAACAGCACTCCCAAACCCATTCGGTTTAAGACCTACCTCATGAAAGGCCACTCAACAGATTTGATGACCTTTTCCTTATCTAAAAAAGACTGCCACTGCAGGGACCTCCGGGCGCGTCTGTTGGAGAGCTGCAAACACCGTCCTCAAATTATAAGTGAGATTGCGACTGGGCACGAAGCCTGCCTGTTCAGCGGTGACCATCGAGTTCACCATGGGACTGAGATGGTTTGCTATCAACTTGGCAAAAATCTTCGCATCAACGTTTAGTAACGACAGTGGTCGGTACGAGGCGCAATCTCCCGGGGGTTTCCCCAGTTTAAGAATGGCAACTAGTATCGCCTCGCGCATAGTGGGCGGCATCGCTTCGGAGTCCGCTATGTCCTCAAACAGTTCAAGCAACCGTGGCACCAGAAGATCTGCAAAAGCCTTATAGAAGGCTACGGTAAGGCCATCACTTCCCGGCGCACTCCCAGCCCTCATAGCCAACAGCGTCCATACGACTTCCTCCCGTTCGATCGGACAAACCAAAAATTCCCTATATAGGTTTGACAACCAAGGCAGCTCAATGTGGGAAAGATAATCTAGTATACGTTCCTCTGGAACAGGCCCTCGGGAGGCATACAGAGATGCTTAATACTCACAGAACTTTTCTGCTACCTGATCCTCAGAGAGCGGTTCATCCGTCGGTGATGCCCTCATGTCTGGTATCACTACTCTACTCCTGCGCTGCTTGGCTTACTGCGCGAGAACCATTCCGGGGGGCTCCCCCTCACCGTAGGTTCTCATAGTGGCGTACTTTCACAGGTGTTTTACTTCAGAGTCCATGTCTACGTGATATTTGTGCAATGTGGGGGCAAGTACCCGCGTGAGGGCATCACTGCAGTCTGTTAGGCGCCGAGCCGCCAGCGCTTTGAGCTTTTTCTCCAGGATCTCCAGCCAACCCCGGATCGATTTGAGCACCCCGCATGTTTAGAAATGGCAATCACCCTAATGTTGGCCTTAAAGGCCTCCCAGACTGTCTGGCACGAGTCCACTGTACCCACGTTGGTGTCGAAAAACAACTCGATGGAAGAGGCCAGCTCCTCCTTAAAGGTGTCATCTAACAGGGAATAAGGAGGGAAGCGCCAAGAAAATGGTGAGATATGCTTCTTAGATGTGGCAATCGTCAACAGTAGTGGTGAGTGATCCGAATATGTGCGAGGCAATATCTTGCAAGCCTGTACATTGTGAGTTAAGTGAGTCATGGCCAGTCAATAGTCAATCCTAGTGTGTATGTTATGTGGTGCTGAGTAGTGAGTATAGCCTCTCTGTGTTGGGTGTCGATGTCTCCACACGTCTCTCAGGTCGTCGTGTCATTGATGTCTCTAGCGCCCTGGCAGAAGCCGAGGGGCTTCTATCAGGGCCGTCCGACCTGTCTATATTGGTATGCCTTCGCATATTAAAATCCCCCCAGAGGACAGAACCCCCCGAACGCTCCAGGACCCTATCTGTCAAATCTGAATAAAAGGCAGGGTGGTCGTAGTTAGAGCCGTAGGTATTCACTATACAGATCTCCATGCCTTTCCCACATCATTTTGAAATAGTGTACGGTTCCTCCCTGTCCGTCTCCAGTGGTGTCAACGTCAGTGGTGCCTTAGGGTTAACCCATGTCAAAACCCCCCTAGCATGCGATGTGAATCCCCCTGTGTGTACATTACCCATTAACCCCCTGGAACGCAATATAGGACTGTCTGGGTGGAGGTGCGTCTCCTGTAAGAGCGCAACATCAACTCTATATCTGAAGAGATATTTTAGGACCTTCCTGACCTTACAATGGTCATTGAGACCTCTGACATTCCAGGTCATCAGTGTCAGTGTGTCTAAGGGCTTCCTGGATGGTGTCATCTGTTTGTTAGCAGCCATTTATATGGGCCGTAGCGAGGTGTCCTGTACGTATACGATCTCGCCATGCCCTGCCACTGCTGTGCCAAAAAAACAACAAAACTAAAGCCCCCAACAAAACAACACAGTGTCCCACCCCGTTCAAGGGGCTCTCGAAGATGCCGTAACGCCCCCTCCCAGCGCCCTCCCACGCCTGCCCAACCCCAACTAGGCCGCAAAAATCCCCCCACCTCTGCAAAACCCAGCACTCTTCCTTCCACATCCCCTAGGAACCTCAAACAATAACTTTAGAGAAGTGTAATTCACTCGGGACGTAGGTAGCCATCAGAAAAATCACAAATCGGAACGATGCCTAGTGGCCACCCACCCCCCGTCTCATAGCAAGTATAGTTTGCATGTAACATTATCTTGCATGTGTGTCCCCCTAAACCAAGTCTGCGCCATGCACACTCCTACAAAACCATAAATTCTGTGGTAGCTCCAACTCCTTCATCCACTGAGCCCCTTCTCCTCCATTGACTCATTGTCAATACACTTGCATGTAGCGCCACCTCACTGTGCGTCTGTTCATCATAACTGTGTGACAGCATGTACTTCAGGTCCATAATACACAGAGAGTCAAATCAGTTTAAGCCTCACCCCTCCCTTCCCCTCTTCCCCCTATCCCGCAGCACAAAGCCATTCGAGGGCAACCTCATGAAAAACGTACACAAGGGCCAGATCATATCACCTGCTCTTTGGCCCCACTGCCCCGAGGCGCCCAACTGTCAGAACACATACTCCGCCACCAGTAGCTTTGCATCTTAGTTAGTCCTGTTCATCCAGGGGACCCCCCACTGCTCCGTCCTGTAGATCTCTGTTCGGGGAAGTGCACGTGTCCTTGCGCCATTCTCTGAGGGTCTTCTGGAGTGCCTTAGGGTCAGTGAAAATAATTGACTTCCCCTGTCTGTTGACCCGCAGCTTCGTGGGGTACAGCAACGCGTAGTCAGTTCCCATCTCACGTAGCTGTCGTTTCATCGGCACAAATTGCCTCCTCGCTTCCTGAACTTTTACCGTAAAATCCGGGAAGAATGAGATCACCGACCCCTCGTATCGTAACGGCTGTTTCCCTCTGGCCAGTTTCAGGGCCACGTCACGGTCCCGGTAATTTAGCAGCTTCGCAATTATAGGCCTAGGAGGCGTCCCAGGTTTCGGCCTCGGGCCTAGGGATTGGTGGGCCCTCTCGACTACAAACATTTCAGAGAAGGCCATGTCCCCTAGTAGCTTCTTCTGTAGGCTTTCCACAAACACCTCCATATTCCTGGTTTGTGTGGATTCCGGATGTCCCGTAATACGGAGATTAGATCTCCGAGAGCGGGCCTCTAAATCCTCCGTCTTGTCCTGTAAAATCTGGATCACTCTGCCCAACCGTTTATGCTCAGAGTCCAGGGTTGTATGAGCCTCCTCTACTTCCGTTAGGCGACGTTCGGACATGTCTATTCGTTTTGCCTGTTTGTCGAGCCTCTCAGCCATGCGGTCCATCTTGGCTCCCAAGGAGGCAATCCCCCCCTGCAGGCTCTTCTCAATGGCGAGCAAAAGGGTAAGGATATCCTGCTGCGGGGGCTCTTCGGTAGGTTCCGACTCTCCGGACCCTCCTTCCAGTGTGATCTCGCCAGCCTTGGGCCTCTTTGGGTTGAACATCAGCTTCGGCTGGTTCCTGTCACGTGTTCCCGCTATATGTCCCCCACCACAGGGGGTATAGTCAGGATCGTAGTTTTAAAGTGCCGGGTTCTCCGCAGCTCCCACAGCGGGGTAAATCTTTCCACAGAAGTGTGGCTAGCGCCGCAGGCGGCAGAACTCTCACAAATATGGCGTGCTTTGTCCCTCAGGGGAGCTTGATCATCTGGATTACAGTCAGAGCCACCACAATTTTTAAATCTGACCCCAGTCAATCGCCTCACTCCAGACCCAGTTCAGGCTCTGATGATATAGTCTCTTAGGCAGCGGTGCAGGGCCACTGGGCGGTCCTGTGCCCGTGAGAAAAGGAGACCCGCGTCCTGCACTGTGTGTCCCCCGCTGCTGTTCGCCCACGCACCTCGTCCCTGCTGGCATCGCTTCCAACCGTTCACCCTGCTGGTATGGGGGGCCAATTTGGGTCTAGAGGGGCTTCTGCGCCCCAGAGTAGGCCTGCCTCCACGCGTGGCTGATGTGCCCTTCTCCTCCGCTGTAGTGTGCAATGGCCGCTTTCCCGCCGCACCTCCTCACCTTTAGCGGTACGAGACGGGGGAGCTCACGGCTCAAGCAGCCATCTTGGTTGCGAGCTAGCTCCGCCCCCAGTGATTGAATTTTAAAACAATAATCTATGGTGCTATATTGTGGAGGCAGGAGGTCGCTAAATTTAGCGCCCCCAGCCAACAATATTTACAGCTCCATATCAGACTTATGCATGGTTAAAAAGTTATTTGATGGGACACACACAAACGTCCAGAATGGTGCGATAAAGTGAAGCAAGGATAAACACTGCAAACATATATTGCACATGTGCCCGCACACACCTTTGTGTGAGTATACAATAATAAGACAGTCAGTCTTCTTACCCTAATTATGGGTGATTTGGGAGTCATGCGAGTCAGGCGAGAGGCATGCTCCTGTAGACTTCATTTCTATGCACGGTACGAATGAGTAGATGGGCAGGGATGCTAACAGCCCTAACAAATGCCTCAGACCTGTGTGGGATTTAAATGATGACTGAAACATGTTGGCTTATATAGTGGTAAATGAGCCATTGATACTCAAATAGCCCCTACGACAAGTTTTCAATCATGTATGGGGTACTCAAACAATAAAGGAAATTAGTTGGGGTATACCCTGAGACATTTTAATTGCTTCTTTTCTCTGGATCCCTGCTCCATATCCAGCAGCGATTTATATATGAACCCCCAACTTTGGTTGGGTCTGCCATTGTGGTATTATTCAATCAGGGTGTGGATAGGTGCCAATGATGAAGCATGTCACCATACATAGTGGGTAAGGCGTCTACTCCAAATTCTTTGGATTTTCTCCAGGACCTCATCCAGAAGTATAACCTTGTTGCCTATAGGTGACCGAAATTGTCCTAGGGAGGACAAAACTAGGTTTCCTACCCTCTTGCTCTCTCCTTGTGCGTAAAATATAGATGCTTACCTGACTTTGTGCCAAAAGTCTCTTGTATCTTTACTCCTGGGTATTCTATTCTACACACTCTTACAATAAATCTTAAATGTATAAGATGTCTTCATCAGGTGTGAACAGTCTTGGTCAAATAATAATACATACAACGGACTATGCCAAATTACATCCACTGAGTTGGGCCGAAATTTCTGCTTAATAAGCAATCGAGGGGGCAATTCACCTGTTAAAATACCCGAGGTGAAGAAACCATGGATCCCTCACCCTTTTGCCGATTAAGGAGATTACTGATTTTAAGGCCGCATACAAGGTTCAGAGGGTATTCCCCAGCAACTTGTTGTCATTATGTTAGGAAATTTATTGTATACCATCAAAATTAGCTGTTGGCAAGCAGAATACCTGTAGTGATCACCAGATCCAAGACAAGGAGATGGACAGGCATCACTTTGATGTTGAACACTTGTTTTTGGAACTTGCTTACTATGCAAAAAAGGATTTTGAAACATCATATTCTTTTCAAATGCCCTCTGTATACTTTCCTCTTTCTAGATTTAACCCAACGGTTATCCTTCTGTATTGTGTTGGTCATACTATCATATCTCAACACATTAAGGTCACCTCTGTGGCATTCTTGTGCTTTAGAAAATCTTCTGTAACATACCAGGAGAGTTAACAACCATGTGTGACAGGGAAAAACATGTATCTACCATAAGCATCTGAAAAATATCAATCAAAAAATGTGTTTAAAAGTACATCTGGGTGGGATAATAAAAGGCGATAACAGTCCCTCTAGCAATAACTTTTCACCTCCATTCCTGTTATCCATAAAACACATCTTCACTCACTGAACATGTTACTCAATCCTAAAATCAAAATGGCTGGTTTTTGCCATAGCGGAATATCAGCATATCAGACCAGCAAAATTGCAATTACATATTGCAGAATGTACACCCCCATTAATCAACACACCATAAAAAGGTCTAATATTACAACATAGTCATTTTAATATTGACCTAACTAAATAATATATCCATGACATCGACCATGAATATGTCATCCTAGTAAGTAAAAAATGGTCGATCACACTCCCCTACATGAGCTTACCTTGACAATATGTTGGTAGTTGGTATCATGGGTGCAATAATTTGGCATGTTGATATTAAATCCACATTATTGTGACATGCATTCCCTAGAAAGACTGGTAATTTCTATTGGTTCAATTAGATCTCCTATTCCTCTTAGTGAGCACATCACGTGACTACTTTTGCCTTAGTGAATTGCAACATCAGTAGCAAATATTCCCAAAACATTTGTTTTGCAAAATCTGTTTATTTAATTTAATAAAGGGAAACAATGGCAAAAGCAAGCAGCAGTGCAGCAATCAATATCAAGGGAGGAGTACATAATAGAAAAAAATGCAAGAAATCATGCCTCAACAGGGCAACAGGCCCAGTAAGACTTACAATACCCCAATACCATTGCAATAACAGGTGGGAGGAATAGGGGAAGAGGAGAGGAAGGATCAGGGAGGAAAGAAGTGGGTGAGAGAATAGGAAGGGAGTAGGACGCTTAGCAGAAAGGGGATGACACCAAGCAGTTAAATAACTGTTCTAAAGCCAAAGGATATAATAATAATAAGCAGCACGAGACAGGGGGAAAGGAGTGAGGAAGAAAGAAATGTGCCCCAAACCCTTTCATACACCTCCAGCTGACCATTGAGTTTTTATGTAGTATGTTTGTGAAGCACCACTATTTGTAATTCTTTAAGCCACTCTAGCCCTGTAGGAATGCTCGATTGTCACCAGTTGAGGAGAATACATAGTGTAGCCACTGCTGGTGAGGTGTTTATCCATCTGTGGGTGTTCCAATCTATATCAGAAACATCTGTACCTCATGGAGGAGTGTCAGGGGAAGGAGCCAACAGGCTATATAGATGTCAATTGGCCCACATGTCTGGCAAGTAGAGCTGTAGAAGTACCACAGAATATGATATAAATCACCGAGGCAGTCTCTGCAGCACCAGCACCTGTCATGACACAGCAAATGCACCCAATGCAACTTCCTTGGCGACCAATACCAATCATTGAGGACCTTAAAGTAATGGAACTTCAGTCTTAGTAGCTTAAGTACCCTATCATGATCCAAGAGTACAGCCACCTAGTTTTCAGTCCAGTATTCTTCACCCATAAGGTCCTGCCAATGTAGTCTCATCATATTAAAGGAAGGACCAGGGTGTTGGATATTGATGATCACCCCATAAAACCATGACCCCCACTAAATTGACTCTACAGCCTGAGGTATTGATGAATGGGGGTGAAAGGCAGTGCCACAGAAGGGGGTAGAAGTCTTAGTACACGCCTGTTGTAATGAGCTAATTGACGATACTTCCAATGATCCAATATCAAGAGATCAAATTCATCTCTAAGCATCTGGGAGGTTTTGATAATGCCATCCTAAACAGCTGGAACAGGCAGTGTACCCTGTTGTTATACCAAGACAGCCAGTAAAATTGTTAACTGTACGTGCAGAAATCTGAGTTATACCAAAGCGGCACCTTGTTGTGGTGAAAAGAAGACATGCCTCCCTGCCAATGGGCAGTGCTCCATGCTATGATGGTCATATGAAGAATCGGGTTCTCTGCAAAGGAGCAATGCATAGAGGAGTGGTAAACCAGAATGTTAAGGAGATCCTGAGATATCTGTGAAAGATGGAAGGTCAAGTTAAAGCAGGTCATATGTGGGAGGAGGAGGCCCTCTGCCATAGTATCAACCCAAAGCCTAGATGCCCATCACCGAGGCCAATGCCTGCTCAACTTATATGACCACATGTCAACCTCTACCACCAAAAGCAGAGTGCAAGGTGTCAAAAAAGGCAGCATCTCCAGCACATAATTGTTAACGGTGAGCCTCCACCATTATGAAAGTCTACATCTTCCACCAGAATGAGAGGTTCAGGTGCTTCCACTTGACAAATCCTACTTCACCAAGTCTATCAATGGTAAGAGGTTATTGTCAACCACTCCTGCAAGCCCCTGGTGATGTAGAGGCATAGATTATTTAATGCCTTTCCGCACCCACCACATGTTGTACATCTGAATACATGCAATAGCAATTACCCTTGACATCGGCAGCGACTCACATTTGGTACAGTTGATTTAATAACTGGACAGGGCAGAAAATTGTTCAATAAGAGCCATTGCAGCTAGAACAGAAGTCTCTGGTCGGGACAGAAGGAGCAACATATCATCAACATATGGCCTTGACCTCGCTATCCCCCAACCTGATGCCCTATGCCACCAGCAATAAGCGAATAGCTGTGGGCAAGAGTTTGAAGGCTAATGGAAACAAGAGCAGGGACGGAGGGCAGCCTTCTCTCATGCCCCTGTGGATTACAAAGGTAGGCGTCAGAAATACTCTGCAGTTAACATCTGCAGGGGGTGAATCATAAAAGGGTCTAACTTTGCCTATGAAATCATAGCTAAACCCCATACTAGATAACAGCAGGAAACATTGTATGGCCTTTCTACATGATCACATGTTTCTTCAGCACTTAGGGGGAGAGCCAATTTAGTCTTGTCATCATTCTTTGTATGCCGTAATAAGAGTGCCGTGTGCCATAAACCCATGAGGCCTGGTATTCACTGCACAACTAAACAATGGCATTCAAAAGTATTATTTGAAATAATAATAAAGGGTATATAAAGGTAATTAATCCTCAGCATTCAATGCCATCTTCCTCTCTTTAAAACTCAGACCACCATCAGATTATATTGATCTTCATCACATTAATTCAATTCCAGCAATTAACTCAGCCACCTTAATAGAAGAAATCCTCCCCTTAATAGGGGTAAAACAACCTGCATATTTGACATCAAAATGGGCGGTAGCAGAATATGTCAAAGTATCAGATTTTTTAAGGAATGGTAACTGGATGACAGTAGATGAAATGCTTCAATTTATTGCTAATGGTTTTATCCTACACAATTCTTATGCTATTTTATATAAATACCTTGTCGGAATAAATGTGCTTTCCTTTATGGATCAGAATCAGTTGGTGGAGGATTTATTAGTGAGAGCATTGAATAGGAAACCAGACGCCTGGAAGAAATTTTTGTCCATTTTTAAGGGGCCGGATCTTGAATCAAAAGCAATTAAGAAATGGTCAGACCATGAGAATTGCTAAATTTCTCCCCATATCTAGACCACAATTAATAGGCTAAATTTTAGCACTTTGAGAGGGGCAAACTGGCGTAGGATGTTATTCTTTAGCAAATGGTTACTGTACCGAACTCCCGCCGCTCTGGCTAAGATGTTTGCCAACCAATCCTCCCAATGTTTCCGCTGTATGAATTATCCATCTGCAACTGGTCACATATTATGCTGAGCTGTCCAAATATTAATGTTTATTGGGTTGATGTATTTGTGATTCTCGAACAGGAATGTAATATACCGCTGGAAGTTAAAGATAGGCTGATTTTGTTTGGTTTTGTTCCAGACCTTCCCCTCTCAGAATCCATGACTAGATTTTTGTACATAGCAATGACGATCGCCAGATCACTGTTATTACAAAAATGGCGTTCGGACTTTATCCCCCAGCCTTGGAGTGGAGTCAGAAGATGAGGAGGGTCAAGAAAAGCGAATATAGTTATGCTGTACGAATTGGGGGTCTGAAGAAATTTAAGAAAACGTGGGGTACCAATTTTGATCATTAGGTGTCTTTTATGCAATTGTATTAATAGTAGACCTGTTTCTCTTTATCTTGGTGCTAGAGTGTTAAATAGGCTGAGGATTTGTGATACTTTATGTGATTCAAATGTGATTGATATTTATATTTATATTCTGTATTTTATCTCATGTTTTAAAATCTGGCTTCAATAAAAAAAAAAAAAAAAAAAAAAAAAATGATAAGCAACTTTTGAATCATTTCAAGTAAAAATATGTGCACAGTGTCCCAAGTGAATTTAAGAACCACAGAAATATCCATTCATTAAATAACAGTCTGTTTCTTTCAGCAAACAACGCTAATGGTGAAACAGTCCATTAGCCCTCCTAAGACCATTTGCCGTCCAATGTTTGTTTGTTAATTGCGTCAATGGCGTTTTGACCCCGAAAGGTAGCCAGGTCTCATCAGGACATAGAAAATGAGGGGAGCATCTTGCATCCAAGAAACAAAATGCTGGCTTCTGTAGAATAAGAAATGCAAATAATGTAAAGAACATGATTTGTCGCCTCAGGTTGCATTCTTTTAAGCGGCCCGCTGTACGCCACCTCAGTTTCTTGAAATGTATTTCCAGGGGTAAAATGTTCTACCCCTGAGTAAGGTACCATTCATTTAACTCACAGTGATACCCACTGCACTGTTCCCTATCAGTGGGCTGTCACACGTTCTTTGCATTTCTTATTCTATGCATGTTGCCATTTTATTTATCGGGTGCAGGATGTGCAGGTGTGGGCATCGGCATGTACTTACGCTGGAGACCACGGACCTTGGTCTCCAGATGTTGTGTATCAGCCTCTGGCCTAACGCTTTTTGATGGCAGAATTCAGTATTAGCATGTCTCGTAATGCAGCTTTGCCATTCACCCAGAGACTCCCGGTCGACTCCACTGACCTGTAGTTATCAGTGAGGCAGGCATTGATATGGGCTTTGAGCTTTATTCTGTTTGGGTTATCTCTATGCAAACACCCATCTTCAATTGGACAGCAGGGAGAGACACCAGTCCTATATCCAAGTCCAAATTCACAGTAGTGTTATTTGATAAGCAAGCATCTAGAATGTTGCATCCCACCACGTGTGAGAGTTTCTGACCCTGTAGAAGGTAGTAGGCAATGTACAATTGGGTCCTGTGAGAGCAGAAGAATGTCTAGTCCCAAACCATAGGTTGGACTAAGCGCGACACATCAAATGGTGGCAGTCAGGACGTCCAGAATCATCCAAGGTAGGGTCAGGGGACAAGTTCCAATCCCCCCAGGAGCAGGGGTAAACATCCAAATGCCATGTGAAGTTATGAGAGGTGGGCTAGAAAGTGAGTCTTATCTGTGTTAGTGACCTAAATGCAGCTCACTATCACCGATTGACCCATGGTAAGCAACTTGGCAAAGACCCATTGACTCTCCTCATCCTTCCAAGTCTAGAGTAATTTGCAGGGTAGTTTCTAGCTAATAAGGATGGCCACCCCATATGTCTTGGAAATCTGTGTGAAGGGGTCTCATCACCACTGGACTGCACCACCCTACTGTTACTCACCACAGTTCCCGTCCAATCACACTTGAGTTTAGAGACTCCTCAGGTAAAAGATGTATACCTTGAAGAAGTGCAATATCTACATGTTTTGTGTGAACACAGTGCAATTTATTTTTGCGCTTAACATAATGCGAAATGTTGTTAGCATTCTAAGGGTCCTATTCACAAAGATAAACTTACTCTTTTGCGAAGGTTTATAATTGTTCTGTATTTACAAAGCGATTTATGAGTAGTATCTTTACAAGTGTGGAGTCTCCACTCATAAAAACTTAGGGCAGCCCTATGTTTTTATGTGTGGAGACTCAACCCTCATAAAAATATTACTCGTGAATCCCTTTGTGAATACCAAACAATTGCAAATTTACACAAAAGTGTAAGTTTACCTTTGTGACTCAAGCCCTCAGTAACGACAAGGATTGTCACATCTCTGAATGAATGCTATGAATTGTGTACTGGAAAACAACAGATGCTTGGGCAGGGGGGATAACAAGTGAGGAAGGATAGCAAAAGAAGTGCTGTTTGGGAGAAGATCCCAGGCACAACCTAGGATGGCAAGCCCATTAAACATAAACGTTTTTGAGGTGTGGGGAAGAGAGAAGGAAGAGAACGGAGAAAGTATTAGGATAACTTTAGGTTTTAGGCTAACTTCCACAAACCAGACAGCACTGATCCATTTTCCCAACTGAGAACAATAGGGTACTTGAAGCACCTGCTAAATGTTGGGAGCTGAAGAAGCAACCAGCTAAAGACTGGTGTATAGACAGAGTGGGATTATGATCTAACCCAGATACTACATGGGGGAAATAATGTGGACAGAATCCAATAAGACAGCAAGAAGAAGTAGCAGGTACCCTGTGGGATCTAGGGTGAGTGTGTGACAGAGAAGGGAATGATGCACAGACTCAAGCTCAGGAATGCCAAAACAACAAACTTCAAACTGAAGCTCTCTTATACCCACCTACATTGCCTACACTAATGGGAGGAGAGGTCCACTAGTTGAGCACAGCCTTAGTTAAACCATAGCAAATAAACAGATACATCATCAAGGATTACATGGGGCATCAGCTAAAGAGAATCGTGTCCCTCCTCAGCAGCAGAGGGTCAACATCAATACACCCCTCCACCCCTCAATCTAAACAGAACTTTTTTAAGAATCAGCATCTTCAGGTCCAGCGCCTGCAGATGCTTACTTAAGGGGCAATCTTGACTTGTCCTGGTCAGTTTCTGCATGGAGGGAATCCACCAGCTAATAGAGACCCTCTCGGTCCGATCTCCTGCACAGGCAAGTCAGTTGTCCCTGATGTCACAAATGATGCTGTGGTGGTTCACGCTGGTCAGGCACACCCACTGAGGAAGGTGGATATGAGATACCCTGTTAAGTGAGAGTATCCATTCACTCTCTCTCCATCTTGTCTAAAAAGGATTCCAGCTTATCTTGGTTGGAGAAGCTTTTGGTGCAACCATCCGCTGTCACCAGCATGCATGCAGACTCTAAGCAGTTATATTTAAGATCCCAATGCTGGAGTGCATGGGACTTCTCCTGCCTGATAGTGGACGTAGAGGAGTTATCTGCAAAGAAGGAGACTCATGTCCCTCGGCGAGCAGAAGTTCTTTAGAGTACTGTGCCACCTGGAGGATAGAATTGGTATACTGGTATCATCAGTCACAAGCACTGATTGGCGCAGTGAAGATTGTGAATCCTAGTGCGAGCCCGAAAACTATGCACCCTTTGGCACTCCAGAAGCTATGAGAGGTAGAGGCCAAGGAGTTTAGAGAGAAAATCCAATGGAAATATACAATGTCTCCTTTCTCTGCATCCTCAGGGAGATCGTAAATGCGACAGTTGTTCCGACGAGCCCGTCCTCTATGTCGTTGACCTTGTGGTGCCGGAACTCGAAATTGGCTTCTCAGTCAGTGAGTGCAGCTTTACGGGCCTCAAGGTCATCAATCCTTTGAACATTTTAGTCTCCGTGGGTGTGAAACTTCCTGCCTTATGAACATTACGTCTGTGGTAAGATCAGACATTTTGGAGTCCTTGTCAGACAGATTCGAGTCTACAGCAGTAATTTCCTTCTGAAGCACCTCCATGTCAGTGGTTGCAGAGTTGGTAGTGTCAGAAAGAGTCTGATTGAGTTTGGGATGGCTGACCACCCCCAACAATTACAACTGATGACCTGTCGGCCTTTGTGTAGACTTGTGAAGCAAAGAGGTGCCCCAATCCCTTCTGGAGGTCACCACCCAGGTGTCAGAGGACTGTCGTCAGGAAGCCGCTCAGGTAGTCAGATCCTTTGCATGAAACTCCCACTGCCTCCTGTGGGATAGAATGCAGTACGTGACCGCAGACAGTGCACCTGGCAGTGCAGGATAATAGTAATAGGGGCTGTACTGGAGACCAACTATCATGCCGACCTACTTCTCAAAGGATACATACAAGTTCACCATCAGCTGCAGATGTTGTAATTGTGCCAGGGAGGGAACTCTCAATATTGCAGCCTCGCCTGACACCCAAGGCCCTTGCAGGAGAAACTGCAATGAAAAACAAAGAGAATGGAAGGGTAAATACAAGTCTGCTGGCAGTGCCTGGTGTGGCGAGTGTGCTAGATAGAGCACACCCAATATTGTGGCCTGGCTTGACGGCCCCTGCCCCTGCCCCTGCAGGATGCATTGGAATGATAAGCAAGCAGTAAAGAGGGATAGGGGAACAGACAACTGCTTTTCCAGGCCACACTATAGTTGATGAGTAAATTGAGTTCTTGATAGTCATGAAGGGGATCCCCGAAAAGGATATGGGTTGTCCAAGAATCACCAATGTTGTGGGATGAAAGGCGCAATGTTATACAACAGTCCTGTGAGGGACATGCAGCCCTGTAGATCCTAGACCTATTGAAGCAGGCCAGTATCTGTGCAGGAAGGGCCGCTATCAGCGCGAAGCTTGAAACAAAGGTCCACAGTCTCAGATATCAATGAGTCCTGGCCTCCACGAAGGTAGGAAGAGAAAAAAACAAATGGATGTGTGCTTGTCCCCAAGCCCGCTTCAGGGAGAGCACTCTAGCACATGTGAACAGAGCCCACAGCCTGTAACCCCAAAGCTTTTCTGTATAACAGCTGAACAGTAAAAGAATCACCAAAGCTCACACGTGTTGACTTTTCTTTGGACCGTATATTGTAGAGATTATTGATGGGAACACTTCAGGTAAACATTTTTATATTGAATTATGCAGCTTATACAAAAAAATGTACGTCAAATTTAATATATGTCAAATTTTATATAAGAACTCTCAATTATTTTGAGTCAGTGCAAATAGAAATCAATTTGTGGCATTTTGCTTAAACTTAGAAACAAGTGCTATTTTTGGGTAGACACTTCACATTCCAAATCAGCCTCAACCAGTCTTTCAGCACATTATCTAATCTTCGCCGTGCAGAATAAGTGCGCCAAGATTCAATAAGAATACAGAGGGGCACACCAATATCTTAAAAAACAGATTTGTTTTGAGAGCACTCATTACAATATAGCCCCTACATAAATAAAAAGTGAGTCGTAAGGGAGGATGGCTTGAGATGTCAAACACAGGCAGAACACTCTTTAAACCCTGCCAGTCACCACCACCACTCACGAAAGGACAGAGAACAGGTGATGGGAAGGGCAGCATAAAGACAAAGAACAACGAGTACTGGCAAAGTTAGTTACACTATTGTTGGGCGCATACCTATTGGCTTTGCCAATGCTTGTTTCGTTCGAAAATATTTTAGGACAATCTTGTTACAAAAACATGTAGAGACAGCCACTCAAGTGAGCACATACATATTAATGCATGGATGACCATTTTTGGTTAGCTTTTGGGATAAGGTTTAACATAAACCATTCAAAGATGGTTGTATGTGCAGCTCCAAGAACATTAACACAAGCACACATGCCAGTTGGCATCTTAAAATGGTTTTGTGATAAGTTTTACATTAAAAACATTCAATGATTGCAGCCCAGGTGTCTGCAAATATGCAGATCCACAGAGAGTCTTCTTGATACAGTTAAACAAAAAACATTCTAAATTGGCCCCTGATGTGCACACAAGCATATTAATATGCAGTCATCTTGTTTTACCAAAGCAGTTACAAGATTTTGGCCACTAGCAGTGCACGTTCTGGATATGGCACTCTGCAAGCAAGAGTGATGGGCAAGTAACAGTGTCTGGGGAGCTGCGTGGTCACTGTATCATCAAACAGAAACGTAGCAAAGGGAAACAGTTTTAAAATGACAAACTATATATTTGACTACCAGTCCTTGGCACTGAAAGTGTTTATTTTCTGTGTGGGCGATGCCACTGCTTGAGCGTAGTGCCCTTACTCACAGAGACGGAAACTAATGTCTGAAGTTGACTAACTTACTATATGCTATGGTGGGCAGATACAAAATGTGATAGACGAGACCCCAAGCCAATGAATAAAGAAAGCTGACTGAAGGCCCCTCGGGTATGTATTTTTAAAGTATATTTTAAACAAAAAGTTCGCGGTTAACGCTGGAACTAAAAAGGTAGTTTGAAGTTGAGTGGGGAGTTCCTTACAAATAAACAAAAAAACAATGGCGATTACAAAGTTGCGACTGTTTCAAAATATGATTACTCGAAAATATACCATGGTATGTATGCCACCTGTTACATCGTACTTTTCATAATATTATTTTCAAACAAAAAAAATATATCTCGTGGGTAATCAGATATACAAAAATAGTTTTTATTTTTGCTCACAAGAATTAGAGGCTAAATTCCAAATGTTTACAATATCTATTGGTTTGATCACTTTCCTGTTTCGGAGCTCAGATAGCATAATTTGACCTTGGTCCTCATCATCTGAAAGTAAGCTGATGTAAGGGATGGATGCTGAAGTAAATGGCATAGCTGAACACCTGGGTGACGAGCCTGAGGAAGAATATTTTGACGACCAAGTTGAAGAAACACCAGATGGCCTTCTTGTGGACTGTGTTGACGAGGACGTGTGACAACTGTAATCTGATTTTGTTTTTGAAGTCATTTTTGGCCCAGGAAAGTAGAAAGTGTCTTGTTCTTTGCTTGATGCCATCCTGTTGTTAGATAAGGCTGATCGATTAGTGGTAAGATCTTCAAAGTTATCGGGCAAACAATTGCGCAATACCAGTCTCTTCTGTTTTTCTTCTTTGTTTGGCGTTAATCTGATGCAAGATTTGCTAGGGAAACATCTCTTAGTATCCTGTCCTGAACCAAAATATCCTTTTTCTCTACAGTGTCTTTGGGGGCATATAGCAGTCTGAATATCCCTCTCATACATAACTTCTTTGCGTTTGTCTTGAGACAGTAACGGGAGTGCTCTAGAATCCATTTCCGTTCCTTCCTTATTATAGTTATTGTACATATTAGCTATTACCGGTGCCCTATAATTTAAAAAAATAACAAAGTAAGATTTTATTTTCAAACGAGTACTGTAATATCTTTAAAGTACACAGGCAGTGCCCAACATGAAAAAGTTAGATGTTGAATATATTATTACTATATTACGGTAGAAAGCAACACTTATCTAAAAACCAATATGATCCTTTTTTCTACAAAGAAATTAATTGCATAGTCCAAATACTAAAACAAACCTTCTTTAAAAACAGCATAATCAACCGAAGAGCATGTCCTTCATGCTTCCGCTTGATTACTGCTCGCTGAATTTGGGGCCCTGTAATTCAATGTTCCATTTCCAGAGAACCACACATCTGTTTGAAAGTCTAATGGTTGTGCAGCATATATGTAACATCCATGTAGACTTTGATAGGCTTATTGTGTCCAGTGCTAAGAAGTGCAACACACTCATTGTCACCTGCGAGCAAGCAAGAGGCCCTTTAGAACCACTATTAATCAATTTTAAGATGAAAATTGCCCTGCCTCTACATCAATACTTTGGTCATCAAGTTTTCTTTGTATAGGAGGATAACAGTAATTGATTTCATGCACTGGAAAGCATGAGTAGGCAGACCTCTGATGTCTAAGCAAGCAATGATGCTGTTTGTCACTGTAGTATCATGTTTTGAGACCTTCTAACCTTCTGCAATCAGAAAATTACAAAAGTCCATGTACTTAATCACTAATGCATCTCAATTTCGATGATCTTTATTTCGATTAAAAAAATGATAAAAAATTGCATTCAATGTAAAAAACATCATGCATCAGTATTTCAAAGGGTATTCCGCCCGAACGTGTGCAATTCCTTTGGGAGTCAATGTCCCAATGTAAAGCCTTTCTTAGAATCTAATGCATCTATTATAACTAGTGAGGTCCACAGCCTTCTTGTTATTAAGCAGTTTGTTTTTGGTCATCCTTCCCCTAAAGATAATCTGGGACATCAGAGAAACAACAGTGTCAACTATTCTTTTTTAGAAGGTTTCAATAAAAGTGACATTTTGCCCTGTTGGCCTGTTAGGCCTCTGATCTCATGATGAGTTTACCTTCATATTTACACTTGCACGTTTTGTCCTTAGAGCCTCCCTTTTTATCAGTGGTTGTGAACGGATGCCAGATGTTGGCAAGACTAGAAACTGCGTATTTAAGATGGTTAAAGCACAAAGCCAATGAGGAGCTGGTCTAGCATGTGTGCATCTGTACATACTCCACCTGGCCACTTGACATGAGCGGGCATATGGCACAATGATGCCTTGCCCCTTCCTGTCATGTTCGGCAACTAAAATACTAGATAAGGGAGTAACACATAGTGGGGGTGGCCATATGTCCACCATACACATTCGGTTAATATTGCAAGTTATCACTGTGATATGGATGCTACTACTTCATATATAAAATATATTCAGTGTCACAAGGTCAGTAGCTTTGCTCACACTGACAGGCGTGTCAAAACAGGGACATTAGTGCATTGGAATGAAAAAAAAGAAACAATTGCTTATTCCTGCTTCCAGATGATTCCTATTCCTAACAGCCTTAAACAGATTATCAAGCACACAACATCTTGTTGATGGTAACACCACATTCAATATTTAGGCTTCAAGTAAAACGATGCACACAAACACTTCAGGCGTTCTGGGTACTTTATTGAGAAAGTCAAAAATACAGAATGTTTAAGAAATATCTTAGAAATAGTTTACAAAATTGAATAGATTTCCTCATTGGGGCAACCAAAATTATATAGAATTACAGATGGATAACAAGTACGGGGATGTTTTTCACGGTTCAATGACAATATCATGGCACACAATATTGATATACAAAAATATCCGAAGTCAAATATTGTTAATAAAAATATTACTTCTATACTTAACAAATAAAACCACAATATTTCGAGGACACAATATTGCTGTTCAAAACATTGTTTTTTACTTATATCGAAAACAAAAATATGAGATCCAAAAATATTGCTACCTTTCAATAAACATATACTTAATCAAATACATTGCCTCACACAATATGAACGACAATCAAATGTACAAAATAATTACATTATCATTAATAAACCTAAAAATTACTACTTTTTACTTACACAAGTAAAAAAAATTAATATTAATGAACATTATCACTTGTTTTTACAAAGATTAAAATATATGACATCGCCAAAATGTTCATAGATCACCCCAAATAAAATATAATTAAATACATAAAAATATTAGTTGCAATAAATCTGTACATAAACTACAAACGTTTGTACAAATATATAAATCATATATGTATATATATATATATATATATATATATATATATATATATATATATATATATATATATATATATATATAAATAGTACCTACTGGCGGTCGCCAGTAGGTAGTTATAGTTAGGACCATGTTCCCATAGGAAATCCGCAACATTCTATTGGGAATATCTTTGGCGCCGGTTGTTGAATCTTCGCGAATTTCTCAAAGAAGATGGCCCGCTCCGCTCCTTCCCTGAAAGTCTCGGGAAGATTCCTCAAGCGGGGGCCGAGAAAAAAGGGGGGTCCCAAAACATGTTTTCCCCATGTTAATTTCCATAGGATGATTAGACACGGCTACAGCCCGATCCGCTGAACGGAATTACACCAAATTTGGCAAAATGGTGGAGTCTGATTCGCAGATCACACTTTTGGTTAAATGGTGTGAATCCTTCCAGTAGTTTCTGAGAAAATTAAAAGGAAAAAAATATATATATCTATAAGCGCGCATGGTGCGCAAATCGGGTGTGCGTGAGATGAATTCTGATTTGTTGTTAGATCTCTGTCAATATTCTAATCGGTGGAAAGCAGAAAGTGTTGGCCGCCATTTTGTGTCCGAGGCAGAAGAAAGCCAAAAACAAAAGTGCAAAACATGAAAAGGGGACAGGGTAGAGACTTCCTGACCCCCTAGGCCTTCTCAGGGGGTCCCTGAAGGCCCGAAGGCCCAAAAAAACCAACAATTTTTTTAAATCGCGAGGTGCGCGCACGGAGCAAGCACCCTCGAGGCAGAAGTGACTCAAAAACAATAGTGGAGAAAGTGAAAAGGGGGCAGGGTAGAGACTCCCTAACCCCCTAGGCCTTCTCTGTGGGTCCCTGGAGGACCGTGACGGGCAAAAAAACATTTTAAAAAAAAAAAAACCCTGTGAGGTGCGCGCACATTGCTCGCACCCCCGAGGCAGAGGTGAGTGAAAAACAATTGTAGAAAACGTGAAAAGAGGGCAGGGTAGAGATTTCCTAACCCCCTAGGACTTCTCAAGGGGTCCCTGAAGGACCCCGAAGGGCCAAAAAACTATTGTTTTTTTTTTTTTTAAATAGCGAGATGCGCGCACGTTGCTTGCACGTTAGAGAAAAAAACAAAAAAAAAGTTAAATAACAAATTTGAGTGCTTACATGTTGATTGAAGATGTAGACTAAACTGTTCAACTTTATCCAAATCATAGAAAGTAGCTGTGCCATTGCATATTACAGGATACAGTCAATGCATTACAACATATAAAGGCAGTTTGTGGAAAAATAAATATATAAAAAATATAAAAATTGATACAGAAATTAGCATTTTTAAAACCTTTGAAATTCACTGAAAAAAACATACGTTTCACACACGTTATAGTTAGGAATTAGCATTTAAAAAACCTTGCAAATTCACTGAAAAAACCATAGGTTTCACACACGTTATAGTTAGGAATTAGCATTTAAAAAACCCTGCAAATTCACTGAAAAAACCATAGGTTTCACACATGTTATAATTAGCTTCACATTTCACTCATACAAAACCTTTGAAATTCCCCCGTTATAGTTAGTGCAGCTAACTATAACTCGCGCAACCGCAATGCACTGCTGATGATGTCACATAATACATCACTCATGACATGGTCAGTGACATCACTCATGACATCACTGATGACATGTCAAATGACATCACTGATGACATCATCCTTGTGACAAAGTGGCAGACCTCCTCTGAGCGTAAAATAACCTTTAACACACACATTCAAAAACTAGAGTGTGCAGCCAGCGATGATGAGTCATCCAGGCGGGCCACACTGGATGCAATGTCTGTTGCCTACTGGACTCTGCAATTAATGAATCAAGACTGAATTTTAATTGTGAGCTCTGCTGACCACAGTGTAGGCCTGTGGCAGCGGTCAGCAAGGGCACACAGCCACGTGGCATTGACTTGAGCTGCACTGAGTTAATGCCACCTGAAGCATTCAGTGTGTGCCCAGCCAGTGATGATTTGTCGTCTGGGCAGCCAACACTGGATGCAATATCTGTTGCCTACTGGACTCTGCAAATAATGAATCAAGACTGAATTTGAATTGTGAGCACTGCTGACCGCAGTGTAGGCCAGAAACAGCGGTCAGCAAGGGCACACAGCCATGTGGCATTGACTTGAGGTGCACAGAGTTAGTGGCACCTGAGGAACTCAGTATGTGCGCAGCCAGTGATGATGTGTCATCCTGCCGGCCATACTGGATGCAATGTCTGTTGCCTACTGGACTCTGCAATTAATAAATTAAGACTACATTTCACTTGTGAGCGCAGCTGACCACAGTGTAGGCCAGAGGCAGCGGTCAGTAAGGGCACCCATCCACGTGGTGTTGACTTGAGCTGCACACAGTTAGTGGTACCTGTAGCACTCAGCGTCTGCGCGGCCAGCGATGATACCTCACCCGGGCGGGACACACTGGATACAATGTCTGTTGCCTACTGGGCTCTGCAATTAATGAAAAAGTAGAATTTGAATTGTGAGCCCTACTGACCGCAGTGTAGGCCTGAGGCAGTGGTCAGCAAATTCCCACAGATATGTGGCGTTGACTTGAGCTGCACAGAGTTAGTGGCACCTGAAGCACTCAGCCTGTACGCAGCCAGAGAATCTGCATTTAATAAATCAAGACTGAATTTGAAGTGTGAGCCCTGCTGACCGCAGTGTAGGCGTATGGAACAAAAGATAAAATATGTATGGAATACATTTTCAAAATATTGGATCTTCTGAGTACAATCATGTTGTTAGAAATTAGCATTTAAAAAAATCTTAGAAATTCACAGAAAAAAGCGCACGTATCAAGGACGTTATAGTTAGTTGCCTACTGAACTCTGCAATTATTGATTCAAGACAGACTTTGAATAGTGAGTCCTTCTAACGGCAGTGTAGGCTGGAGGTAGCGGTCAGCAAGGGCCCACAGCCACGTGGTGTTGACTTGACCTGCACAGTTAGTGGCACCTGAAGCACTCAGCGTGTGCGCAGCAAGCGATGATGCGTGGTCCGCACTGGCCGTACAGGGAGCAATGTCTTTTGCCTAATCCCTCTGGCTCAATAAGGCCAAGTGTCAGTGACTGGTGATGACCTGAGTTAGTGGCACCATAAGCACTGAGCAGATGCGCAGCCTGCGATGATTCTTGGTCCGGGCGGGCCGCACTGGTTGCAATGTCTGTTGCCTACTGGACTGCGTCATCTGCAATCGCGACTTGATCTGAACTGTGAGCCCTGCTGTCCGCAGTGTAGGTCAGAGGCAGCGGTCAGCAAAGGCCCAAAGACACGTGGAGTTGACTTGAGCTGCACAGTTAGTGACACTTAAAGAACTCAGTGTGTGCACAGCCAGCAATTATGTGTGGTCCGGGCGGGCCGCACTGGGAGAAATGTCTTTTGCCAACTGGACTCCGTCATCTGCAATCGCAACTCAATCTGAATTGTGAGCCCTGCGTGTCTGCAGTGTAGGCCGGAGGCAGCGGTCAGCAAGGGCCCACAGCCACGTGGCATTGACTTGAGTTGCTCAGAGTCAGTGGCACCTGAAGCACTCAGTGTGGACATAGCCAGTGATGATGTTTGGTCCGGGCGGGCCGCACTGGGAGCAAGGTAATTTGCCTAATGAATTATGCCTCAATAAGGCCACCTGGAGGTTACTTGTGGTGCACTGAGTAAGTGGCACCTGTGGTGCTCAGAGAGTGCGCAGCCTAAAATGATGCGTGGTCCCTGAGGGCTGCACTGGTAGCAATGTCTGTTGCCAACTGGACTCCGTCATCTGCAATCGCAACTCAATCTGAATTGTGAGCCCTGCATGTCCACAGTGTAGGCCGGAGGCAGCGGTCAGCAAGGGCCCACAGCCACGTGGCGTTGACTTGAGCTGCACAGTTAGTGGCACCTGAAACACTCAGTGTGTGCTTAGGCAGCGATGATGTGTGGTCCGGGCAGGCCACACTGGATGCAATGTCTGTTGCCTACTGGATTGTGTCATCTGCAATCGCGACTCAATCTGAACTGTGAGCCCTGCTGTCCGCACTGTAGGCAGTAGGCAGCGGTCAGCAGGGGCCCACAGCCATGTGGCATTGACTTGAGCTGCACAGTTAGTGGCACCTGAAGCACTCAGCGTGTGCACAGCCAACGATGATGTGTGGTCCGCACGGGCCGTACAGGGAGCAATGTCTTTTGCCTAATGAAGTCTGCCTTAATAAGGCAATGTGGCCGTTACTTGTGGTGCACTGAGTTAGTGGCACCTGTGGTGCTCAGCGGGTGCGCAGCCTGTGATGATGCATGTTCTTGGCAGGCCGCACTGGTAGCAATGTCTGTTGGCTACTGGACTGTGTCATCTGCAATTGCAACTCAATCTGAATTGTGAGCCCGGCTGTCCGCAGTGTAGGCCAAATGCAGCGGTCAGCAAGGGCCCACAGCCACGTGGAGATGACTTGAGCTGCACAGGGTTAGTGCACCAGAAGCACTCAGTGTTTGTACAGCCAGCAGTGATGCGTGGTCCGGGCTGGCTGCACTGGGAGCAATGTATTTTGACTAATGAATTCTGCCTCAATAAGGCCATGTGTCGGTGACTAGTGGTTCACTAAGTTAGTGGTCCTGAAGCACTCCGCGTGTGCTCGGCCAGGGATGATGCATGGTCCGGGTAGGCCGCACTGGTGGCAATGTCTGTTGCTTACGGAATTCTGTCTCAATAAGGCCACGTGGCAGGTACTTGTAGTGCATGGAATTAGTGGCATCTGTGGTGCTCAGAGGGTATGCAGCCTGCAATGATGCGTGGTCCGGGAGGGCAGCAGTGGTAGCAATGTCTGTTGCCTACTGGACTGCTTCATCTACTATCGCGACTCGATCTGAATTGTGAGCCCTGCTGTCTTTAGTGTAGGCCGGAGGCAGCGGTCAGCAAAGGCCCAAAGCCACGTGGCGTTGACTTGAGCTGCATAGTTAGTGTCACCTGAAACACTCAGTTTGTGCGTGGCAGCAATGATGTGTGGTCAGGGCAAGCCGCACTGGATGCAATGTCTGTTGCCTACTGGATTGTGTCATCTGCAATCGTGACTCGATCTGAATTGTGAGCCCTGACATCCGCAGTGTAGGCAGGAGGCAGCGGTCAGCAGGGGTCCACAGCCACGTGGCGTTGACTTGAGCTGCAAAGTTAGTGGCACCTGAAGCACTCAGCGTGTGCACAGCCAGCGATGATGCATGGTCTGGGCGGGCAACACTGGAAGGAATGTCTTTTGCCTAATGATTCTGCCTCAATAAGGCCAAGTGTCAATGACTGGTGATGAACTGAGTTAGTGGCACCATAAGCACTCAGCGTGTGCGCAGACAGCGATGATGCGTGGTCCGGATGGGCCCCACTGGTAGCAATGTCTGTTGCCTACTGAACTGCGTCATCTGCAATCGCGACTCGATCTGAACTGTGAGCCCTGCTGTTCACAGTGTAGGTCAGATGCAGCGGTCACCAAGGGCCCACAGCCCCGTGGAGTTGACTTGAGCTACACAGAGTTAGTGGCACCTGAAGCACTCTGTGTTTGTGAAGCCAGCAATAATGCATGGTCTGGGTGGGCCACACTGTGAGCAATGTCTTTTGCCTAATAAATTCTGCCTCATTAAGGCCATGTGTCCGTGACTTGTAGTGCACTGAGTTAGTGGCACCTGAAGCACTCAGCGTGTGCACAGCCCGGGCAGGATGCACTGGTAGCAATGTCTGTTGCCTACTGGACTGCGTCATCTGCAATTGTGACTCGATCTGAATCGTGAGCCCTGCTGTTCACAGTGTAGGCTTGAGGCAGCGGTCAGCAAGGGCCCACAGCCATGTGGCGTTGACTTGAGCTGCACAGTTAGTGGCACCTGAAGCACTTAGCGTGTGTGCAGCCAGGGATGATGCGTGGTCCGGGTGGGCCGCACTGGAAGCAATATCATTTGCCTAATGAATACTGCCTCAATAAGACCACTTGGCGGTTACTTGTGGTGCACTGAGTTAGTGGCACCTGTGGTGCTCAGAGGGTGCACAACCTGCAATGATGCGTGGTCCGGGCAGGACGCACTGGTAGCAATGTCTGTTGTCTACTGGACTGCGTCATCTGCAATTGCAACACAATCTGAATTGTGAGCTCTGCTGTCCACAGTGTAGGCCGGAGGCAGCGGTCAGCAAGGGCCCACAGCCACATGGCGTTGACTTGAGCTGCACAGAGTCATTGGCACCTGAAGCACTCAGTGTGTGCACAGCCAACGATGATGTGTGGTCCAGGTGGGCCGCACTAGGAGCAATGTCTTTTGCCTAATGAATTATGCCTCAATAAGGCCATGTGTCGGTGACTTGTAGTGCACTGAGTTAGTGGCACATGAAGCACTCAGCGTGTGTGCAGCCAGCGATGATGTGTAGTCCAGGCAGGCCGCACTGGTAGCAATGTCTGTTGCCTACTGGACTGTGTCATCTGCAACCGTGACTCAATCTGAATTGTGAGCCCTGCTGTCCACAGTGCAGGCTGGAGGCTGCGGTCAGCAAGGGCCCGCAGCCATGTGATGTTGACTTGAACTGCACAGTTAGTGGCACCTGAAGCACTCAATATGTGCTCAGCCAGTGATGATGCGTGGCCTGGGCGGGCCGCACTGGGAGCAATGTCTGTTGCCTGCTTGTGAGAAAGTGCCATTTTTCTTGTCTTGGTATGCCCCCACTTTTTTCTGAATTGCTGATGTGCTTTGACATCTATGGCCACCTGTCAGCCCCTAGTAGTTGGAACCCTAGGTACCCAGGGCATGGTAACCAGAGAAGACCCCTGAGGGCTTTAGCACTTATTGTGCCACCCTCAGGGGCCCTGTACCGTGGCACCCACACACTGCCTTCGCAGGCTGAGTGCCTAAGTGCAGAACTAAAACCAGAGTCGACATGGCACACATCCCTGTGTGCCATGCCCACAGAACCCACTGCCCTGGCATCCTTCAGTCACCCCTCTAGCTGGGTGCCCTATGCCAGAGGTGTGAGCACAGGTGCATGAGCCCTGTGCCCCTACAGTACCCAGGGCCATTCCTGGGCACTGTAAGCGCAGTGAGGGCATTAAGAGTATATGGTGCTGGGAGGTTGGCATTACGAACTCCACAGCACCATAATGGCTACACTGAAGACTGACAAGTTTGGTATCAAACTTCTCAGCACATTAAACCCGCACGGATGCCAGTGTGGGATTTCATGAAAAATGCACCAGAGGTCATCTTACAGATGCTCTCTGAAACCATAACCTACCATTCACGTCTGGCTGAGTGGCTGCAGAGGCTGCCACACAACAGACATGTTGCTGGACCCCTGGGTAGGAGAGCCCCCGCTCTCCTGGGCCTGCAACAATGCACATCCTGGGCGAGGTGCTACGTCTCTTCCCCCAGGATGGGCAGGGGGAAGCTTTAAAGGCATGCCGCCTTTGTGAGCTTCTCCAGACCATATGCTGTACCCAGCAACCAGTCCTGCCCCCCACTCTGGCTGGAAGACTGGCGGGACAAAGTACGTCAGGAAGGTGGGGGTGCCAGCATGTGCCAACCCCACCCCTCAGGTGGGGTAGATGAGGTGAAGCACGACTCCGGGCTCCGGCCATCTTGAAGATGGGGAGCCCGGCCCTATCACAGCTAGGCTCCTGCCCCCCTCCCACAGGAGAGGAGCAGGCTAGGGGGTATACCCACCCCAGGGCAGGGACCCCTGTCCTTGCCCTACCTGTAACGTCCCTAAATTCAGTATTTAGGGGCTCCCTGAACCTTCCTTCCTCAGATCCCGATACCAAAAAGAAGAAAGAAGATCAAGAAGAAGAAGACCCTCTGTGCAGCTGCTAACAACAGGACAACAACAACTGACTTGGCTTCAGCCCTACCGGCCGGTTGATCCTGGAACCTGCTCCTGCCTAAACCCGGCGACCCCCGTGGACAGCAACCTTGGGACACCCAGAGGACCTGCCTTCCTTGACCCTCTTGAAGATTGGGACTCCCAACAGCAGAGGTTCTGCTGCAACAACCCACCTGGTGCCTACCAGGAAGCTCCAGACCAGCCTACTCTGCACCAGCCGAGCCCGGGCCGGGCCAACCCGAACCAAGACTCCGAGGACGTCTCCCTTGCAACTGGGACCTGAATTCCAGTGCCCACAGACCCTCCTTGACGAACCAGCTGACGCCTGCAGACTCAGAACCAGGGGCTACCCCAACCGTGACCAGCAGAGGGTAAGCTTTTCCGACACCCAAAGACACCCCTACACCTGACGCCCTACAGCCCCCTGTGCTGCCCTTTGGAGTACCTACCTGTGCTCCAAGATCCCAACTTACCTCTCGAAGTGATGGTCGCCCCTGGAGAGTCTCCGTCCCCGAGCCTGCAGCCTTTGTTCCTTTTTTACCTTTCCCATTGGATAACATTGAGCGCCCGATGGCTCAAAAGCACCCTGCACCCAGTTGCCCGAGTGCCAATGGCTGTCACCCCTGTGTCCTATCCTACTTCCCCCCTTGCCCTGAGCAAGTGACCAGGAGCCCAGCTCCCAAAGCAGCATGGCCTGCTAGCCCTTCCCTCATTGGATATCATTGGGCCTACCAACCTCTGCACCCGGCCGCCCCTGTGCTGCTGGGAGTAAACTAACTGTACTTAGCTGACCCTGGGGGACACCTGAGTCTCTGCCCAGAACCTTAACTTCACCAAAAAAGTACTCACCTGGAAACCGGTAATTTACTACCTGCCTTTGGATAACATTGACTCATTTTGACTCGAAAATGTTTTAAGTGTGAAGTTTTGAAACCTGAAAATATTCACATAAAAACCGCCAAAGTCCGAATTCTGAAGTACTCACCTGTGATCAGGGGAGAAGCCAGTGCTGTACCTTTCAGCCCAGTACTGAACCGCAAAAGCAATCTCTAGCGGGGTTACTAGTAATCTGTATTTTCTCCATAGGAACCAATTGTCTTCTTTTCTATGAAATTTCTTCTGTCAACTTTTGAAAACTTGAAATATTCTTTAAAAGTCACACGAAATACTAAAACTCGATTACCTACCTGTTTTGATTTAAGACCCCAGTGCTGGCCCTAAGAGACCAGTGCTGGGTTACAAAAGTAACGGAATCGTACTTTACCTGCAACCTGAAATTTCTCCCATTGAATAACATTATCAGACTTCCTTTCAAAAGTTTCTAAGTGTGAACTTTTAAAACAGCTATATAATTCATGAAAGTGCACTACAGTAACTAAAGCGTTTTTGCTAACCTGGTTTAAGCTTAGACCCCAGGACTGAATCGCAGATCTAGTCCTGGAACTACTAAAGTAATCTATATAGTAATCAACAGAACTTACTTGTGGAAAACCCATTGATCTCAATGCTATAGTGTGTTTTAGGATTGGTTGCTTACTGTCAATACAGTATTAATTGTGGACACGAACTTTATTCCTCCTTTGCAAAGTAATTACATGAAAGAACTCATAACAAGAAAAGTATATTTTTACAACTGTTGGTTCCAAAAATAAATACTGTAAATTCATTCCCTGTCAAACGCGTAGGCATATTATTCCTTAGGCCAGGAGAACTGGATGCCTTATGACCTAGTACAACAATAGGACATATAGAGAGCAATGAATCTCACATCACGGCCAAAAAAAGTTTAAAAGATTTCTCTGACCTAATACAGGACTTCATTTGCTGTTTCTTTGTGGTAAACATTTATTCCTCAAAGACAGTTAAGTCAATGTTCTAAAGTAGGACCGTTCTTCTCTTTTTTTTGAAGATTTTGTGCAACCCAGGAGTTAAAACAAGAGGACTATAGGTCCCTTCATTAATGTGTACATATGGAAAGTATTGTGTAATGCTGTCCAGTCGAATGTTATAATGTTTATGTAAGGAATTCATTTATATGTTTTGACATTTGTTGAACGTTTGTCTATTTAAGGAGATGTTTTGAAATATGTGATACACCTAATTGTGCTTTATTGAATAATTTTTGATGAAAACGCTAAAATATAAACTGCTAACAATGTCAATAAACTAGGACATTGCAAACATCAAGTGTTAAATTTGTGGTGTCAGAGGCATTTGCCATTTGTTATAAGGTTCTAAAAATAAAACACCTATATCTGTGGATATAAAAACAATTGGCCTGGAGTTCAGTCCTTGAGTATGTGAAACCTTTTGCTGACTGAGTGTGTACAACAAATGCTTTACACGGTCCTCTGGTACTGCCTTAATGCTCGACCAAGCTACCACTTTGGAGAGTAAGGTCAGTTCTGACTTTAACCTCTGTTATACCTCTGGGACTGGTGGACTCTATACACACTGTACTTCATTCTAGTCCAGTATTTTTAGAGCCACTTCTCACACTGCTCGACTCTGCAATTAATGAATCAAGACTGAATTTGAATTGTGAACCCTGCTGACCGCAGTGTAGGCCGGAGGAAGCGATCAGCAAGGGCCCACAGCCATGTGGCGTTGCTTTGAGCTGCAGTTAGTGGCACCTGAGGCACTCAATGTGTGCTCAGCCAGTGATGATGCGTGATCCGGGCGGGCCGCACTGGGAGCAATGTTTGTTGCCTACTGGACTGCGTCATCTGCAATCGTAACTCGATCTGAATCGTGAGCCCTGCTGTTCGCAGTTTAGGCTAGAGGAAGCGATCAGCAAGGGCCCACAGCCACGTGGCATTGCTTTGAGCTGCAGTTAGTGGCACCTGAAGCACTCAATGTGTGCTCAGCCAGTGATGATGCTTGGTCTGGGCGGGCCGCACTGAGAGCAATGTCTTTTGCCTAATTAATTCTGCCTCAATAACGACACGTGGCGGTGACTTGTGGTGCACTGAGTTAGTGGCACCTGTGGCGCTCAGCGGGTGTGAAGTCTGCGATGATGCATTGTCTGGGCGGCCCACACTGGTAGCAATGTCTGTTGCCTACTGGACTGCTGCATCTGCAATCGGGACTCAATCTGAATTGTGAGCCCTGCTGTCTGCCATGTAGATCGAAGGCCGTAGTTGGTGCTGTGCCACTGGGTTCTCAGGGGCCTCTGTCGAGGAGGCCGACAGTCACGGCAGCGGCCTTATGGCAGGGTGAGGGCCGACGCGCTGGCAGATGCGTTGGCCTTCCCAGAAGTGAACCACGCCCAGAGCTCTGGCCTATTCATTCACACTCCTTCGTTGGAGTGGCGTACGTCGGACCAGCCCAATCCACTATTGCTTACAGGGGGGCACGACACAGCTACATGACCGAGATCTTCTCCACTGGCTCAAGTAACATGGTTGCGTCCACTGTCCAAAACACTACAAGCACCAGCAGTATATGTCCACATGGAGAGGTCTTTGCTCTGCAGAGTGAGGTCTCCCTAACACATCACTGCCACACTTGACATTGTGTGCATTCTTATTCATGGGTGACTTGCCTCCTTCACACATACTTGGTTCCCACCTCTCCCAACATCCAGCTATTGTGTGGCTGAGGGGCCATGCCGTTTTCGGAACTCCACTGTCCTGTTCTGCGCTGCCTCGGTGGAAGTCGGGGGTGGTCTGGGAGGGTACTGGGAGTGATGGCGGTCGTGTTGTGGCCCTCTTGGGTATCAGAGCTGCATGATCAGAAGCTCCATGACATGTGTTGGTCTTCAGATGTGGCTCTGTGCTAGGCTCCCTTTCATACTGTAGGTATTCATCCTGCTTTACAACAGTAAAAGGCAGGTGTTAAATTCCCATTGCTAACGCGTCTTATCGCCTGTTTTTGGATCGCATTGCAGATTTGGCTGGTCGTTGAAAATATTGGGAAGTGGTGTTTTCGTTTTTTTTTGCAAGGGAATACCTACTTTGCACATCATTAGAGTCAGTTGTCGCTCTCATCCGTGGCGATGTTTTTTGCGGAAGCTCTAGCTGGAATACTGGCAATATCGCAGTTTGCACCCGGTTGAGAATGAGACGATAATTATTTTGTCACTTTTGCTGTGCTAAATTGCCAATAACAAGGCGATAAGTCCTTGAGAATACGCCCCATCGTTGGTTTTATTTCTTTGTCTGGATTCTCTCACCTAGTCGCTTTCTTTTTTTTAAATGCTTTTTTTGGCCCGGGGAGTCCTTTTGGGGTCCACTGAGCAGGCCAAGGGGGCAGGGTGTTTGCAGCCTGCCCACTTTTCTTGTTTTTTTCACCTTTTTTAAAAATCTTTTCTTGTGATTCGCATGTAGCTACAACAAACTCCTAATAAACACAAGGGCTTGTTTTAGAGCCACCCTATAACCCAACAGTGGGGACTTATCGCTGAGTTATCTGCACTTTAGCGCAGCAAAAGTGGCGAAAGAATTATCGCCCCATTCTCAAGTCGGTGCACACTACCACACTGCCCACAGGCTGATGGTACCAACACAGCAGACAACCAACATCCCTCCGCAGACAAAGCTGCTGGTGGTGCTGCACCTGTTGGTCTCTGGTACCTTCCAACCAACAACTGCCATAGTCGGAAGAGTCTCAAAGCCAGTCCTATTAAACTTCCTCACACATGTCTTGGATGCATGTCCATAAAAGCAACGGCGGGCCACACGTTTGTCCCAATTTGCAATATTCTTGCGTAACCAACCCCAACCCCAGCCTTTGCCTTGCGCCTCTGTTCTCCAGATCCAAGAATGTGGATTTTGAAATGGGTGTGCTCCAGGTCATGGAGTCCAGTAGTCAACAGTAGTGGAAAAACAGTACTTTATTACAAAAACATAAATTAACAACACAAAAACATCAAACAAAGAGTGCCATTCCCAAAGGGGCATAATCATCAGGGCAACTTGTGGATCCAAATAACTGTAGATCGTCCAGGAAATCCTAATACAATTCCATATTCCGAAAGTCTTTATCAGAAATTTGTTGGATAAATGGTGACAATGGTCAAGCGTTCGTATGGTCACAAACTTAATCTGGTACAATGTATTGCACTTGGACAAACTGGAATGCCTACAGGTGTGATCAATCCTGCACAAAAAGACTGTAACAGAAGTTTGTGTGGTTGTAACCTTCGTAGGAAAGAAAAGGAAAGTTACGACCACACAAATTTCTGTTACGGTCTCATTATGCAGGATTAAGTATGGGCGAATTTTGCGGATTTGCGAACTCGCAATCCACAAAATCCGCGAATTCTCGCGAATTTGCGGATCTTTTTTTTGTGTGTTCGCAAGGATTTCTGCCAGTTCGCGAGGGTTTTGTACCAGTTCGCAATTGCGAACTTACATTTCGGCTCGCAACGGTCGCGATTATGTTGTTTCTACGTCTGGTTCATCATCACAGGTTCCCAGCACCCTCTGTTTCACCACTGCCACCCTCTGTTACATCAATGCCACCCTCTGGTTCATCATCACTGTAGATTATGGGGGGGGAAAGCAAGCACACCAGCCCTGCTTCAACTGACATGAATTAATTTGGGGTTAGTTTATTAATGTGTCACTGTTTTAAAATTCCAGTCTGGCACCTGCTTCCTTATCTGTAATTTGCTTTCTGTTGCAGTGCATTTTTTTTCCAGGACCTTTGTGGCCTACTTGTAGCTATTCTATAAGCCTGCTGTGAGGGTCAGAGCAGGGTCATACAATTGTTGCAACTAGCAACTGAACTCTGGAGGGGCCCCAGTCAGGAAGCACTACAGGGAATTGTTACTAATGATGAGTTTGAACTCTTGCACCTGCCGAGTGCTTTCTGTTTTGCAAAACTCGTTTTACTGCAATTTCGCGGGATTTGCGGGGCGCGAACACTCGCGAGATCGGATTCGGAAGCCGCGAATTCGTGCGAATATGCAATTTGTTTTTTTGCGGCGTGTTAGTTCGCAAGGTTTTGTGCGTTTTTGCGAGCCGCTCGTAGCGCAAGGCGTGAAGTTACCCTCGCGGTCGTTCAAGGGCGCGGCCATCTTGTTTGCCTGACGTATTTCCGTTTCCGGGCGCGAAGTGTAATCTCGCAAAGTGTGCGGCTTGCCAGTACAGTTTCGCGAGTGTTCGCAAGGAAAATCTCGCGCGAACTTACCCGCGCGGTCGTGAACGGGCGCAGCCATCTTGTTTCTCATTCATTGCTATGGTTCTGGGCATGGTCTTTGTATCCTCTCTAAATCTCTGCCATCCTTTGCTTGTTTGAAGTTTTTTTTAAATCTATTTTACTTATTATCTATCCCTCTATTTTTCTAGCCCTATATTTTTGTGTTTACTGCTACTTTTGGTTAATTTTAAAATACTTTTTTAAACTCTTTTCTTTTCTTCTCTTCCCTATTCTATTTTCTTTATTCCTTTCCACCCAGACCATGGTGAAGGGAGCCGGGAAGCATCCTGAGAAGGGGAAGGGTCCCGCTCCCCGTGTCCGGCTCCCCTGCGGGCGTTTGAGGGGGGAGGAGGTCGTACCCAGGGAGATCTTTAGCCCGGAGGAAGTGGGCCAACTCATTTTTTACGTTCAGCGCTGCCTCCCCAGGACCATCATGGGAGGCGGCAAGATCAGTGCCGGGTACGGGATCCGGGAGCGCCGGAAGCGGTGGGAGAAGGTGTGCCAGGCCATTTACCACCACTCTCGGGTCTGGCGCACCTACAACCAGGCCACCCACCGCTGGACGGATGTCCTGACCCGTGAGCGAGATCTGCTCGACCTCCTTGGCCTTGAGATCCCCGGGCTTGGTGAGTAGTAGTAGCTATTTCTTTACTACTATGTTTTCTCCTGCTGTGTTATTATATTGCAAATTTTTGTTTTTTACCAAGAGCAATAATGCTGCTCATTACATTGTAGGTAAATTATATTTCAAAATCTTCTGTGCATTTCAGGTACACTGCTCTCCTTCTTCTCAGTAGTGTTGCTACTATGCTTATTTGTTTTAGATTTTGTGTTCATTTCATTGGCCTGTGAAATTATGTATGAGTGTAGTTTAAAGAACTGCGTAATGCTACACACTAAGGTTCAGATTTTTAATTACCGGCGCATCCCTGCAAAGTAGCAGGGATGCGCCAGTAATTGTGCGTCACGCCACCATCACCCATGGTGCACCGTATTTACAATGCGGCGGACCATGGGCCACAAACGTCACCAAAGCGTTACGCATCTGTGCCGTAAAGGCGGCGCATTGCTGGAGTTGCGTCGCAACGATGGTGCAGCACCATCAATGCTCTGGGGTGCCCTATCTCCCCAATGCTGCGTCAAGCCGTACGTCTGCTTCAAGCAGGCGCAGGGTTTGAGTCACCCATCATTGTCCTCAAAGTGACTGATTGAAATCTTGTAGATTTCCCTCAGCCACTTTTAGGATGCGTTCCTGCGCAGGAACGCCCTCCCTTGCGCCGGAACGCCCCCTATTGGCGCAGGGCTTTACAATGTGATGCATCTCCCATATGCGTCACGTTGTTAATATACGCCACACCATTGCGCCTCTTTTGTGCTGCCGCTGCGTCACAAAAGTCACGCAACAATGGAGCAAAAGAGCCGCAAGGAGCTTCTAAATCAGCCCCTACAGACTCAAGTCCAGTCCTTCCTTTGTACACATGGTGATAAGAAGAAATAGTGGTGGTGGATTGATAGTTTGAGTATTTTGATGACTGGTTAATGTAGTTGGAAACTTTAGTGTTGTCGCTGATCTTCAATCACGATGGACTTTGGCTGTCACTTCGCGTGCTGCGGACTGCTGCCTGCCAATCCTAGGCAAACCTTTTTAGTACTTTGTTTAGTGAGTTACATAAGGTAATTTCCAATTCGACGGTCTGCAAATCAAGCAATACTAAAGTAATAACGTAGTCGACCACATAAGATTGGTCAATAATATATCCCGTGGAGTAGTTGTCTATTTGCTATTTCGCAAAAATATTTTGTTAGTTCTTTTGAAATGTTTGATTTGGTTGACAAATATCATTCATGTTTTCTGTTTTTCTTTCTTTCATGTTGTACATCAGCTTCCCCCAGGGGCAAGAGGAGGACACAGGAGGAGGAGGAGGGTGCTGTTGACGATGCAGGCCAGGACCGGGCAGGCGAGGGCTCCTTTGCTGGCCCCAGTAAGTTTTAATTTTAATATAGAGTACTTATTTTTTCCTAGCGTTCCTCATTCGATTTTTTCTAAATCGTCTTTGATCTTCTTGTAGACAGGATCTAAATTCTTATCCTGCCTCGACTATGACTCCGTGTGGTATTACTAGATTATTCTTATTAGTCTGTCTGTGTAGCTAACTAAGATTGCACATTTGGCATTTCCATTGGACTCCCATTCTAGTCAGCAATAGCTCTATGCACTGAGTGCAGTCCTCTGGGATTGTCCATAATGTCTTTTCAAGTATTCTAAATGTTTATGCTTTGACAATTGCCAACAATAAAAAGGTGAATGACCACCAAGAAAGAATAAAATACTACTTTACTTTTGGTTTGGATAGGAGGACAATCCATTCTACTACTGTTGCAGGGACAAATCTGCACAAACAGAACTATGGACACTAAATAATGCATTGCTTAGCTTATCAATTATAATAGGTGCTGTTAGACTTTCCACATACCTCAGTGATAACAGACTTTGTAGTTGAACCCCCAATCTCCTTACTGACTAGATAGTGTGGCAGAGTCATTTAGCTCCCAAAGTCACCGATGGCAGAGGCACGGACTTATGCTTGCAAAAATTCCAAAACCTTTAGCTCATCCACTCTAGTCTGGAGGACCAAAAACCACAGAGTCTATTTAAGTTTAAAAGCTTTATTAAAAGTTAACACATTTATTGAAATCAAGTTTGTCATAAAAGTAAACGTTTAACTGGAAATGGAAAAGTGCTTAGTGCTGACGATTAATTGGACACATTTCTTGTGGTCGAGCCGAGCTCTCACCTGGTTTGAACTTGATCCTGCTCGTGTTCTTAGAAGTCAAGCTTCTGTCTGTTAGGAGAAAAAGTGGTGCGTATTAAAAATAAAAAGCAAGCATTCATCAGTTGTGCCAAAAAGTGCAGCAAGACAACAGCCTTCCCTGGAAAAAGGGACATTTTTACTTTAGAGTAGACAGTCACAAATTATTAAATTGTATACTGTTTTTTTCACATTTCTTTCTTCCTCCTAGACCAAATATTATATAGTAGTGAGTGGTGTATTCTAACATTATTAAATGTACTTTGTAGGTGGAACATCTGGAGGCGGGGCCAGCGTCGAGGTGGTGGTAGGGGTGGGCGGAAAATCCGTTCCGCTCGCGGATTTTCGGGAAATCCGCAATCCGCGAGATTTGCGAATCTCCCGCAAAATCCGCAAATCCGCGAGCAGCGGATTTTGCTCGCACTGCTCGCACTGTTCGCGTGAGTTCGCGTGAGTTCGCGCCCCGCGAATAAGTGCAAAATTGCAGAAATACGATCTTAGCAAAACTGAAAGTAACTACTTACCAGGTTCAAAAGTTCAGGCTCATCATTAGTAGCCATTTCCTGTAGTGCTTCCTGAGGGGCCCCTCCAGAGTTCAGTTGCCAGTTGAAACTATTATGTGACCCTGCTCTGAACCTCAGAATAGTTACACATATGCCACAAAGGTCCTGAATTACAGCTAAGGGAGACAAGCAGGAGCCAGGCTGGAAGTTAAAATCCATTAATCAGCCCCTAATTCATTATTGTCAGTTGGGGCAGGGCAGGTGTTGTAACTAATTTTGCAACAATGAAAGCACTTAGCAAGTGCAAAAGATCACTAATCAGGGCGCACTAAGGAAGCAGGTGCCAGCTAAAAAAATATTCTGTGACACATTAATCAGCCCCAAATTAATTCAGGTCACTTGAGGCAGGGAAGGTGTGCTTTGCTTTGCCGAAAATAATGTACACTGGACAACCAGAGGGTGTGGTGATGAAACAGAGGGTGGCATGGGTGGGCCAGAGGGTGGCATGAGTAGTCAGAGAGTGGCAGTGGTGACAGAGAGTGGCAGTGATGAAGAAGAGTGTCCCAAACAGGCTGGACACGTAGAAACAACAAGTTCGCGAAACTTGCGACCCGACAGGTAAGTTCGCAATTTGCGAAAGTGTACAAAACCCTCGCGAACTGGCAGAAACACGGGCGAACACAAAAAAAAAAATCCGCAAATTCGCGGGAATTCGCGGATTTTGCGGATTGCGAATCCGCAAATCCGCAAAATTCGCGAACGCGAGATCCGCAAAATTCGCTCATGCTTAGGTGGTGGTGGCATTGGACGAGGACAACGGTGGTGGCGGGCAGAGGTAAGCTATACATTCCTTACTCATTTGAGATTGAAGACTGCAGAGTGTGCTTTCTGCACGGGTGTATTATAAATAAACCAGGTAGTAGCCTCCTCTAAATGTACTTCGACTTAGCTGTGAAGTTTTTGGCGAGAAGAATCCCAATCAGATCTGAGGTGAACTTGATGGAAGGGATGAACGAAAAGCGAAAGAAGGGTGTAAGTAAGTGTGGAAGGACGAGAAATGTAATGATGACTGGCAAAGAAGAATGATATGTGTTTGCTTGGTCCCCGAGGTGGCTGTGAAGGAAAGAAAATGGTATGGTGCATTGCTGGGTGAATGATGAAGCAAGGATGGGTGGAAGGAGAACAGCCTGGGTGGGTGAAACAGAAACTGTATGTGTGCATATACTTTGAATGGATGGATGCCTGGATCATTCATGGTACTATCTGACTCTTAGATAGCATATGTGTATCTAGAGAGAGTAGACGGTCACTGGATGAATTAAGTGTTACTTTGAAGAGCATGTAACACCGTACCCGCACGTCCGTTCCAGTGTAGGAAAGGCAAGGAAAAGAAGTTGTAATTTTGTCCAAATACTACCATGAATAGTAGCAGTAGTTTGTATTGCAACTGCAAGCACAGCATATATCCGGTTATTACGGTGGACACTCCCTACCTCTCTTAATAACTTTAGTTTAGTAGTAGTACGTCATTCATGTGTGGGGGTATCACTGTTCACTCAATAATAAGCAAAGCACCTAAAGTCATCCCATATGTCATCAAATACATCCCATGTGAAGTGATAGATAATCAGATTATTTAGCTTCTTTATTTTCCTTTTCTAATACTCATTTGCACTGTAGGGTGAAAGCTAAATTAATTAAGCAGTAGCCCTTTTAACAGAGTATTCTCAGTGCCACCCGTAATAGAAAAGTAAGAGCTTCACCACCTGCATGTACTGGACCGGTACAGAAACGCAAGTCTGTCTCACTCACCATGGTGTGCGTTTTTCTAGGGTGCAAGTTCACAGCGCTGGCATTATGCCGGCTTGCATAAGATAACGTACCAATTTTCCTAAACAAGAGAGAAGAAGAAGAATAAGACTGGTGTACTGTCATAGTCGACTGTAATGGAAGTCCATAGTGCTTGTAGAATTTGTTCCTTAAACTCCCACTAATGTTAGAGCAAGGATGAAGAAGTCGGAGGTTACATAGATACTGTCCTCAATAGTTATGTACTGTGCTTTCAATTTGCTACTTGTACTGTGACAACTTTCTGCTCAATCATTTTGTGTTAATCTTAAGGAGCATTGGTTACAGACTATGTCTTTCTTTCTTCATGTAGTTGCTCCTTCCAAATCCAAGAGACCATCAAGGAGGAAGGAGCTGGCTCGAATGGCCCGGCAACGGAGGCTGGATGCCACTGTCGCTGAATATCGGCGGCTGGTGGCCCTGGAGGAGGAGGAGACGCAGTCTGGTACAACAACAACATCCACGGGGACAGCTGCATCCTCCTCCGTGCGGGCTGCCAGCCAGCGCAGTGCTCCAACGGTACGGAGCCGGGCTACCAAAGCCAAACGCCACCGCCGAGCAGCAAAGACAGCAGCTGCCCCCCACAGGATTTGCAAGGCACACCGGCGCCGCTTATCCCTCAGACTGTCCTACCTGGAGCAGGAGGTCCTGAACTATAAGAACTTGGTGGAGGGCCTCCGCTTCGAACTTGCCACCCTCCTCAAGGAGCATGATGCCCTGGCTGCTAAAGCCAACAGCACCCTGCCATAGTGTCCCTTGCCCCTTTTTTAGAGACTTTTGGGGGGTGGGAATTGGTAGTTGGGTTTTTTGGGGACTTTTGAAGGACAATCGTTGGGGTTAGGGAGGGTCTTGTGGGAGATTATTTTGTTAGGGCTATAAAAATATACTTTTTGAAACTTTATCTGACCATATCTGTTTTTTACTGCTTTTGAGTCTGGTGGGTGGGGGTTTAACAGTAAGTTTGTTTTCCTGAATAGTCCTAGGACTTTAGTAGTACTACCGTCAATATCTAGTCTCTCCTAATACTCCATTATACTACCTCCAACCAAACGCCTATCTTACCTGTCATTTCTGTTTGCAAGTAGGGCTAGGCCCAGGGCTGGCTCCACGGGAAACAGCGAATAAGGTTGGCAATCCTGGGCGGATAAAATTTCCTCATAGCGGTGGTACTAGTGGTGTGACACAGTGGCAGTTGCATGCCTATGAAAAAAAAGAAAATGAAATCTGGTTTGTCCTCCTGAGCAATACAACGGTACAATAGAGAATATAGCAGGTGACAGTACACTAGAACAGTGCCACATTGTAGCCTAACAAATGGTAAAGTATAACTACTAATTCGGTTGAAGTTCTTTGACATTAGCCATGGGACTTTGTCAAGCAGAGTAAGAATATATCCTCGGATTTCTTCACAAGCCTGTTGGTATCACCTTATCCTCCCCAGAAAGTGTGTGGATTTATTGCTGTAATTTAGTCACACATCAATCAAAACCACACAGCCCGGGGGAAGAGGGTTAGGGTTTGAAAAATGGATGGGTACGGGGGTTTCTGGGAAAGGTTTTGGGAGACAAGAAAAAATAGCACAGCATGGACAAACAATTGTGAACATAAACAATTCTTTGGGTACAAACCTATCCATCAATCTTTGAAAGTGCATGCACTACTGCATGCATGTCAGTGAAAAGTAAGTAGTACTTTCGACAACTGTGGAAGAAAAAATGCGACAGTACAGGGCGTGTGTGGAAATATTGATAACTATATTCAAGATAAGGTCTCTGTTGCCAGATACCTGAGAGCCTTGCTGGTCACTATAAATCCATTCGCAACACTCAATGGGGTTGGTCTGGAAGGTATAGTAGATAGAAAAGGAGAAATTGCTCTTTTTCTAGGTGTCCCCTCACTCACCAGGGTTGCCCCTTGGTGACATGCTTCATCATTGGGGCCATCCCGGTCCTCTACGGGCTGGGGCATGCTGCGACTTGCGAATTACGTAGGAGCACTTACAAATGACTATGTGTGGTGCAGATGTGATAGTGGAGTGGACTAAGTGATGTGTTAAAGGATCAATTTAGAAGCAGAGAGAGATCTAAGAAATGCAGTCACAGTCATAGAAAGAAACAATGGATACTGTATCTGTATGTTGTTGTAGTTGTCCTGTTGAAATTGGTAAGTAAGTTGCATGCAGAAAAAAATTCCTCTTATTAGCAGCACTCCTCCATTGCAGCTGACGCTTCGTCCATCGATGTTGGTCACCAGAAGACACCCTGTAAAAAAAGCACAGCATGGACAAACAATTGAACATAAACAAATCTTTGGGTACAAACCTATCCATCAATCTTTGAAAGTGCATGCACTACTGCATGCATGTCAGTGAAAAGTAAGTAGTACTTTTGACAACTGTGGAAGAAAGAATGAGACAGTACAGGGCGTGTGTGGAAATATTGATAACTATATTCAAGATAAGGTCTCTGTTGCCAGATACCTGAGAGCCTTGCTGGTCACTATAAATCCATTCGCAACACTCAATGGGGTTGGTCTGGAAGGTATAGTAGATAGAAAAGGAGAAATTGCTCTTTTTCTAGGTGTCCCCTCACTCATCAGGGTTGCCCCTTGGTGACATGCTTCATCATTGGGGCCATCCCAGTCCTCTACGGGCTGGGGCATGCTGCGACTTGCGAATTACGTAGGAGCACTTACAAATGACTATGTGTGGTGCAGATGTGATAGTGGAGTGGACTAAGTGATGTGTTAAAGGATCAATTTAGAAGCAGAGAGAGATCCAAGAAATGCAGTCACAGTCATAGAAAGAAACAATGGATACTGTATCTGTATGTTATTGTAGTTGTCCTGTTGAAATTGGTAAGTAAGTTGCATGCAGAAAAAAATTCCTCTTATTAGCGGCATTCCTCCATTGCAGCTGACGCTTCGTCCATCGATGTTTGTCACCAGAAGACACCCTGTAAAAAAAGCACAGCATGGACAAACAATTGAACATAAACAAATCTTTGGGTACAAACCTATCCATCAATCTTTGAAAGTGCATGCACTACTGCATGCATGTCAGTGAAAAGTAAGTAGTACTTTCGACAACTGTGGAAGAAAGAATGCGACAGTACAGGGCGTGTGTGGAATTATTGATAACTATATTCAACATAAGGTCTCTGTTGCCAGATACCTCAGAGCCTTGCTGGTCACTATAAATCCATTCACAACACTCAATGGGGTTGGTCTGGAAGGTATAGTAGATAGAAACGGAGAAATTGCTCTTTTCTAGGTGTCCCCTCACTCACCAGGGTTGCCCCTTGGTGACATGCTTCATCATTGGGGCCATCCCAGTCCTCTACGGGCTGGGGCGTGCTGCGACTTGCGAATTACGTAGGAGCACTTACAAATGACTATGTGTGGTGCAGATGTGATAGTGGAGTGGACTAAGTGATGTGTTAAGGGATCAATTTAGAAGCAGAGATCCAAGAAATGCAGTCACAGTCATAGAAAAACACAATGGATACTGTATCTGTATGTTGTTGTAGTTGTCCTGTTGAATTTGGTAAGTAAGTTGCATGCAGAAAAAAATTCCTCTTATTAGCGGCACTCCTCCATTCCATCTGACGCTTCGTCCATCAATGTTGGCGACCAGAAGACACCCTGTCCACTGCCTGCCTGGCGGATGCTGAATTGCGGCTCGCTAATGTGAAGCCTGACTCCATCCTTTTTTCCCCATTGCACAGACTGAAACCGGGCCTGTAATTATTCAACGAAAAACAGGAAGTGATATAATATTACAACACCACTGATAAATAAATATAAGGTATGTAGGTTGTGGAGTGCAAAAAGTCAAACTTTGATTTTCCTAGTAGACAGTACAATATTTTGAAAGCGCGTACTCTGTCTGAGTCACCTTTTGAAGGATAACTAAGTATGGGCAAATTAATGTAGCAGATCTTTCCCCTCAAGCTAGGTGTACTGTAAACTGTGTTTTAGAACAAAATTAGATCTTCCCAGCAGTGCTCCCACCCAGACCCTTACTAAAGCCAGTCGCAAAAATGTAGAAGACCCCCAATCAAATCTCAAAAAACGAGGCCTAGCAGAAAACTGGTGACAAAACGTACTTTGAAAGTAAAAGTAGGCCCAAATACCCCCTTACCCACCGTGGATTGCATTCAAATCACTTGCAAGCAACCAAGCAAAAGTATCCATAGCCAGCATCGCTCCAAGACTCGAAAACCCCCCCACCCAAACACATGCAATAGAAATACTGCTAACCCTAACGAACCCTAAGTTAAGATTAGTGGCAAAGGCTTTCTTTAACTATGCCAAATCCCCCTTTTCCCACCATGGATTTTCTTCAAATGACTTGCAACTAAAATTACACATTCTCACGAGTGCTGTAAGACCCCAGAACTCAGTTGCAAAAATCTAGAACACCCCGAAACACATGCAATCCTGCTGCTAGGGCTAACCCTAACGAACCCTAAGTTACAAAAAGTGCCAAAAGGCTTTTCCGCGTGGATTTTGTCCCAAACACTTCTATCCGGTATTAGACCTTCCCAGGAATGCCCCAAGACCCGCCAACCCACCCGCCAAAAAGCATAACACCCCCAAACAGGCCAAAAGCAAACTCTCATACTTACAATATTTCTCGGCCTTCGGTCCAAACGCGCTGTGTAGCTAGGCCATAAGTCCGGTTTCCCACCACGGATTTCCTGAAAAGCAAATGCAATCAAGATTAGAGTTACCCAGCAGTGCTCCCAGACCCCAAAACCCACCCACAAACACCAGTAAGCCCCCCAAACAGGCCCCCGAAAACGCTACATTGAGCAAAATGTCAGAAATAGCCAAAAAAAAATTGGTGTGGATTTTGTCCCAACCACTTCTATCCGGTATTAGACCTACCCAGGAATGCCCCAAGACCCGCCAACCCACTCGCCAAAAAGCATAACACCCCCAAACAGGCCAAAATCAAAATCTCATTCTTACAATATTTCTCGGCCTTCAGTCCAAACGCGCTGTGTAGCTAGGCCATAAGTCCGGTTTGCCACCACGGATTTCCTGAAAAGCAAATGCAATCAAGATTAGAGTGTCCCAGCAGTGCTCACAGACCCCAAAACTCACCCACAAACAGACGGAACCCCCCCTAAGAGCACCTCAAAGGCAAGCAAGTCAGCAAAACCACAAAAAAATTTCTGCCTCGGATTTGGTCCAAACCACTTTTATCCGGTATTAGAGCTTCCCAGCAATGGCCCCAGAGCCGTCAACCCAGGAGAAAACGAGTAGAAGACCCCCAAACAGCCAAAGAGCAAAAGTACAAAAATGGGGACTTAGTCATTTTTTTCGAAATTTCCAAAATCACTCCGCGCGCGCTCTGCAGCTAGGCCCTAACTCCCCTCTGCCACCATGGATTTGCTTCAAACCTCTTGCAAAGTAAAGTATCCATAGCCAGCAGTGCTCCCAGACCCCGAAACCCACCCACAAACACCAGGAAGCCCCCCAAACAGGCCCCTGAAAACGCTACATTGAGCAAAATGTCAAAAATAGCAAAAACAAATCGGCGTGGATTTTGTCCCAACCACTTCTACCCGGTATTAGACCTTCCCAGGAATGCCCCAAGACCCGCCAACCCACCCGCCAAAAAGCATAACACCCCCAAACAGGCCAAAAGCAACATCTCCTACTTACAATATTTCTCGGCCCTCGGTCCAAACGCGCTGTGTAGCGAGGCCATAAGTCCGGTTTGCCACCACGGATTTCCTGAAAAGCAAATGCAATCAAGATTAGAGTGTCCCAGCAGTGCTCACAGACCCCGAAACTCACCCACAAACAGACGGAACCCCCCCTAAGAGCACCTCAAAGGTAAGCAAGTCAGCAAAACCACATAAAAATTTCCGCCTCGGATTTGGTCCAAACCACTTTTATCCGGTATTAGAGTTTCCCAGCAATGGCCCCAGAGCCGTCAACTCACCCGCAAAGAGGTAGAACAACACCCCCATAAGTGCTGAGTCTTTCTTCATTGGGCGTAAACCAGCCCTCTGCTTTGATGGAAATAGGAGTCTGGAGGAGGAGGATAGAGGAGCATGTTCTTCTGAACTTGTGAACCTGAGGAATGCAGACTGCGGCACCTTCAAATCAATAAGCAAACAAGTGAAGACAGTTCTGTTGATGGGCTTGTTTTTGTGATAAGGTGATTAAAGTTTGAATTATATTAACTGTGCACAACAAAAAAAGACAGACACACAGGAATAAAAGTGAATAAGGACGAACAAGAAAGTTATTGATTCATTGTCTCATTTTCAGGGCTCGGTATCACGGTCCATGAATAAGAATAAGGCTTCGTCATCATACTCTGCGAATTCAGGCAGGGTGAGCTCAGTGTCACCTGACAGAGAAGAAATTCCCTCATCTATGTTGCTGTCCACCTCGTCTTCATCCGGCGCGCTTTCTCGTACTCTGTAATCTGGTGGTATGAGGTGCTGATTCATCTTGACCATTGTTAACCTCTCCATATTTTTGGGCGAGAGGCGGCTCCGTTTGGGAGTTACAATGCCACCAGCAGCACTGAAAACACGTTCAGAAGACACGCTTGCGAGTGGGCAAGACAAGTAGTTTAAAGCCAGGTTGGAGAGCTGTGGCCACAATTCTTTTTTCCCATGCCAATACGCCAATGGGTCAGCATTAACATAGACCTCTGTTGAGTCATTCAGATAGTCCTTCACCATCGAATCAAGGTTCTCCTCCAAGGTTCCTCCACTTTGCTTAGCTGTTGCTGTGATCTTTTGAGAACCAAACCCAAGCCGAGCTAGCCAATCCTCTTCAGCCTCCAATGTTACTGTTGTGTCTGGTGGTGCAGATGATCCGGTTGCCGGTCTCTTTAACGGCTGAGAGGTCGATTTTGCCGCAGCCACAGGTGCAGAAGTGGATTGTTGTGACTGGGGATGGCCTGCTGATGCTGATGTACTGCCTTTTCCTTCAATTTGCTGCCGTTCTCTTTCAAACCTCTTGGCTGAGGAGGCTATCCACTGTTTGTACTTTGTAACATCAGCAAAAGGAAAGAATGCTTGGCCTGCCAGCGCCTTTTTGTAGCGTGGATCCAGAATAGTAGCACAAATGTAATGCTGGTTTGAGTGGATCATTTTAAGACGTTCATCACCTTGTAGGTGCTCTAATAATTTCTCAGCCAGAACAAAACGGTCTTGGTTTTTTTCATCTTTTTCAAACACAGAACACACCTCCTTCAGTTGGTGCTCCAGCATGTACAACAATGGGATAGCTTTTCCCAAATTACAGTCCTCCTTGCTGACTGCACGCGTGAAGAACTCAAAAGGACGAAGCATGCGTGTCAGGCTTTTAACTATGTTCCATTGCGCCGCACCCATCCTCAGGTCCTCCTTCTGAGCTGTACCCTGTGTTAAGAAATAGTGATCGAGTACCGTATACTGCTCAGACAGATGCTCAAGCTTGTAGAAGGTTGAGTTCCAACGTGTTACCACCTCCTGGATGAGTGCTTTCACTGGCATTTGACGTGCATATAGCAGGCTCCTCAGATGCTTCCGGGCCTTAAAAGAATGGCTGAAATGGTTGCACATTTTTCGGCAGGTGTCCACTACTCTGTACGCTGCATTGTATTTATCACCCAAGAATTTTTTGACAACCAGGTTTATACAGTGCGCCAAACACGGCACTCTGTAATATTCACCCAGCTGCATGGCCTTAACTATATTGGCACCATTGTCTGTGGAAACATAACCAACCTGGCGTTTTTTTGGGGACAGCCAGTCAAGGACCTTTGTGTTAAAGACATCCAAAATGTTTTGTGCTGTGTGACGTTTCTCCAAACCAAACATGGCTAGTGTTGCATGTTTCCGAGCAGCTTTAAAAACAATGTCCGGGTCAACACCTGCGTTTAGCTTTGCTTTAGCCCCTGAAAAAGAGACCCAGTGTGCAGTGATGCACATGTAATCAGCGCCTGCGCCACTGGTCCACATGTGTGTTGTCAGATGTATAGTGTGAACAGCACTCTTCTGCAAAGCTGCCCCAATCACCTCCAGAACATCTTAATGTAGTGTTGGAACCGCAACTCGGGCAAAATAGAACCTGCTAGGAACCTTCCATTTAGGGCAGAGCGCTGCCACTAATTCTAGAAAACCAACCCCTTCTACAAAAGAAAAAGGGAGAAGGTCCAGAGCTAGCATTTTAGCCAGCTTAGTGTTATACAGACGCGTCAGTGGGTGGTTGCGTTCATATTGCGCTTCTGTAAACAACATCTTTTTAATGTTGCCCTGGACCAAGGATTTACAGGATGATGATGATGATATCTTTGACCCAGTTACGCTCGCTGATGAACTTTTTCGCATTGGTGTCTCACTCTCTCCCATACTCTTAGTGTGGCTCGCATGGGGTGTGCTTCTGACAGGGGTACTGGGTGTAAGTGAAGTGTTTGAATCGTCTTCTTCCTCCTCGTCATCATCAGATGAAAAATCAACGTTTTCATTACGTGCAATTCGGGCTTCCTTGATCGCCTCTAGGTGCGCAAACCATTGGACAGTGTGCGTTCTCTTAAGATGACCTCTCTGGCCTCCGGTACCATAGTTGGTACCAAACTTACCACGACTAACTCGAAGCTTACAAATGCTACAAATGGCGAAGTTTTCCTTTTTTGGGCAAACACTAAAGAAGTCCCAAACTGGAGACTTGAAATGTCTTTGGGGGCCGGAGGAGGCAGCGATACTGGTGGTGGTGGTCCTGCTGCTAATGCCAGATGAAGTGGAGGATGTGGATTGCCGAACTTCAGTACGTTTTGCACTTTCACCACCACTAATTGAGGTCGAGGTGGATGGAGGTCCCTTCTTGTGAGGAAGAAATATGGAAGCGGTAGGTGTTGGTGTACTAGTTAACTCCAAATCTAATGATTGTTGTATTTCCATTTCCATTGCCTCCTCGTCGACATCATCATCACGCTCAGCAGCTTCTTGGGATAGGGTCAAAATGTCTCTTTGCTGCATGCCCGCTGGGGCTGCAGTGACCTTTATGATGACTGGCTCGTCGTCATCGTGAGAGGCTTCATCAGCAGCAGTATCCGTCACTTCTTGTTGAGCCTCATCACACTACATAGCTATGAGTTTTTCGACGACCTTCCTTTTACGCTTAGGTATCTTTGTCAGATCATGGTGGGCCTCACTCTCAGACGGCAGTGGTGCTGGTTCCCAATTGTGATCCGTATCATCAGAAGGAGGTGGGCTTGAAGAAGATGTAGACACCCCCCATGATCTTTTCCTTGCTAGGGATGTGAAAGACAATGAATGATCATCAGGAGGAGTGGCTTCCTCAAATGATACCTCGGTTTGATTGTCAATTTCCTGATGTGCCCCTACTTCGGGAGGAACAACTATTGTGGGCACTTGTGACCCTCCATGCACCTCTGCTTGCGCATCTCCTTGCGCTGCCTCTCCTTCCACATGTACTTGGGCTTGTACTTGCACATGGTGTTGTTGTTGCGGCTGTGGTTGTTCAACACTTGTTAGATGAGTTACAACAACCAGTGTTGATTCAGGGACATTGCTGCTACTTTCTTGCGATGAGCCAACATCACTGGTCGTTGGTGATTGGAGAAGTACACTGACTGCCTCTGAAGCACTCAAGGGCTTTGACTTAAGTTGGCGTGGTGGTGGAGGCACTGAACCCAATGGAGCGGGGGTGCTGCTCCCAGCTTGGTCCCCAGCAGATCCTGCTGCTGCTGCAGGCATACTTTTTTTTTTGCTCCCAAAAAACGCGGTGGCCGGCACACCAGCCTCCTTGGTAACTTGCTTCTTCTGCTCCTTACTAGCAACTATCTTGCTAGAGGAGCTACGGAGACCTTTTTTTGGGACCATCTTCTTCAGAGCAGGTCAGACAGCAGGCCGCAGTTGCACGAATTGTACAGTTGTCTGAGGCCAGACGTGACGTCGCGTGACGTTATGCTGCACACACACACCCCTGCAGGACTTCTTCCTGGCACTGGTGGTTCTCTTGAGTCTTGTGCACCTAAAAGCAATGGAAGACAGAGGAACATCAGTTCAGTTATACACCCCAAAAAAATCGGAAAAAAACCAGAAAAATCAAAAAATTCAAGACACCCAACAGAAAGACTAGGCACATGCAACACTCACTAGTCACTACCCCTGGTGAAAAGGCCACAACAACAGGCCAAAAAAACGAAAATCACAGACAAATCAGCACAATCCCAAGCCATCCAGCCCCTCCAAGATGTTTAAATTCAAGACAACCCACAGAAAGACTAGGCACATGCACCACTCACTACCCCCTGGTGAAAAGGCCACAACAGGCCAAAAAAACGAAAATCACAGAAAAATCAGCACAATCCCATGCCATCCAGCCCCTCCATGATGTTTAAATTCAAGACAACGCACAGAAAGACTAGGCCCATGCACCACTCACTACCCCTGGGCATAATGGATGAAAGCTAGGCAAAATGGGTGCAGGCCTGAGAACACTGCCTGCATTCAAAATGGCCCCCTCCATCACAGCACATGGCCAGGGCCTGTAGCAGCACTCAAAATGGCCCCCAACCACATGGCCTGTCCACAACAGGCCCAAAAAACGAAAATCACAGAAAAAACAGCACAATCCCATGCCATCCAGCCCCTCCATGATGTTTAAATTCAAGACAACCCACAGAAAGACTAGGCCTATGCACCACTCCCTACCCAGGGTGAAAAGGCCACAACAGGCCCAAAAAAAGAAAATCACTGAAAAATCAGCACAATTCCATGCCATCCAGCCCCTCCATGATGTTTAAATTCAAGACAACCCACAGAAAGACTAGGCCCATGCACCACTCACTACCCCTGGGCATAATGGATGAAAGCTAGGGAAAATGGGTGCAGGCCTGAGAACACTGCCTGCATTCAAAATGGCCCCCTCCATCACAGCACATGGCCAGGGCCTGTAGCAGCACTCAAAATGGCCCCCAACCACATGGCCTGTCCACAACAGGCCCAACAAACGAAAATCACAGAAAAATCAGCACAATCCCATGCCATCCAGCCCCTCCATGATGTTTAAATTCAAGACAACCCACAGAAAGACTAGGCCCATGCACCTCTCACTACCCAGGGTGAAAAGGCCACAACAGGCCGAAAAACAAAAATCACAGAAAAATCAGCACAATCCCATGCCATCCAGCCCCTCCATAATGTTTAAATTCAAGACAACCCACAGAAAGACTAGGCCCATGCACCACTCACTACCACTGGGCATAATGAATGAAAGCTAGGCAAAATGGGTGCAGGCCTGAGAACACTGCCTGCATTCAAAATGGCCCCTTCCATCACAGCACATGGCCAGGGCCTGTAGCAGCACTCAAAATGGCCCCCAACCACATGGCCTGTCCACAACAGGCCAAAAAAACGAAAATCACAGACAAATCAGCACAATCCCATGCCATCCAGCCCCTCCATGATGTTTAAATTCAAGACAACCCACAGAAAGACTAGGCCCATGCACCACTCACTACCCCTGGGAATAATGGATGAAAGCTAGGCAAAATGGGTGCAGGCCTGAGAACACTGCCTGCATTCAAAATGCCCCCCTCCCTCACAGCACATGGCCAGGGCCTGTAGCAGCACTCAAAATGGCCCCCAACCACATGGCCTGTCCACAACAGGCCAAAAAAACGAAAATCACAGAAAAGTCAGCACAATCCCATGCCATCCAGCCCCTCCATGATGTTTAAATTCAAGAAAACCCACAGAAAGACTAGGCCCATGCACCACTCACTACCCAGGGTGAAAAGGCCAAAACAGGCCCAAAAAACGAAAATCACAGAAAAACCAGCACAATCCCATGCCATCCAGCCCCTCCATGATGTTTAAATTCAAGACAACCCACAGAAAGACTAGGCCCATGCACCACTCACTACCCCTGGACATAATGGATGAAAGCTAATCAAAATCGGTGCAGGCCTGAGAACACTGCCTGCATACAAAATGGCCCCCTCCATCACAGCTCATGGCCAGGGCCTGTAGCAGCACTCAAAATGGCCCCCAACCACATGGCCTGTCCACAACAGGCCCAAAAAACGAAAATCACAGAAAAATCAGCACAATCCCATGCCATCCAGCCCCTCCATGATGTTTAAATTCAAGACAACCCACAGAAACACTAGGCCCATGCACCACTCACTACCCAGGGTGAAAAGGCCACAACAGGCCCAAAAAACGAAAATCACAGAAAAATCAGCACAATCCCATGCCATCCAGCCCCTCCATGATGTTTAAATTCAAGACAACCCACAGAAAGACTAGGCCCATGCACCACTCACTACCCCTGGGCATAATGGATGAAAGCTAGGCAAAATGGGTGCAGGCCTGAGAACACTGCCTGCATTCAAAATGGCCCCCTCCATCACAGCACATGGCCAGGGCCTGTAGCAGCACTCAAAATGGCCCCCAACCACATGGCCTGTCCACAACAGGCCCAAAAAATGAAAATCACAGAAAAATCAGCACAATCCCATGCCATCCAGCCCCTCCATGATGTTTAAATTCAAGACAACCCACAGAAAGACTAGGCCCATGCACCACTCACTACCCAGGGTGAAAAGGCCACAACAGGCCCAAAAAATGAAAATCACAAAAAAATTGGCACAATCCCATGCCATCCAGCCCCTCCATGATGTTTAAATTCAAGACAACCCACAGAAAGACTAGGCCCATGCACCACTCACTACCCCTGGGCATAATGGATGAAAGCTAGGCAAAATGGGTGCAGGCCTGAGAACACTGCCTGCATTCAAAATGGCCCCCTCCATCACAGCACATGGCCAGGGCCTGTAGCAGCACTCAAAATGGCCCCCAACCACATGGCCTGTCCACAACAGGCCCAAAAACCGAAAATCACAGAAAAATCAGCACAATCCCATGCCATCCAGCCCCTCCATGATGTTTAAATTCAAGACAACCCACAGAAAGACTAGGCCCATGCACCACTCACTACCCCGGGTGAAAAGACCACAACAGGCCAAAAAAACGAAAATCACAGAAAAATCAGCACAATCCTAAGCCATCCAGCCCCTCCATGAGGTTTAAATTCAAAACACCCCACAGAAAGACTCAGTGCACCCACCACTGAGTACCCCTGGGCAAAAGGCCCCAAAACAGCCCAAAAATCGAAAATTCCAAAATTGTAGTTGCAGCAACTGTAATGCCCCAAACAAACTTACTTGTGAAATTTCTAATCCAAAAGTGATCCAAAGAAAGTCAAAAAGGCCTCAAATCCAAATATCCAGCAGCATCCACAAAAAGTAATCCTTACAGCTCCAGATCCAAATGAAAAGTGACCAGGTGATGGACAAAGCACTGGGAGGAGCCTGCTGGACAGGAACAGGAAGTTGAAGACTGTGGGGCACTTTCTTCCTCCCACCCCCCCCCTCCCCAAAATGGACTCCTCGCAAAAAAAGTGCAGGCAAATGTCCACCTGAGGAGTTATTCAGATAAAAATCATCATTTCCAGGAGGTTTATGCTGCTTGCTGATGGATTTCTTGTGCAGAATTGCAAATTTTATATTTTTGCGAGTGCGAGATTGTTGCTGCTCGCCGTACCTCAAAGCTCGCAATTGCGAAGTACCGCGATACGTGATCACGGCGTACTCGCGTTGACAAACTCTCGCTGTAAAAGTTGGCAAGCCGCGATTACGTAATCGCGCTTGCCAAATTCCCGCGGGATCCCGCAGCAAGATCCAAAATGGCGCAGCACTCGCAAAATATCAAGAAAAATAACTCGGCAAACGATGAATGACGGGAAGTAAACGCCGCGCGCCGCAAAATTGTATCACCAAGAAAAAAAAAATCCGCTGCGTGCGAATTTGCGGATTTTGCGGGAAATTCGCGAATCTCGCGGATTGCGAATTTACCGAAAATCCGCAAAATCCGCGAGCGGAACGGATTTTACGCCCATGCTAATGCAGGATTTATCATACTTGTAAGCATCACGATTAGTATCAGTTTGATACCCCTGCAGCTTCACTTCACCCACACTGCGCAGGAACAGCTGGCGATCAAGCAAGGTAACCACTGATGCAAGGTCTGGTGGGCCATACTGGGAGCAATGTCTTTTGCCTAATGAATTCTGCTTCAATAAGGCCATGTGTCGGTGACTTGTGGTGCACTGAGTTAGTGGCACCTGAAGCGCTCAGCTTGTGCGCTTCCAGCAATGATGCATTATCTGGGCAGGCCGCACTGGTAGCAATGTCTGTTGCTTACTTGACTGCATCATCTGCAATCGTGACTCGATCTGAAGCCATAGCAGGCTTCCCGCATGTGTTGGGGGCAATTGAGTCCACACATGTACTACTTGAGCCCCTTGTCAACACTGCACACAATCACTGCAACAGAAACCACACACATTCCAACAATGTGCAGGCAAAACTGGACCACTGGGGCCTGTACACTAATGATTTTGCTAACTTCCCTGTCAGAGTGCATGATTCCTACATTTTCCGCTAGCACCCCAGCCCTGGTCCCAAGACCAGTAAGTCGCCCAGCGATGACTGCCCGATCCTGCGTACCCAGACCTCAATGCTAACCTGCTGCCACTGGCGTGTCTCCAGGAGGGCCCACCACGTGCCGGAGCAACCTCCTCAGCCGTCGCTGTATTCCGTAGTACAGGCCCGCAGCGTATCCTGTTGCACCGCACCGAGGAGTCATGTCTGTAAAGCCTGCTACCTTTGGCATACAAGCGGTCCAGCTGCGCTCACAATTCAAATTGGGTCTTGATTGCCAGGAGGGCGTATTGAGGCATGCGCATCATTGCAGGCTGCACTTCCGCTCAACCCTGGTGCCACTAACTTAGTGAAACTCAAATCATCACCACGTGGTGGGAGGCCCGTGGCGGCCAAAGTGCCTCGACTGCCACCAACTCTGTGCACCTCAAGTCATCGCCACATGGCGGGAGTCCCGTGTCAGCCAAAGTGCCTCGACTGCCACCAACTCTGTGCACCTCAAGTCATGGGCCCTTCATGATTGAATATCATGGTGCGAATGCCATCATATCACCTCCAGCAGTGGGGAATGTGATGTGGTAAGTCCTTAGGCCCTCAAGCATAAATAATAACCACGCGGACACACCCAGATGGAGGTGGAAATGGCCTGGAGCACGTGCACCCTGCCCTTTTTATTGGTAGGGTCACAGGTCCTGTGACGCCTGTGCTGGATGGGTGTGGTGTCGGTGTAAACTACCTATGAGGGAGTGGCTGTGGCATGCTGACAACTAGACCTGTGATCAGCAGTTCACTACAGGGAAGAACTGGGACATGTAGCGTTGTCGTTCCCCCTGTAAGCGGAGTGGGCTGACCTGGCGTATGCCAGTACAGCGTAGGGGTGTGAACAATGACCCCGGGGCACTGGGCGTGGTTCCGTCCTGGGCTGGACAAGGACGTAACTAATGGGTGTGTCTGTGTTGCAGTGTTGACGCCATCCAGAGCGCAATGGGTAATGTTGCACCCTGTGACTCAAGTTCCACAACATGAGCAACATGGATGTAAGGCGGAATCACTGACAGTACATTTATCCATACTTCTACACTTGAATGATCATAGACATCTGTGTGAGTTTGAATGTTTAATGCACATTCAGTGGAGTGTTGTCTTAAGGTATTTTCTTCTCTTGTTTTTGGTATAGCCAGTACTATGTACTCATCCAACCACTCCACCAATACCCAAGCACTTATAAATTCACCATGCACTCTCCTTGCAGAACTCTAATCATTCAGTCAGTGCCCATGTACTCATGCAATGACCCAGGCAGTAACCATGCACTGCTACAATCACCTGAGCACTACCCATACAATCCTCTAACTACCAAGAAACTAGTCATTCACACCTCAATAAAAAAACTATAGGTTTCATGAACATTATAGTTCAACATTAGCATTTAAAAAAACCTTTGAAATTCACTGAAAAAACTCATAGATTTCAGGAACGTTATAGTTAGTAATTAGCATTTAAAAAACCTTTGAAATTCACAAAAAAAATAGGTTTGAGGGACGTTATAGTTAAAAATTAGCATTTAAAAAGTGTTTGATATTCACTGAAAAAAGTTTTTAAATGCTAATTTTTAACTATAACGTCCCTGAAACCCATTGCTTTTTCAATGAATTTCAAAGGTTTTTCAAATGCAAATTACTAACTATAATGTCCCTGAAACCTATGGTTTTTTCAATGTATTTCAAAGGTTTTTTAAATGCTAATCTCTAACTATAAGGTAGCAGTCACATTTGCAGTGTGGTGCAGGAAGGGACCAGTGCTTAGGAATTCCACTGTGTAGGACTTATGGAAGGTACCAGGATGGCTACTTGGACACCAAAGTCCCTCAGGAGTAAAGTGGACTTCATCCCTCAACCAGTACTCTGCATGGAGGCGTGTTTGCAGAGCGGTGGAGAAAGGTGAGCGTGACCTCTGAAGACCTCTTAGCAATCCCACTGGGTGGGACTTACTGGAGGTAACAGGAGGGGTAGTTGGCCCCCAAGGTCAACCTTGGGGGCCAACTACCCATCCTTTTACCTCCAGTAAGTCCCACACAGCAGGATTGCTAAGTTCTCATAGCAGGCCACGCCCCCTTTCCCCACCAGTCTGCAAACACACTTCCTGGCATGGTCTTGGAAGGGGATTAGGGGCCAACTAACCTACCTGATACCTCCAGTAGGTTCCAGATAGTGGGATTGCTGACAGGTGGACACAGGCCACACCCCTTTTCTCCACCACTTTGCAAATATGCCTCCTGGTGTGTTATGGGTTGAGGGATTAAGTCCCTTGAATCCTGATGGTCCCTGGGGGGCTTCTAACCCACCAGGAAACACCAGTGAGCCCCACACAGCTAGTTTGCTGAGAGTGGTCTGAGGCCATGCCCCTTTTTACACCACTCTGCCAACACGCCTCCTGGCACACTGCTGCTTGGGGGATGCAAAACAATTTAGTCCTGGGGTCCTCAGGACACAAAAGGACCTCATCGCCACACCAGCAGTGCGCAAAGAAGTGTGCTTGAGTGGTGTAAAAGGGGGCCTGGCCTTGGACTACCTCTCAGCAGTCCCACTGTGTGGGCTTACTGGAGGTACCTGGTGGGCTAATTGGCCTGCAGGAACCATAAGGATTCAAGGGGACTTAATCCCTCAACTAAGAACGCGTCAGGAGGCGCGTTTGTAGAGCAGTGCAGGGAGGGGAAGGGGCCTCCGGTGACATGCAGACTTTTTTTATTTTTTTGTTAGAAGGGGGGCTCTGTGACCCCCTTCTCTTAATATTTTGTGGGCCCTGGGGACCCCATCCCCCAGGGCCTGACCCATTAAAAAAAATTGTTAAACAGGAAGGGGCCACGCAGCACCCCTCCCGAGGTTGATTTCGGGCCCCATCCCCATGGCATGGCCTGGCTTTAATTTTTTTAAATCATTTATACAGAAGGGGGCCGCGTGGCTCCCTTCCCTGGGCCACGTCTGGCTCCGGGGACCTCTTCCCCAGGGCCTGGCCAGCCTTGATTTTTAATTTTAGAGGGGGGCCGCCTGGCCTCTCTCCTGAGGCCAATTATGGCCCTGGGCACCCCATCCCCCAAGGGCCGGCCTTCTGTTTTAAAACATGTTGGGGACCGTGGAGGGTGCCCCAATTCTCTGCTGGCTCCCCGGCTCTTGGCATTGCTTTTAGACAATGGGGAGCTACTGACATGCAGCTCCCCTTGTCCAAAAGCAATCTTTGTTGCTTTGTGGAAGTGAGAGCAGGATTCCTGCTGTTGCTTCTATGAAGCAAAGCACTGTTTGCAATGCATAGCTCACGCCCTATCATTAAAAAATGCAATGTCCAAGGGGTAGGCACCCCGGGACATTGCGTCCCCAAGGACATCTAGGGCTCCAGGAGGGGGGGCCGCGCGGCCTCTCTCCCAACATTTACATAGCCCTGGGAAGGTGGTGTGCCCGGGGGCTGGGGATCCACAAAGGACCAACGCATTAGCATTATTAGAAGGTGGTGGTTCCCGGGGCAGTGTGGGGAGGCAGGAGCCCCATACACTTACTTTTAATTTATGTTGCCCCGGAGAGGTGGTGGTCCCCGGGGCTTGAGGGGCCTGCAAGGCCCCCTACCCAAAATGTAAAAATGCCCCGGGGCTGCGGGGCCCATGCTTCTACAAAATGAATCACAGGCACCCGTGCTTCATTTAAAAAAAATTCTACAAGATTTGTGAACCCAGAGCGAATCCTGCAGTAAAAAAAAAAAGAAAACGTTTTTTTTGGCCCTGTGGGACCCCTAGTGCAGGTCTAGGGTGTCAGAGTGTTTCTCCCCTGCCCCCTTATCTTCTTTTCTAATTGTTTTCTGACCCTTTTACTTGTGACTCGGTTCAACTGAGTCACAAGATGGCTGCCAACACTTCTTGGTTTGGAGCGTTGGCAGAAAATCAGAATGAAGCTTGTGATCGGGAGGGTTCGCGGATCCACCGCAGTCACCAGATATTTTTAATTTTTACATTTCTCGGGATCTACTGAACGTATTTGCACCATTCAAAGCAAAGAGTTCACTCTGGACCAAGAGTTACCTCTCTGCCAAATTTGGTGTAATTCTGTTCAGCCGTTTGGGCTGTACAGGCAACAAAATATTAACATGGAGAAAACACGTTTCGGTATCCCCTTATTTCTCAGCCCTTTGCTTGTTTAATCACCCAGAAACGTTCAAAACAGGAGCTGACTGGAGTGGGCCATTATTTTTGAAAATTTCACAAAGATTCATCAAATGACACCAAAGATATTGGCAAATCAAAAAACTCTTTTCCTATGGAAACTAGGTTCTAACTATAATGACCTACATATATAAATATATATATATATATATTACCTACTGGCGGTCGCCAGTAGGTAGTTATAGTTAGGATTTTTTTCAATGTTAAATCTCAAAATTCTATTTGGAATAACTTTGGCCCCGGTTGACGAATCTGCCTGAAAAATTTCCTCAAAATGGCCTCGCGTCGTTCCGGTCCTTCCCTGAAAGTTTGGGGGGGATGCGTCAAGCGGGGGCCGAGATAAAAGGGGGGTCCCAAAACACGTTTTCCCCTTTGGCCTCACTTTTAGCTCGAACGGCTGAATGGATTTCCACCAAACTTGGCAAAATTGTAGGGACTGGTAGCCCGATGTGCCTTTCCTATGTCTCAAGATATGTGCTCCAGTGGATTTGGAGTAATTTAGGTTAAAAAAAATATATATATCTATGGCAGCGCCCCGGTACGCGCACCGGGAAGCGCACAGGACGCGACACGCGAGGTGCGCACGGAAAGCAAATTGGCTCTCGGGTGTCTGTAAACATTCGAAACAGTCCGGAGCGGCCGCCATTTTCTGTCACGGGAAAATCGAGAGATAAGAGGTAGAAAAATCTAATAGGGAAATGACCATAAGGAGGCAGGGATAGACCCCCCTGATCCCCTAGGTTTGATGTTTGGGCCATAAAAGGGCCCTGCGGGGCAAAATAAAAAAAATGTTTGATTTGCGCGGGGGGAGCGCCCGGTACGCGCACCGGGGAGCGGACCGGGGAGCGTACCATGGGGAAAAATGAATAATAGCATTTTTAAAAAATGTAGCCTTTTTTTAGAAATTGGAGGTAGTTCTAAAAAGAACTGTTTTTTTCTTCTTTTTGTTGTTTTATATTTTTTTGATGTTTTTTGAACATTTTGAACTTTTTTGGGCTTTTCTGAACACTTTTATATATTTTTTTTTTTTTTCATGGGGAGAAACGAAAAAACAGGGAATTGAAAATGGCTCAACTGGAGCGAAAAAAAAGAAAAGAAATAATTAGGGTCGGTTGGGGCATTTGTGGTTGTCCCCAGCAAGGACGATGAGCTTTACGCTCTGTTCTCCGTAGGAGATGGTCTTCCCACAATATTTGCATGTGATTCTGAAATCTGCAAATCGGGGCTGAACGCAACGCATCGTTTCACTTTCTTCGGGTGTTGACGGAGTGGGTTGCTTTCTTTTTGAGCTGGTTCTTGTTGATGGGGAAGGGTTACTGGCCAGTTCCTTCATCTCTGCAGCAGAATAGTTTATAGGATGCTTGCGCTGCATGTGGCGGATCATTGTGTGATTTCCAAAGGAATATTTTTTAAGAGGGTTCCCTCTGGAAAGTTCCATGCCACAGATCAGGCAAGTCACCTTGGCTGCATTTACCTTTTTCTTCCCCTGTGGAAGAGAAAAAACTCCCAAATAATGTGTGGTCTGGGCTGGTATGGGGTATTGTGCTCTTGGAGAAATGTTCTCGTCCCTTCTTCCTCCTCCTCCTCCTCCTCTTCCTCCTCTTCTTGACCACCAATGAAAACTTGTGGTGGTCCTTTTGGTTGTTGTGGTGGTGGTGGTGCAGATGCACCAGCTGCTGCTGCTACTGAAGCCATTATAAAGATGAAAATTGTACAGAGAGGTACAAGCAGGTCTTCCTCAGTCAAAGGACAAAGTCAGAAGAAAGGAAAAAGGTGGGGTCTTTCATCAGAAGGGAAAAAAAAGTTATATCCAATGAAAAGTGTTATTTTCAGGTCATATGGCCAGGGGCTTCATCATTATGAAACCAAAACTGATATGAACCAATGAAAAGTGTTATTTTCAGGTCACATGACCCGACGCGCTTACGCTTCGCGCCCGGGGGCGCGCTCCGGGTCGCGTAGCGTAACCGCGTCGGAAGTTTACGTTGCGCGATCGTATTCGCACGAGTGCTTCCGGGTGTGCTTACGCTGTGCGTTTCACGCAGACGCGGCTACCCGATACATCACGATCATGTTTTCGTTCGCGATAATGGCGCTTACGGGACGCTCCCCGGTGCGCTCATATAATTACGCTTTCTGGGGCACTCCCCGGGGCGCGCACCTGGAGCGCACCAAGGCAAAAAACATATATATATATATATATTTAAAAATAAAAAAAATAGGCAAAATTGTAGGGACTGGTAGCCCGATGTGCCTTTGCTATGTCTCAAGATATATGCTCACGTGGTTTTAATGAAAGTTAACTTTGAAAAAATATATATTGGGCTACATTGGGCTATATATATGTTAGAGCCCAAATGTAGCCCAATGTAGCCCAATATAGCCCATTGTAGCCCAAACATGGCCACCAGAGACACAAAAAAAACATGTAGCCAAAATATCAGACAGATGTAGTCCAAATATAGCCCAATGACAGAATGTCCCAGAGAACAACTAGTGCGCTAACAGTCTTACTTATAAACTGAGATTTATAGTTAGGAATTAGCATTTAAAAAACCTTTGAAATTCACAGAAAAAACCATAGGTTTCACACCTGTTATAGTTAGGAATTAGCATTTAAAAAACCTATGAAATTCACAGAAAAAACTATAGGTTTCACATCCGTTATAGTTAGGAATTAGCATTTTAAAAACCTATTAAATTCACTGAAAAAACCATAGGTTTCACACCAGTTATAGTTAGGTGGAAATTTTACTGACATAAAACCAATAAAATTCCCACGTTATAGTTAGTTGGACTCACTATAACTTGCGCGTGTAATGCACTGCTGAGGACATCACATATTACATCACTCATGACATGGTCAGTGACATCACTGATGACACCATCCTTGTGACAGAGTGACAGACATCCTTTCACTGTAAAGTAACCCTTGAAACACATAATCAAAAATAGAAACTAACATTTTCAAAAAAGTGGATATACCCATACCAGTTACAACAACCAATACAGTAATTCCACAATCTATATACACATTCAATCATTCACCAACAATTCTATATAGTCACTCGTACATATACTCACTCATCATATGTAGTCATACACCTATACATCCTGTTACACACTGACAGTCATCCAAAAGTTACTCACACACATATTCACACATGCAAATAAACTAATAAACATCCATTTATTTAAATATACAGATATACACACACTACCACCTTACTTCTAAGGAAACTTACACATACTTACAATCTTAAACAATCACTTATGGAAACACATACTTATTTAAACAGGAACTCTTACAATCTCTCACTCTCACATTTACTCACTTATATATATCAATACTCACATAAACTAGATTAAAACATATGTAGTTACTGATAAAGATACTAGTGAGGCAGGCATTCACTCACTTACACACATATACACACTCATCCACCCATACAGTCCTTCACATATGCTGTCTTCAAAACACATGCAAACAGTGAGTCAGTCATTGATGCATCTATGTGCTAAGTAACACCCTCACCAAATCATACAGACACTTATACTGATACTAAAGAAACATCTAATTATCCATATACACACACATGTTACGACTCACCAACCCATGCAGCCACTTATACACAAAGTGAAACACTGATACAAACATATTTAAACAATACTCGCTAATATATGTATTCACTAAGATACACTTAATATGCCAGTTAACCAATCAATTTTTATTATAAAAAAACATCCATTTAAACATTTATTCTTCCATCGACCTTTACATATACATATATAAAACATATTTATTTTTCAGAAAGACACACATTCACTGGATGGTGTCATCAGTGATGTCATGAGTGATGTCACTGACCATGTCATGAGTGATGTAATATGTGATGTCCTCAGCAGTGCATTACACGCGCAAGTTATAGTGAGTCCAACTAACTATAACGTGGGAATTTCATTGGTTTTATGTCAGTAAAATTTCCACCTAACTATAACTGGTATGAAACCTATGGTTTTTTCAGTGAATTTCATAGGTTTTTTAAATGCTAATTCCTAACTGTAACGGATGTGAAACCTATGTTTTTTTTCAGTGAATATATATATATATATATATATATATATATATATATATATATATATATATATTTATCTATATATATATATATATATATATATATATATATATTACCTACTGGCGATAGCCAGTAGGTATATATAGTTAGGATTTTTTCCCTATGGGATTTCTGAAAATTCTATGTCTAATAACTTTGGCGTTTGTGGACGGAATTGGCTGAAATTTTCAGGAAAATGGCACATTTTGTTTCTGAGCAGCCCCTGAAAATTTGGGGGGGGTTCTTCAAGGGGGGGCCGAGAAAAAAGGGGGGTCCCAAAACACGTTTTTCCCATTCATTTTTCCATAGGGCGGTTGGACTCACTTTTAGCCCGAACGGCTGAATGGATTTGCACGAAACTTGGCAAAATTGTAGGGACTGTTAGCCTGATGTGCCTTTGCTAGGTCTCAGTATATGTGCTTCAGTGAATTTTGAGAAATTAACGTTTTAAACAAGATATATATCTGTAACAGCGCTCCGGGCAGCGCTCCGGTTCGCGTACTTTTCGCGTATCGGAACTTTGCGATGCAAAGCTGATTGGCTCTCTGGTGTCTGTCAACATTCTAAACAGTCCGGAGCGGCCGCCATCTTGTCTCTCGGTAGGATCGAGAGACAAGAGGAGGCCAAAACAAAGGGGGAAATAAAGGAAAGGGGGCAAGGTAGACCCCTTCTGACCCCCTAGGATTGATGAGGGGGATATTATAGAGCCACGCGGGGCAAAAATTTTTTTTTTAAAAAATTCCGATTTTTTTCGCCGTAGAGACGCGTCCCGGTACGCTAACCGGGCAGCTAACCGGCAGCGTAACGGGAGTCTGAGGAGTAGCTGATTGGCTGTCAACATTGTAAACAGTCCGGAGCGGCCGCCATCTTGTCTCTCGGTAGGATCGAGAGACAAGAGGAGGCCAAAACAAAGGGGGAAATAAAGGAAAGGGGGCAAGGTAGACCCCTTCTGACCCCCTAGGATTGATGAGGGGGATATTATAGAGCCACGCGGGGCAAAAATTTTTTTTTTTAAAAATTCCGATTTTTTCGCCGTAGAGACGCGTCCCGGTACGCGAACCGGGCAGCTAACCGGGCAGCTAACCGGGCAGCTAACCGGCAGCGTAACGGGAGTCTGAGGAGTAGCTGATTGGCTGTCAACATTGTAAACAGTCCGGAGCGGCCGCCATCTTGTCTCTCGGTAGGATCGAGAGACAAGAGGAGGCCAAAACAAAGGGGGAAATGAAGGAAAGGGGGCAAGGTAGACCCCTTAGGATTGATGAGGGGGATATTATAGAGCCACGCCGGGCAAAACATTTTTTTTTTAAAAATTCAGATTTTTTTCGCCGTAGAGACGCGTCCCGGTACGCGAACCGGGCAGCTAACCGGGCAGCTAACCGGGCAGCTAACCGGCAGCGTAACGGGAGTCTGAGGAGTAGCTGATTGGCTGTTAACATTGTAAACAGTCTGGAGATCGAGAGACAAGAGGTGGAAAAAAAAAAGGTGTAAATGAAGGAAAGGGGTAAGGTGAACCCCTAGGATTGATGAGGGGGCTATTAAAGTTGCCCGCGGGGCAAAAGAAAAAAATATTGCGATTTTTCGCGGTAGAGGTGCTTTCCGGTTCGTTAACCGGGCAGCTAACTGGCAGCGTAATGGGAGTCCGACATATTGTGTTTTTGGAACGTTTGTGATATGTGCACGTGTGGATTTTGTCTAATTAAGGTAAAAAAAATATATATATATCTTTAAGCGTGCTCTGGCGCGCTTACGTTACGGGTTTGGTTTGCGCTGCAGAGACGATACGTCACGGTTATGCGATGCATAATGAGGCGTCTCATGGGCTACGTGATACGTCACGTAATAAAGAATATATTTTACAGCTATAGATATTAGCTTTTAAAAAACCAATGAAATTCACTGAAAAAACCATAGGTTATAGACCATATATAGTTAGGAATTTGCATTTACAAAACCTTGAAAATTCACTGAAAAAACCATAGGTTATAGACCATATATAGTTAGGGATTAGCATTTACAAAACCTTATTTTACTCGCACAAAACCATTGAAATTCCATATATAGTTAGTTGCACTAACTATATATCGCGCACCCGCAATCCATTGCTAATGATGTCACATATTACATCATTCATGACATGGTCAGTGACATCACTGATGACATCACTGATGACATCTCAAATGACATCACTGATGACATCACTGATGACATCTCAAATGACTTCACTGATGACATCACTGATGACAACACCCAGTGACTGTATGTTTCTGTAAAGTTAAAATATGTCTTACATATTGAAGAATGAGTGGATGTATAAGTGTCTGGATGAAGGATTTAGTAGGTGCATGACTGACTGTATGAGTGAGTGATTAAATGTGTCTCACTGAGTGCATGGGTTAGTGACTAAACTGTCTTAATTTGGCAATCATTATATATGTTGTTCTGTAAACTGCTGCATGTTTAAATCAGTAGCTATATGAGTAACTATATGGGTTATTGAATGGTTGCCCAAGTGTTTGTATGGGAGACTGAGTATGTGTGTGGGTGGCTGGGAGGTGTATGACTCTGTGCATAGATGTGTGAGCAGTTGATTAACTAAATGTATGGGTTCAAAAGTGCATGTGGAAACAGCTGTATGGGCGGTCGACTGACTGCATGAGTGTATTGGTGAGTGAATGGATATCTCAGTGCTACATGTCAAAGTAAGTACATATGTAAAACACAGTCCATGTGAGAGTTGACATATATAAATAACTGAACATAAGAGCTAGTGAATGTGAGAGTGGCTGTATCGATCATTGTGAACTTGTATCAGGGATTGTATAAGAGAGTAAATATGTGTTAGTATATGTTTGAATAAGTAAGGTGTGTATAACTGTATAGTTGAGGAAATGGAGGTGTGATTAATCTTTTGCATGACTGAGTAGGTGTGTGAGTAACTCCATGGATAAGTGACAGTCTGTGAGTGTCTGTTTATACTGATTGTATCTAAGGTTATATTAGAGTCTGAAGATGTTCATTGTATTATCACATAAATGATATCATCAGTGATGTGATCAGTAATGTCAAATGAGATGTCAGTGATGTCATCAGTGATGTCATTTGAGATGTCATCAGTGATGTCATCAGTGATGTCACTGACCATGTCATGAATGATGTAATATGTGACATCATTAGCAATGGATTGCGGGTGCGCGATATATAGTTAGTGCAACTAACTATATATGGAATTTCAATGGTTTTGTGCGAGTAAAATAAGGTTTTGTAAATGCTAATCCCTAACTATATATGGTCTATAACCTATGGTTTTTTCAGTGAATTTTCAAGGTTTTGTAAATGCAAATTCCTAACTATATATGGTCTATAACCTATGGTTTTTTCAGTGAATATATATATATATACATATATATTCAATGAAAAAACCATAGGTTTTAGCCCATATATAGTTAGGGATTAGCATTTTCAAAACCTTATTTTACTCGCATAAAACCATTGAAATTCGCATATATAGTTAGATGTGCTAACTATATATCGCGCACCCGCAATCCACTGCTGATGATGTCACATATTACATCATTCATGACATGCTCAGTGACATCACTATATATGGGCTAAAACCTATGGTTTTTTCATTGAATTTCAATGTTTTTTTAATAACAAATATCAAAAGCTGTCAAATGTCAAGTACGTGATAGGTAAAAACATTTTCGTGTTTATGCACGCTGATGTGCTTTAAACGCTGCCCCCCCCCCCCTCTTTTCTCTTAGAAGTACTCTCTCTTTGCAGATAGTGAAGGGTAGTTAACGCAGGCCTTTGCCCCCGTTGTAATCCGTCGTGCCTGCTTGTCTCTCCATTTGATTGATTGTTATCCAAGCATTTACTATTTTAGAATTTATTCTCTTTGGTTCATTCTCTATTTACTAACAAGCACAAAGCCGCAATACTCTGTTTAGTCTTTGCAGATAGTGAAAAATCGTGTTAAAAAAAAAATAATCAAGCAAAATCAGTAGGCCACTAACGGGATCTCTTTTTGACCTCGCTAAAATAGAAACATTAGGAACAACCCTTCATGAGAAATACGAAACTAGTGAGATGAACTGAGCTCCACACCATGATGGCTGCAAGACAGCTCGGCTCCGCCACCCACCCCGCCCAAAATAACGATAAACTCTATGCAAATATTATAAATATATACAACACACCAGCAAAGTAACAGGGTAAAACATTTTAATAAATAACTATTTACATAACTATTTTATACTTTTTGTTGCCTGATCCGGCTAGCTTAATCGATCGAGCATGAAACTCACGCATTCTGATAGCAAGCGTTGCTGCTGATGCTATGCAAACAAAAACTGGTTTTCAGTTTGTACATTCTTCAAGATTTTTCATCCAAGGCTGGTTGAGAGTTTGTAGAACGATGGCTTCATATTTTCAACATACGGTGTGGTGGCGCGGACTGGGAGGGTGCGCTTGACTTCTGCCCCCTCCCCAAGTCGTGTTGCCCTGGCGTGGCCTAAGATCGCCCCCGACATAGGCGGCCGGCTCCCGGGGTCCGGCGGAACTTTTTGCCTTTTGATGACTCTTCCATTCTGGACCTTATCCCACAATCCGTTTGACCTGAAGACACGCTGTAGTGGGGCGCCCCTTTACCGTTTCAGTTGCCATTCCACCCGCTTTTGCTACACTGTGCCTCTTCCGCCATTCAGCTGTTTACTGCCCGCTCTTGCGACTACAGCGTCTCGCTCACCATGTAGTGGAGTTGCTCCCGCTCTTGCGATGCAACTATAGGCGGCTGCCACAGGACTCTCAAAATGGCGGCCGCCTCTTCAGATTTGGGCGTGGTCCACTAAAATGGCCATGGGACACCTTGGAACTCGGGTGCTTGTCTGCTAGGGCTTGGGCCCCATTCTCGAAAGCGTCCACTGAGCCTTGAAGATTCTACAAAAGTCTTGGGGGCCCCCGACTCCCGCAGGCTTCTGGTGGGGAGCGGCTGCCATGATTGCTCGTGGAATGGCCACGACTGAGATACGAGATGGTGGCGCTCTCATGCTAACGCCAGCTTCAGTCTGAAAGATCCAGAAACACTGTAGACTACCAATTCGATCAGTTCCGGTAGCGCCCCAACGTGACCCGGTAGGGAAGAACTTGCCCTCCCCTCTTTGACTGATGGTTCTTGTTGCCTGTCCCTTCTGTTGTCATTTAACAGAACTTTTTAGACTGCTGAAAGGGGTTGTGTTCCGACCGCTGGTTGGTGGAGACATTTTGACTATATTCTGGACCTACGTTGTCGCGTAATGCGTTATATGACACGCCGCGTTAGCGCACCCGGAAGTACTCCAATGCGCGAAGCACAGCTTCCCGGAAGGGATCCGGGGCGCGGCGCGCAGCGCGTAACGTAAGCATAACAGGTCATGTGACTTGTTAATAAAACTTTTCATTGGTTCATTTTACTTTTGTTATACTAATGATGAAAGGCTTGGTCATATGACCTAAAAATTACGCTTTTTATTGCTTTCGAACATTATTTTTTCTTAAACATATATGTTATAATGTTCCAGGCTAATGTATTTTCCCGGAAAATTTACAACTGTCCTGCAAGTAAAATATATTCCTTTTTCTAGCAAAAGGGCGTTTCTTCGTCCCATGACGGAGCCGTTGAGCAAAAGATGCTCGGCCTGCTGTCTTAGTCGCCGATACGCCCGAATATCAGATTCTTATCGATCACTTTATGTTGCAGGAGTAAAAAACACAACAGCCCTTGACCATTTATCTTTACTGCGTTCCTGCGTATTATACCTTTTATCCGTCATGTAATTGGACTGCTTTATTTCACTTGCCTTTTACTGATTCGAAAACAGTGACTAAAACTAAAAACGTTACCAATGTAAATACTACTACCATGTTTTGTTTTAAAAACCTTTATTGTGAAAATGTCAGTATACAAATACGGGCCTATAACCACGTGGGCCGGCCACGGAACAAACTGGAATCGTATATGATGAGGAGACATTTACACTGTAGAGGAACGCAATGAGCGGGCCATTAGGTTGCAAGAACTAAGGTGTCTAACAGTTGCGGAATTGGTGGACGTACATTTTGTAATTAAAATACAACAGGGCCACTTACAATAAAATTATCTAGATATACATTTGCGGGCAAGTACCATGGGTGACGTTAATTCGAACTTTCAATAGTAATCAATAACACATCAGAACTTAATATCAATAGGGATGTCGAAATATTCAATCAATTCTCATTCCCACCCGCCATGTGCTTCAAAACTGCATACGTATCTTGTGATATCAAGGTTGTGCAACCAGTACACAACAAGGAGGTACGAGTCGCATTTATACCGGCGCCATTTTGGGCGAGGCCGGGCAGGTCCAGGATATAGTCAAAATATCTCCACCAACCAGCGGTCGGACCAGAACCCCTTTCGGCAGTCAAAAAAGGTTCAGTTAAATGACAACAGAAGACATAGGCAACAAGACCAACAGTCAAAAGAGGGGAGGGCAAGATCTAAAGCCATTGTTCTACAAACTCCCAAGCAGACTTGGATGGAAAAATCCTGAAGAATGTACAAACTGAAAACCATTTTTTGTCTGTATAGCATCACCAGCAACGCTTGAGTCAGCTTTGTGTGAAGCCGCCATTTTGATTCAATCAATAGCGTCCCCCTGCACACATTCAGGGACCTGGTCGTGTCTAAAGGTTAAACGGATTGTGGGACAAGATGCAGAAAGGAAAAGGCAAAAAGTTCCGCCGGACCATGGAACTTTCGGCGCAGCATTGTAGGAAGGCCACACCAGTGCAGCAACTTGCTAGACACCACCTCGGTGCCATCCAGATCTTGGCGCGTTGTGCTTCCTTCGGCCTACTGTAGCCGCAAGTGCGGACGCAACTCAGCTGGATAGCGAGTGAAACACCAAGGGGCGCCCCACTGCAGCCGAGGAGCCTCCATCTTGGGGGCGACGCACAGCATCACATTGCTTTCTCAAACAGCCCCCACTGACTGACGCGACCTCACAGGCCAACGGGGCGCCCCACGCCGAATTTCGGCGCAGCATTGTAGGATGGCCACACCAGTGAGGCAATTTGCTGGACACCACCTCGGTGCCATCCGGATATTGGCGCGTTGTGCTGCCTTCGGCCTACTGTAGCAGCAAGTGCGGGCGCAACTCTGCTGGACGGCGAGTGAAAAGATAAGGGGCGCCGCACTGCACATCAGGTGCCTCCACCTGAGGAGGCGAGAGAGGCCAGTTTGCGCCACCTCCCCCCCCCCCCAGGCACCCCACGGCGACTTTCGGCGCAGCATTGTAGGATGGCCACACCAGTGCAACTTGCTGGACACCACCTCGGTGCCATCCGGATCTCGGCGCGTTGTGCTGCCTTCGGCCTATTCGCACATCGGTCCGCTACTGACGCCGCCTCACGTGCCAACGGATTTTCTACGCTTTTTATAACAGCGCGTAACGTAAGCATAACAGGTCATGTGACTTCTTTATAAAACTTTTCATTGGTTCATTTTACTTTTGGTTTCCTAATGATGGAAGGCTTGATCATATGACCTAATAATATCACTTTTCATTGGATTAAAACATTTTTTTTTCCCAAACGATGAAAGCCCCACCTTGTTTCTAGATGTTTCAGACTAAAGCTGGCATCAGCCTGAGAGCACCACCATCTCTTGGCTCCGTCGTGGTCATTCCGCGAGCAATCATGGCAGCCGCTCCCCACCGGAAGCCTGCAGGAGTCGGGAGCCCCCAAGACTTTTGTAAAATCTTCAAGGCTCAGGGGACGTCCGAGTTCCAAGGTGTCCCAGGGCCATGTTAGTGGACCAGGCCCAAATCCGAAGAGCCGTCCGCCATTTTAAGAGTCCTGTGTCAGTCGCCTATCGCTGCACCGCAAGAGTGGGCGCAACTCAACTACATGGTGAGCGAGACGCTGTAGCCGCAAGAGCGGGCGATAGTGGTAGTGAATAGGGTGAAAGGGTGGTGTCAGGCGGGCACAGGGTGTGATTCTCAGGGAAGAGCAGCGCACATGGGAGGAGGTTTCTGGCCCATGCATGAGAGAGAGAGCGGGGGTGACCAGTGCGTGGAGGAGATGCTTGCGAGGGTGAGGAGCCATGCTGAGGATCGGCGGCGTGCAGAGAGTGGGTCTGGTCAAAGCATCTAAAATGGCTGCCGTGCTCAACAAAAGTGTGGCATTGCAAAAAAGACAAGATGGCGCAGACAATGTTTATCAATAAGGATTAATTTATAACAATTATTTAAAACAAAATATTTACTCGCAGTGACAACATGGTGGTCAACACTTCCTGATTTCCATCGAATCGAACGTTAACAGACGTCACGCAACAAAAAAAAAAAACGCTCACGCACAGCCGCTGGAAGACATGTATCAACATATATGAGCCTCCTCAGCCACCCTCAGAAAACAAAAGGGGTCAGGATACGTCTCCCGTACCCCCTTATAACTAGTAATTTAATGAAATCGAAACACAAAATGGCGAATTCACGTTTCGCTACCAGTTTGCGAACCGAGAAGCGCTTCTACCGCAAAAAATCAAATTTTTATTATTTGCCCCACGGGACCCTTTAATAACCCCAACATCATTCCTAGGGGGTCAAGAGAGGTCTACCTAGCCCCCTTTCATTAAATTCCCCCTTCGTTTTTCTCCTCATCTTGTCTCTCGATCCTACCGACAGACAAGATGGCGGCCGCACCGGACTGTTTAGAATGTTGACAGACACCGGAGAGCCAATCAGCTTCGCTACGCAAAGCTCCGTTACGCGGAAAGTACGCGATCTGGAGCGCTATCTGGGACGCTGTCACAGATATACCTGTTTTTTAAATGTTAATTTCTCAAAATCCACTGGAGCACATATATTGAGACCCAGCAAAGGCACATCGGACTAACAGTCCCTATAATTTTGCCAAGTTTCGTGCAAATCCATTCAGCCGTTAATTTGCGAACCGAGAAGCGCTTCTACCGTGAAAAATCAAATTTTTTTAATTTTCCCCACGGGACCCTTTAATAACCCCAACATCATTCCTAGGGGGTCAAGAGGGGTCTACCTTGCCCCCTTTCATTAAATTCCCCCTTCGTTTTTCACCTCTTCTTGTCTCTCGATCCTACCGAGAGACAAGATGGCGGCCGCTCCGGACTGTTTAGAATGTTGACAGACACCGGAGAGCCAATCAGCATCGCTTCGCAAAGCTCCGTGATGCGAAAAGTACGCGATCTGGAACGCTATCCGGGACGCTGTCACAGATATATAAATTTTTTAAAACGTTAATTTCTCAAAATCCACTGGAGCACATATATTGAGACCCAGCAAAGGCACATCGGGCTAACAGTCCCTACAATTTTGCCAAGTTTCGTGCAAATCCATCCAGCCGTTCGAGCTAAAAGTGAGGCCAAACGCCCTATGGAAATTAACATGGGAAATATGCGTTTTTGGACCCCCCTTTTTTCTCGGCCCCCCCTTGAGGAACCCCCCGCAAATTTTTAGGGGCTGCTCAGAAACAAAATGTGCCATTTTCCTGAAAATTTCAGCCGATTCCGTCCACAAACGCTAAAGTTATTAGACATAGAATTTTCAAAAGTCCCATAGAGAAAAAATCCTACCTATATATACCTACTGGCGATAGCCAGTAGGTAATATATATATATATATATATTATTCTCAAAAAAAACCATAGGTTTCACACCAGTTATAGTTAGGAATTAGTATTTAAAAAACCTCCTAAATTCACTGAAAAAACCATAGGTTTCACACTAGTTATAGTTAGCTGGAAATTTTACTGATATAAAACCATGGAAATTCCAACGTTATAGTTAGTTGGACTCACTATAACCAGCGCGCCTGCAATGCACTTCTGATGACGTCACATATTACATCACTCATGACATCGTCAGTGACATCACTCATGACATCACTAATGACACCAGCCAGTGAATGTGTGTCTTTCTGAAAAATCAATATGTTTTATATATGTATTTGTAAAGGTTGATGGAAGAATAAATGGTTAAATAAGTGTGTAAATGGATGTTTAAAAAAAAAAGATTGGTTAACTGCCTTATTAAGTGTATTTTACTGAATACATATATTAGCGAGTAACTTTTAAATACTGAAATATATGTATCAGTGTTTCACTTTGTGTATAAGTGGCTGCATGGGTTGTTGACTGACTCACTGTGTGTATGTGTTTTTAAGACAATATATGTGCAAGACTGTATGGGTGGATGAGTGTGTATATGTGTGTGTAATCTAGTGTATGTGAGTTTTGAAGTATATAAGTGAGTATATGTGAGAGTAAGAGATTGTAAGAGTTCCTGTAGAAATAAGTATGTGTTTCTATAAGTGAGTGTTTAAGAGAGTAAGTATGTGTAAGTTTCCTTACAAGTAAGGAGGTAGTGTGTGTATAGTTGTATATGCAAATAAATGGATGTTCAATAGTTTATTTGCATGTGTGAGTATGTGTGTGAGTAACTTTTGGATGACTGTCGGTGTATAACAGGATGTGTAGATGTATCACTACATATGATGAGTGAGTATATGTATGGGTGACTATATAGAACTGTTGGTGAATTAGTGGATGTGTATATAGATGGTGGAACTACTGAATTGGTTGTTGTAACTGGTATGGGTATCTCCATTTTTTTGAAAATGTTAGTTTCTATTTTTGAATATGTGTTTCAAGGGTTACATTACACTAAAAGGAGGTCTGTCACTCTGTCACAAGGATGGTGTCATAAGTGATGTCATGAGTGATGTCACTGACGATGTCATGAGTGATGTAATATGTGACATCATCAGCAGTGCATTGCAGGCGCGCTTGTTATAGTGAGTCCAACTAACTATAACGTTGGAATTTCTATGGTTTTATGTCAGTAAAATTTCCAGCTAACTATAACTGGTGTGAAACCTATGTTTTTTTCAGTGAATTTAATAGGTTTTTTAAATACTAATTCCTAACTATAACTGGTGTGAAACCTATGTTTTTTTTAGTGAATTTCATAGGTTCAAGCGCAGTTTTCCGGCACGCCCCGGGGCGCGCACCGGTGAGCATCCCGTTAGCGCTATTGCCGTGAACGAAAACATCATCGTGACGTATCGCGTAGCCGCGTCCGCGTGATACGCACGGCGTAAGCGCACCCGGAAGCACTCGAGCGAATACGATCGTGCAACGTAAGCATCCGACGCGCTTACGCGACGCGCCCCAGCCCTTTTATAGCCCCCACATCAAACCTAATGGGTCAGGGGGGGGGTCTACTCTGCCTCCTTATGGTCACTTCCCACTTTGTTTTTGCCACCTCTTGTGTCTCGATCCTACCGAGACACAATATGGAGGCTGCTCTGGACTGTTTGGAATGTTTACAGACACCCGAGAGCCAATCAGCTTTCCGGGCGCGAACTTGCGTAGCGCGCTGGTTCGCTCCCTGGTGCGCGTACCGGGGCGCGCTTATAGATATATATATTTTTTTGAACCTGAATTAGTCAAAATCCACTGGACCACATATCTTGAGACATAGCAAAGGCACATCGGGCTACCAGTCCCTACAATTTTGCCAAGTTTGGTGGAAATCTATTTAGCCGTTCGGGCTAAAAGTGAAGTCGACCGCACTATGGTAATTAACATGGGGAAAACACGTTTTTTTGGACCCCCCTTTTATCTCAGCCCCCGCTTGACGAATCCCCCCCAAACTTTCAGGGAAGCAGCGGAGCGCCGCCAGGCATTTGTGAGGAAATTTTCAAGCAGATTCATCAACCGGCGCTAAAGTTATTACCAATAGAATGTTGCGATTTCCCTATTCAAAATAATCCTAACTATAACTACTACTGGCGACCTCCAGTAGTAATATATAATCATTATATATATATATATATATATATATATATATATATATATATATATATATATATATATATATATATATATATATATGTATATATATATATATATAAAACAATTGATTTAACAATATAACAGGCACACAAATATTGTCCAATTAATACTGCATGAACAACAAAAGCTACAAGAAGATGAAACTCTTCCAGATTCTCTGACCAGAATGTGAACACAGAAATGTATATATATCTCGACAACTTATATTTAAATTAAAACTCACTTTTAAATTATAAATTATAAAATAACAAATAATTAACAAAATACTCTACAACTACTATCTGTTTACATGTACTTACTAAAGGAAAATACTACATCGAGAAAGTGTTAAGCTACCAAAAAGCAACACTTACCACAAACCAGAAAAATTCATAAAAAAGTAAGTATATGCAAATAATTATAAAACAGCAACACATCCTAAAACCGAAAAACGTAAAACCTGATGACCTCAATCTTTACAAACAAATAAACATTTGAAATAAACCTGATGCTCTTTTTTTCTACCAACAGAAAAGAAAGAGCCTGCTCCATATTACAGCACCTTCAATGGAAAAGTTGCAAAAAAAGTGAAAATCTACAAAGAATGTTCATGTAAGTATAAATAAGAAAAGTTGCTGCATAAATTCGTTATACAATGATACAATGTTGAGACATTATGGCAGAGAGAACAAGATAGATAACAACACAGAAAGAAGAGCAATTATTAAGTCACATGGGCTATACCTCCAACCAAAAAAGTACTTTGATAGAAACTGTAAATTGGAAAAGTGCTAAATATTATTCTAATGCATGATATGGGAGGCCACTATAAAATATTATGTTGTAATTAATGTAAGGGAAAAGAACCACCCTGAAATGTAAAACAGAAATACAGTAAGAGGGATATTGCATGATATAGGAAAGGCAAGCATTAATTCGCAGGAGCCCACAACAAAAATCCTAAAATATATACTCCCTAAAGTCCCTAAATACATCACAGGCTAACTTCCACCTGCACCCACTTTAAAGGGTGTATTTGCACAAACTAAAAAGCCATCAGTGATACTCCTCCAACCACCAGAATATATAGAAATACATGAACACTAGAAATGTACACATTACGAGGAACCCTTCTTCTTATGTGACAACCTAAACAATGCACGACAATTCCTAATATTTTTGACAGCAGATAATGTACTAAAATTAGGTCAATTTCAACCCTGGATGATGGATGAGACCTTCAAATTTTACTCCAAACAATTCACTCAGATATAATACCACACATGGTGAATATCAAAACACAAATAAACCATTCATGTATACCCTACGACCAAACAATCAAAGGAGTACTCACTACGAACTCTTAAACCACATTAAACATAAAACAAATAACTTCAACCAACAAAAAATAATCATACACTTTGATCAAGCCATGATTCAACCCATTTTAAGTTTGCAATAAAATTGCACTAAGGGACTCATTACGATGCCGGTCGGACCTGCTTCCGCTGTCTTGTCGGAGGCAGTCGGACCACTGTGCTATCATCGAAAGTGGTCAATTACACTGCCTTATTACGATGAAATCATATACATAGATTTCCGACCGCCACGGTCCCTCATAATCAGCCAGGAATTTTCGACTACGGTGGTTTTGGAAAGGACCAATAGAGTAGGCCTCGGTGGAACTCCACCAAGTGACCCAAATATTCTGCTGAGCTACGCAGAGCTCCTGAAGCAGAGAAGTGCATCAGTTCATGCATTTTGCGCTGATTTTCAGCACAGGGTGTTTGTCATGAGCTGGAAAATCAGCACGAGTGGCCCCATGCCAGCTCAAGAGGTGGCTGCTTCTTTCTGCAGCTTGGGTAGATGGTCTACTTGAAGGGCAGCTTCCTCAACGTGAACAGATGGTTTCTCAAAGTGAACGGTAGTGGGCATCCGCAACCGCTCGTATTGAGAAATCTCAACGGGAGGTGGTCTGGAGTAAGATTTTACCCGCTCGCGCTTGCCAACTTAACTTTGACAATCGTGAGTGAGGAAAAAACTGCTCCGTGGCTGCAGTTTTTTGGAACTCTGCGTGCTACGCAGAGCACGAAGTGGGAAAAACTTTGCAAACTTTGCGAGCAAGAGCGGAATTTAATGCTGAGGCCTACAATGGAGCACATCAGAGAGTGGACTGCTTTACAATTAAGCCACCATGGCAGTCCCACCACCTCATCTGAGCTGGCGGAAAGTGGGAGATATGAGGATGCAACTCCCCTGTACACAGCTTCTCGTGTCCTGTGCCAACAAGAAGCCTATTGCACCCTTCCTGCCATTGCTGCATGTGCTTGATGACACCCAAAATCAACACCGTCATGAACGCAACCTTTGGTAAGTGTCACACCTACCCGTGTACATGGAGTCCTAAGCAAATCAATGCACTGCCATGGTAAAGCAGTTGCTTATCTTGCTCAGTATGAGTGGGGTGTGTGAGCAACATGGTTCAAAGTCATCGCGCTGGGACATCTTGCCAATATTACATGAGCAGCTGGACATGAGGGGACCTGAAAGGACAGTGGAAAGAGCGAGTAGTGAGAGCTGTGTAGCACTGCTTGAAGTGCTCCGGCTCTGCCCGTGCTTAGCACCGGCAGGTCAAAAAAGCAGATGCACAGATGGGTCCCTTCGGACTCACCAAATTTGCCCTCACTCTCAGGGTGTGAAATAAATTCAGCTCTGCAGCAGTACCACCATCCACTGATGCAGATGTAGCTGCAAAGAGACTCATATTACTCCATTCCCAGTGTTGTCGGGTCAGACCTGAAGTATTATCATAATATTATACAATGAAGTCACAGTTGCTGCTCCAATAACTAATGCAATTACCAACCATTGGCAGATCCAATAGTCCTAGAAGTGTAACTCATTGTATCAGATATGACAAAAGTATGAATATACTGTTTGTCCAGGAAAGTATGCCAATCACAGATGTACATCTTAATGCTTGTAAGCCACGCCGTGATGTACATCGGTCACGCCCATGTGAGAGATCCCTCCAGTAAAGTCATTCCACTCAAAGTCCTCTTGTGGAGAAGACAAAAAACACAATGAAACACACAATTCACAACACTGTACAAGTCCACCACGACATAGAAGATAGAGCGTGTGTGTATGTGTCAATGTGGACAGGTTATACATCCCTGGTAAAAATCTACAGACACTGCACATCACCTAACTGAAAGCCCTCCTAGCAACTTTGTCACACACTATACATCAATCATAGGGTTGCAACACTACATACACCTGCAGCCAAAACATTGTGAATAAGGCTAAGAGAATTGTATCCATTGTCCAAACACTTTGTGGGTCACTGTACGCAAAATCACAGAATGTATGTTCCCATCACATCTGAATAATTACCTCTATGTCCAGGTCAGTAACAGGCACACTCTCACAAACTCTAAATGTGTGGACATCTCAAAATCGGGTGTACTGATGTGTGCAATGAACAGTATCACAAAACATCTCCTCCTCATGCATAGCATAGCAATCATCTTCTGTGACACTCTCACATTGCTCATAAGCTGGGTCCTGTTGGGACATCAAACATACATCACTAAGCATGTCTCAGGAAAATAAAACACACCTCCACTGCTAAAGCACTTTAATTGGCCTTCACACATCACTCACATGAAAAAGGAAAGTCAGGCAAATGATATTCCCACAAATCACAAGTCTCATACATGTAAAAGCCACAATGTAAAGACTCTCTGCAGATTTGGGTAAGCCAAACCTGGGGGGCTCCTGGAAGGTCAATATGCGAAGGCCACAGTCCATATTGCACCTGCTTCAACGTCTCCATGAGCATAGGACCTGTGGCATGAGGTAGATCAGGGACAATCAATATTGTGACAAAGTGGCATACACATGTGACCAATATGTAAGTGCAAGTCCTGAAAAAAACTCTGCAGCAACAGCAGTTGTCAGACATATATTAAAAGTATGTGGAAAGAACACACATGAAAAAGGGTACATGCGCATCCACCGTACCAATTAGGTATGACAATATAACATCCCCCATGTGTGGAAAAACAAATGCATATATTGCACACATTAAACATATATACATCCTACATCTCAGGGAGTACAGCAAGCCGAAAGACTTTTATCCAAAGTCAAGCAATACATACCATAGCAGATCCCACCCAGTGCAAAGTCATCCACAATTGGAACTCATGCCACGTATACATCCATTGAACATTGATCCTTGCCCTCTGTAACACTATAACTTCTCCCAAGGCCTGACCACACATACCACTGAAAATGGAACACCTATCATGGTCAAACAAACACAACTGTAGTCACAAATCCCAAATAAGCCAATAACACCATGTAGCATTAGTAGCAATGGCCAGACAAAGGTGTTCTAAACAAAGCAAATTGTTTATTATGGACTAAAAATTGGAAGCTCAAAACAAAGGCCAATGGATAGTCCAAAATCCAGTATGTGATTCAGCACACTGCTGTGCCAACTAAATTGCCTACCAGAACACTGCCAGGAACACCTCACAGGAAGGGGTATCTAGTTGGCAATCCAGGCACCTGAGTGAGGTCATATGGGTGGGACAGGTTGGGACTGGGAAGGCTGGGTTGGTCCTTGGGAGAGCTGGCCTCGGGATTGGGTGGACTGGGTTTGACCATATAGGGTATTCTGTAAGCATGAAGGGTAGTGATGGATTTAGGGAGGAGGGGAACAGGTTTAGTAGTATTTTGTTTTGCCTTAGAAGGTTTTTGGAGCGGCGGGAAAGAAGCATTTGGATTTTGGGAAGGGGGAGGGTCAGTTTCTGAATTGGTGGTTTTCCTTTTTCTGCAGCCTTGTGGGGTAGGGAGGGAGTTAGGGGGGGGGGCTGGTGTTTTTAGGGTGGACTTGGAAGCGGAAGGATAGTGGTGGGAAAGAAGACCTTTTGGCTTTGGGAGGGGGCAACTGTGGAACATTAGGAACGTGTGATAAGGGGGAAGTGTTCCTTTTTGTAAAAATGTTTATTCTGGCCATTGATTACACTTTATTTGGCCCAAGCAGGGGAGTACGCCCCAGGTGTGGAGAGTACGGTCTGGGTGCAGAGATTCCTACTTGACTGCAGACATAAAGATACAACTCATAAATGACCTCTGTGAATGCCAAAAGTCATAAAGTTAGACTTTTGTCTCAGATTGCCTTTGTGAATCTGGTCCTACACGTATAAAGCTCACCTGCTGAGCACCACAAAAAGCTTTACTACACACTGTTTAAGTCATCTGAGGAGTAACCTCTATTATGATTATGCCTGTACTGACTAGGCCGGCCCAATTACATCATTTAACCGTGGGCCACACAACATGTGCTCTGAAATGAGTTCTAAGGTAACACAGCACACCATTGTGTACTCCTGAAGGGTACAGTCCTAGTGCATCACTGGACAGATACCCGAACAACTCATTATCAGGGTTTGCTCTTTGCAGGCTGAGCATACTGTTCCCACATGACAATCATGTGCCCACATTTTCTATATCTAAAAGTACATTGTGTGGCCATCCTATATATGACATGACCATTGTGGGTCACTCTGAAGGGGTCTCTGAGGTCTAGGTATCTCAACAGTTTAATGAGGCCTAATGTGTGTTGAGTGACATGGGGGACGGTACACATTTCTCACATCATCTCACATGCTCCTTACAGGAAACATACAGAAGTTAGAGTGTAAGGCCTATACATTTGTTAGCACATCTGCCATTAACTGAATAGCACAGTTATCAGAGGCAGCATAAAATATACACAAGCATAAATATGTGCATGCAACCACTGTCAAATTTAGGAAGGATTACACATCAATATTGTGATGTGTAGTCTACAAAGCACAGTGCCACATGAACCATGACATGATTGTCCTATGTAGGAGCCACACTAACTGACTTACAAAACTGTGATGTCAATCTGGGGCTCTGAGCCACACTGTGGCCTATGGGATTGGATGGGTTAATTGTTGCAGAGTGCAGACTGTATTAGCAGTACTCACCTGCTCCTCTAGTGAGCCATAGAGTGGACAATAGAGGGGAAAGACCTCATTCACCAGGGTCTCCAGCTCCTCTGGAGTGAAGGTAAGGACCCTGCTCCCTGTACAGAATACCGTGACAGCTCCCAGAAATTGAAAACAGCAGCTGACGTTGAAGAGGTGGTGTAAGCAGCAATGTCTGGAGACAAGTGATTCGATTTTCAAACCGCAACGAACACTTACGCCACATAGGCGGTCTTCTGTGTAGACAACCACAGCCCTTGGACGCAACAGTCACATTATCCAATGTTAGCCTATTGATGTGACTGCCGTGGAGGAAGCTGCCTACTATACGGTTAAATCTGCCAAAGGTCGGCGATTCAGCATGTCCCATTAATGAGGTCAGGCATCCGCCATATCAGTGTTGAAAACCACATACACCACCAGTACAAATATGTTGGAACATGTCACCTGACCTATGAAACTATTTCTCTGCCTTTACCAATACTCAAACATCAGTGTTGCACATTACTGTGCTGTGGCTGAACACATGATAACCACAGTGCACTGTACAATGGTGGTGATGGTAGTTAAGTGTAGAATGAAGACTCTACAACATGACAGTGTCCACCATACCATTGAAGTTTGTATGATGTGCACAGTGCTTTTACAGACACACGTGGAGTCCAGATTGGGGAGGATAGGTGGAACTTGAAGTAATGGCAATCAATCCAATTACTCCTGGTTACTCCCATACTTATCTGGAAAGTCAATGTAATTATGTATGCTGTATCCCGCCTAGAATGGCCTCCCTGCAACAGTAGTCAATTGGCAAACTGTATTATCCAGATCATTCTCAAGCATCTCTTCCACTTTCCTCTTCCATTAAGTTGCTATGTATGCTATTTTATATCATACAATTATGATGTGAATTGCAGTGTACTGCTAACATATGGTGATATGTGTGGTCATATGACATTTGGGTATGTCATGGCAAATGTTAGTGTGGACGCTGTGACCAATATCATATATCTGTACAATCCACACATAGGTACTGTGGCAGAAGGAGGAGACAACAGCCTCCAGTATACTGGCCATTTACAGACCTTCACACTATGAAAGAAAGAGACATCATCAGGCAGTTTTGTCTCAACAGGCAGACAATACAAGATGTATCTGACCAGTTAGAGCCTCAATTAGGTATTTGAAGAAACAATCCCACATCTCTGACTCCAGTGGTGAAATTTATAGAAGCACTGCCTTTCTGGCCATAGGTTCCTTTCAGTATATTGTGGCTATATCTGGTGGAATGTCACAATCTATGTTCAGTGGCATACTACGTGATGTGCTTTTAGCAATGATGACACACATGGACAGCTACATAAGGTTCCGCCGATGTGAAGATTTGGCCAATGTGAAGGGTGACTTATAGATTTGGTCGCAACCCACATGTGGTTGGAGCTATGGATGGCAAACATATTGCTTCAGTACCACCGAAAGCCAGAGAACAGGTTCATAGGAAAAGGAAGCACCTCCATTCTATCAATGCAAGTGGTTTGTTTACCGTATTTATACATCTCGCACATCTGTGCATATTCTCAGGATCTGCCCATGACTCCTTTGTACTGCGGAACAGCATCATACCCCAGCTGATGTCACAACCACTACTAGAGAGGGCCTTTCTTGTTGGTGAGTATGATGTGACCAACCTTTGTGTTTGTGATGTCAGGTCTTATATTCTTAAAGTGTGTGACTCATTATTGCACATATATGTGTCTTCGGTCTAGGAGACTCAGCTTATCCCAACCGCCCATGGTTGTTGACACAGTTGAGGTATATGACAACGCCAGTGGGAGTCAGCTTCAATGAGGTCCTTGAGAGAACGTGGCAGCCAGTGGAGGGGGCGTTTGGGCTCCTAAAGACCAGATTCAGATGTCTGGACAGGACTGGGTGAGCCTTCCTCTACTCAATGAATTTTGGTAGAACCGTCGCACTCCTAGGTGTTTTGGTGGTCAGTATGTTAAATTGGGTATTTGGGTGCTCTTTGGTGATCCTCCTGAGTAGAGGTAAGTAAATCGTCAGTTACCGTCGATCAGTCCGTGAGCAACGTCCCCAAATGCACTCCTTTGTTAAATGTTTTTGTAAAAAACACTTTGTAAACAATTTTTCTCAATTTCTCAATAACGTTTTTTATTCTGAGTTTTATCGTATTTTGTCGTTCTTCAATTGTTTTTTTCAGTTTCTTAGCTCTCCTGATGTTCCATTCACATCATAAGATTCAAAACATCAAATTTCATTTGGCCCAATGGGTAAAACATTCCCGGAAGCATTGAAAATAGAACGCCGCACTCGAGCCAAACCGCTGACCCTGCCGGCTAAAGCACTGTTTGTGCATCCATAACATTAAGCGTCCCGCTTAACATATATGAACATTCACGATAAGAACATGTGAAAACAAATTTCTCAAAAGACAGCCTTCTTACTACTCTCTCGTCCATTTTTTTCAGTTAATGAATCCCCTGAGGATGGGCAAATAGCCCGAAATGCATTGGGCCAAATTAAATTTGATGTTTTGAATCTTATGATGTGAATGGAACATAGGGAGAGCTAAGAAATTTAAAAAAACTATTGAAGAAAGACAAAATACGATAAAACTCAGAATAAAAAACTTTATTGAGAAATTGAGAAAAATTGTTTACGAAGTGTTTTTTACAAAAACATTTAACAAAGGTGTGCATTTGGGGACGTTGCTCACGGTCTGATCGACGCTAACTGATGCCCTCCTCTACTCACCCAGGTAGGTGTGTCAGATCACCATAGCCTGCTGCATGCTCCACAATCTGCCACTGTGACGGAACATCATCGCAGAGGATGGAGACCGGGAGGAGCCACCAGGTGAGGATACTGAGATGACAAATTATGATAATAGTAGTGAAGAGGAAGACGTTGACATGCTCTGAGAGCTCATCACAACATCTTCTCATGAGTGTAAGTATGCTATGATGTGTTACGACTTTGACTATTGCAATGACTGTTGTGATACTGTCAGGAGGGCATTCAGGGATGCATGTTAGCTATGTACTGTTGTGTTAAAACACTGTGCAAGGCTGTTTATGGAGGACAGTCTTGACACATGATTTACCCATGTACTGTGTACTCCAGTAGTTAACAGTTACTGGTGTCATATGTATTGCTTCTTAGCTAATCTCTTTCAATTGGTCTGTTGCAGGTACCTTCACCCTGTCATCTTCATCTGGACATTTCAGAGTTTTGAAATAATGTTGTTTTTAAGTATGAAGTAGACATGGATTATTCCTGGGAATGTCTGCCAAAGACTTTTGGTGTACTACTCCGGTACCAAGCCAGCTTGCACAGTAATGAGATGGAAGTTGATAAGACTCCATTGTACTTGTTTCTTGTCATGTTGTGGTCCTATTGAAATTTGTGTGCCATCATGTTCTCCAACACAATGTTGTTGGTGGGCTAAATCATGAAACATTGGCTACGTCCTCAATGTGTATGAACTGGATGCAGCTGTTGATGAGTCTCATCATTGTATGCCACAGTGCTTGTGACATTCCACCAGATGCAGCAACACTTGATTGGAATGAACCAGTGCTCAGACACAGTTGTATGTCTATGTCTATGTACTGGTTCTTGTTGAGCGCATAATTCACCCTAGGGTCTCATAGCTCTTTGCCGAGACTCAGGTACTGACAGGAGAGATGTCTGAGAAAGAGGTGGATTTAAAATAGCCAGGTCTTGAGGGACTTCCGACACATCTTGTGATCTAACTCGGTTCGCAGGTGCAGTGGCAGGGAGTTCCAGAGAGTAGGGGCTAGTTTCGAAAAGGATCTGCCACCTTGTAACTGTGCGAACCTTAGGGATTGTTAATAAATGTTTATTTGCAGAGCGGGGAGTCCGTGTTGGCTGATACTTTTTCAGTTTATTTGCCAAGTAGTGGGGACCCTGCCCATTTAGAGTTTTATGAACAAGACAGCCGATTTTAAAATGTATCCGCTTCTTGATTGGCAGCCAGTGGAGGGTCCTTAGGCTAGGTGCAGAAGGGGAGCGAGCGGGAAGGTCCAGAACCAATCTAGCTGCTGTGTTCAGTAAAACCTGGAGATTATTTAAGAGTTCTTAATTTATGGATGCCAATAGAGTGTTTCCATTAACCAGGCGACTGATAATTAAACCTTCAATCATTGGTAGACGGGAAACAGTGGGACCCATTTAAAGATTTTACGAAGGGCATGCATTAGCCCGTAACAGGTACGAGTTACTTGATTGACATGATCACACATGGAAAGTTGTTTGTCGATCATTACGCCGAGGTTACGGGCTGTTACTTTCGGAAGGGGACAGTTACCTAGGTAGGAGGCCACCAATCATTTGTCTACAGTGTCTGTGCATTGCCAAAAAGAACAACTTCCGTTGAATTTGGATTTAGCTGGAGGTTGTTTGTTGACATCCAGTTGTTTATATCCAGCATGCAATTCCCAAATCTTTGTTTAGAGTTGGCAACATCAGATCCAAGAGTGATTAACAGCTGTGTATTGCCGGCATACGACAGTGAGTGCTGCCATGTTTTGGTTTATTTGATGAAGTGGGATACCTTTTTTGAGGTTATCGATGTGGATACAGCTGATTCCAAGAACCAATTGTTAACTGACTATTCTATTAGGCATTGTCTGGTGTATCCCCTCTGACCATGTTGTTGAGCTCTACACATGGCATTTGTGACCACAAATATAGATAATTTCTGTGATTTAAAATTTAGCTCTGTTTTTGAAATTATGGGACATATGTACAAGCCCTTATCACCATCACAACGTCACTTTAGGTGATATTGTTATGGCGATAAGGGCCTCGCCTTATTTACAAGGCAGCTATAAGCCACTGAACATGGCTTAAAGCTGCCTTGTAATTGAGGCCCACTTTAATGCTATGCTTAGTGTGAAAGATGTGGGCAGTGGGTGTTGCTGTGGGCATTTCACTGCAACACCCATTAATGTTGACACTGCCCCCTATTTACAAGGGCAGAGTAAATAGGAGGCAGAGCCAAAATTAAGACCAGGGAAAACCTGGTTTTAAGTTGGCAAAAAGAGAAGAAATACTTTATTTTGCCTCATTTTTGCTTTTCCATGTGTGCTGCCTTGTGCCGCACACATTGAAAAAGCAAAATGCCTTGGATTGTTTATGTGTAGGGAGGTCCCTATTTTGAAAAAGTTTCAGGTATGCAAGGGATTCTGCGTACCAGAGCCTGGTGAGAGCCACACAAGTCACCCCATCATTGATTCCCCTGGGTGTCTAGTTTTATTTAACACCTTGGCTGCTAGAGGTTTTCCCCCCCGGTGCTGAGCTATGAGTAAATCCCATTGTACATGACGAGCTCAGCTCGTCATCAGCACAGCTCAACCATGCCTCACGACGAGCTGAGCTCGTCATGAGCAGCGAAGGGGTTAAAAAATGTACAGGTTTGCTTGTTTCCCCTAGGTGCCGGCTGAGCTTGGCTCCCAAATCCACAGCTAGGCACATTGCAAAAATGGTCAGTTTTCTGTGTAAAAACGTGATGTGTCCAAGTTGCCTTTTGGGCCGTTTTTCCTGTTGCAGGCTCTAGGCCTACCCACATATGTGAGGTACCTAGCACAGCAAACATTTTGTTGATACCATTTGCAGGAAAAAAAATGGACGCTTTCTTCTGAAGCACTTTTTTCCAGTGCCCCCAAAAAATGTGCTGTATTTTGGCTAAATTCTCAGTCCCCTCCATGGGAATCCACAAACACTGGGTACCTTTAGAATCCTCAGGATGTAGGAGGAAAAGGACGCACATTTGGCATTGATACCTTATGATGATAAAATGTTACCAAGGCCTAAGCACAAACTACCTCAAATAGCAAAAGAAAAAGGCTTAGAACATGAAGGGGGGGGGGGGGGGGGTAACAGGAGACACCAGTGTTGTTTGTTCTTAATCACTTATCAGCCATGTGACTATTGAAGTTCATCTCACAGGCAGTTAGCTATTGGTAACATGTGGGTTAGGAAAGAATTATATGTCTATAGCTCCCATGAGGCTCTGTTGCTTGAACACTGTACCGGAGGCACCAGTGTTATTCGTCCTTACTCACTTGTCAGCCATGTGACTACGGAGGTTCACCTCACAGGCAGTTAGCCATTGGTCTTGTGTGGGGAAGGATAGAATAAAATGACTACAACCCTCGGAAATTCTATTCAGAGCTAAATTAAAAACCCACCTCTTCCCGCAATAATTCCTTTTTGGTCTGTCCTTCCCGGTTCCTTTCCCATGAGAGTTGTCTGTCAGCAGTTAGCGCAGGGATACACAGTTTTGTGCAGCCATGCGCTCTATAAATGTCCTATTATTATTATTATTACTACCATGAGGCCCACTACATCTAAATCTGAACAAGAGGCACCAGTGTTGTTTGCCCTTACTCACTTATCAGCCAAGTGACTACTGAGGTTCACCTCACAGGCTGTTAGCCATTGGTCAAGTGTGGGGTAGGAGAGAATGAAATGACTACAACTATCATAATGTCCTGTTGCTTGAACACCTAACAAGTTGTACAAGTACCCTTTGTCCATAACCCCTGTCAGTCATGTGACTACTGGGATTCACCTCACATGCATTTAGCCATTGGTCAAGTGTGGGATAGAAGAGAATAAAATGACTACAGCAACAAAGAGGCCCACTACCTCTAACTCTGAACAAGAGGCATCAGTGTTGTTTGTCATTACTCACTTGTCAGCCATGTGACGACTGAGGTTCCCCTTACAGGCAGTTAGACATTGTTAATGTTTGAAGTGGGAGAGAATAAATTGACTACAACTATCATGAGGCCCCCTACCTCCAACTCATAACAGGAGGCACCACTTCTGTTTGTCCTTACTCACTTGTTAGCCATATCACCACTAACCCCCTAGGTCATACTACGCACCTTACTCTTAATGCTCTGCCCTAACATGTCTGCCTACTCAGCCTGAACTTCCCCTTGTCTCCATAAATAAAAATAATGAGGCCATGAGTAACACCATGTTGTAAATCAACAGCGATTAGGTTAAACATTAGCAGAAGACATGCTGTGTTTGACCATTGTCGTAACAAATGTAGCGACTCCATTTTGTATTTGCAACAGCCATTTTGTATGTCACAGATCACCATGTGCTCGTCATGTGCTTTGTCCTACCTCCTTGTTAACTGCGCCTGAAGTCTGCCCGGCAACAGGCTATATTTAGCATTGCCCGCTTCCAGCATGTCCAGACATGCGCAGTAGGGTCTATGACCGTTACTAATTAGTTCCAAATAGGAATGTGTTTACTAGTTTCCAAAGACTGTTAACTCCGCCCATCTATCGATTGTGCCTTCCAATATGTCCTTGTATGGTCATGAAACTGCTCTTGTCTTTTGTACCGCCTTCTGTTGAGCCCCCTCATTGTGTATAAAAGGGGCCATGTGCTTTAGTTCGGTGTGCTACTCTATACAATACTGAAGGGTGTTGTGTGGACTGTAGTACCACCTTTAAAGGTTTAATAAACTTTGCTTTTGTATTTTCCAGTTTCATTGCCAACTTCTTCCTATGGTCTGAGGACTCCATGCAGAGAAGGGCGAACGCCTTGCACTAAGTAGGCCTAGCTGAGGCTTGCTTACAACAAATCGGCGCCCGACACGTGGGGCTCATCGGCGACTCGGATGCCCGAAGGAGTGGTCGTGACGAAGGATTGGAATCTCGCTGCGGACGCGATCGCATGCCAGAAGAGACCCGAGGCTTGGCATCCAAGGAGTTTTTTCCTTTCTTTCTGATCTGACCATCCAGGTGGTGCCGGTCCTCGACTGAGATCTTTTCTGTTGGCTTGCCATGCAGTGGCCGTTCGGTCGAATATAGAACTTGGCAGTTGGAATCTGGACGCCCTGTGATTGGTAAGAACCGTTGTACGGTACTTGCTGTGGGTTTTGGAAGCCTGGGATTGGCAAGGCAGTTTTATGATACGCTTGCTGTGGCAATTTGGTTTGGAATGACTAGTCAATGATGTGTATGTGTATGTGTAAGTGAAATATATGTGTTGCAACACATATAGGCAGGTAAAGAGGAGATTTTTTTCTACAATACGATTTTTTGATTTGAACGGCACAACGTATTACAGATACCTTAAGTGCTATTTTGATTATAATACTGCATATTTTGCACTATTTTTGGCATGCCTGCTTTTAGCGCACTTCGTAGGTTGTGCTGCTTTTGTGGAAATAACCGGTTAAGTCTTGAGGAATTGCAGCCGGCTCCCCCAGAGGGACGCCTCCTAGAGAGATGTATGTTAAATATGGTCTTTCTTCTATAATGTACAACACATTGTGGAGGAAATACACGCAAAAGGATCCTGAGTTATGTTGGCCAAAGTATGGGTCGTTTGTTATGCGAAAAAATGGAGTATGTGGAACAGTGTATGTTTAAGCGAAAATCTAGACAAGATATGTTTGAGAGTGTGAGAATGTGGGTGAAAGAAGTACGTGAGCCTGAGAAACGTGAGCAAGCTCTGATTGAGAAAGAACAACGGAAGAATGTGTATGAAAAAGTGCAAGAACTAAGAAAGAAGGAGGCAAAAGAATTGGAAGAGAGACAGGAGAGGGAGCGCCGATTACAGATATCTGGCCAATATGCTGTTCGACAACCTCTTTATCCTGTCCTTAATAAACCGCAAGATGATTTTTCTTTGTTAGAATGTCCTCCGCCTCCATATGTCGTTCCATCCGCTCCATCTGACGAAGATGAGGATTCCGGGGCAGATACAACGAAACGTGATACCCACTCCATGATAACGATCGATCGTGTGGCCGAACCTAGAAAGATTGCTCGACAGTCACTTCAGGATACTGTTTCTGATATTTTAGAGACTTTAAAGGGATGGCAAGATAGAGAGCAGATGTATTTTACTGAGCATTTTGCAAAAGAAGTTGTTGATATGTTCCGCAAAGTTTCTGCAATTCTCGAACCTGATCATGTGGCAATCGATTGTAAGCAATTGCGTAAGGGTCTTTATACTCTCCCCCAGATGACTGATACGATCAGGCGGCTGGTTAAACTTCAAACTGAGACGATTCGTCTACGGTAGGAGAAACGGAAAGTTAAAGCAGATGGACGGACGGGATTGGTCGACGGGAAACAATCATCTATTTGTGAAACAGATAAGACCGTGATAGTGCATGCCAAACCTATGCGAGAGGCATCGCCTTTATACGTTCCTCCTAAAGGAACGGGTACAAGTGACGATAAATATTCTGTAGATTCTAAAGGGTATTTTATTTATAATTGGGTGTATACTCCCTGGAACAGAGCAGATGTTATGGCACTTAAAGCTGCATTGCCTGATCCGCGTAAAAATCCTGTCGCTTTCTATGAGGAAGTTGAGGGAGCCTTAAATTCTTGTACCATGACATTAGCTCATATTGATTTATTTTTCGGGCTAATATTGCCGCCTGATATTTGGAGATCCGTGCGTAAAGTCGATGATCGCGCAGCACATGGGGCATTATGGAAAGAAATATAGAGGGAAAATGAGGACAGGGACCCAGCGAAAAAACCATGTCAGTTGATTTTAGATCTCCCCTGTGCAATATTAACTAAGTTAAAAACAATTATTCCCCCTAAAAAGATTGATTGTACTATTCTAGCATCTTGTAAGCAAAAAACAGATGAATCAGTTTCAGATTTCTTCACGCGTTTTGAAGAAGCTTTTCATGATTTTAGTGGCCAGTCGCTAATGGGCGATACAGGTCGACACTTGTTTGTAGATAAGTATGTTACGAATCTATTACCAGGGGTGGCTAGCCGTTTGAAACCTAACAAAAGCTCTTGGACTACCTCTTCTCCGGCATCCCTCCTGACGATGGCTCAGTATTCCGAGCGACAGGAATTAGAAGCGAAGGGTAGCGAGGATAAAAAGTCTAAAGAATTAAAAACAAAGGTCATGTTATCTCAGGTTTATGGTCCACCTCTTCGAGGTAACGATAGAGGCGGATGAGGATTTTATCATTCCTCTTATACTCGTCCCTCTTTGGTCGTTGATCAATGCGCGTATTGTAGGAAATTTGGTCATTGGGCAGATGAGTGTCCATTGTGCTCACAGCGCTATGTCCGTGGCCGAGGATCCATGAGAAACCGCTCGGGGAACTCAGGATCCAGAGGTGCTATGAACGAGCGTGCTAGGCTTGATTCTAATGTGCGGGTACAAAATGGGTTCAATACTTTTGATAGGTGCAACCAATACCAGATGTCTGATTATGTGCAGCCTGAGTCGCATGATTCTGCTTATGCATAGGATTGCGTAGGATGGGGTAAGGAATCAGTTGAAGTTCCAGTAGATCAGAGGGGTCCTTATGTTACAGCACATGTTTTGGGTTCTACTGATCAGTTTCTGGTTTATACAGGAGCTACTCGTAGCGCTTTGTCTAAACAATTAGTTCCAAGGGCTCCCCTGTCTGGCTTAACGATTACATCGATAGGGTTCGATGGAACACCTTCCCTTAGACCCTTGTCACAACCACTTGTATTTCATGTTGATAAGTTTGCTGCTCCGTGTCCGTTTTTGCTTTCCCCAAATACACCAGACAATATTGTGGGCCTTGATATGCTTAAGTATTTCAGAGCCACAATAAGATGTTCCCCTGAAGGAGTGCGTGTGATTTTGAATGACAATTACCCAGTAACAGATAGAGTTTGTATTGTTCAAGAGGATACTGCATTAGCCTCCCTACCTAAAACTCTGTGGGCTACTTCAGATACCGATGTGGGTTAGATGGTTATTCCACCAGTGCATATTAGTGTAAAGGAGGGAGCTGTGTTGCCACTCTTGCCTCAATATCGAATTTCACAGGAGGGTGAGGAAGCACTCATATGAATTGTACAAGATCTCATTAAAGTTGGAGTTGATGAGGAAGTTCCATTTAACATTTGTAATAGTCCGATCATCCCAATTTTGAAGATAGACACTGATACCAGGATCTACCGATTTATTATTGATTTGCGGAAGGTAAATAAGATAGTGGTACCACAATATCCAGTGGTTTCTGATATCACAAAACTTCTTACTTTAGTTCCACCTACTGCAACTATGTTCTCTATTACAGACTTGAAGAACGCTTTCTTTTCGATCCCTATTCATCCTGATAGCCGATATCTGTTCGGTTTCACTTTGAATAATCAATCGTATAGATTTTGTAGAGTTCCTCAAGGCTATACTGAGAGTCCTAGTATTTACAGCCAAGCATTGAAAAGACAACTTGATTATTTTGTTCTACCCGAGGGTGTGGCGCTCATACAGTATGTTGATGATATTTTGTTGGCAGCCGATACCCCTGAACAATGTGAGAAGTGTACTCTGTCTGTGCTTTCTTTTCTTGCCTTACATCACCATAAGGTATCGAGAAAGAAACTGCAGTATTGTAGACCAAAGGTAACCTACTTAGGTCACCTTTTGTCTAAGGAGGGGCGTGCACTCACATCGGATCGCATTCAGGCAATCTTAGACACACCAGTACCTTCCACAAAGAAAGAGGTTCGAGCATTTTTATTTTTAGGTCTTACTTCTTTTTGTAGGCAATGGATATTAGGATTTGCACATATTGCTACACCCTTGTTAGCGCTTTTGACAAAAGATCCTCCAACACCCCTTGCAGTTACGACAAGCTCTTTGTTCAGCACCAGTGTTAGGTACTCCAGATTACACGAAGCTCTTTACATTGTACGTACACGCGAGGGATGGATGTGCATTGTCAGTTTTAGTGCAGACACATGGTGATAAGCAACGCCCTTGTGCATATTTTTCAGCAGTACTTGATCCTGTGGCTCGAGCGTTGCCTGGATGTTTTCGCTCGGTTGAAGCAACAGTTGTGTCAATACGCCAGAGTAATGCGATAGTCTTATCACATAAACTGTTGGTGTTGGTACCTCATGCTGTTGATGCCCTTTTGAATCAAACAAAGACGCAGCATTTAACTAGTGCTCATCTGACAGGATATGAGCTGACTTTGTTAGCTCCTCACATTACATTGAAGAGATGTGCAACATTAAACCCAGCCACGTTGTTGCCATTTCCGGCGACTCAGCCTGAGGCGCAGGAAACACATGATTGTATTTTCTTGACTGAGGAACAGACAAAGGGTCGTATTGATTTGCAAGATACGCCCCTTCCAGATATGGATGGAGAAATGTGGGTTGATGGGCCTTGTCTGAAGTTGCCGGATGGTACAACTTCAGCCGCATATGCAATTACTACGCTTCACACGATAGTAGAGACAGCTTGCATACCACAGAAGTCCGCTCAAGCAGCAGACCTACTAGCTTTGACACGAGCGTGTGATCTTAGTACAGGTTTGTGTGTGAATATTTATACAGATAGCCGCTATGCTTTTAGAGTGGCGCATGACTTTGGCCTGCTCTGGAAGGAAAGAGGTTTTCTGACATCACATGGGATGCAGATAATGCACGGAGATATAGTGCATAATCTTTTGACTGCATTAACATATCCAAAGAAAATAGCTATATGGAAATGTAGTGCGCATAAAAAGGTGATTGATAAGGTGGGACAAGGAAATGCTTTCGTAGATTGAGTGGCACGTGAGACTGCGATGCAGCCTGACACTACTTCTATGTATTAGTGAAGTCACAAGCTGAGCCGTGGCACGATGCTAGGAAGGAAGTAGTAGAGATACAGAGGACCGCTTCTGACAAAAAACGAGAGCAATGGTCCAAGGATGGAGAGTTGGATGATGAAGGTTGTTGGCGAAACAAACAGATGGATAGATCGTCTTCCTTAACAGCTCCTTAGCACAGGGTGTAGTGACCCCTGCGCTAAAGGCAGCCACGATAGTACCCATCTTGAAGAAACCTGGCGCAGACCCTTCCATCTCGGCCAACTATCGCCCCATCTCCCTGCTGCCCTTTTTGGGCAAGGTGATGGAACGCCACGTCACCGCGGTACTGAGCGCCCATATTGAGACCAATGGGGGGCTGGCATCTCGCCAGGCCGGTTTCCGTCCCAGACATTCGACCGAATCGGTTGTGGTCTCAGTCCTAGATAACCTCAGAAAGGGCATGGATGATAACAAACACCAGGCACTGGTCCTCCTTGACCTGTCCGCCGCCTTTGACACGGTGGACCATACCATCTTACTGTCCCGTGTCAGGGCGGCTGGAATCAGGGGATCAGCCCTGGTTTGGCTCTCCTCCTTTCTGAGGGACCGCACCCAGGCAGTGCGGCTAGGCAACTTCTCTTCCACTCCCCTCCCTGTCACTTGCGGTGTTCCCCAGGGATCCTCTCTTTCTCCCCTACTTTTCAATCTCTATATCTTTCCTCTTATCTTCGCGCTCCAGCAGCTGGAGGTCACCGTGTACAATTATGCGGATGATCTCCAGCTCATCTTTGATCTATCCTCTTCTCCCCTCTCTATCTCTAACTTCCAGTCTACTATGACATTCATTCGGGACTGGATGAACCACAACCATCTTAAGTTGAACCCGGATAAAACCGAGTTGGTTCTCACCGGTGGTTCATCCAGCCCCTGGAACTCTCTCTTCTGGCCCCCTTCTCTTGGGCCCGCACCTTCCCCCTCATCCACGGTCAAAACACTGGGTGTTAAAATTAACCACCAGCTCACTCTCCACTCACAAATCAGTTCCGTGGTCTCCTCTTGTTTTCTCACCCTCCGCACCATCCGCTCTGTTTCCCGCTTTTTCTCCCCTCAGGCACTCAAGATTATCATGGCCGCCCTGGTGATATCAAGACTGGATTATGCCAACGCCCTCTATCATGGCATCCCAGCTTACAGTCTGCGTAGACTTCAGTCAATCCAGAACCAGGCGGCCCGGCTGGTTTACGGCCTCCCACGCTACCACCATTCCACCCCCCTTCTTAGTGAGCTTCACTGGCTTCCCATAAAAGAACGTTCCCTTTTTAAGATTGGCTGCATGGTCTTTCAGGCCCGTCAGGGCACTGCCCCCGTTTTTATCTCTTCCTTAATAAAACCCTATGTCCCCACAAGAGAGCTCCGGTCTTCCTCTAAGTCCCTTCTTCAGACCCCCCGCTTTACACGTAAAAAGTGGGGTGGGGCAAACTTCTCCACTTTGGCCCCAACATTTTGGAACTCCCTCCTTGACCATCTTCGTTCTGCTACCGAGTACCTCTCCTTTCGTAAAGATCTAAAAACCTTCCTCTTCAATCAGGCTTTCCCCGCTTAGATCCTCATTCCTATCACTCTTGTCTTCTCCCTCAGTTGCCGATCCTGCTCACTAGCGCCAAGAAACCGCATGGTGTACGTTGCGCTTTAGAAATGTTTTAAATTAGAAATTAAATTAGAAATAGATGGAAGTTGCCTATAGCTTTTGTACAACCTATGGTTCAGATGGCACATGGGCTAGCACATGTTGGAGCTTCAGCAATAGTGAAATTGCTTACACAAGTTTGGGAGCATCCAGAGATTGCTAGCACAGCTAAGAGAGTAGTACAGTCTTGTATGATCTGCCTGCGATTTAATCCCGGAAAAGGGACACAAACTCCAACAGGAGGATTTGTTACACCGACTGCACCTTTTGAAGTTTTGCAGATGGATTATATTCAGCGTGAACGCTGTAATAATCTGAAGTATGTCTTGGTGGTGGTATGTGTCTTCAGTAAATGGATTGAGGCGTACCCCACAAAGGACAACACTGCAATTACTACGGCAAAGGTGCTTTTGAAGGAATTTTTCCCTTGCAATGGTGTTTGTAGATTTTTATGGAGCGATAACGGACCTCATTTTGTAGGGGACGTTATAAAGTATGTCCTGAAAGGATTAGGGATCAAACAGAAGTTTCATGCAGTGTTCCACCCACAATCAGTAGGATTGTTCGAAAGATACAATGCTACTCTGAAACTGAAATTAGCTAAGATACAGGCTGCTACTTCTCTGAATTGGCCAGATGAGTTGCCGCTGGCATTGTTGTCAATTAGATCAGTGCCTCATTCTTGAACAGGTCTCACAACTTATGAGATCCTGTTTGGTAGGCCCATGAATATGTGGGGAATTCCTGAACCGAGTTCTGTTTATGATGTACCTTGTGTCTTAATGAATGACTATTTGGCACAATTAAATGATAACTTGGTTTCTATTCATCAACAAGTTCGAGAAGCACTTCCTGACAGATCTACTGGTGAGGGCCATAACCTCCGGCCTGGTGACTTCGTCCTTCTGAAGTCCTTTGAGAGATCGAGCAGTTTGGAACCGAGGTGGTGTGGGCTGGAGCAAGTGTTAATAGCCACGAGAACAGCAGTTCGAGTCACGAAACGGAAAAATTGGGTCCATGGTACCCATTGTCGATGGTGGAGCCTGCTGTGTTGACCGACCATCGAGAGGTTCTGACTGCGGAGAAAGGCCGTGCTGTGACACCTGACGGATCTGAGGAGTTCTTCCCGGACCAGACAGTCCCTAGAGCAACGAGATATAATTCGAGACCAAGAGAGAAATCTGCAGCGTTTGTGAAAGTTGTCTGAGCATTCCCTGGGTCAGTAAAACGGAGAGCTGATGTGGCAAGAGGGGGGGGGGATCAGCCCTGCATTAGAGTAGTGACACCCATCTTGGCCCGTGGTGAAGAAATCAACGGCTACCCAGGGGTAAGAGCGCTGACAACTACTTTAGGTTCAGGAAGATTTGTTTTGTGTTGTGACTAAAATGGAAAAGAAGAAGATTTTTTGTGCTGTAGGGTTTGTTGTTGCCTTGGTGATTGTGGCAACAATACTATTGAGGAGACAACTCCTGCTCGTGAGTTGTTTGTTGCTACAACACCTAAACCAGAGGAGCATTATTTCTTTACGCTCCCATATCAAGAATTGAAACATCGACAATCTTATCTCAATAATACCTTCATTCAAATGTTACATCATACCCACATTGCTACGAATGCCACAAACTGTTGGATTTGTGGGATGATGCCTGCACACCAAAAGAAAGGAGGTATACCATTCATACCTCTTCCTTTTTCGCACAATGGCTCTTGTCGAGCCTGGTATACTTTGCTCTTTGCGACCAGGAGGCCTACAGTGGGCAGACTGCTTTTCCGGTTAAATAAAGAGTGCCATCAAGACAAAGATGGGTATCCCCAAGCGAATGGAACTAAATGGGAGTGGGAGGAATATCGACCGGACAATATTTCAACACCATATATCTTGGATATTATCAATTGCCGGGATCGGTTATGTGTCATTTTTGTTGCCTCCTGTGTTTCTGGCACCTCCATTGTATCATCGAAATCTTAAATTGTTCAACAATATTACTTTAAATAGATATAAGAGAACCTTGACTACTGATAATGTTGATCAAACCGACACTAGTCTACAACAATATATAGACTTTAATTTAGGATTGTTCTTCTTTGTGGGTGCTGCATTAAACAGCAGAAAAGTGCGACAATTGACTAGAGTAGTAGAAGCTGTCACCGATCAAACAGCTGTTGCTTTGGGAAACATCACTGGAGAATTGCAAATTGCTAGAATTGTACCTTTGCAGAATAGAATGGTTTTGAATGTTATGCTAGCAGATAGAGTTGGTGCATGTTGTGTTATAGGTAGTAGCTGCTGCATGTTCATACCAGACCACACCCCATCAGTGTACAAGGTGATTAATAAACTTCATAAAATCTCTGCAGACCTTCACACAGAAAATGGTACATGGACTTTTTACAGGGTGGCTTTGGACTTTGATTTCTGCCTGGGGCTGGAAAGTATTGACTGCTCTATGTATAATAATTGCAATAATCTTCACTTGTTGTATATGTATCCAGTGCCGTCCGATAATATGTTCTATGTGTGTTACTGCTTGCATACCGACCAAAAACAATGTTACAGAAGTCAAAATGCAGAATGATTTGAAAAAGGAGATAGCTAGCATGATGACCATTGATATAAGGGATGAGTATCTAGCGTTTCCCAGGAAGTTGAATGTCTTCAGCTAATGCTGAAAGGGTCGTCTGTTGTAAATCAACAGCGATTAGGTTAAGCATTAGCAGAAGACATGCTGTGTTTGACCATTATCGTAACAAATGTACCGACTCCATTTTGTATTTGCAACAGCCATTTTGTATGCCACACATCGCCATGTGCTCGTCAAGTGCTTTGTCCTACCTCCTTGTTAACTTCATCTGAAGTCTGCCCGGCTACAGGCTATATTTAGCATTCCCCGCTTACAGCATGTCCAGACATGCGCAGTAGGGTCTATGACCGTTACTAATTAGTTCCAGATAGGAATGGGTTTACTAGTTTCCGAAGACTGTTTACTCCGCCCATCTATCGATTGTGCCTTCCAATATGTCCTTGTATGGTCATGAAACTGCTCTTGTCTTTTGTACCGCCTTCTTTTGAGCCCCCTCATTGTGTATCAAATGGGCCATGTGCTTTAGTTCGGTGTACTACTCTATACAATACTGAAGGGTGTTGTGTGGACTGTAGTACCACCTTTAAAGGTTTAATAAACTTTGCTTTTGTATTTTCCAGTTTCATTGCCAACTTCTTCCTATGGTCTGAGGACTCCGTGCAGAGAAGGGCAAACCCCTTGACTAAGTAGGCCTAGCTGAGACTTGCTTACAACAACCATATCAAGAGTGTACCTGAAATATCAGTAACACATGAAGGTAACCTAGCTGATTTGAAATGGCTGGTGACCCTTTGAAACTGCACAGCATGCATGATTACCATTGACAAATCTACTACCAAGCTGTGTGTATGCTTGCATTCTACACACCTAGAACATGGAATTTACTACTACACATGTCACTTCTACACTGTGTTGGCTTCAAGTTATAGGGAGATGCCATGTCCATCCCTCATGTCAACATGAAGCATTTCAGTACAGCAAATGATCAGGCCAATACCACTTCATGTAATGGATGTCTCCCAATGACTTGCAAACAAGTAAACACAAAGAGGATAGTTCACATTGTCAACCTCCACTACTTTTGACCCTCCCAACCCTGAACTCACTGTGCACCAAATGATGCAGATCTACATACCATAATTACAACAAAGACAATCTACTCTATATCTGGATTGGTCAATCCGGCACAACATCTGACCAGAGTCAGGATACCGCCCCACTTCCACCTCCCCCCTGGATCAAGCCTAGAGGGATGAAGAATCTCCTGGACACATATGTGTAGAGGACCTACCTGGTCCATCTGGACGTCATGGGTAGATGGCAACAGTGAGTTTCACTGTGCTCACAACCACACCACCCACCCCAGCTGCAACGTCCTAGCTGACCTCTTGCCCCAACAACCGGTGGACCTAGCATGGGCAGCAACCTCTCCGCCACACCAGTCCCACTTCCAGAATGAGGATTGCCAGTACTCTCAAAGAAGATAGAGGAGTCAGACAGAGGGGGCAGGGTGACCCAAGGTCATAGGCCTGTGGGGGCAGGGGTGGTAGGAGGGTAAAGTGGGCCTGGAATGAGGCCAATGGTGCTACCAATGCCCAGGCCAACATCGCCCGAGTACCAGCAGCCTATGAAGACTTCCAAGGAGTGATGGACCAGGTACTTGAGGAACTCTGGGAGATGAAGCAGCTGTAGAGATCCATAGACCAGAGGCTGGACACCCACAATGGCAACACCACCTAGCTCTTCTTGTGGTTGATCTATATCTGGCCCTTCTACATCTGTGCAGCCACAGAGATGGAGGCCCTGTCAGCGGATGAATCCTCAGACACCCCTGACCCTGCAGCAGAGGATCCCCCTCCCCAGAGTGGGCCAGGACGTCCAAGAAAACATTGAGCAAGTTCAGTTGGCAAGGTACCTACCACCACCAGGAGGAAATCACGCATCTGATGTCCTCCTTTGTGTGGAACACATTCACTTTGATGATTATTCCTGTACATTTTTTCATTTCTGATGGGAGGAGTATGCAGAACCATGCCTAGAACGTTGGTGCTCCTTACCTTGTGTGCTGCAGAATGCAGCATACATAGAAAAATGAAAGCACAAGGAGAAATTTATCATTTCTCTTCATTACGCCTCCCTAGCATCACCCCTTTGGTGGCATTAGGTTCTGACGCATTCCCAGGTTAACTTTTCCTTGTAAATCTGGGAATGTGTCAGGTTCTATGGGTGTTGCGTGGGAACACCCACAGCAACACCCATGGAATGCCCCTTTCAAGCTGTTTTCTGCATGAAAGTGGCACCTATTTAAAGGGCCATGAAAAGCCATGTAAAGTGGCTTTACCTGGCCTTATAAATATGTGGTGGCACGTTGCGCAACCGAAACATCAAAAAAATGATGTTCTGGGAGGGCAAAAGTGCTAATAGGGCCTCATAAATGAGGCCCTTAATTTTTCAGAGTATTTAGATGAAGAAAAACAGTTGGAAATTTGTGAACTTAGAAAACAAAGTTTTCGTTTTTTAATTGTTTTAAAAAAAGAAAAGAAAAAGTTAGAGTTAATAATGTTTTGAAAAAAATATCCTGAAGGCAAATTTCAGTATCCTGACTGAGGGCTTGATTACCACTTTGGCAGTGTGGAAGCAGACTGCAAAGGAAGTGCCCTGCTTCCATACCACCATCTGCCCGCCAGAGTACGAGTGATTTCGTGATCTAACGGGCAAGCAGCGCAGCGGTCCTGCAGCGCTGCAGTTCTAAGGTCATATGTGAGCCTTTAAACTGCAGTGCCAAAGTAACACCAAAGCAAGTTCCTGCATGGCATGGACTGTGCAGTACATGCTGTACAGGACCTGGGGTGCATGCACACAGGGAGGCCCCCCTGCATGGTGAGGAACCTCATAATATGCTTGGCAGTGCCGCACTGGTACCGCCACGCAAATTGCAGTCTCAGATCACCGCACCACCGCCAGAGATCGCGGATCCCCCATGGTTGCTGCAGTCCTATGGTAGTCTGACTGCAGTAGTTGTGATACGGCAATCGGACCACCGGTGCGGTGGTTCACCATTAGCACTGCACCTCCACAGCTAGCTACTCACCAACCGATGCACCAGCTTACCCAGCAAGATAAAGACTGATACAGACATTCACACAGTTTAGTCACTAATCCATGCATTCAGAAAGACACATTTAATCACTCACTTATATAGTCAGTCATGTACCTACTAAATCCTCCATCCAGACACTTACACACCCACTCATTCTTCAATACACCTTGGCCAATATATATATATAAAACATATTTATACTTTACAGTAACACACAGTCACTGGATAATGTCATCAGTGATGTCATCAGTGATGTCACTGACCATGTCATGAATGATTTAATATGTGACATCATCAGCTGTGCATTGCGGGGGAGTGACTTATAGTTAGCTTAACTAAATATAACAGCGGAATTTCTATGGTTGTTCATGAGTGAAATGTCCAACTAACTATAACGTCCCTGAAACCTATGTTTTTTTCAGTGAATTTCAAAGGTTTTTTAAATGCCAATTTGTAACTATAACGTCCCTGAAACCTATGGTTTTTTCAATGAATTTCAAAAGTTTTTTAAATGCTAATTTGTAACTGTAACGTCCCTGAAACCTATGATTTTTTCAGTGAATTTCAATGTTTTTTTAATGCTAATTCCGAATTATAATGTTAATTGAACCTATGTTTTTTTCAGTGATTTTAAATTATCATTTTATTGTCAACCTGGTAAAAACAGCCAATATCTCAAGTTTTCCAGTAATTGCTTCCACAAAAAAAATGTGTCATACATGAGAATAACAACTAACAGTAATAATATACAGAGTAGACGTCCCCGTACAAAAATTAACACAAAAGCACCAGTTCCCCATATTTTAAAGGAGCAGCCAAATCTGGGGTGCGAGCCAAAAACAGGGAATAAGCTGTCATAACTTATCCATCAATAATAATATTGTACACAATATCAACTGTTGCGCTGATGTGCTGGACAGACCTCACTATACAGATCATAAACCTCTCCATCTGTATATATACTGCTGGTGCTTGTAGTGTTTTGCACAATAGACAAAACCATATTACTTCAGGCTTTGGGGGAGATCTTGCACACGTAGCTGTGTTGTCCTCCCTTGGAAGCGGAAGTGCAGTGGGCTTGTCCAACGTACGCCACTCCAGCATAAGAGTATGAATGAATAAGCCGGGGCTTTGGGTGTGGTTAACTTGTGAACTGTGAAGGCCAATGCGTCTGCCAGAGTGGCGGGCCTCACCCTGCCACGTGGCTGCTGCCATGACCCCGGGCCTCCTTGGCACAGGCCCCTCTGTAAACCCAGCAGCACAGCGCCACAGACTTATATCTGTACAGACTACCGCCTTCAATCTACATTGCGGACAGCAAGCATCACGATTCAGATGGAGTACCGATTGCAGATGACGCAGTTCAGTACGCAAGATAAATTGCTTCCAGTGCGGCCCCCGCGGACCAGGCATCATCGCAGGTTACATAAACGCTCAGTGCCAAAGGTACTACTAACTCAGTGCACGATAAGTCATCGCCAGATTGCTGTATTGAGGCAGAATTCAATAGACAAAAGAAATTGGTCCAAGTGTGGCACCCCTGGACCATGCATCATCGCAGGGTACGTACACGCTGAGTGCCAAAGGTACTACTAACTCAGTGCACCATAAGTCATCGCAAAGAAGAGTAAACAGTTTTATGTCAGCAGTTAGGGATACTATCACTCGAAAATTGGATTGAGGCAGAATTCAATAGGCATAAGACATTGCTCTGAATACAGGCCCCCCGGACCACGCATCATCGCAGGGTACATACACGCTGAGCGCCAAAGATACTACTAACTCACTGCACCTTAAGTTATCGCCACGTGGACAATATTGAAGTGAATTCAATAGACAAAACATAGCTCCGAGTGCGGCTCCTCTGGACCACACATCATCGCTGGATACGTACACGCTGAGTGCCAAATGTATGACTAACTCAGTGCACCATAACTCATTGCCACATGGCTTTATTAAGGCACTATTCAAAAGACCAAACACATTGGTCCAAGTGCGCCCCCCCTGGACCACGCTTCATTGCAGGGTACATACACGCTGAGCGCCAAAGGTACTACTAACTCTTCTAAGGAAGACTGAACAGTTTTATGTCAGCAGTGAGGCATACTATCCCTCGAAAATCACCCAAAATTACATATAATATTAAAAAAAAACAGAACACTCGAAGTACATTAATGATAACAATCCGGTGATTTTGACGATGTGGAATGCTAATATGGACATACAATATGTTGCAGATAACTGAATTGCTGTTTCTTGGTATATCACGTCATATATTACCATGTCTGAGAAGACAGAATTCAAAGAAATCTAGGAAGAAATTTCACAGAACAAGACACTTAGCAAAAAATTGTACAGCTTCAGCTTGACGATGCTTTCACATTGAGAAATTAGATCCTACGAATGTTTGCATCCATAGACATCTGCAAGTTGATATTCAACGTCAATAGGAATCAGCTGGATGAGTCTAGATGTTATTGCAGCACAAAATCGAGTTTTAATATCAATGATATAAAAACAAGTGTGTAATGATATAGAGTTATATTTTTTTAGTTGTCAAAGTGTACAGAAAATAACAATTTGATAAGTGTTGTGTTGAAGTAGAGATGAAAGATAATAGTGATGTGAAGTTTCAAAAAGAAATAACAAAGTTTAAAGTAGTTTCTGGTGAAAATCCCAACTAAGTATAATGCCCCTCAAATCTAGACAATATCCTTTTAGTATCCTTGCTTCAAGAATTTGTTTTATGTCAGTTATAGCTTTACTATAATGACCAAATGAACAAGTTACTTACCTTTGGTAATGCTTTTCTGGTGGATACAGTATCTGCCTGGAGAGTATCTCTCCGCGTTGACGAGGTCATCACAGCGTCATGACTCCGCACGCAGCTCCACATGACGTAACCGGAGCCATAAGAAGACCACGTCGGCTTGATGACGTCAGTTCCACCCATTTTTTCCGTGCCACTGAGGCAAAACAGGCGGACCAACCATAGAGACAATGCATACGTAGTATACAGAATTCACACAAATACACTCAGTGTATAATAAATTGAGAAAGCTTACATTTCAAACAACACAATATTAACACATAAAGGTAATAAAGACTTGAGTACACAAAAATACATCAAATAACCAATACCTCAACTTTTAAGGTATAAAAGAGTGGACAATGGGGAGGAGGGTGGGTCAGTGAGGAATCCACAGGCAGATACTGAATCCACCAGAAAAAGCGTTACCGAAGGTAAGTAACTTGTTCTTCTGATGGATACATCTGTCTGTGGATTCCTCACCTTATGAATAGAATCCCACATCAGTCCAAACTCCCGGAGGAGGATGTCCACCCTTCTATACCAAAAAGTCTTGTAAAACAGAGCACGCAAAATGCCATACCTCCTCACCTCGGAATCTAAGCAGTAATGTTTTGCGAAAGTGTGGAGGGCGGCCCAAGTTGCGGCTTTACAGATGTACAAAACAGGAGCATACCTGGACAAAGCAGAAGTAGACGATTTAGCCCTGGTGGATTGAGCTCTAATGCCTACAGGAGGCTTCTTACCAGCCAGGGAGTAGCATACCTTAATGCACAAGATGATCCATCTCGATAAAGTGCGCTTGTGCATTGCCTTGCCCTTCATTCGATCAGCATATCCAACAAAGAGCTGATCTTCTTGACGAAAATCCTTTGTTCTATCCAAATAAAAGCTATTCGTCCTCTTTGGATCCAAACGATGAAGCCTCTCCTCCTCCTTGGAAGAGTGAGGGGGGATAGAAAGTAGGAAGGGTAGTGGACTGTCCTTGATGGAAGGGAGTTACCACCTTAGGCAGAAAAGCAGCCCTGGTCCTGAGTATCAACCTTTTAGCATGTACGGTCAGAAAAGGAGGCTTTGAACTCAAAGCCTGGAGCTCACTCACCCTCCTAGCCAAAGTGATAGCCACTAGAAAGACCATTTTAAATGTCAGAAACCACAAAGGACAACTATGCACAGGTTCGAACGTGGAACCCACCAGATTTAAATCCCACTTGGGCATAATAAAAGGAGTGGGTGGAAACATGTTAGTAAGCCCCTTAATGAATCTTAAAACTATTGGAGACTGAAAAAGAGAAGGATGATTAGGCAAACAAAGAGATGCTGACAAAGCCAACAAATATCCTTTAACAGTGGTTTCTCTCCCCACCACTTAACACATTTTGACCACTTTTAGGAATAGATAGACTTGATGGAGTGTTGCCGGGCCAAAAATATAACATCCACCACGTCAGGCGGGAGAGAAAAAGAATTCAGGTTGCCCGTTCAATCTCCAGGCATTAAGCTGCAGTCTCTGGAGGTGGGGGTGTAGAACCTTCCCCTCCATCTGAGAGAGGAGATCTGCCCTGAGAGGAAGGGTGCGACGAGAGGTGAAGTAGGTCCGGGTACTACACCCTTCTTGGCCAATCCGGGTCGATCAATATAACTTGGGCCCGGTCATGGCAAATCTTCCTTAGAACCTGAAGGAAACACGAAAAGGAGTTGTGAGCCCCAACTCAACTGAAACACGTCTCCAAACGCTTCCTGCCTCGGAAACAGGAGACTGCAGAATGACAGGCAGTGCGCGTACTCGAGAGCGGCAAACAGGTCTACCTGAGGAGTTCCCCACATCTGAAAGATGAGTTGAACTACCTTCGGAGGAAGCTTCCACTCGTGGTCAGCGGAAAACTGCAAAATGAGACTGTTTGCACGAACATTCAGCACCCCGGCCAGATGATTTGCCATCAGGCAAATACGATGGCCCAGAGCCCAGGACCAGAGCCTCAAAGCCTCTCTGTAAAGACTGTACGATCCTACTCTTCCCGGCTTGTTGACGTACCACATCGCGGCAGTGTTGTCCGTCAGGACTTGAACTGACTGACCGTGAAGGGAAGGGAGAAAGGCTTGAGCGCCAAACTAATCGCCCGCAATTCCAGAAGGTTGATGTGAAACAACCTTTCATCTGGAGACCAAAGACCCTTGATCTCCAGATCCACCAGATCCACCAGATCCACCAGATGAGCACCCCACCCTAGGGTAGAGGCATCCGATGTCACTGTGGTCACCGATGGAGGAAGATGGAAGGGCTTTCCTTGAAACAGATTGCCTTCCACACTCCACCAAGACAGATCCGCTGCAGCTTCTCTGGAGATCCTTACAGACTCCCTGAGATCTCTGTTGTGCTGATACCACTGCCTGCAGAGACACCACTGAAGTGCTCTCATGTGCCAGCATGCACAGTTGACCAACAGGTTGCAGGAAGCAAACAGACCGAGCAGGCGAAGGACCTCCAGAATTGGAACAATAGCTCCATTGTGGAATCAAGGGAATCATTTCCTGAATGTCGAGAATCCTCTGTGGAGGAGGTAAAGCCTGACACACAGTGGTATCCAGTACTGCCTCTATGTACAGGTTTTGTTGTGAGGGCACCAGGTGAGACTTGGGTACATTTATCGAAAACCCCAATTTCTACAACAGCTGAGTTGCAAGCCGCAGATGATGACGCACCATCTCTAGGGATTCTGCTTTCAACAGCCAATCATCTAGGTAAGGGAAAACAGGAATCCCTGACCTCCTGAGATGGGCAGCCACCACCGCCATCACCTTGGTGAAGACTCGAGGTGCGGTAGTAAGACCAAACGGAAGGACTGCAAATTGGTAATGTTGCGACCCAACCGTAAAAAGGAGATACTTCCTGCGTGACTTCAGGATTGGGATATGAAAATACGCATCCTGTAAGTCGATGGACACCATCCAGTCCTCTTGTTGCAGCGCCTGAAGAACGTGCGCTAGGGTGAGCATCTTGAATCTCTCCTGCTCGAGAAACAGATTCAAGATTCTGAGGTCCAGCATCGATGGCGCCACACACGGCATTGACGGCTCCGGAATCGGCATCGAGGTGACACCATAAACAGAGCCCATCAAATTCGGGAAGCTTCACGGATGGATCCGGAGACTGTCCATACCGCGTCGACATCCTCCGAGCCGGAAAAGACCATGACGACGTTGCTGGCATGAATGGCATAAAGGGGGCCTGATCAGTTATGATGGGTAAATGCGGCCACCTAATCGTGCACTGTTCACCTGGTGCTCCGCACCTTACTAATTCTTATTTTTATCTCCACAATTTAAACCACTCTTTTCTCTGTAATTACATATTCTTTTAATCACTCTTTTGTCTTTAACATTTTCTCTTATTACTTGCAATATTCAAAACAATGTTCATTTGTATTCTTTACATTTCAGAAAAACATATGTTCTCTACTTCATTTCAGCATTTTACATAACATGCATAATCATTAATTTCTTGATGAGCCCAATGCATTTCGGCACCTATTTGGCGCCTTCATCAGGGCAAAATCTGTAAAAATAAAAAATACATGATGTAAGTGTTTGTGTTTGTTGAACATGGGGGTTCACGTGAGTGTGTTCTATATTTATTCATACCTGGATACAACAACCTTTCTGTGTTGATGTGACTATACAAGATTCCGCCTTGACCGCACATTTTCTGTTTAAACAAAACAAGAACCAATCTTTAGCTAATAGTTCACTGAATTGATTAATCAAGATTGCCCTCTCCTGAATAAATGACATACTTCTATCCTTTCGCCGAAAAACAATCTCTGTAACAACAAATATGAACGACCTTAGTGATCCACTCCAACAACATCAGTTAAAAAAACATAACCTCAGAATTGTCCACACCCTACCTTATCTTCTTGCGTTCTCTTCCGTCTAAAAAAAACAAAGAAAATACCACGTCAATACTGCTATATCCTCGATCTTTCCCTCACGCTTTTCTAAATGGAATGTTGCCTGTACCTGTATCTACGTTAGTTCATCTCCCGGCAAAGAAACCGCAGCCCTGTGCTCGCTTCTGTTCAACCTCCGCTCTTGTCGCCTGTAGTTGATTAACTCCGCGAACTCCGCATCTGTTTCCAAACAATTAAGCTAAATGACAGACTCACTATGAACCACTTCTCAATAGAGGTAGTCTAATCGACGCCATCTTAGTGTGGTGAATTCTTCCGACCTTCTCATGATATTTACTTCACTGCCTTCTGATTTGCGTTTTTTAGGTGCTCAAAAAAAACGGCGAACTGAAATAAATCTTGTTTGAAGTTAAATATTCTTTTTGCCTCCTTCCTCTATTCATATTAAGAACTTCACCCACTACAGTCCGCTCCTGTACTATATACGTGGCGTTATGCCATACCGCCTCACGAACACTCATTATCTTATGTTTTACTCCTTCAAACGATTTCCCCTGCACAATGCAAAACAATTTAGGAGATACCTTCAATTCCAAAGATACGGTTATAAAGTCAATTATAATGGTATTCTATTGTGGATGTTATATAGTGTGTTGAGTGTTGTGTTGTTATTCAACTGGATACACGTTAATCATTTTTCAGTTGATTACATGCAATATTAACCAAACAGGATATTCTCTTGTCTATCTATGTTCTTCATATTGATGGATTAGGGTCTCATCATTTGCCTGTACCTGAGACATTACCTTTGTGTGATTCAATTATCAATTAATGATGTTGCCTCATATTTTATTTTTCTCCCTATAGGTAACATGATAAATCGTATTTATCATTAAGCCCTGTTGGTAGCATCGTGTTTAGGTATTTAATCCAGAATAATTCTCGTTGCAACAATTTTTGATGATTGTCAATACCTGGTTTTATTGGTACGTGTTCTATGATTAAAAACCTTAGTTTGGAAATGCTATGTTTCGCCTCTCTCCAATGGTAAACCAGTGGTGAAGTTAAACTCTCATTGCGAACCCGGCTTTTATGTTCCGTTATTCTAGTCTTTACCTTGCGTTCCGTTTTGCCAATGTACATTTTGCCACATGGGCATTTGATGCCATATACAACATTCTGCGTGTTGCAGTCACTAGTATGTCTTAAATGTATTTGTTTTCCTGTTGTTGGATGAGTGCATATATTTCCTGTTATTACGTTATTGCAGTTTGTGCAATTGTGGCATCTGATTGTTCCTTTGTATGTCGTTGTTAATATTGGTTGCTGTTTGTATCTCAGTCTCTCCCTTAGATTTAATCCTCTTGTATATGCATGTAGAGGAGGTTCCTTGAATAGTCCATTAAAATCAGGTTCCGTTGATAGTAATTCCCATCTTTTGTTAATTATATTTTTTAATTTTTTGAGATTGAGTTGTGTATTTAGTTACAAACACCATTCTTTCTTGTGATACTTTTCTTCTGGGTTTGAGCAACTCCACTCTATCCATTTGCATGACCTTATCCAGTTGTTCCTGTAATACCTCTGATGGCTATCCTCTTTCCTTGTATTTCTGTACCTGCTTTATGAGTGTGTTTTGACAAATTTGTGCATCGGAGCAGATGCGTTTAATCCGTATGAATTGCGAGACTGGAAGATTCCTGATTAGACTTTTGGGATGAAAGCTTGTGTAATTGAGAGCATTGTTCCGATCTGTGGATTTTGTGTATAATTCTGTATTGAATCCACTTTCTATTTTGGTAATTCTGACATCCAAAAAATCCATAACGTCCTTGTCTATTTTATACGTGAATTGAATTCTTAAATCAACTTGATTCAATGTTCTAATTAGCTGTTCCAATGTCTCTTGTGTGTGATCCCAAATTAAAAAAATGTTGTTGATAAATCGACAGTACATTTTCACATGTGACCAATCAGTTGAAGTCATCAAATTCTGTGCCTCAAATTGGGCCATTATTGTATTTGCGTAAGCAGGGGCCCCTGCAAAACCCATTGAAGTTCCATTCAATTGTGCATAATATTTGTCCTTCCATACGAAATAACTATTATGAAGACAAAATTTAAGTAACTGTAGCAAAAAGATTTTGTTGGTCGGTATAGAGGTGTAAAGTGCCACCACGTCTATGGTGCACATAATCCAATGGTTTTGGAAACCTTCATGTGAAAATGTACTGTCGATTTATCAACAACATTTTTTTTAATTTGGGATGACACACAAGAGACATTGGAACAGCTACTTAAATTTTGTCTTCATAATAGTTATTTCATATGGAAGGACAAATATTATGCACAATTGAATGGAACTTCAATGGGTTTTGCAGGGGCCCCTGCTTACGCAAATACATTCATGGCCCAATTTGAGGCACAGAATTTGATGACTTCAACTGATTGGTCACATGTGAAAATGTACTGTCGATTTATCGACAACATTTTTTAAATTTGGGATGACACACAAGAGACATTGGAACAGCTAATCAGAACATTGAATCAAGTTGATTTAAGAATTCAATTCACGTATAAAATAGACAAGGACGTTATGGATTTTTGGGATGTCAGAATTACCAAAACAGAAAGCGGATTCAATACAGAATTATACACAAAATCGACAGATCGGAACAATGCTCTCAATTACACAAGCTTTCATCCCAAAAGTCTAATCAGGAATCTTCCAGTCTCGCAATTCATACGGATTAAACGCATCTGCTCCGATGCACAAATTTGTCAAAACACACTCATAAAGCAGGTACAGAAATACAAGGAAAGAGGATATCCATCAGAGGTATTACAGGAACAACTGTACAAGGTCATGTAAATGGATAGAGTGGAGTTGCTCAAACCCAGAAGAAAAGTATCACAAGAAAGAATGGTGTTTGTAACTAAATACACAACTCAATCTCAAAAAATCAAAAATATAATTAACAAAAGATGGGAATTACTATCAATGGAACCTGATTTTAATGGACTATTCAAGGAACCTCCTCTACATGCATATACAAGAGGATTAAATCTAAGGGAGAGACTGAGACACAAACAGCAACCAATATCAACAACGACATACAAAGGAACAATCAGATGCCACAATTGCACAAACTGCAATAACGTAATAACAGGAAATATATGCACTCATCCAACAACAGGAAAACAAATAAATTTAAGACATACTAGTGACTGCAACACGCAGAATGTTATATATGGCATCAAATGCCCATGTGGCAAAATGTACATTGGCAAAACGGAACGCAAGGTAAAGACTAGAATAACGGAACATAAAAGCCGGATTCGCAATGAGAGTTTAACTTCACCACTGGTTTACCATTGGAGAGAGGCGAAACATAGCATTTCCCAACTAAGGTTTTTAATCATAGAACACGTACCAATAAAACCAGGCATTGACAATCATCAAAAACTGTTGCAACGAGAATTATTCTGGATTAAATACCTAAACACAATGCTACCAACAGGGCTTAATGATAAATACGATTTATCATGTTACCTATAGGGAAAAAAATAAAATATGAGGCAACATCATTAATTGATAATTGAATCACACATAGGTAATGTCTCAAGGTACAGGCAAATGATGAGACCCTAATCCATCAATATGAAGAACATAGATAGACAAGAGAATATCATGTTTGGTTAATATTGCATGTAATCCACTGAAAAATGATTAACATGTATCCAGTTGAATAACAACACAACACTCAACACACCATATAACATCTACAATAGAATACCATTATAATTGACTTTATAACCGTATCTTTGGAATTGAAGGTATCTCTTAAATTGTTTTGCATTGAGAAGGGAAAATCATTTGAAAGAGTAAAACATAAGATAATGAGTGTTCGTGAGGCGGTATGGCATAACGCCACGTATATAATACAGGAGCGGACTGTAGTGGGTGACGTTCTTAATATGAATAGAGGAAGGAGGCAAAAAGAATATTTAACTTCAAACAAGATTTATTTCAGTTCGCCGTTTTTTTTGAGCACCTAAAAAACGCAAATCAGAAGGCAGTGAAGTAAATATCATGAGAAGGTCGGAAGAATTCACCACACTAAGATGGCGTTGATTAGACTACGTCTATTGAGAAGTGGTTCATAGTGAGTCCGTCATTTAGCTTAATTGTTTGGAAACGGATGCGGAGTTCGCGGAGTTAATCAACTACAGGCGACAAGAGCGGAGGTTGAACAGAAGCGAGCACAGGGCTGTGGTTTCTTTGCCGGGAGATGAACTAACGTAGATACAGGTACAGGCAACATTCCATTTAGAAAAGCGTGAGGGAAAGATCGGGGATATAGCAGTAATGACGTGGTATTTTCTTTGTTTCTTTTAGATGGAAGAGAACGCAAGAAGATAAGGTAGGGTGTGGACAATTCTGAGGTTATGTTTTTTTAAACGATGTTGTTGGAGTGGATCACTAAGGTCGTTCATATTTCTTGTTACAGAGATTGTTTTTCGGCGAAAGGATATAGGTATGTCATTTATTCAGGAGAGGGCAATCTTGATTATTCAATTCAGTGAACTATTAGCTAAAGATTGGTTCTTGTTTTGTTTAAACAGAAAATTTGCAGTCAAGGCGGAATCTTGTATAGTCACATCAACACAGAAAGGTTGTTGTATCCAGGTATGAATAAATATAGAACACACTCACGTGAACCCCCATGTTCAACAAACACAAACACTTACATCATGTATTTTTTATTTTTACAGATTTTGCCCTGATGAAGGCGCCAAATAGGTGCCGAAATGCATTGGGCTCATCAAGAAATTAATGATTATGCATGTTATGTAAAATGCTGAAATGAAGTAGAGAACATATGTTTTTCTGAAATGTAAAGAATACAAATGAACATTGTTTTGAATATTGCAAATAATAAGAGAAAATGTTAAAGACAAAAGAGTGGTTAAAAGAATATGTAATTACAGAGAAAAGAGTGGTTTAAATTGTGGAGATAAAAATAATAATTAGTAAGGTGCGAAGCACCAGGTGAACAGTGCGTGATTAGGTGGGCGCATTTACCCATCATAACTGATCATTGACATAAGGAGTGACTATCCTTAATAATCGCTGCACCCATTGAGTACTAAATAAATACCAGCAAACTACAGAGTGCTCCTCTTGCACCCTATTTACAAAACATATAACTTAGTCAATCCAGTGAGGAGGCACCCAAACAACCAAAAATGCAGTTTGAAGCAATAACAGGAATCACGGACAACAGGGCCAATACAATGGCTTACACAAATGAATAGGCGGACCAAATTTATTCAATGATAAAGGAAGTAAGAAACATGGATGCTCACGGGGGTTCAATAAGTCAACAGCTTAAACAGCTTGAATACCTGACTCAACGCCAACTGAATCAGAGGATGCATGCTTCAACGCTTATACAATACCACAAAGCTAAGCGCATTCCAAGAGGTCTTCGATTATCCATAAAAGCAATGCTGTTTCGCTTTAACCTAAACGAAAAATTCATGGACAAGTGGTACAGCATATTGAACAAATGCTCCTTGGACCTCATTTTACTCATCATAGAGGAATTAGCAAAAACAATACATGACCTAGAGGATGAGATTTATACCCTAAAAACAGAATTGGAAACGAGGATGGAGGTTGACACCTGGAAGATCAGTTTGGAAGGTATCAATTTGAAATTAGAGAAATATGAGAAAGAATTACAAGAGGGAAAATTACGCAAATACAAACGCGACACAATAGATTATAAGCTTAATGAAGTTTATACATGGGCCGACATCTATGCCCGACGCCAATTTGTCCCTAGGAAAACATCACCAACAACACATTCGTCCGAAGAAAGTCTGGTAACAGACACGGAAACATCCATTCGTAGAGGACCGGTCTGAGTAACCCAGGAAGGATCAGTATTAATCACAGATGGTAGTGAGGAAGCAACAACAAGTAGAAATGTGGCTTTTTTGTCACAGGAGCAGAACCAAGGACGACCACCAACGCCACAAACAGAAACAACAACAACAAGCGGAAAACAAGGCAAGGAAGTGGCAGGAAAAGCTCTACGGAGTGGGAGGACAGTAGTTTAATCATTAACATTTCATCCACAACACTGACAAAACAACAAACAACAACTTTAAATAAAGGTCTTTCATTTGTACCTACCACAGCAACAAATGAAATGGAGACAGAGGGAGCTTTCTTTAAGTTTATGAGAACACTGAAACTGAGACATTATTTTGAAAACGTGGTGGAACCGACAGACAACATAGAAGAGAATTCATCTAGACAATTCAAACCAAAAAGTGTCTACCAAGCCCCAGTGTCACATAAAATGCTAGACACATTCGAAATAATGGTCAAAAAAGACCTCCAAACATTGGATTACAAAAAGATTCGTAATAACAATCTAACTAAAACTGAGCAAAATGTCATAAGCAATCTGGCAAATAATAGAGAGTTGACAATATAGCCAGCAGATAAGGGCGGAGCCCTAGTAGTAATGGACACACATTTTTATGAACACAAAGTAAACGATCATGTGGCAGACACGGGCACTTATCTACTGTTACCATCAGATCCCACAGTGACTCTTCAGACAATGTTAAGTGGAATTCTGCAATCAGCAAAAGAAAATGAATGGATAGATGACCAAAAACTGGCATATTTAACAGAAAAAAATCCAAGATGTCCGAAACTATACATGATCTAAAAGATTCATAAACATCCAACTAGCCCACCGTTTAAACCTATTGTCTCGGGGTGTGGGTCAATTTTTGACCGCCTCGGACAATATATTGATCATTTCCTACAGAAATTTGTACAGCAATGGGGATCCTGCATAAGGGATACCACAGATTTCTTGAATAAACTGTCCTGGATACAGGAAGGTTTCCAAAACCATTGGATTATGTGCACCATAGACGTGGTGGCACTTTACACCTCTATACCACATGAGGCAGGCCTGGAATCAACAGAATGGGCAATGCTGAAGATTTGAGATTTACCGACCAACAATATCTTTTTGCTACAGCTACTTAAATTTTGTCTTCATAATAGTTATTTCATATGGAAGGACAAATATTATGCACAATTGAATGGAACTTCAATGGGTTTTGCAGGGGCCCCTGCTTACGCAAATACATTCATGGCCCAATTTGAGGCACAGAATTTGATGACTTCAACTGATTGGTCACATGTGAAAATGTACTGTCGATTTATCGACAACATTTTTTTAATTTGGGATGACACACAAGAGACATTGGAACAGCTAATCAGAACATTGAATCAAGTTGATTTAAGAATTCAATTCACGTATAAAATAGACAAGGACGTTATGGATTTTTGTGATGTCAGAATTACCAAAACAGAAAGCGGATTCAATACAGAATTATACACAAAATCCACAGATCGGAACAATGCTCTCAATTACACAAGCTTTCATCCCAAAAGTCTAATCAGGAATCTTCCAGTCTCGCAATTCATACGGATTAAATGCATCTGCTCCGATGCACAAATTTGTCAAAACACACTCATAAAGCAGGTACAGAAATACAAGGAAAGAGGATATCCATCAGAGGTATTACAGGAACAACTGGACAAGGTCATGCAAATGGATAGAGTGGAGTTGCTCAAACCCAGAAGAAAAGTGTCACAAGAAAGAATGGTGTTTGTAACTAAATACACAACTCAATCTCAAAAAATCAAAAATATAATTAACAAAAGATGGGAATTACTATCAACGGAACCTGATTTTAATGGACTATTCAAGGAACCTCCTCTACATGCATATACAAGAGGATTAAATCTAAGGGAGAGACTGAGACACAAACAGCAACCAATATCAACAACGACATACAAAGGAACAATCAGATGCCACAATTGCACAAACTGCAATAACGTAATAACAGGAAATATATGCACTCATCCAACAACAGGAAAACAAATAGATTTAAGACATACTAGTGACTGCAACACGCAGAATGTTGTATATGGCATCAAATGCCCATGTGGCAAAATGTACATTGGCAAAACGGAACGCAAGGTAAAGACTAGAATAACGGAACATAAAAGCCGGATTCGCAATGAGAGTTTAACTTCACCACTGGTTTACCATTGGAGAGAGGCGAAACATAGCATTTCCCAACTAAGGTTTTTAATCATAGAACACGTACCAATAAAACCAGGTATTGACAATCATCAAAAACTGTTGCAACGAGATTTATTCTGGATTAAATACCTAAACACGATGCTACCAACAGGGATTAAATGATAAATACGATTTATCATGTTACCTATAGGGAGAAAAATAAAATATGAGGCAACATCATTAATTGATAATTGAATCACACATAGGTAATGTCTCAGGTACAGGCAAATGATGAGACCCTAATCCATTAATATGAAGAACATAGATAGACAAGAGAATATCATGTTTGGTTGATATTGCATGTAATCCAATGAAAAATGATTAACGTGTATCCAGTTGAATAACAACACAACACTCAACACACCATATAACATCCACAATAGAATACCATTATAATTGACTTTATAACCTTATCTTTGGAATTGAAGGTATCTCTTAAATTGTTTTGCATTGAGCAGGGGAAATCGTTTGAAAGAGTAAAACATAAGATAATGAGTGTTCGTGAGGAGGTATGGCATAACGCCACGTATATAATACAGGAGCGGACTGTAGTGGGTAAAGTTCTTAATATGAATAGAGGAAGGAGGCAAAAAGAATATTTAACTTCAAACAAGATTTATTTCAGTTCGTCGTTTTTTTTTGAGCACCTAAAAAACGCAAATCAGAAGGCAGTGAAGTAAATATCATGAGAAGGTCGGAAGAATTCACCACACTAAGATGGCGTAGATTAGACTACGTCTATTGAGAAGTGGTTCATAGTGAGTCCGTCATTTATCTTAATTGTTTGGAAACGGATGCGGAGTTCGCGGAGTTAATCAACTACAGTCGACAAGAGCGGAGGTTGAACAGAAGCGAGCACAGGGCTGCGGTTTCTTTGCCGGGAGATGAACTAACGTAGATACAGGTACAGGCAACATTCCATTTAGAAAAGCGTGAGGGAAAGATCAGGGATGTAGCAGTAATGACGTGGTATTTTCTTTGGTTTTTTTAGACGGAAGAGAACGCAAGAAGATAAGGTAGGGTGTGGACAATTCTGAGGTTATGTTTTTTTAAACAATGTTGTTGGAGTGGATCACTAAGGTCGTTCATATTTGTTGTTACAGAGATTGTTTTTCGGCGAAAGGATAGAGGTATGTCATTTATTCAGGAGAGGGCAATCTTGATTATTCAATTCAGTGAACTATTAGCTAAAGATTGGTTCTTGTTTTGTTTAAACAGAAAATTTGCGGTCAAGGCGGAATCTTGTATAGTCACATCAACACAGAAAGGTTGTTGTATCCAGGTATGAATAAATATAGAACACACTCACGTGAACCCCCATGTTCAACAAACACAAACACTTACATCATGTATTTTTTATTTTTACAGATTTTGCCCTGATGAAGGCGCCAAATAGGTGCCGAAATGCATTGGGCTCATCAAGAAATTAATGATTATGCATGTTATGTAAAATGCTGAAATGAAGTAGAGAACATATGTTTTTCTGAAATGTAAAGAATACAAATGAACATTGTTTTGAATATTGCAAATAATAAGAGAAAATGTTAAAGACAAAAGAGTGATTAAAAGAATATGTAATTACAGAGAAAAGAGTGGTTTAAATTGTGGAGATAAAAATAATAATTAGTAAGGTGCGGAGCACCAGGTGAACAGTGCGCGATTAGGTGGGCGCATTTACCCATCATAACTGATCATTGACATAAGGACCAATTGAGTACTAAATAAATACCAGCAAACTACGGAGTGCTCCTCACTCACCCTATTTCCAAAACATAAAGGGGGCCTGAGCATACTGACGAGGCACACCCAAATGATAAACCAAGGGACCCATGGGACCCAAAGGTGCTCCAGAGCGTTACGAGGCCCTTTTAAAAACACCATACATTGCATTTAGATAATGTGAGGGATCAAAGACTGGCGTCGGAAACTGAGGATAAGGGGCCGGTCCTGGATCTGATTGAGGTACCTCAGGAGCCGGAGCAGCTGGAGCCACAGGTGAATCAACCGGAGCCGAGGGAACCTCATCATCATCAGCCGGAATCGAGGGAGAGAATCTCAGCATCGTAGCCTGCTCCGGAGTCCCCTTATAGGAAGGAGAATGAGCCGGAGTCACCTGAGGAGATATTGAAGGTGAGCGAGAAACAAAGTCCTTGTCTCGACGTCGAGGAGCAGGAGAAGGTGACCTCAACACCACCGACTTCAAAGACCGGCGTCGAGAAGCGTGTCTCCTCTTCTTCTTATGGTTTTTCTTGGAGTCGTTCAACATCAAAAAAACTGATTTGACCTTTTTCAACTCTTTTTCTCTTTTTTAGCTTTGGCCATGGAGAGTTTGGCCTCTCGCTCCTTTAATGCCTTCGGATTCATCTTCCTGCACAAAGAGCATCCCTCAAAGTCATGGTCTGAAGACAAACACCACAGGCAATCCTCATGTGGGTCCGTAATCGACATATGTTTACTGCATTCTCTGCAAGGTTTAAACCCTGACTTCCTCGGAGCAGGCTTAGCTACAAATAAAGGGAGAGATACAATAAAAAACACAAAGTATCCAACGAAGTATGGAGAGTCCCAGAAAAAAACGTTAGCATCGACAGCGCAGAAAAAAGGCATCTGACGTTATCACGCTGACGTGGTCTTCTTATGTCTCCGGTGACGTCATGCGGAGCCATGATGCTGTTACGAACTCGTTGGCGTGGAGAGATAGGAAAAATTGCTGCGGAATGCTGGTGCAGAGGATATTCATAAGGTGAGGAATCCACAGGCATATGTATCCATCAGAATCACCTTGCAAGTCCAAACAAACACTGAATGGCAGTCTACACTGCGGACAGCAGAACTCACAATTTGAACTATATTGTCCCTGAAACCTACATATTTCGACAGTGTATTTCATAAATGTTTAATCTTTTGTTCCATCCACCTACAATGCGAACAGGAGGGCTCCCAATTCACATTGAGTCAACAAACAACAGGGTACCTCTGACACCATAAATCACACAGAATTTTTTAACTAGAGGAGTCTCTTTTATTGACCCTGCGCTTTTTAGATAATTTTTTGCATCTATTTATATTTTTTTGCATTTAGGTATTCCTTCACCGTGTACACAACACAATTTTCTGTCTTTTAAAGAGACCTTTACATTTACACACAAAACATAAAATCTATACACAAACTCACATATTATAATAATTATACAGCGATACACTTAAATTCATACAAATATTTGAAACTAAGTGAAAATTGCACTTTCAATTTCTGCTTCCTAAGAAAGAAAACATTTGACACCTTTGATTAGCTGAAGAGTGTATAAACATGTTAGCAATGGGGTCTCTGGCTGGCCAAGGCTTGCGCCAAAGTCAGTCAGAAACCACCACTCTAAGTCAGGGCACGGGAGTTACACGCCAAGATAACCCCTGCTCACCCCCTTGGTAACGTGACATGAGCAGTAAGGCTAAACTCGGAGGCTATGTAGGTTAAGTGTTTGCACGCGCACCCAGCAACAACACCCAAGGCCCACCACAAAGGAAACTCCACAGAAGGTTATTTAAAAAATAGCCTTTGTATTATACCAAAACACATTAGATAAAAACACACACTTTACAATGTGCCAACAGGCACGGGCAGAATTTACAGGGGATATGTACAAGACAGGGCCACATGGACCACTGTCAGGAAAAGTCACTTGTAGAACTAGCACTTAGAACATAGAATATAAAATTACTGTAGCACAAAATAGAAACTAGAGCACACAACCAGTAACTACTTGTAACAGGTAAGTACCACCTACGCAACCATAACCACCTTAGGAAAAGGTCACGCAGGGAACCAGGACCTCACTAGCAACACCTGTACTAGGAGAAAAACAACCACCTAAGTATCACCATACATTTAGGGGTATAAGCATAGGAACATTACACATGATGCATCACAACATTCAGAGATGTAGGGAAGGAAAACACATGATGCATAACCATACATTCAGCGGTGTAAGAACAAGGCACATGACGCATCAAAACACATTCAGAGGTGCAGCACAGGAAAACACATGATGCATAAAAACATACATTCAGCAGTGTATGAACAATTGCGCAGAACTCACATAAGTCACCACCTGTGACTGTCCCTAGGCCAACTGGCCTTGTTGGGGCTAGGACGCCCTGTGTCCCAAAGTCAGGGGGGGCATAAACGGAGCAGCTGCCCACTAAGTGCTGGGCAGCTGTAGAGACACTGATGGGGCCAACGTTGGAGCCTCACAGGCTCTGACCAAATGACTGTCCCTGAGCCTCTCTGGGCTCGAAACAAAAGTGATGACCCTAGAGCCTCCCTGGCTCTGCACAACAATGTGGGGCAAGTTGGGAGTGGCCCGCTGCCTTCAGGGGCCGCTCTACCACGCCAGACGAATGCCCCCTTGAGCCTCTCAAAAACAACTGTGGCGCCTGAGCCCCTCGTGGGTTCTGAAAAACAACTGTGGCGTCTGAGCCCCTCGTGGGCTCTCAAAAACAACTGTAGCGCCTGAGCCCCTCGTGGGCTCCTCAACAAATGGCACCTCTCGTCAGAGCGGCCCGTTATCAAGTGGGGACGCTCAAAGAATCTGTCGGGACCTCCACGGGGCCTTTACAAGACTATGCTGCCCCTGACACGAAGTGACCAGCACAGGAGGGGAGCGGGCACCGGCAATGTGCCCCGACGCCCTCTCTGTCACAACCAACACCGTGCCCCACTCACCGGAGTAGCTCGACTCGGTCTTCCTCTGTCTGGGCGGTGTTGCTCCTCGGCAGAGACTGCTCTTGCCGGGGCGCTTCTACTCTGTGGTGCCTCTTCTCTGGGGCGTCTCTTCTCTGTGGTTGTCGCTGGTCTCCCTCTCCTTCCGGGAGACCGGCCAGGTGCGGCACGCTTGGGACGCTTCCTCCTGCGGTCTCGGGGAAGCAGGAAGGCGGTCAGGCCCCGCCCACGTCCCGGGCGAGAGGGGACTGACTTTCGGCGCAGCGGGGCTGCGACGGGGATTGCTCCTGGTCTGGGCGGCGATGCGGGGTGGGCACCCGCTTGTCCCCCTAAGTAAAAGGGCACACCACCAATAACGCGGGACAATACCGGGTGGGCACCGGCTGACAAGTGCGGCAATAAGCGGGGTGGACACCCACGCCGCTCAGCTCCACCACACAGCGGGAAGGATGCCGGGTGGGCACCGGCTCCAGCAAACAAATAAAGCGCTCCCAGCGCTCGTTTGAGGTAAAGAAAGCGCTCCCAGGCGCTAGAGATGAAGTTAGCGTTCCCAAGCGCTTTAGGACAAGATACAAGCGCTCCCATGCGCTAGAAGCAAAGTAATTCGCTATTGAGCACTCAGGGCCAAAAAAAAGCGCTCCCTGGCGCTAGTTGGCCAAAAAAAAACAGCAACAGTCCACCAGGAAATGCAGCAAGGTAGCGGGGTGGGGCAAGGCTGGGCCCAGGGGCCAGCTCACTGGACCCTCCAGGCAGGGAGGTGATCCTAGTGGCGGTTCCCCCTGGCGCCCAGCAGCAGCAGCCCCCCTCAGTCAAGATCAGGAACAGAACAAATTGTAAGGGGACACAGCCACTTTTTATACACAGTAAACCTTTGTCTTTGTTCAGGGTGAGGGGAAAAAACAGTCGCAGCTGGTTTATGAGCACTGTGATGGGCTCAGCCCCTCACTCTATTCACTGACAGGGCTAGGGACATTAGACGCACCACAGGGGGCGGAGCCAGCATTGTGTGGGGAAAGCCCAGCCCTTTTCAGGACCCAGGTGCACTCCTCCCCAGCCATCAGCATGCTAATCTCCACACTCACCACCGGGGCAGACCCATCCAGACTCCTGGAGTCAGGCTCACCAGCCAGTTCCAGCCAATCACGCGCCAATACACTCACTGCACACGCACACCCATGTCTAGAAGTGGCACTTCCACACTAGACACATTAACTTAGCACACATCATTGCGCAGCATTCAATCACACGAGTTCGCACATACCAAACTCGGGCCTGCACACCTCACGCATCAGGAACTACCAGGGACACAGACATTCCTCATGCATTCCTATGGGAGGGCAGGCCAACCTTACTCCACGCACTCAGAGTGCGCACACACTTTCCAGTGGGACACAGTTGTGTCTGATGTGATTTTTGGTTAAAAACTTTACTTCAACAACATTTGTTGAAGCCTGTACATACCGTCTTTGTAGCTGAAGAACGTTACTATGTCTTTGCTACCTGTTTGAATAGAGTAATAATTAGAGTCTCATCACTATGTCTGTTATTACAAGCAAATACGTCCGGCCAATAAGTTTAGTGTACCTACCCTCTCTTGTGTCTTTGTGGTTGTAGGAGTCCAATTTTGTCCCTGTTTGTGCAGCTGGGGAGTTAGAAAGAGAGAGCTCTGTGTTACTTTTAAGCTTCTTTCTCTCATACCTAATGTATTCTGTTCTAAACGAACATGCTTCGTTATTGCGTGTAAAGATGTGAAGTGCTCAGAATGTATGAGGCATGAGTGAAAGGTGCCCCAGAGAAGAGTGCCTCCTTATGCTTGAAGTACTTATGTTACTATATCGCATTGGGCGATCGAAGACTGAATTCTGAGGTTGCGGACTTAGTCTTGCTTGTATTGCAATTCCACATCGAATAATTGTGGCTTCCTTTCGTGATCTTAGCTCGCACATGCTGGCGAGTTTACCGTGTGTTTTTCTTAGTGAGAAGTGGTACGCAGCCTCTATACCCAATCCGTGTGCTTTTCGACAGTGTGCACGGGCCCTTTCAAACGTGAGGAAGGTAGTGACTTTGAAGTGCCTTATCGTGCTTCGCATGCTTATGTTACGGTTGGACACAAGGTGATCGAAGTTTAATTTCTTCAACAGCATGCTTCGGGTTTTAATGGCACATCGATCCCTCTCAGGTTTTTTTAAAGAGATTTTTACATTCATGCTTGCGAGTAGTCTGAGTGTTAATCGCAAGTCTGTCCGGTGCAAGGGTTACTACGTGCCCTCTCCGTGCATACATGCTTGCTTGTGGCACGAAAGAGATTCAAATTGGATTATTGTGGTGCTACGTCTTGTTGGTTGCTTGGTTTACCTGATTTCTTCTACACGACGGCCAGTAACAAATATCCTGCATGTTGTACTCTGCGGCAGGGTTCGTACTTGATTCGGTATCACTCGTTCCCGACTTTGATTCTAGCCTCTGAATTCCTTAAATGAATCATTCTCCTTAACTGTACAAACCACAATTCACATTGAGTCGCAATAGCAGATGACACTGTCCAATAGGCAAGAGACATTGCTCCCAGTGTGGTCCCCCCAGACCACGTATAATCGCTGACTGCACACATGCTGAATGCTTCCGATGCCCCTACAACACTGGAGCACAACTCATGCAACCTTTCTGATACAATATTTTGTGTATAATTTCACATCTGCTGCCCTACCTCAGTGTATCACAAGTCATGAACCCTTTACGATAGAATCTTTTCTGTATGATTTCATATCTGGTACCCATACCTTAGTGCAGCACAAATCATTGACCCTTTATGGATGAATCTCTGTGTCTGATCCAATGATTACTTTTGTACTTGTTGCCACCACCAACCATTTACGTACCCAGTTCCCCTATCTATCTGTGTCTGTGTGTTCATTATGTATGCAACATTCTGCCCCTAGGCCCTAAAACATTACATAGTTTCTGGACAGCATATGCAACCATCTTACCTTTGACACTGGGGGAAAACTTTAGTTGTGTAACTTTGTCTCGGTGATTGTACAAGTATGTACGTAGAGACTGCATAATTAGAATACTGCAAGGAGAGTGAATACTGAAATTATAAGTGAGTGAGGATCGTCAGAGTGATTGTATAAGTACATATGTTGGTGCAGCCTAACTCTGAAAGTGACCTTGTCTCTAATTGGCTGCCCTCCATGTGCCAAAAACTGAAACTTCAACTTTCCATGGCCCTGTATTGTTACAGCTGCAGCACTCCACTGAATATGCAATAAAGTTTCATATCCACACAAATGTCTCATGTCTACCATCTTTCTTGTGTGCAACTACGGATGAATATAGGGTCAGAATTTCCTCATACCTTCCATGTTGGCCATATTGTTGATAGCAAATCAATCGGGGGGTTTGGGGTCCTAGGGATAATTTAACGACCAACAACTCCCTATACATATACAACTACCAACTATAATGTAGCAAAGGGTCAGAGAGAGGCCATATTGTTAGACTTGGCTTACAGAGTAACACTTTGGATAGCACTCCAACACGGACACCCGCATCCAGTGTTGTCAAATTTTTAAAGCTTTCTATAGCCCAAAACCAACTAAAAAGTAGCTCAAACTAGCCCAATATTGCTACTTTAGGGAAGGAGAGGCAGAGACAGCGTCAAGCAGGCTGTGAATGCATTGGATTCGATGTTACAGCAGTATGCCAAGTAAATATTTGTCACATAAAGCTTTTTAACATACTAGTTTGCTGGAGCGTTCTATATATATTTATAATCTGGCAACTAGCACAAACCAAACTTTTACAACACAACCGGAAAAATATAGCCCAATAGTGCGTGATCTTGCCGAATCTGACAACACTAATGCCACAGCCTCTCCCTCAGTGCTGGTATACACCCACACCACACCTCTCCAGCAAAGGCGTCACTGGACACGGGACCCTACTAATATAAAAACTAGGCGCACGTGCTTTACGCCACTTTAAATTTTAGAGTGCGTGGCCTCACTTCTCACTGAGTGAGTAGCACCGCAAGCACTCAGTGGGTGTACAACCTGCGATGATGATGTGCACTAGTATGTCCTCTGCCATGTCGATATCAAGACTCAGTTCCAAATGTGAAACCTGTTAGCTTGCAGAACAGAGCTGCATGATGTAGACGGTGCCGTGATTGTGAAAAGGTGAGCAGTGAGGCCTTGCTTCGCAGCATTGGGCAGACAACTCTGGGCGGTGGGAGTGGATGGGGTACAGCAGCCTGACTGCAGAAAGACGGAAGAGTGATTTAGGCATACACACTCGCATATACTCTGCCATAGCATCGGTTTGGTAATGCGAGCACTGGTTCAATGCCCGAGGAACCGGTGCTGACTTCCAACTATGGACTCTCACAGCTCGTGGCTGCCTCGCGTCACTTTGGGAACGTTATGTTTTGAATGTGAAAAAGTTGGAAGATAGAAGTTAATGGGGGTTCAGTCATTCTTCCTTTATACTTTCTGCTTACAATCATGTTCTAAGGATTAAACCACATCAAGAGAATTACTGTGTCTGTCTTTTCATTCCTACATACTGGTCTTTCCTACAATTACTATTTCTGAACTATCTTCCAGATGTGGGAGCTTGAGGGTACACCATGTCCCGGCACGTGGTTGGAGATACACGGGTGACACAAAGGTGAGCTGTGAAGATTTTCTCCAGTGTCACTCTCTCACTCGTTCTCTCTCTCTCTCTCTCTCTCTCTCTCTCTTCTTTGATGGATGCTTCACACACAATCTTATCTTGCTTTTTATCTAACAGGCTCTGATTCACAAATTGACATCCCCCCAAACACCACCAGAGCTGAACATATGTAAAACCTGCAATGATGCGTGGCCATCCAGGCAATCAACACCTAGACTGAATTGTGAGTTCTCTTCACCACGTGAACTGAGGCTGAGGTGGTTCCTTCAGCACGTGGTTGACTCTCTTCGACACACGCTGGTGGCGGAAGGTGAGGCTTGTTTGCGCAGCAGTGGGCACTCTCCTACGACCAGTGGGAGTGGATGGGGTGCAGCAGCCTGAATGGGCAGCGGCAGGCAGTCAGCTCCGGATAGTGGGAGTGCATGGGTGCAGCAGCCTGGGTTCTCAGCGACTGTTATACACCTCTTGGCAGTGCAAGTGTATGGGCTACACCAGACTGGGGACCATAATATCAAAAATGATGACAACATTATCACCGTTTTGGCGGTGGGAAACTGCAGCTAAAGGGAGGATAAGTGGCTGGATATTATGCCCTTGAGAATCCTCATAGAAACCCAGGTTCTGGTGTGAAGAACATCAAACCTGGGCTTCTATGGGAATTCACAAAGGCATATTAACAAACACCTTATCCCCACTATTGCAGCAGTTTCCTGCCACTAATGCAGAGGTAGTGTTATCACTGTTCTTGATAATATGGCCCTGGGTACGCAGTGGCTATTAGACACCTCTGAGCACTGGAAATAGATGGGATGCAGCAGCCTGGGTGCCCAAAGCAGAAACAGTGAATTACGCGTGTGCAGTTGTATATAGTCTACAATTACTAATTCTATACTATCTTTCAGATAACTAAACGTGAGGGTGCAGTATGTCCCGGCACATGGTTGGAGACACACCGGTGACACAAAGGTGAGCTGCAAAGATTTTCTCCAGTGTCAACACTCCTTCTCCATCTCTTTCTTTCTCTCTCTCTCTCACACTTTCTTCCTTTCTCTGTCTCTTCCTCTCACTCTCATTCTTTATTTCTCTCACTTACCCTCTTTCGCTTTCTTCCTCTCTCTCGCAGTTTTTCTCTCTTCCTTGTATCTCACTCTTTCTTTCTTTCTTTCTTTCTTAATCTTTCTCTCTTCCTCTCTCTCTCGTTGACTCTCTCTCTCTCTTACACTCTCTAACTCTTTCTCCTTCTCTTTTCCTCTCTCTTACTTGATCTCTCTTCATCTCTCACACTGTTTCACTCTTTCTCTCTCTTTCTCTTTCTTCCTCTCTCTGTCTTCCTCTCTTTCTCTCTCTTTCTCTCTGTCTTCTCTCTCCCACTGTTTCTCTCTTTCTCTCGTCCTTGTATCGCTCTCTTTCTCTCACTCACTATTTCTCTGTCTTCCTCTCTGTCATACTCTTTCTTTCTGTCTTCCTCTCTCTCTTTCTCTTGCGCTCTCTCTCTGTCACTCTTTCTCTCTCTTCCTCTCTCTCACACTGTTTCTCTCTTTCTATCGGCCTTGTATCTAATTCTTCCTCTTTTTCTCTCTCCTTTGCTGGACGCACAACGCACCATCTTATTTTTCTTTTTCTCCTGCAGGCTGTGAATCACTAATTGTCGAGGGATGACACGCCAGGGCTATACATAGTTTTATTTGTTGTTGTTTTGTTTTAATAAAATGTTTACACACATACTTTTATTTGTTGTTGTTTTGTTTTAATAAAATGTATTATATGTAAATCCATATATGACTAAGATTCTTATTTGTTGAACCTCACAAGCATATCTTTTGTTGAAACTGCAACACCAGCCGATTTGTTAGGCTCCACATTTAAAAACGTTCCTGTCACATTTGTTTGGGAGGGGTGAGCGGGGATGGTGGACAAGGAGCTGCTGCTGGGGGATGTCAGAATAGTGTTGGGTGTCCGATCTGCATCACCGTTGACTTGATTGCATCTCTTCTCAGAGACCTGCAAGCCGGCGGGCTGCTTGTAAAAATGCAATTCCCCGAGAAGTCGCACTGGAAGAGCTGCGATATAGTGAGAAATATGAACAGTTCGTACCCAGGCCCGCAGAGGGACAACTGCAGCCCGTCACCTCAACTCACAGAGTCAGAACTACGAGACGTCCGCTCCCAAAGGAACAGCAGCGTAGTAGCTTGCAGAGATACAGGCACAGCACCGTACTAGCTCGCAAAGGTATAGAGCTGCGAGCCAACGGACTGGCTTCTAAAGACATACCTCCGAAGTAGTGATGTTGGGCAGAGGGAGCGTGAAAGTGTTATCTTCCTAGTAGTGATCTGGAGTGGAAGTCGTGCTGCCTGGCGCTCACCTGTTTCTCCTTTATTGTTAATATATCTTAAACCTTCACTGCATCCAAATCATTATTACACAGAGCTCCGCTATTTTAAATTGCCCCCGGAACCTTTCTTTTATATTTTCACTTGATGCGAGGCACAAGATTGCTGCTAACACTTCCTGGTTTCAAGTGTTAGCAGCCAATCAGAGGACACTTCCTGCTTTGAAGAGTTAGCAGCCAATCAGAGGCAAGCTCATGTTCTGGAATAAGGCACCAGATATATATATATATATATATATATATCCAGAATGCCGCGTCTCCACCCAGCGCGCAGAACTTCGCAAAGGAAAGGATAGCACGGACACGGACCAGGTAAGTGCTGGAATTTTATTCGTGCAAATTCAGCCGCATGACGTTTCGGCTCTGAGGAGCCTTGCTCACATGACAATATATATATATATTTTTTTCCCCTCCAATATCTCAAAAACTACTGTACGGATTTATAACATGTCAACAAAACCGTGCTTTCTAGACCAAGATCTTTCTCCCTGCCAAATTTGTCGCTATTTGGTTCAGCAGTTTGACCTCTAGCCTTGTCTAAAATTCATTGAGAAAACACATTTTCACTCCCCCTTTTTCACAGCTTCCCCTTGACCAATCACCCCTAAACTTTCAAGGTAGGAGCAAAAAAGAGAAACCTTTTGGAAAATTTCTTAAAGAATCTGCAAACGACGACAAAGTTATAAGCAGATGAAGAGCTCCAGGAAGCGGGCCATGCAACACCCCTCCCAACGTGACTGAAGCCCCAAGACTGCAGGGACCCCAGCAAGCACCCGCAGCCCCAGCGAGCCCCCAGTATTAGTTTTTAATAAATGCTCCCGGGACCGACCCACTCCGGGGTCTCATTAATATAAAACATGAGAACTCGCGAGCCCAGTGTGAATTACGCCGATTTTTTTATAAAAAAAATGTGGGGCTCTGGGGGTCCGTCCTTCTGGGACCCCCTGACCAGGCCTAGGAGGTCAGGGTGTTTCAAATCTGCCCCCTTCCCTTGTTTTCTACCTTTCTTTCTCTGTTTTCTAGCGACTCGCTCCTACCGAGTCACAAGATGGCTTCCAACACTTCCTGGTTTGGAGTGTTGGCAGCCAATCACAGTAAAGCGCATGCGACTTAGGCTCGCCCAGATATCGAAACTTTTATTTTTCTAATTTCTCAGCAACTACTGAACGGATTTATACCATTTAAAAATAAAGTTGCTTTCTGATCCAAGCACTACCTTTCTGACAAATTTGGGGTAATTCGTTCAGTAGTTTCGGCTGTAGCCTTGCACAAAGTTTCCTATGGGAAAATGATTTTTTCACTCGTATTTTTTTAATTTCTCAAAAGCTACTGAATGGATTTACACCATTTAAGAAAAAGGTCCCTTTCTGAACCAAGCTCTACCTTTCTGCCAAATTTGGGGTAATTCCGTTCAGAAGTTCGGGCTGTAGCTTGTCACAAACTTTCCTAAGGAAATTAACATGTGAAAAACGCATTTTGGGACTCCCCTTTTTTCTCAGCCCCCGCTGGATGAATCACTTCCAAACTTTCAGGATAGGAACTGACTTGGATAGATGTTTGTTTTGGAGAATTTCAGGAAGATTTATGAAACGAGGCCAAAGTAATTAGCAAATCAAAAAATACTTTTCCACCCATACATCCCTGAGAACTGATACCCCAATGAGATCCCAACGACGGAACCCGCCCAGGGAAGACACCCTGCAGAGCCAGTTCCCATGCCATAAAGGCACTTGGCGGGTAAGTTTGCGGTCCCATCCCGTGTGGCGCAGAGCAGTTCGTCAAGCCGTCAAGACCGCCCTGGTAATGGGGGCCAGAGTTTGCGGAATCGGGCATCCGTAGAGGTACGCCTGGATCCGAGGGAAATCTGTCTCCTCCAGATCCACCCGGTATGCCGGGATGGACCAGCCGCCCGCTTACCAGTCGTGGATGACTATTAGTTTGTTTGCTAGATAATAGAGGAAGAGATGAGTCACCCCTAGGCCTCCGTCGTAAGGTGGGATGCCGCCGTGCGTGAAGGAGATCCGCGGTCGCCCTCCGCCCCAGAGGAACCTGGACAGGGTGCCGTCCAATCCCGAAACCAGGCACGGGGAGGGGAATGGAGGTGTTCTGCAGGATGTAAAGGAAATGGGGAAGAATCATCATCTTGAACAGCTCGCTCCGCTCCAGGGGGTTAAGAGGAAAGGAGTGCCTTTTCTTCAAGTCTGATCTCATCCGCGTCACCAGGGGCGCGATGTTCAGTGCCCACTCCAACTCCGGCAGAAGAGTCACCCATATCCCCAGGTATTTGATCGAATGATGATGAAGAGGAATGGACGACTGCCAGTCGAAACACTCCCGAGAGGGGTGTAGGGGGACCAGAATGGACTTGGCCACGATAAGTCGGAGGCCGTAGACTCGCTCGAAATCTCGGAGGAGTTGCAGGCATCTGGGGCCCGAGTTTGCTGGGTCCGCCAGGTACAGGAGCACATCGTCCGCGTAGAGGGTGATCTTATCTATGTGACTCTCATTCCAGGCCCACCCCCAGATAAGGCATTCATGCCGGAGGAGCATCGCTAGGGGTTCCATCACTAACGCGAATAGAAGCGGAGACAGGGGGCACCCCTGGCGCGTCCCTCTACGAATCGGGAATGCCCGTGAGAGCGTCCTGTTGACTAGTACACAGGCCCTGGGGTTCGCATAGAGGACCCCAATATAGCTGCGGAACCGGGGGCCAAATCCCATTTCCCTCAGCACGTCCTGCAGATACTCCCAGCCCACCGTATCGAAGGCTTTCTCGAAACCGAGAAAGAGGAGGGCCAGGTATGGAGAGAGGTGGGAACGGTGGGCCAGGTGGAGGCGGCAAAAGCAGTGGCGGTTTCCTCTGGCCGGCATAAAACAGCATTGGTCCGGAAGAACAAGGCCCTGAGAAGGGGCTTAAGCCTCTGGGCCAGTATTGTGGCGAAGAGCTTGAGCTCGGTATTGATAAGTGAAATGGGGTGGAAGTCCGCACAGTGGCCAAATCCGACTCGGGAGGGAAGGCGCCCTTCTCTATCACATGACGGAAGAGATGTAACAGCTGGGGGGCCAAAGTGTCCCTAAAGGCCGCGTAAAACTCTAGAGGGAATCCGTCTGGGCCCGGCGTTTTTCCCCGGTTCAGAAGAGGGATAGCCTCCAAGACTTCCTCCAGCGAGAAGGGTCGTTCCAGGGATTCTGCATCCTCCGGCGCAAGGGAGGACAAGCGGACGCCGGCTCCGTCCAAAAGGGTGGCTAAGAGCGCCTCCGGAGGGTGCGCCGCATATAGGCGAGTGTAAAAATCAGCGAAGGCTCCCGCTATGGCCCCGGATGTAACCAGGAGGGTGCCTTCCGGAGCGCGAATCTCCAGGATAACATGGTGGATCCTAGGGTAGGAGACCAGGCTGTGGAGGAGTTTACCATTTTTATCCCCCCAACCATAGTACCGCGACACTGATGAGCGCCACAGTTGTTGGGCCGAATCAAGCGAGATCTGGCAAATTTCCTCCCGGATCAGCGCCAATTGCCGGGTGGGGTCCCCTCGACCGCTCCCAGCCAGGTCAGCCTCGAGCTGGGCTTCTCGGGACTCCAAGTCTGCAAGGTGGGCCAGCCGAGCTACTCGCCGTGGCGTGGACCAGCCCCCTCGCCACTCCACGGATCACCGCTTTACCGGCCTCCCATAGGGTCCCAGCCGACAGGACGGAACTCTCATTTGTGGCGAAATAACGGGTGAGTTCCTGCCCCAGTTCCTCCACGAGAGCAGGATCTTGCAAGAACCGGGCCTTGAGACGCCACATCGCACGGCGTCCCCCCAGGGCAGAGCCAACATGCAGGGAGACCGGGGAATGATCCGATAGTCCTCGTGGCAAGATGCTCGCCTCGGAAATCAAGCAGCAGTCCGTGGCCGGGAGTAGGAGAAGGTCTATGCGAGAGTGGGTGTGGGGAAGGCAGAAGTATGAGTGTATTGTGTCTTCCGTGGGTTCCACACCCACCAGACATCACAGAGCCCCAGGGCGGACGCCCAACACGAGAGGGCCTCCGCGGAGGAGGAACGGTTTGTCGAAGGGGGGCCCGACGTATACCGCTCCGGCTACATGACAACGTTGAAGTCGCCGCCCACCATGGTAAGGCCGGGTGGGAAGTCGGAAAGAACTTGCGTGAGGGAGCGCAGCGTCGGGGGTCAGAGGGCGGGAGGGACATATACCGCCAGGATGTTCAGAGGACAGCCTTCCAGTACACGGCTGCACAATATCAACATGAAAGTAACAGCCCACAAGTGGGCAGAACCAGTAACCACAGGGAGACAACGGCCCCCCCTCCCACCCCCCCAACACCCCCCACCCTACACTTCATAACAAGAAGCATCTGTCGCTCGAAAGAACAACACCCCAAAATAAAGAAAAACCTCAGCAGAGGACAGAAACTAAACTAAAACGATTAGTCGGGAGCAGTAGCACTAGTCCAAAGTCAATCAAGGACCCCCCTCCGTAGTGTTGGATGCGTAACAACAGCCGTAAACATCTAAGGGCAATGAAGAACCACATACATTGACCATTATCTGCAGAAACATCCAAACAGCGTGACAGAAAGACATAGATGAGAGAGAGGGACAGGCGTAGAGAGAAAGGAGAGAGAAGGAGGGAAGAAAGAAGAAGGGATTGAAGGGAAAGCCTAGGTGGGAGGGGAAACGTGAGCGAGACATATTTCCGGTTGCGGGTCAGACCCCCAGTAGGGCAGTAACCCCCCCGGGCCCCCGGGAGGACCCGGGTAAGCGTCCCCCGCAGCTCGGCCGTGCTGGCGACCTCGGGCAGCAACACATCACCAAGCCATCTTCAGGCCTCTGCCTCTGGAGTTCTGGACTTTTTGGTTCCGTCCAGAGGTGTCAGGGAACAACACCCGAAGACCCCGGAGTTCCACCTGTCTTGGTGCACAAATAAACAGAAACACGGGCTTCTCGATGGTGGCGTCAAAGACCAAAGGTTTATTACTGCAGGGACACAGAAGTCACAGAAACTACGCATGGGCAGTGTCTAGGAGCCTGTTCGATTTGTACAAAGAGGGTTGCTCCTTATATACTAAAAATTGGGCTTCAGGCAAATTCTTCACATGTTAGTACATTCCCAAACCTTTGTGTCCTAAACAATAAATATTTGGCGTTGCACAGGAATCGTCGACAATATCTGATGTCAAAACATTACGAACGAGGGGTTCCCACTTTTCCATCATAATCTCATGTCAACTTTTCATTCAAGACTCGGACCGCCTCATTGTAAATTTCGTTACCTCCCCCTGATAAAGGCCCAGAAGGAAAAGGAGCAGAGCCAGGTGCAGAAGATAGAAAAGCAGGATAAGGGATGTTTGTGGGTTGTAAATGGGCAAGGCTACCGGCTTCGGCCGCCTAATCGTGATCAGGCCAACGACCACAAGAACCAGTATAGCAGGACTGGCCTCGGGCAGAGGAGGCAGCCTTTGTCGAGTCATGCAGCTACAGCGTGTTCTGTTCCAAGGTGCACGTGTCACTAAAGAGGTGAATCACCGGCTAAGGCTACGTGTCCTTAATCGAAATGAAGTGATCAGAGGTTATTGCGTATGTGAGGGCAAGAAACACAAAATGGCTGCCATGATCTAAGATGGATGCCATGGGTAGATCAGAAATGTGTTTGTTACAGGAGTACTCTTGCTCGTAGCGTAGCGAAAACACCAGGATATGCTAAATGGATCATTTGCGGTTCGCTGATACCAATATTATGTATTTCCGACAATATTGAAAACACGGGTTCAAATCGTCACGGAACCTCAGACCCTCCTTTTGCCCTTACATAGGCAATTACTCAGTCTATGTCAGAGTCTAATTCTATGCTCATCAGGTCAGTGACATGTTGTTGTATCATCATCCTTTCTCGCGCCTTTTCTCCAAACGCAGGTGGTTTCCTAAAACAGGTTGCAGCACAAAGACTACACAGAGCAGGACCACACTGGATAATCAGGCAGCATGAGAATAGGAATACTAAGATGACACCAATGACCATCAGAACTTTCCATCCCCACGCTGATATCAGAGTCCAAAACCACTCCATGAAGGACCAGTTTCCCTTGTCTTCGTGTATAGAGTCGGAAATCTTGTGTAGCTTAGAGATCGCCTCATAGACTGTTGGAGCATTATTGGGAATAAAGACACAGCAGCTCGATTGGATCATTCTGCATACCCCACCTCGATCTGCAAGTATTACGTCTAGAACCATACGGTTCTGCAACGTCATGAGTCTATCCGCCTGAAGCTCAGCTGTCAAATTGCTAAGGGCACCAGCAGTTTCGGTAATAGTAGATTCAACTACCCGTGTTAGCTGACGTATGTTTCTACTATTGGCCATAGGCCCCCAGAACGGAAGGAAGCCTTTGAAGAAGTCTCCAGCTTCCTGACCAGCGGTGTCTTCCTTGCTGAAAACACCTCTTGCTACTCTGATTTTGTGGTAGTCAGAAGAAGCAGTGTATGTTGGAGGCAACAGTCGAGCAATATAACATGAACCTGAAAAGTCAGCAGGCAACCATGTATACGCTCTGTCTTGACAGATGAAGTAGGTACCCCTAGCAGTAAGAAAAGCAGGGGAAGAGTTAGACGGAAACACGTAAGTCTCTACGCACTCACTCCTCCCTAGCTGAGCTCTCGGATTTCTCCCATTACCTTGCAAACAGACCTGACCTCGGTGAGGTACGACCCAGATTGGAGTGGAGCTTTTCCGTTTGCTTTCTCCCAAACTAAGGCGATACTCTGAAGAATTCCAACTCAAATATACTCGTAATTCGTCTCTAGGGTAAGATGGAGTATTATTGACGTCCTTGATCATGTCAATAATTCCCTGGACTAAAGCTTTGTTGGCAGAGTTATATTTAGTGGAACGTGGTGGACGCGGAGGATAGGTTTCAAGGGCATAAGCAAAGATGGTTTGAAGGGCCTGAAATGATCCATTATAGCTAAAAGGCAAAACCAGGTAGGGAATGCCTTTATCCATAGTGTGGGGTATCAAGCCACACACCCAGCAGTCTGTAGTGTTAACTACTAGTTGGTGTTGGTGCAAGAGCTGTACAAAAGTGTTATTAATGAATTCTGAGCGTCGAGCTTGCTCATGTTCAGGAAACGAGTGAAAAGAGTGTATGGAAGAAACAGTAGAAGTAGCAGGATCAAGGGGAGGTACCGTAGTTACTGGCACAGAGATTAAATTTATACCAAAAACGATTCCACCCACCAACGTTATTAAAACAACTAAAAATGTAATAGCACATTGCATCAGAAAACATTTACTATGAAGGATTCTGTAAAGTCTGTTTCTGCGAACATAAATCACATTTTCTCGTTGTAGCGCAGGAAGCTCCATCTTCTACAATCCGCTCGCGACCACTGATGATGTGTACGTAGATGAAAATGCCTCTATCAGCCCTGGGAGTTCCCAGAACCAACAGAAAGATCGACCTTGTGTCTGACCCCCACAGATTCAACTAGGTACACAGCCACGACCCTACGGCTACCCAGACGGCAAGGCAATTTTAAAAACAAAAAAACAATAGCAAACTTCCTGGCTGAAGGCAAAAGTTCAAAATTTCAAATATCACAATAGGCAGTTTCCTGCTTTATTTGTCCATATTACGAGATCGTAAGTTGTATCTTAGTTTTGCAGGAACCGTTTGATCAGGAAACAGTGTGTTGTCAATAGAGTTTGCAATGTTCAAGTTCGCAGATGGCAAAGTTTCTTCTGATGCAGAGGGCAAGTGTTCAGGAGTCAAAGAAGTAGTTTCAGGAGGAGAGTCAGTTATCAATTCGGCATCGCTGAAAGGGATAAACTTGGGTGTTTGCTCGAATTCAGAGGCACCAATTCCCTTCTTCACCCAGTTGTCGTAAGGAAGTGGTAGGGGCACACGTTTGACATGAGTTGCATGTATCCAGTGCTTGCGACCAGCCACATGAACAGCAGTTCTCGTTGCTAACAACACCTGGAAGGGGCCAACAAATTTGGGCTGAAGGTTCTTTGTCCTCGTAAAATTTCGTACCACAACGTGGTCGCCGGGTTTCAGCTGATGACCTGGACTCTCCGGAGGCTTTGGTAATGCATCGAAAACCTGTTGGTGAATAAGACTCAATTTAGCAGTCAAGTCGTAAAGGTAATCAATCAACATTGGATATTCCAAAGAACAAAATTCTTTCGGCCTAGGCACTCCCCAAACATTAGCAGGACGGCCGAAGACAATTTCGTATGGACTAAGCCCTACTCTAGAATGCACAGTCGCTCTCGTTGATAACAAAGCCAAGGGTAGTGCGTCTGGCCAGGATAAACCCGTGGATGCCTGTATTTTAGCAAGTTTTAGTTTGAGGGTGCCATTGTAACCCTCAACTAAACCAGCGGACTGGGGATGGTTTGCACTGTGAAATTTTTGTTTAATACCTAAACCGGCACACACACTCTGCATAACTTTCCCTATAAACTCACTTCCGTTGTCTGACCATACAATCCGTGGCATTCCAAACCTAGGGAAATATTCTTTGAGAAGAATTTTGGCAGTAGATAGGGCAGTATTGTCCTTTAGTGGATTTGCTTCGATCCATCTGGAGAAAGCACAAACTACCACCAGGACGTATTTTAAGTTATTGCACCGATCCATGTGAATGAAGTCTAACTGAATCACTTCAAAGGGGCAAGAGGGTGGAGCGAAATGACCAGCAGGAGTAGGAGTTCCCTTGCCAGGATTATGCATCAGGCATACCATACAATTTTTCACCACTCTCTCTGCACATTTACTAATCCCATCATTCTTCCAGACCGGGGCCAACATTTTACAGATTCCTTTAGAACTTATGTGCGCTACTCCATGTGCCATTGTCACCACTGCAAGCACATACGCATCAGGCAACATCCAACGCTGTTTTTCCGACAAGTCAATCCAACACCCACTCGAATCCAACTTGCCCGTACTTTCTTTCCATGCACGTTTTTCCTCCTCAGTTGCCTCTTTCTGAATCTCTTTCACACTTTCCACTGTATCCTCACACATTCCAGACTCGGAAATCCATCTTGCAGATGTTGCAACATACATTCTACTCATCATATTTCTAGCTGTCTGTTTAGCAGTCTCATCAGCAAAAGCATTCCCACGACCAACATCATCCGTGATTGCTTTATGCGCACTGCATTTCACAATCGCAACTTCAGTCGGCAAGGTTAGAGATTCCAACAAGTCGTTAACTAACTGACCATGTTGAATCTTAGTCCCATGGGACGTAATGAAACCTCTTTCTTTCCACAAACGGCCAAAATTATGGGCCACGCCAAACGCGTACTGACTATCTGTGAACACATTCACTCTCTTTCCCTTAGCTAGAACACACGCTCTTGTTAGAGCGATTAACTCTGCAGCTTGGGCAGAATTCTGACTCACTCTTGCAGTCTCCACAATCGTACTCAAAGTCGTTACTGCATAGGCAGCAGTCACATCACCATTCTCCAATTTAAAGCATGACCCATCAACATACAACGTGCCATCTGGATCTGACAATGGGGTGTCTTTTAAATCAATTCGTCCTTTTGTCTCTTCCTTGGTTCTGAAACAACAATCATGAGGTTCGGAATCACTCGACTCTTGATTAGCCGGCAACAGTGTTGCTGGATTCAATACATTGCATCTTTTGATCTGAATATGACTCGCTAGCAATGTCAGCTCGTAGCCAGATAATCTCGCACTGGTAAGGTGTTGTGTCTTGGTTCTGTTCATGAGTGTATCCACAGCATGTGGAACCATGACCACTAGCATGTTATTCATCACCAAACCAGCAGATTGTCGAATGGAAGCCGCAGCTGCCGCTGTAGCTCTCAAACAACTAGGTAACGCTCTAGCTACCGGATCTAATGTTGATGAAAAATACGCACAAGGGCGTTTATCACCAAATTTCTGTGTCAGAACACTCAACGCGCAACCTTCTCTCTCGTGAACATAGAGCGTGAATGGCTTGCTGTAATCGGGTGTGCCCAATACAGGAGCTGAACAAAGTGCATTTCGTAACTCAGAAAAACTCTCCTGACATTCAGCAGACCATGGCACCGGACTCGGAACATTTTTCCCAGTCAAAGCTACCAACGGTTTTGCTAAAAGAGAAAAATTTGGGATCCACTGCCTACAGTAAGAGGTAATACCTAAAAAGGCACGCACTTCTCTCTGTGTGCGAGGAACACTCATCTGCGTAATTGCTTTTATTCTTTCTGGGGTCAACTTCCTTCCCTCCTTTGACAAGAGATGACCTAAGTAGGTCACTTTTTGGCAGCAATATTGCATTTTCGAAGGTGACACTTTGTGATTCAAATTGGACAAATGATGCAATAACGAAATTGTAGCTGCTTTGCAAGTTTCCTTGTCATCGGCAGCCACTAGAAGGTCATCTACATACTGTACTAGAGCAGAACCTGGAGGAAGTACAAAGGAATCTAACTGACTTTTTAATGCCTGACTGTAAATGGATGGGCTCTCACAATAGCCTTGTGGAGCGCGTTTAAATCTGAAGCTTTGACCTCCTAGACAGAAGCCGAAAATATCTCTGCTTTCCTCGGCTATTGGAATGCTGAAAAAGGCATTTTTCAAGTCAATGACTGAAAACCATGTGGCTGTAGCAGGAATCAATGTTAACAAGGCAGTAATATCTGGAACCACAGGAAACTGCGGGACCACAATCTTATTAACTTCTCTGAGATCAATGACAAACCTATATACTGGAGGCTTTGTAGGATCAGTTCGTTTCAAAATCGGTAATACAGGACTGTTACAGACATTTCCTCTAGTTTCTTCAACCACACCTTTCTTAATCAAATCTTGCACAATCAGTAAAAGTGCACGTTCACCTTCATTAGAGATCTTATATTGAGGAATTTGTGGAAATTTTACATTTGCTTTCAAAGTGACTACATATGGTGGTATTTCTAAAAGGCCTACATCGTTAGGACCAGTCGCCCAAAGAGTATCAGGGAGTGAACGCAGCTCTGGCGGGAGTGCATCCATAGACAAGTACATCGGAGAGGTGATTCTTTTACCCAACGTAAGCTGTACTCCTTCCGGAGAACAGTACAATGTCGCATATAGGCGTTTTAACAAGTCTAAACCAAGCAGATTTTCATTACAACCTGTCGTCAAAATCAGGGGTGCTTTCAATTGACACGGTCCAACAGAAATAGACAAAGGACCAGATACGGGGTTGTAAACAGGGGCGCCTGAAAAACCTACAGAAACATTTGTTAAGCCGGACAAAGGTGCGCCAGGGAGTTTCGCATGTATGATAGAACTTTTTGCGGCACCAGTATCCAACAGAAACGGTTCGACTACACCTGATGTTGCTACTGCGACATAAGGGCCACTCTGATCCACTGGAACTGATACTACTCCCTCTCTCTGTCCATGGCTGTCCTAGTACTCATTTTGTTGAAATCCCTCATCATTTTCACAATAGTCTTCAACATGATACTGTTGAGATCTATTTTGTTGGGAAGACTGTCCATTTCGTTGATCAAAGTGATTGGAAGGGCGATCATTTGTCTGTGGAGGCATAGCATCTCGTCCTCGACCTCTAGAATTCTGCACAAAACCACCACGACCTCTCTGAGCTGCTGCTGCGTTATTTTGCGCTAAGACTGGACACTCATTTTTATAATGACCTTCTTTTTTACAATATGCACACTGATTCCACTGGTGTTGTGGCCTAGGTGAACTATAATCTGTCCTTTGATACGAACCTTGCTGTGTATTAGTCTGATTCATACGAGGCGGATATGCCTGTAGCAAAAGGACTTTAGTCTTTAAGTCTTTCGTCTTTTTATCTGATTTCTCTTTCTCTTCTTTATCCCTATTTTCATAATACTGTGCAGTTGCAAGTATTTGCGCAGTTGTAGATACAGCCCACGCACTCTCGGAATCTTTTAATTTATTGCATAGCTCAGGTAGCAAATTGTGTACAAATTTATCGACAAACAATCTCTGTCCTCCTTCTGTGCTCATATCCTGACCACTGTGATCTACAAAAGTCTCTTCGAACCTCGTGAAAAAGTCGGAGACACTATCGTCTTTCTTTTGCCTGCATGCGGACAACTTGTCCCAATTAACACGCAATGCGGGCATCAGAGTCTTCATTAAGTCGATTATCCTACCTGGAAGATTAGCAATTAGAGGTTCAGGTTTGGAACCACCTATTTGCTGACCATCCGCTGCAATGATAGCTGCCCAATCACCACCTAGGGCAACTGGATGATTCTCTTTACGAATTTTAGCCCAAATTGGTTGCGGAACTACATTCCCAAATAACATGTCAATGTCTGCCAGATTCATCACACAGGCCTCAACTGTTTGCGCTAATTCCTTATAGTATCCAGCAGGATTCTTACGCGGGTCTGGCAAGGCCTGCTTCACTGCTAACACTTCGGCTCGCTTCCACGGAATGTGTATCCACACTCTTTGGAATTGTGCCGGAGCGGCTGCAATACCACGGACTGCATCAGCTTGCACAGCATCGCGCCAAATCGGAGGAACCTCCCTCATTGGATATTGGCGATTCTGCTTTGTACTACCTTTCTCTAAGTCTCTCGGTGAACGAAGTGATGGATCATTCCTATAACTTAAAATCAGTTCCATCGCTTCTTTTATATTTTGACCTACTATCATTCCTGCAGCAAACTCTTTCTGAACCTTAATTAAGTCTTCTAAATTCAATTCAGAGTCATCTTCTTCTAGTTCCTCACGTAAAAGAGAGCACATCTCGTCAAAGACATATCGTTGCGTTGGTTCATTCCACTGCATAAATGTATCTAGTACATCTCTCGTACTATATCTCCTACTTTTCGAAATCCATCTGAGAGCCGTGGAATCTAATATTCCCCGTTCCTCAGTACTTGGGAGCTGACTACGTCTTTGTACAGAGTCAGAAGTAGGAGTCTTAAATAAAGATTTATAGAAAGGAGACAGAATGTTAGAGACAGAATCAGTGATTCTTCGACGAACAGAAAGCGGAGTCAACATACTGGCAGATGCAGAGAACACAGTAGCAGTTGGAACAGATAGCGGGACAGTAGGAGTATCGAGGAAGATAGCTTGTGGAACAGTAGGTGTAAGCGATACAGGTATAGGTAGAGAAGTCGGCAACCCAGGAAGAGGAGGTGCCGTAGGAACATTTACATTAACTATAGGAGGTACAGGAACTTGATTCTGAGGGGCAGGAGCAGGAATACCAGGTTGTCCAGCAACCGGCAATTGAACATTTGGTACAGGTGGAGCCGCAATACCCTGTGCATACGGTGGTGGTGACCGTAACAAGTAAGACAACAGAGGATCGTTTTCAGGATCTTCTACTATCTTAGTCGTACTCGATGGCAAGGCAGGATAGCATTTATCTATCGCTAAGTTACGCTCTCTAGTGGCTATCTCCATTGCCTTCTCAGACTCGTTATCTTGCAGCTGCTTAGCCGCTTGTGCTAAAGTTAACTCTTGCTCTTTCTGTTCTTTCTTCAACCTTTTAATCTCTCTCTGTTTAGATTCTTTTCGCCAATAACGGAAAGAATCAAACATTGCCGGCCGGGCTTTCTTCTTAAACAGTTTCACTTCTAAATTGTCAAGGATTTCGGGTTCAAAACTACCATGCAGTGGCCAACTAAGGACACCGTCCTTTTCAGTGTATCGGACCCACACCTCATTATAAGATATAGGACCCACACCATGTTTACAGTAAAGATCATATAAAGGAGTCCCAATCGGAGGAACCAGACATGAGTCCTCCAATCGTGAATCACTGTTGCAACCAAAACACGACAACATACAATTTCTCCGACTTACCATTTTGTAATCCGGAACACAGAACAAACAACACAAACAAGAATGTGCACTCGAACCAAGAACTTAGGCCTACCAAAAGAGAACAAATGTATCGATACCCAAACTAAACCAAATAGATTATCGTAACCAGAACACAGGGACACAGAAGTCACAGAAACTACGCATGGGCAGTGTCTAGGAGCCTGTTCGATTTGTACAAAGAGGGTTGCTCCTTATATACTAAAAATTGGGCTTCAGGCAAATTCTTCACATGTTAGTACATTCCCAAAACTTTGTGTCCTAAACAATAAATATTTGGCGTTGCACAGGAATCGTCGACAATATCTGATGTCAAAACATTACGAACGAGGGGTTCCCACTTTTCCATCATAATCTCATGTCAACTTTTCATTCAAGACTCGGACCGCCTCATTGTAAATTTCGTTACCTCCCCCTGATAAAGGCCCAGAAGGAAAAGGAGCAGAGCCAGGTGCAGAAGATAGAAAAGCAGGATAAGGGATGTTTGTGGGTTGTAAATGGGCAAGGCTACCGGCTTCGGCCGCCTAATCGTGATCAGGCCAACGACCACAAGAACCAGTATAGCAGGACTGGCCTCGGGCAGAGGAGGCAGCCTTTGTCGAGTCATGCAGCTACAGCGTGTTCTGTTCCAAGGTGCACGTGTCACTAAAGAGGTGAATCACCGGCTAAGGCTACGTGTCCTTAATCGAAATGAAGTGATCAGAGGTTATTGCGTATGTGAGGGCAAGAAACACAAAATGGCTGCCATGATCTAAGATGGATGCCATGGGTAGATCAGAAATGTGTTTTTTACAGGAGTACTCTTGCTCGTAGCGTAGCGAAAACACCAGGATATGCTAAATGGATCATTTGCGGTTCGCTGATACCAATATTATGTATTTCCGACAATATTGAAAACACGGGTTCAAATCGTCACGGAACCTCACCTCCAGTGGAGAGTCCCGGAACACCGGGCTGCCGGACAGGTCCAAATCCGACCTAGATTCACGCCGGCACATGTCCAAAACCAGGGGGTCAGCTGGGGCAGTAGCAGAGGAGGACTCCACTTCCGGAGGAGAGCTGCGGTTCGCGGGGGAGGAGACGGTCGCCGCCCGTCCCCCCAGGCGAGTTGGAAGCTTTTTGACGTCGGTGGCCTCGTCTGGGGACCCGGTCCGGCGCCGCCGCGGCTTAGGCCCTTCAGGGGGAGGGCGTGCGTCGGATCCTCTGGTGGGGGAATGTGTCCGCCGTGGCAGAAGGGGTCGTTCCTCCGTGAGCCAAGTCCAGGCAGCCTGCGGGGTATCGAAAAAGTAGGATTTGCCCTGGAATATAACCTTGAGCCGTGCGGGGAACAGGAGGCCATATCTCAGACCCAACGCCCTGAGTTTCTGTTTGACAGCATCATAAGATTTCATTTGGGATTCGACCTCCCTCGAATAGTCCAGGAAGACCATAATCGTGGAGTTCTGGAATCTTAGTGGGGCTAGGTCCCTGGCCGCACTCAGGATGGCATCCCGGTCTCGGAAGTTAAAGATGCGGAGAATGAAGTGTCTGGCAGGGCCTCCAGGGGGGGTTCAGGCGCCAGAGAACGATGGGCCCTCTCTATGGCGAACCATGGGGAAAGTTTCTTGGCCGGCATCCAGGAGCGGAACCAGGCCTCCAGGAAGTCAGCCACCGGGCCCTTCTCCACCCCCTCCGGAAAGCCCACGAGACGTAAGTTGTTCCGTCGCGCCCGGTTTTCCGCATCCTCTGCCCTATGATGGAGATCGGACGTCAGGGTTTGAAGGCGGGCCACCTGAGTCTTGAGAGTAGCCAGGTCGTCCTCCATCATGGAGATTCGGGACTCAGCTTCAGTGATGCACGCCGTGGCTTTTCAAAGGTCCTGTCGGATTAGGGTGACGTCAACCTGTACCTCCCCAATTTTGGCCTCCACAGATGTTTGGGAGGCAGTGATAGCCTGTAGGATAATCGACAAGTCCCCTCCCTTGGCCCCGGAGGGTGGAGGGGGGCCGGTGCCGGGGTCCTGGTCCATCTTGGCGAATTGGTCTATACGCAAATGAGAGGAGGGGACCGCGGGTTGCGTATTCTTTCCCCTGACCATGGCTCCTCCAAGTGGCCCGGGGGGACACCGCAGTGGCAGGCGCCCAGTCCAGCGGCCGCGCCGCACGATCCCGCGGAGGGCCCCGCTATCCGGTTCTCAGAGGGGGCGGCACAGGCAGCCGGAGATCCACAGCAGGGCGTCAGGGACACGGGGAGTCAAGTTGCCAAAAGAAAGATCAGGGGAGGATCAGCAGTAGCCCAAGCGGGTGTGCCAAGGCAGCAGGGGAGGGGGGGGTACTTCAAACGCAGTGCCCCACGGTGCAGGGCCCGGTCCAGGTGCCGGCAGGCCAAGCGCAGGTCCCTCGGCGCGCCCACTGCCCAGGGCGGCCAGACGATCCCTGTTGGGGGCAGCAGCGGGGCAACCAATGCCCCCGGGGGCAATCAGGGCCGCCACAAGTCCCCTTCCGCCGTGGAGCCCCGGAAGGGTGATCAGTGGAGGCAACCAATTGGAACGGCGCCTCTAAGCCCGGTAGGGCGACAGCGTAGCACAGTCAGCAGGGACGGTCCACAAGAGGCCTCAGTAGCGCCACAAGTCTTCTCAACGCTCCAGCACGGGGCAGCTGACCCGGTCACAGGACCTTAGGGCCGCAGATCAGGGGGCTCGACGAATGGACTCCTGTCCGGATCCCCGTCTCAGGCCCCCAGGTGAATGCAGGCGTCCCAGCAGGGCAGAGAAAATGGCCAAGCCCAGGTGGAGGGCGGGCGGAGGGACCAATACGTGGCAGGGCGAGGGAGGGGCTATCTCCCCCCATGTAGCATCAGGACATCCATGTGGCCTGCAGGCAGGATCAGAGGAGGTTCCCCCCCTCAGCTCAGGTCCCCCCAACCCGCCCAAGCCGCTCCTCACCTGCTCAGCTTAGGGGCAGGTCTCTCCAAGTGATGCAGGTCCAGGCGCCAAGGGGGGTGCGGCCCCACCGATGCAGCTCAGCCCGCAGGACCACGGAGCAGGCCCCGGCGCCTCGTCAATTGCTCAGGCCCTTAGGCCGCGTCCCCACGCGCCAGGCGTCAGGATCAGGGGGGGCGATACAAGGGAAACCGCTCCCCCTCCGCGGCACCAGCGCGCCGGCTCCGGATGTCAGCGGCCGCAGGCAGATACCAGGGCCCCCCGAAGTGCTCCACAATTACCAGGACTCGGGCAGTCCATGCCGCAGCGCCCGATCCACTACAGCAGGCCCCAGGGGATCCGGGAGGGTAAGGCGGGCCGGGCGGCAAGGCCGACAGAGGCCGTGTCCAGCTCCGGGTAGAAGGAGCCATCGCCGCCGGAACCCAGGAGATGGAAAGCGACCCGGGGGAGCAAGGCACGGGCCGCGCCAGTTGTGATACAGGGGCTGCCTCGCCATTTTGTCTACAGTACGTATTACAAGGAAGGAAAATAAGGAGTCCCAGTACATTTGTGAAAAGGTTATTAATCACCAGTTTTCATGGAAATGGGAAGCACAGTTAGATAGCAGCACTGTACATGAAAGACATTCATGGAGCAACCCAATTGGCACTTGGTGACAACGTGATAACAAAGTGAAGGTGACGACGCAAGTGAACGTGGTGGACGACTGACTTCCCCTTCTTGTCAGCGCACCCTGACTTCAGCACTCCAATTCAACGGCAACCCTGTCCTGAAGAGGATCCCGACTCACAGAGGATCGAAACGCCGTCGACAAACACAGCGCGATTTTACGGCGCACTATCAATAGGCTCATAACTGTGCCGAACTTGAACATTTTAATTCTGTACACTCAATGTAAAGCCTATGTGTGATTGCTTTTTATCACTTTGCACCGACCACGCTGTTCACCACGTTCACTTGCGTCGTCACCTTCACTTTGTTATCACGTTGTCACCAAGTGCCAATTGGGTTGCTCCATGAATGTCTTTCATGTACAGTGCTGCTATCTAACTGTGCTTCCCATTTCCATGAAAACTGGTGATTAATAACCTTTTCACAAATGTACTGAGACTCCTTGTTTTCCTTCCTTGTAATACGTACTGTATGCAATTTTCTAACTGTCTTTGCTACTGTTACCTAGTGGGACATTGTTTGCTATATGTACTTCATACCCAGTCCCAGCTTGGTCTATGGGTTTCACTCCTGTTCCTTTTCACTTCGCCATTTTGTCTGGCGCATGGCCGGCAGGGCCGAAGGGGAAAGCAGAGGCGGCAGGAGACGTCCCAGAGGAGCCGCAGCGTCACCGGGAGCAGCAGCACAAGGATACAAGTACCGGGGGGCCCACGTAAGTCCTTAATGATGGTGCTGGTCGTGGATGGAGGACGGATGACGGATCCAGAGCACACTTAAAGTGCGTCCACCATCTTGTCGTCCTTGGCCACTCCCCCCCAACCTTAACCAATTTTAATCATACAAACTTACATTATACATCTTGACAACTATCTAACCAAGTAAGTGAAATGTATATTTAAACTGAAGCTTACTTGCACAGAAATTTTAAAAACTAAAATAGCTAATAATTAGCAAAACACTCTCTGACCTCTATTTCTTTACATGTACTTCCTAAAAGAAAACAGTGCGACTTTAAAAAGTGACAAGCTGCCAGAAAAAAACACACCTATCACAAACCAGAAATTTAGATATAATTAAGTAAGTAAATCAAGGAAAGGGAGAAAGAGTTTGACAACAGAGGCCTCTGCCTCCTATCTTTCCTGTAATCAACAAAAAAGAATCCATCTGTGCTGTTTTGGACTATCTTTCCACTCTATTCAAGGAAAACTGAAAGTTTTCCTAAAATAACCCTCACCCTCCAAGAATCCCCTTGGTGACATGCTTTATCATCAGGTTCTTCCCTGTAACCATTCAAAAAACGTTGTCTTTTTGATAGATATTGAAGTAAAATTAATATGTAATACGATACCCAATTGTTAATGTTTTTTTCTTTAACAATTACAAAATAGTACAGGTGGACTCTTTTTGGTTGATTATAACTAAGTAGGTATATATAAATTATTAAAAAATATCAACTCACCCCAATAGCGGGTAAAAATAAACCTAATGCTCTACAAACTACCAACGGATGCACATGTAAAATGAAACTGATGCATTTTTTTCTTTAAACAGAAAATAAATCACTTGCTCCACCTTAGAACACCCCCAAGGAAAAGCTGCAAAACAGTGTGAAACATTTAAAAAGAACATACATGTATGCATAAAGAATAGAACTAGTTTCATCATTTTATAAGCAAATAACAAACATATAAACTTTAGAAAAATGTATTTATTCATACAATTGCACTACTTTTAGATACCATAACAGAGAGAGACAAATACATAACATCCCAGAAAGGAAAGTATTCACTAAGTGACATGGGTTACACTTCAACCAAGCAAGTGCATCACCACAAAAAAGGTAACGGGAAATGTACCAAATATTATTCTAATGCATACAATGGGATGGCCAGTACAAACGATGATGTTATAATTCATGTAAGAGAACATGCCCACCCACTAAGTGTGACAGAAATAGAGGTAAGGGAAGTATTGCAGGTTATAAGAGAAGCACGCACCAGTTTACACAAGCCCTCAACAAAACTCCTAAAAGATATTCTCCCCAATCACATTACAGGACTACTACCATTTATAACGATTTAAAACATATAATTACACAAACTAATCAAGCCACCAACTACATACCTCCTGCCCCTAGACGTTACCATGACATAGAAATACTCAACATCTAACAATAACACATAGGGCCTCATAGGATGCCTGCCTGGCAGACCGCCACAGGGCCGTAGCATAAGCCGAAATAGTGAACGGCATGTTTCCAACCACCTACACAGTGATCACATCATCATAATAAGGCTGGTTGAGCTGCCAACTACTTGTTGGCCAGTCTCCGGCCATCGTAATGAGACCCATAATGAGGAACATTTCCTTTTATATGACAACCTAAACAATGATAAACAAATGCACATATTCTCTATGGCAGATAGCTCAATACATCTAAGCCAATTTCAAACCTGGATGATGAATGGGACCTTCATTATGGTGGAAACTAGGCTTTGGCCTAACGTTAATGATCTCACTGTGATTTAAATAGAGGATAGTGACCACAATGCCTTAATCTTAGAAATGGCCGTGCCTAAAACGGGCAGGATTGGGGATCCATCGAGGGGCGAAGGTATTAATAATCTGACCCTGACAAGCAACAGGCGCAGAATTAGATGGTCGAGACTAAGGGAAAAACCAGAACAGATAGCGACCTGTATAATCTGGCAGTTCCTCTGCTGGCAGAAGCTGCTGTTCTGAATGATCTACCACCATCCCTTGACTCTCTCGCATGGATAGAGGCCTTGCATGGGGGCCTAGTATGCAGTTTGGCTGAAGTATTGAATCCCAGGGTGTCTAAGAAAGGAAATAGGACCCCCTGTTCCTCTTGGTATAACACAGCATGTAGGAAAGCAAAGCCAAAGCTAGTGGCAGCTGTTAAAGATAACAATAGAGTCTTAATAAAAGTCAAGAGGGCTCACTATAAGAAAATAATCAAGTGTGCAAAGGAGGAATGGGACCAGGAAAAGTGCCCTAGTTTATCCTCTGCCCTAAACTGTAAAGATTTTAAAACATTCTGGTCAATAATTAGTGTAGGTTCTGGACAAGCAAAACAAGCGGTAGAACCCAATCTAGCTCCTGAAGTATGGGAAGACCTTTCCGGGCTTTGTACTCTTGCAAGGCTACCCCTGAAGATGCGTCTATAAATGTATTTGCCCATGGCTTGTGTACCTTCTGCCCTGAGGATTGCATGGTCACGGTGGCTAAAGTGTGCACTCCCATTGACAAACTTGCATCAAATAAAGCACCCGGCTTGGACAAGCGCCCGGGCGATCTGTTCAAGCATCAGTCTGAAGTTTGGGGCCCCTATCTCTGTTTGGTTTATAATGCAATTCTGAGAGGCATGGTGCTCCCCAATACTTGGCTGGGAGCAGAGATAGTACCTATCTTTAAAAAGGGTTCGCCTCTGCTCCCATCCAACTACAGACTCATAAGTCTCATTGACGTTCCACAAAAGATCTTTGCGAGACTTATTTTAGATCAACTACAGGACTGGATGGAGGAGTTTGAAATACTTAGCCCCTATCAGGCAGGGTTCAGGAAGAACATCTCCACTGTAGACCAAATTTTCCAACTAGTGCTACTACATTGGAAAACGGTGCATATAGAGGGTGGCAGTCTTTATATGGTGTTCGTGAACCTGCGGTCTGCCTTCGATCTTGTACCTAGGGGCAAATTGTGGAAAGTCCTTTTAGAGCTGGGCATCCCTAACCATCTCCTCTCAGTCCTGATAAGGCTACATGAGGCAAACTTCGCCCAAGTCAGATGTGGGAAGAGTGGTACTTTGACATCCATATTCCCAGTTGGCCGGGGGGTAAGGCAGGGCTGTGTGCTTGCACCGACCCTGTTCTGCCTCTATGTCAATGGAGTAATCACGCATCTGAATGGAGTGTCGATTAATGATGCGCCAAAGATAGGAGGGAATAGGGTACCGGCGATAACATTCACATAAGGAGAGCTTTAATTGCCCAGGGCTAAGTGTGCCTTACTAGACAACCGATTTCTTCTGCTATTGAGGTTTCCCTTAGTCTCTTAGTATACTCTACAATGTGCCCTTATTTGAATGTGATCTTACTGTGACTGTAATAATTAATTGTCATGTTTTAATAACGATAACATTTTACTATATCAACGATGTATTTCTTTTAAATCTGTGCTTATATGGTATCTTTTACCCAAATAAAGATTTCATGATGATGACTTCATGGTTTGTCAGTATATGCGCAGCTTTAAGCAAATGCGCAGGTCTTTTTGTGGTAACAAAACTGCCCCACCTTTCCAGCTCCCAGAGAAAACACATGATGCCCGGTCCGGCCAGTCTGGCCTTGCTACCACCCTCCAATGGGGCCCCTCATCTTCACATAGACCCTCTCTCATGTGTATTTAATTTCTTCGATAGTGCTACTCATCCCAAGTATGTGGGGCAGAGTTTTGGAGTGCGCTACAACACACACATATTATAAATAGACAATCACTCAAATAAATGGGAAAGTCAATGTATAGGAAATGTTGCTTGAGATAATGAGACTTACAATGTGTAATCATACTTTCATCCATCATTCAGTCTTTCACCATTCATTCTGTCCTTCCACCTTTGTGCCCACCAATGTCCATATTCATCCATTTACAAACCTATCCATCAAGTTTCCTTCCATCCATCATTTCACTCATCTATCCCTCAATCCACCCTTTTACTCATTCATCATCCATCCATCCACCCTATCCATCCATACACTCATCCATGCACTCTTCCACCCATTCATCCATTCACTCATCCATCCAGCCATTCACCCGTTCAGTCATCCATTTATCCATCCCCCTTCCTCTTTCAATTCCCCTTTAACTTAGCCATCCATCCTTCCATCCACCCACCCCTCTATCCATCCATCTACTCATCCACTCATGAATCCATCCATTGAACCTATCATTCATCCATCCTTTCACTCATCAATCCATCCTTTCTCTCATCCATCCTCCCTTTCACTCCTTCACTCATCGATCCATCCTTTTGTCCATCTGCCTGCCCTTTCACTCACTCATCCAGCCTTACATCCACCCATTCACTCATCCGTCCATCCATTCACCCTTTCACTTATCAATTCATCATTCCACCCTTTCACTTATCAATTCATCAATCCATCAATCATTTCACTAATCCATCCACCCATTCACTTTCCCATATTCCACCCTTTCACTCATCCATCCATCCATCATTTCACTCATCTATCCAGCCATCCATCCATCCCTTCACTTACTCACTCACCTTTTCACATTAATTATGAGACCCATCAAGAATTCCACCCTCGCTGTAGTTCCAAAAGCAAGGGGTGGGGTGGGGCAGGGTTCACTATGCCCCTGCACATAGACAATCTGAAAAAGTGGAAGGCATGAGTCATGCATGATCCACAGAGACTGGACAAGGGGCGACTGTGACATGGTAGTGTTTCCAGAGCTTTAAGTGGGATGAAAAAAACTAGGGGGGTCTCTCCAAAAGGGTGTTTGTTGTAATAAAATGCGTGGCTTAAAACACATAAGCTAAAAATCTGTGCATAATATAATGTGCTGCCCTACTGGTATTTTTGTTGCTTCTGTCATTTCATCCAGATATATAATACAACAGGTAACAGCCCCGTGGTATAATATATCCCTTAGGGAAAAAAAGAGGGCGCTACGTAAATCCGAGAGAGCTTGGCGGAAGGGCTATAGCCTCAACACATGGAGTCTGTACTTGCAGGAGCTCACTTCCTATAAACAGGCCATCTTGACAAGGAAAGCTGAGTTCTATGAGGACAGGATTTCCAGAGCCCCGGATCCACAGAAAGAAATTTTTAAGGTCCTTACCGAACTTAGGAAAAATAAGGAGCAGAGTCCCGAGTTTAAGCAAGAAGACTGCCAAAAATTTCAGGACTACTTCTCCACCAAGATTAAAGACCTCTTATGGGAAATTGCTACTACCCCAATTCTGGACTGTCCTCTACAGACTGTCCCGGTTATCCGCCCAGTTGATAACCCCTTGGTCACCCTGCCCTTGATTACAAAGGACAGATTGGCAAATCTTTTGGGGCGGGTTAAATCAGGCTCTCGGTCCGACCCTTGTCCCCCGGAGGTCTTTAAATTAGCCATGCCAGGTATCGAGGAAGATGTTCTGACTCTCCTCAACAATTCCCTACAATTAGGACTGGTCCATTCCTCCTTTAAGGAGGCACAATTGATCCCCCTGCTGAAAAAAACGGGGGCAGACGTAAAGAACTTAAAGAACTTTAGGCCAATCTCTCAGTTACCATTCTTGGCCAAAGTTATGGAGCAGCACGTCCTTACGTATCTCGCTGACCATCTGGAGAAAAACGGCCTACTTGAGCAAAACCAGGCTGGGTTCCATGCGCACCATAGCACGGAGCTAGTGATGCTATCCATCCGAGATGAGTTAAGGAACAGAGCTGACAAGAAACTTCCTGGGGCCCTGGTGCTATTAGACCTCTCCGCGGCTTTTGACACCGTTTGTCATAGCCAATTGCTGCTGCGGTTGAGGGACTTAGGCATCCAGGGCACAGCACTTGTCTGGCTCTCCTCTTTTCTCCAAGGGAGAACTCAGTGAGTCCAATTGGCAGATCTATCTTCTACCACAGTGCCAATCACCTGTGGTGTTCCACAAGGCTCTGCCCTTTCCCCTCTTTTATTTAATATTTATTTACAACCCCTGATTTCGGCTCTTAACCAGATGGACTGCCAAATTTATAACAATGCCGACGATACCCAAATTGTCATCCAAATGGAGGATTGCTCGGATGCACACGCAAGAATGCAGAATATCCTTAGATACACTACCAATTGGATGTCTCTGAATTCGTTGAAAATCAATCCAGACAAGACAGAGGTGTTGTCAATTACAATCACTGGCAACCCCTGGAATGATCTGTTCTGGCCAGCAGAACTTGGAACAGCTCCAGAACCTGCAGTAGTAGTGAAAAGCCTGGGCATCTCCTTGGATGGGAGTCTGTCGATGCAAAGGCAAGTCTCTGGGGTTGTGGGCACGTGTGTAGGCCTCCTTCGACAACTCAGGAAAATCTCCTCACTCTTGTCCTTTGCCACCCTAAGACGCGCGGTTTCTGCCATGATCCCAGGCAGGATGGATTATGGTAATTCACTCTATGCAGGGCTCACTCAAAAACAGCTGAACCGTCTGCAAATTGTTATGAATGATGCGGCCAGATTGATTTTCAAGAAACCTCGGAGAACTCATGCTTCCCCTTTATTGCGTGAACTCCACTGGCTACCGGTCAGGGTTTTGTTTAAAGGGCTCTGCATTACGCATAAAGTCCTGTATGGAAAGGCGCCAAGTTACATCAAAGCCCGTCTGGCCCCTTACAAACCTGGCAGACGGCTGCGCTCCTCAGATGCTTTTTTGCTAGCCCAACCGCGTTTTAAATTATCCACCCTTGGTGGTCGTGCTTTTTCTAACATCTTCCCAGCTGTCTGGAATAAATTACCCACTGAACTGCGCAAAGAATCCAACTTGTTGCCTTTTCGGTAAAAATTAAAAACAGTGCTTTTTCAGAAAGCATGGGGTGTGCTGTAAATTTGACGATCAGCTGCTGAATTTGGTTGGTATTTACCTGGAAAAGCGCATAGAGACCCCGGGGTGATTACGCGCTATATAAATTAAATAAATAAATAAATAAAATTACACTTGGAACAAGTAACATTACACCTACAACAAGCCAGAACTATTGGCTTTGTCTATGGTTGTTAGTTGCATAAAATAAAAAAGCAGCAACCATGGCTGCTATACTATAACTATAATCCTTTCCTTTCAACTTCTTTCACCGCCTTCCTTTGGCTAACTGGATTCTCACCTAGCAGCAGCATGGGCATTTTTGCACTTCCAGGTGACAGAATGCCCTGCCCTGAACGAGGCTGGAGGAGGCCACCACATGCTGTGCCAGCCCAGACTGACCCATTGTCATTCTGTATGTGGCAATTAGCCCCACATAGAATAAGGTAAATCGTGTTATTTATTTATTTACTTACCCTACTCCTGACAGTTGTATGCCATATGAGGCGCTATGATGAGGGCCTCAGCCTTCAGCTTTGCTACCTACGTTTTCACACAAGCCATGGCACTAATCGAATTCGGCCATTGGCAAAGGGCAGTGTCCTGGCTCGCCCTCCTTTTAACCCTTTCTCGTATTCTGGTCTTAGTAGGCACATGTATTAGTAACAAGGAGCAGGAAGGGGTTCCTTCTGTTCTCTCTGTCGTGTAATCTTTTGGGCAAAGTTCATCAATACACCAACACCGGCATGGAAAAGACTGATTGCAAGACAGAGAAAGCTGCAAAGGTCAAACGCACACCTCTACCGACAAACACAAGGAAAGAAGCTATCCAAGGAACGAAACTGTAAAACATCCTGCAACACTATTTGGTCATGACACATGAAATCCATAACATTTCAAAAACATATCTTCATACCTGGATGTGGTGAAGAACAAGGATCAAATTTAGGAAATAGTTTGAGATGCACCATTTCAAGAACACTGCTTCACATGCACTAACAGACTGGACAACAAGCTATCTTTCCTATCACTCACTGACTTGGTGCTTGTTTAGGTCTTGCCTTCGCAATGCGCATGCGTTGCAAAAGAAAAAGACCTTTTCCGATCGCTTAAGTTTTTCAGCCAAGCACGTGCATGCGTTCCATTGCTTTCAATGGCAACGCGTGCACGTCAGGAGATTCACTCGCGGGAGCGCGTGCCACCATCTGGCAGCAATTATTGCTCCAGCGAGTGAATCGCGCCACCCTCGCCTCCCCCCTGCTGCTGCGCGTGCCTCCTCTGCTCCCGGTAGCCTGCCGAGCTTGTGCTTGTTTTTATTAAAAGACATCCACTTTTTTCCAAACCTTTATCACCACAAGAAATGGCTCGGCGGCGCGCTCCTCAAAGTCACTCGGTTATTATTTGTATTTATCGGCGCTGCCTGGCCCTACCCCCAGCCCGGCTCTCCGTGACAGCGAGGAGAGCTTTAACTTTTAATACAACGTGAGGCGAGAGTGCGACTCCGGGTCCGGGGGCCCGGCTAATTAACAGTGTCCATTTGACTCTGGATCATTTATGATGTCAGAGCAGTGTGGGTGGGTGCGAGGGGGGCCGAGCTCAAGATGGAAACCATTAGTTACACTGCGGAATGAGAAATGGCCGGTGGAAGAGTCACAGGCCGCAGCTTCGTGAGCCCGCAGCTTCCCTGTTCTGAGCAGTTCTCTCTCATGGACGCCATGGCTTTGACACCCGCCCTGGGTCTCTGCTGCTGTAGTCCTCGCAGCCTGGTGCCTCCTGCCCCCATAGGGCACCCCCAGCCCTCCGCTGCCGGCGTACTTGGCCTTAGCCTCCAGCTTTCACCTCTTCCGGCTGCAACACTTCCACCTGGGGCTACAGCTGCGGGCCGAGACCCAGGAGTATTCCTGAGTGCTGCTGTTGGAGCTGAACACCCTGCAGGCCTCGCCAGGCAGGAGGCCCTGGTGCTGGACACCCACCCGGATCTCAGTCTGCAGTACGGGACCAGCCCAGAAGCAACCACTCGCGGGCTCAGGCTTTTCATCTGTTGAAGGTGAGGCATGGCATTTAAACCAGACCTATGCTAATGCTTTTTTATACTTCAATTTTTTTTTTACTTTCTCTCTTATTAACGATGCAGGTGTGCGGGTCTAACATCTGCGGCAGGGGGTGAGGCTGCTGCCCAGTGCCAATCCTTTCATCAATGATTAATGAATGGCAGGTCCGTTATCACCGGACGTGACAATATTAGGTACATAGGTGGTTCTAGCCACAGCAAAGTCATCAGATGTATGTTTATATTTTCGACTATTCATTTTAACATACTACATAAAAGTAGACTCGAGAACAGCCTCTCTTCTGCACAGTGCTTACAGCGATGCAGCGAAGTAGGTTGAGCATCTGCTGCGGGGCACTGTGTGTGACATCCAGCTCAATGGTTCCAATAATACGAGGCCAGCGCTGCCTTTCATCCTTCTCACAGTTATAACATGAATGCCATTGAGTGGGCGATAAATACACTTATTAAAAAATTTGCAACAGAAAATGTAGTTTGCGGCGAGCACTGCGTAACTGGTTATGCTAATCACACACATGCCCTGCACAGTGGCATGTACGCATTGCCTACTGCACACCACACGCATAACCTCAGGGGCATGCATCAGGCACAACACTGCATAACCCCCGCACTGCGCCCATACCGCGGGAAATATCTTCCCCAAACCCATTGCATGGTGTCACAATAAACTTAGCCAACAGGGAGTTGTAGTTGTTGTGGTCGTTGTTGGTCGCAGTTTTATTAGGATTATACACAGACGGGTTATCCGGTCATCGTTAGTATGAACCTCGGTCACATACCCTGGTCACATTGTGTCATTTGCGAACTGGCATATATGGGTCATAAATCATATCTGGGTAATAAATCATACAAGTCATCATCATACTGTGCAGATCATATTGTGGTACATTCAGTTCGTAAATGGCACACCAAAACCACGGTTCTTTTGTTATTCCTTGGTAGTTCTCTTTGTCGTGTTACTTCTGGGACCACCATTTGGTTGGTCACCCACGCCCTCTGTGTGCGAGGGGTAGCTTCTCCACAGAGTTAGGCCCCCAACTCGCTACCTTTTTGTGCCCTGCCGTCCGGCCGGGTCTGGCCCGCGAGCGCCGTCTCTGTTTGCTACTCCCCTACTTGGCCGAGCCACCTCACCCTGCCGTGCGGCATCCCAAAATGAGTGGCCTACTTCCTACACACCGCCCTGTCGGTGTGTCTCCTTAGCCAACCATTATACCAATTTCCACCACGCCGCAGGGAGGCTAACGTCTTCCTGCGGCTCCCCCCAGCTATCGTGATTTATTTGTTTGTTTGTTTTTTATATCTCTACAACCTGCAAGAGCCTTTGTGCCCTGCAGGTTATTCCGAAAAGAACTCTCAACCCTTCTTCTCCCGCCACTCAGGTGCTGCGCCTCCATTGGGAGGTTTGTACCTAGCGGGACCCCCCCATTGGCCGGGGTTTTTTTTGGCACCACCATGGTGCTCGCGCAAGGGGTGGTGTGCCTTACTTGCTGCTTCTGGGTGCTTTTGGGCGCCCAGAACTGGTTCTCCCACTGGGCGTCGGCGTGGGTTATGGCGCCGGCCCCTGAGACTCCCCCCCTTCTGGGGGGAGCAGCAGCCTCTGCAACACACGCCCGACAAAGCACAGACAGGCCACATACTTGGAAAGTAGGGCAGTGCTGATAACAGCCAAGCCCACGAAAACATGTACAGCACGTTACAAGAGCACAGTCTTTTGGCGGTGATCTCATGTGGATGAGGTATCGCGAGTAAGCGTTGCGGGTATGTTTTTAGGGGTAATGTACTATGTGTGCTCATATATGTGCAAAGTACACTGCAAGACTGTCTACTGTTTAGATGTTAGTTGTGCTAATTTAGCTTTTGAATCAAGGCCCATCAAAGCCTCTTTTATGCAAAAAAATGGTCTTCTCTGAAATACTTTTTTCAGTTGCTGAAAAAGTTTAGTATGATGTACAATTGGATCACTTGCACGATTAGTAAAGTTCTTATTTTCAGGTTTTTGTGGATGTTAATAGGTGGATTAAAATTAAATACATTTGCCTAAGGTGCTTTTCCATGACAATGAAGGAAATTATACACTGGGCATTTATGAGCGATGTTATCAGACGAGTCTGTCCAGTTTATTATTTAAATCTTTCCTACTAATGCTGTTACCAGGTTTGACAGACCGTAAAAGCTTGTAAGTTGTTGTGGTGTTGCGCTCTAGTCTACTGCAGACAGCGCGATGACGCGCTGCGCAGTAGCTAGTGCGTGAGACGCGCGCATGCGCAGAGGAGGCTGAGTAAAAGCGCGCAAGGACTTTGATGATAAGCGACCAGAGCCCCAGGCAGTGTTACGATCGGCGCTCTATGGGAAATAGGCTTTGAATTGTAAAACGGTTAATAAAGACAGGAGTTAACCCTTAAGTCTGTCTGTGCTTTGTGGCGACTGGAACGACATTACAGTTGTAGCAGCAAAATGTTGCAAAATCAATGACTAGACTTGCATACAAACTAAGCATGCTTTAAGATTTGCAATTTGTTTTTGATTTTTTTCAAATAAATTCTTGAAAAAAGAATTGTTGATTCCCTGCCTTGATTTTTTTTTCGTGGCAATGCGCCCAGATTAGAGAGGAATCAAGTCTGGTTCAAACACTATATCTTGCCCGTTCATTAATGTAAGTTTACAGCACGGATCGGGAGGAGCTGAAGCATCCTAAATTGGTCCCTTATTCCTATACATATTATTGGTGATATCTTGCACAACTACTTTCACAAGTGACCAACAATAAAACTATTTTACCAATACCAACCCTTACACACATATTACTATAACCATTCCGTAGAGCGACCATTGAGCCTGGTTCAGACGAGGTGCCCCCACACACCGCTGCTCCTGCCCGCTGACTGCCTGTACTCTGCTCTGCTGCCTTCGTTTCTGCCTCCTGTGTGACTCCTCTTCCCCCATCTGCTGCCTTCGTTTCTGCCTCCTGTGTGACTCCTCTTCCCCCATCTGCTGCCTTCGTTTCTGCCTCCTGTGTGACTCCTCTTCCCCTATCTGCTGCCTTCGTTTTTGCCTCCTGTGTGACTCCTCTTCCCCCATCTGCTGCCTTCGTTTTTTGCCTTCTGTGTGACTCCTCTTCCCCCATCTGCTGTCTTCGTTTTTCTGCCTATGTGTAATCCTTTTCCCCCCATTTTCTGCCCTCCCCCTACCTGTGTGCTGTTCTCTTTCAGCCGGACGATCCAGCCGCCGCTGAGCCGCCCGCGGACCTCCTTCCCGCCACAGACCTCCGGCGACTCCGCCCCCCTCCTGCCCATTGGCCGCCCCGCTCCCGCCACCCATCTGACCCGCCCTCCCGGCTCCTTACTTATGTCGCCCCCTAAGCGACCGCGCAGCAGACGCATGCAGCGGGAGCACCGAATGAGCGCCGAAGGTGCACCAAAGGTAAGCCCATCTGCGCCCATCCGCACCTGGACCGCGTCCAGCGCCAGGAATCCTGGCCCCCGCAGGCACCAGCCCACCCGCCGGACCTACGACGCCACCGAACTCAACGCACTCAACCCCGGCCGAATCCCCGGATGCTACCGAGCCACTCCGAGACGCACCCACGGACCCTTCAGCTGCCACGCCTGCAAATTCACCTGTAACCGGACCTGCACTACACCAACACCTAACAAGCCAAACACCAGCAGCAACCACCTGAAGTGCATCCTGATCAACACCCGCTCCGTCCACAGACACGCCATCGAACTCTGGAACCTCCTAGACACCACATCTCCAGACGTTGCCTTCCTCACGGAAACCTGGATGAACGCCTCCTCAACACCCGACATCGCCATCGCCATCCCGGACGGATACAAGATCACCCGGAGGGACCGCGCCAACCAGACGGGAGGAGGCATCGCCATCATCCACAGGAACACCATCCGCATCACGACCAACACCGACGACACCCTCACAACGGCCAAACACCTGCACTTCCAGATCCACACCGACCCCAAGACCACCCTCAGAGGCACCCTCATCTACAGACCCCCGGGACCTCGCACACAATTCAGCGAAGACAACGCTGACTTCATCAGCCCGCGCGCCCTCCCCTCCGCTGACTACATCCTCCCCGGGGACCTCAACTTCCACCTGGAGAACAACACCCTGCTGGACAACCTCGCCAACCTCGGTCTCAAGCAGCTGGTGACCACCCCCACCCACTACGCCGGACACATACTCGACGCCGTCTTCTCATCCAGCAAGGTCATCGTCTTCAGCCACTCCACCGGACTCCACTGGACGGACCACAGCTGCATCCACTTCATCTTCAGAAGAACCACGATCCACCACCACCAGCAAGAGGTTGCACGCAGAAGCTGGAACAAGATCACAGCCGACCAGCTCGCCGCATCCCTGAGCCAGCGCCCACCCACCAGCTCAGCGAACCCTAGCCAGGCCGCCAACAACCTCACGTAGTGGATCAGCAACTGCGCAGACGACCTCGCCCCACTGAGGACCCCTCCTAGCAGACCCAGCAGCAAGAAAGCATCCTGGTTCACCGACGAACTCAAGAGCTCCAAGAAGAACTGCCGAGCCCTCGAGAAAGCATGGCGCAAAGACCCGACACCAGACAACATGACCACCCTCATGCTTGCCACCCGAAAGCACCACCAACTGATCCACGCCACCAAGAAAACTGCATTCAAGGCACGACTGGACAACAATGCACACAACAGCAAGGAACTCTTCAACATCGTCAAAGAGCTCTTCAACCCCAACGCCGGAAACAACAACATCACCCCATCTCAAGACCTCTGCAACTCCCTCACCTCCTACTTCCACAACAAGATCGCAGACATACACAACAGCTTCAGCACACAACCGACGCACCCCACGACCGCACCAACGCCCCCCACCTCCACCGTCCGTGCCTGGACCCCGATCGCCACCGAAGACACCATCCGTACGATGAACTCCATCCACTCCAGGTCTCCAACCGACCCCTGCCCTCACCACGTCTTCAACAAAGCCGACGCTGTCATTGCACCCCATCTGAGGGACATCATCAACACCTCCTTTGACACCGCCACCTTCCCGGAGAGCTGGAAGCACGCCGAACTCAGCGCTCTACTGAAGAAACCATCAGCGGACCCCACCGAACTCAAAAACTACCGTCCCATCTCGCTCCTCCCGTTTCCGGCCAAAGTCATCGAGAAGACCGTCAACAAGCAGCTGGCCGCCTTTCTCGAGACGAACGGATCCCTTGACCTCTCGCAGTCTGGCTTCCGGGCCAACCACAGCACCGAGACCGCCCTCATCGCAGCCACGGATGACATCCGAGACCTGCTGGACAACGGGGAAACAGCGGCCCTCATCCTCCTGGACCTCTCCGCGGCGTTTGACACTGTCTGCCACCGCACCCTAGCGCAGCGCCTCAGCAACGTCGGAATCCATGAGAAGGCACTAGAATGGATCATCTCCTTCCTCGCCGGAAGGGCACAGAGAGTCCGCCTACCCCCGTTCAGATCAGAAGCCACCGAAGTCATCTGCAGCGTTCCTCAAGGCTCCTCGCTCAGCCCCACCCTCTTCAAAGTCTACATGAGCCCCCTTGCGGCCATCGCATGCCAACGCAACCTCAACATCATCTCCTACGCCGACGACACCCAGTTGATCCTCTCCCTCACCAACGACCCCGCCACCGCCAGAACCAACCGACATGAAGGGATGAAAGACGTAGCCGAGTGGATGATGAACAGCCGCCTGAAACTGAACTCAGACAAGACAGAAGTTCTCATCCTGGGCTCCTCGCCCTCCGCCTGGGACGACTCCTGGTGGCCCCCCGCCCTAGGCAGCACACCCAAACCAACAGACCACGCACGCAACCTGGGCTTCATCCTGGACTCCTCCCTCTCCATGACCAGACAAGTCAACGCCGTCTCATTGTCTTGCTTCAACATCCTACGCATGCTACGTAAGATCTTCCGGTGGATCCCCACCGAGACCAGGAAGACGGTTACCCAGGCCCTCGTCACCAGCCGACTGGACTACGGCAACGCCCTCTACGCTGGAACCACCGCCAAGCTCCAGAAGAGACTCCAGCGGACCCAGAACGCCTCAGCAAGACTCATCCTCGACATCCCCCGACACAGCCACATCTCCAAACACCTGAGAGACCTGCACTGGCTCCCGGTTAACAAGAGAATCACCTCCGTCTCCTCACCCACGCACACAAAGCCCTACACAACCAAGGCCCAAGATACCTGAACAGCCGCCTCAACTTCTACACTCCCACTCGCCAGCTTCGATCGACCAGCCACGCCCTCGCCGCTGTCCCCCGCATCCGAAGAGCCACCACAGGAGGAAGGTCCTTCTCCTACCTGGCCGCCAAGACCTGGAACACCCTCCCGAACCACCTCCGCCTGACCCAAGACCACCTCGCCTTCAGGAAGCAGCTCAAGACCTGGCTGTTCGAGCAGTAGCGGACCCCCCTCCCCCAAGCGCCCTGAAACCCTTCAGGTGAGTAGTGCGCTATGTAAATGTTTTTGATTGATTGATTGTATCACCTTTACAATCTTATAACTGTTCACTTCGCTTTTATAGTATAACTATGTTAAAATATAATTATTTGACATAGGTATCGACTTTAGGACCTTATAAATATTTAGCCATGCAACACTTTATGTTACTGCACATAAGAATATCTGCTGGATAACTAAACACTTACAAGATACCAAATGCAAGACCTATTGGCTATGCCAATGCTTGTTTTGACTGTGTAATAATCTGCTGCCGTTTTGCCAGGTTCGCGTTATAGAAACGCCACTTACATGTACACATACATACAAGATTGTCCCTCCCTACCCATGTGTGTTGCAAGAACAAAATAGATGAAGGCCTGGATCGTGTCATCTGGTGGGAGCATGGGGAGTTAAAACTCTCACATGGCAGCCAGCAGTCCTCACTGCCCAGCGTGGCCAACCTCGGGGCCCCAGTCTCAATGGGAAATATTGTGTGACCACTGGCGCGACTTTCCAATAACAAGTCAATGCGGACTACAGACACTCCTTAACCACCTCACCTTGAATAAGTGCCACCAAGACGAAACTGACACACAGCATGCCAACGACAAAGCTAGCGACACAACACTCATCCATCACCTCCCATGCCCATGCGAATTGGCTGTGAACTATAAATGCTGCCCCTACAGAGACTTCATAGATGATGAGCCAAATGTGAGAGCTAGCAGTCATGGGTCAGGAAGCCCACGGAAAACAAGAGCAAAAGTACACGATCAGCTACGGAAATTCAAGCAATACGATAAGAGACAGAATAATATGAAAATGCTCGCAAAATCAGAGGGCGCAATTAAATTACAAGTTATGAGATATAATCCAACGTCTTTGGACGTTGCACCATTTAAAGATGTTATAACATGACGGTCATATCATAAGTGGATTAATACTCCTTAACGTTCTCCGTGCTGTTTGCAAAGATAGACCAATGTGTCAGTCCAATTGCATTGCTGTATGTTGAAGATGCCATATGTCAAGATAGAACAGCATGCAGCCCAATGGCATTGCCATGTGGAAAGGCAGAACGGTATGGCAGCTGAATTATATATTCGTGTCTTGTAATTTACATTGATATAAAGGTGATAACCTTAGTAGCTCTCCACAGTATACCCGATAACAACGAAAATACAACTTACGATGCCGTCCTCGAAGACAGTCCACGAAGGAGGCTCAGCACCACCAGTACAGCCAGCAAACACAACATGAGAGCTACGCAGGCAATGATAATATCACTTATTAGAACTCCGAAAGCCGATTCATCGGTTTTAGTTTCTGGAAAAAAGAAAGTCACAATGTCATGCATCCCAAAAAAGTATACTTTTAAAACAAAAAATGAGCGCAGGCAGGATATATTGCTGACATTTCAAAACGAGACATGAGTTATAGGAACAGTTCGATTACTAAAATATGTAATGTCATATCAGATCTCCAAGGGCTCACAACAGCAACTCATATAAATAATAATTTAATAAACTGAAAATCTGGTTGACACTGCAACAAGGAAGTAAATGATCAGGTTTTTAAATGCTCCATATAGGCTTTGGTCAGCTCAGCGGTACCAATGTCGAAAATCCCAAGGGCAGTGCCCACCCATGTGAATACCTGCTTCTTCTTTTCTCATTCTGACCGACAAAGTAGATTTTCTATTACAGGAAGTTAGAGGCAGAAGTCCCGTGACCGGTGCTATGCATGAATGAAATGTTGCTCACCAACAGCTTTCGAAATGCAGTTTGAGGATTTGCCACCCCTGAAGCTATACTCCTTTTAACATTCGTGAATATTGTCCCAATGACCAGAAAATGAAATGACCAACAGTAGCAGCTAAATAACAGTAATGGGAGTACAGGCCTTTTTACTTGTTCACTAAGGTGGAGATCGCCAACTGGCTCAGTCGGTTAATCTGTTTATAAGGATAGATTGGTATGTGGCTAGAGAAATTAACAGTGACTGAGATTAATTCAAACATTTGAGAACGCTCTTGGGCCATTTCTTCCAATTTAACTCTGGTCAACAGACCTTTGTAGTAGCCTGAGAGGAAAATAGGTTGAAAACAGTTCAAATATTTGGAGACAGTGTGTTCATTAAGAGAACACAATAAAAGATGTAGGGCCTGATTTAGATCTAGGCAAAGAGGAATACTCCATCACAAACATCATGGATAGCCCATGCGCTATATTATTATGATTCCAATATATCCTATAGAGATGGTAATACGGCGAACAGGATATCTGCCACGCTTGTGATAGAGTATTCCATCTGCTGAGATGAAAATAACGGTACAAAAGGGGGTGGTAATGGACGGAGCATCTGAACCAATCAAACACTCACACCCAGTCAAAAGATCTGGGTTTAATCCATTACCGTTCTTTAGCCCACTCTGCCACCACAGTTCAGACATGGCTATATGCAAATCAGTCTGACCCTGCGCCTCATGGGAACAGTCCAGCCCGAACTACCAAGCCATGCCTTCCCTGGACCGGAAACAAGCTTCCTAGGACCGGTTTATGGCAATCCAGCCATCTTCAGCCCGGCTTGCTTGAATCCAGTGGCAAAGTGAGCAAGGGACTCACGTCTGAGCATACCCTGCCACATTTATGGCGGCCAAAAGAAGTAGAAAAGGGGGTGGTAATGGACGGAGCATCTGAACCAATCAAACACTCACACCCAGTCAAAAGATCTGGGTTTAATCCATTACCATTCTTTAGCCCACTCTGCCACCCCAGTTCAGACATGGCTTTGAGTCAGTAACTTGAATATAATAGATTTATTACAAACTCAAAGCCAGACTCATATAAATTAATCTCAAGAACATACCGTAGATGTACAAAATTCTCAAAGGAAGACCAAAGCAGCATACAATATTGGTTCTCAACACCAAAGAGCACATAAGAATTTCAGTGGAAGTGATACGAAAAATAAGAAAAAGGATTTGATGACTAGACAAATGGTTTCGATACTTCTCCTGATACATGGAAAAGATTGTCAGCATCTACTAAACCCTATACTAAGCTAAGAAGAGGTGAAAACCTATTGAATCAAGGAAGCAAGAAAGGCATCAGCATCAGAATCTCTTTAGAAGTTCTATAACTAAGGTGTAATGTATTGCATGAAGCCACACAATCAGAGATGACGAGCGAGGTCTGTACCTCTCCAAGTCTAAAGGGAATCTGACTAACCCCAATGTGGATTCACTAATTAAAATGCATAAAGAACATTCTAGAAACATGACCTCATACATATCACAGAAAGTTTCCAGTTCCCAAGAAAGAACTTGGCGCCTTGAACACTACTACCATAGTTCAGTCTCCACTTCTAAAGCGACCTTGGATTCCTCCTTTCGTCTGATAGTACCAACTGGTAACACTATCTTTGTTCTTCATTAATAATATTCAACCTTGGATTACGTGGTCGGAGAACATGGCGGCTGGCTAACACCAGTCGGGAGACACCCTGTGCGAGACGAGGCAAGCCCGGGGTTTAGAACCAGGAAAACGGCTAAGAAATGATGACGACCTGCGTATGTGTATTTTTGTGGCTGGGTGCCGCGAGTTCGAGGAATGCAGTGAGTCGATAGTTTTTTTGAGGCTGCAGCGGGAAACAACCAAAATATTTGAGGCACGGATTGCAGCCTTTTACAGCCTTCTACAGTGTGATATCCTGATCGCTGGTTACTACTATAGGTGCGTTACAGTAAGGTTATATGGGTCCAAATTCTACCCCCTTTACCCCTGCTGCAGAGAGACGTGGCTCTGCCCCTTTAGGGAGTTGGAGTCGGGTGGGGGAGCGCTGGAAGAGATATCGTACAACTGAGCTATTTTACGTGGGTAAGCACAGTATTTTTGTTAACCAGCTGTATAAAAAGGTGATAAGGACTTTAAGACTGTTAACAATCTTAAATTTAGAGCTGGCAAATTGGGATTCTCTGAAGAGCCGGGAGTGTCTAGAATGCCTGAGTTTGTTGTGGGCAAATCCCGAAGGCTAATTTCTCTTCCAGTAGGGCCAAAACAGAAGAGGGACGGGGTTAAAACTAACTTCACAGGTGAGGAGGACTGGATGGAGAGTGAGCCCAATCCCAGAGTCTCAGTATCTAACATATATCATCTCACAAGTTCGTCTGAGGGGGGAGCTAATGTAACCACACCAGACCATATATTCTCAGATGACTTAAAATCCTGTTCTGAGAATACTAATATGAAAAGTGGCAGTTCTTCATCAGTAAGGAGTAGGTATCAGCTTCGATCTGATCCTGACAAGACTAAGAAAACAACAGCTAAAGATAAGGGCAGTGATCCTCCATGGGTGGTGACTCCTAAGACACCTCTTAAAAAGAACACTAAAAAAGTTCCAATTAAAAAGTGTGGGTCAAGAAAACTGCAGCCATCATCTAAACCACTACCCTCCCTTAGGTCATATTTTAAAATAATGGAGCAGGTTGCAGGGTCTCAACCAGCTGATGGAGCTGGTGGAGTTAATAAGAGCTTACCAAACCCCCCGGGAAAAATAGTATCCCCTGAGCCTCAGGGTATTCCACTGAGACTTGAGAATCATTTCTCTCCACTTATGGAGGTCTAGGAGAATCCAATGGAGCCATTTCAGAAGGGGTCTGAAAATGATATAGACGAGTTTAATGAAGCAGTTCTGAGTAGAGCTATGAGTCCTGCTGTGTCTCATGTTATACAAGAGGGAGACGCTTCAAGGGCCACTGGCGGTGAGCTAGTGGGCCTTCTGAATATTTTGAGGCAAGAAATTTTAGCTAAATTCGAGACCTCTGAAAGCAATCAAAAGGAGATCCAGGATAGAGGGGAGATCCTCGACCAGAAGATTGACGGATTAGCTAAACGAACTGAGAACTTGGAAGAGGAGGTGAAGGCTTTGGGTGAGACCACCGCTTCCAATGCTAGAGAGATCGAGAAGATTAAACAAGGAATTACAGCAGGAAATTGAAAGGCTCAAACTCCAGGCTAGGAGAAATAATATACGTCTCCTGGGAATTAATAAAAATGCAGAAGGGGCAGATTTAAAAGGTTTTGTCCGTCGGTTGTTGGGTGAGCTATTCCCAGATAGAGCGGACATGGACTGGGGAAAAGAGCTCCAAAGAGTGCATAGAGATCCCTATAGGATACAGCCAGGGAGGAAAGCCCAGAAGAAGATACTTGTCAATGTTCTTACTTACTCAATTAAGGAGCTTGTCTTAGCCAGGGCATTAAAAGAATGGTCATTGACATTCGGGGATTTTATGTACTTAATAAGATCTTATATGGGTAAAAGAACAGCGGAGCAGCAGTGGATTTTAGGCTGAAATATGAATGAACTCAGGCACAGGGGTGCGCAAGTACATATGAACTTTCCTGCTATGTTGAAGATCATGTGGAAAAATAAAATGTATAACTTTCGTGAGCCGGAGGAAGTAGGTGCCCTATTAAAGCAGATGCGGGAGCAGAATAGAGTGTAAATTTATATCAGGTCACCTCGAAGAAAGATATCTTGTAAATAATTTATAGATAGTATGGAGTTGAGGTTCGCTGGCACTGATAAAACACTGATAAGGTGCTAAGGATACATGTAACTAGTAGCTGAATGGTCTACTTTATGGCAATAAGGCAGTATAGCAAAAGTGTTTATCTCTGTAAATATGTGGATATGTGAGTGTTAACTTTGGGTTTGGCATCTGGACTCGTTTCGTCGGCATGGGGGTATCTCGTAGGTGCTTGCGCCCTAAGAGATAGCTGGGGGGGTTCCCCGGGAAGTTGGGGGGAGGCCACAGGGTGTTGGGAGCATGTGGGAGAAAAGAGAAAAAAGTAGTGTCCTCAATCAGCCATGTAGTGTTTGTTTTATTTGGTAAATTTCTTGGCCTTTTTTGCAAATCATGAGTTAATGAGTTTTTCATATTATGGATTGGGAGGGCAGGAGTCTCTTCAATTAATTAAGGAGTAAGAATTTGGTGCATCTCACCTCATGGAATGTGAATGGGGTGAGATCTATTAAAAAATTGACCCGTATTATGGAGTTCCTTAAAAAATCCTGGCTAATGTTATCCTTTTACAGGAGACACATTTAAAATAGAATGGATGTTTGAATGTGTTTAAAAAATGGTCTTGGGTTCAGGATATCGTTAGCTCAAATCAGATAGGTAGTACAAGAGGAGTCATTATAATTATAAGATCAAATAGTGGTATCAGACTGGAAAGTCACTCTACAGACTCCTCGGGGAGGTGAATATTAGCTAATATTAAAGTCCAGAACAAGGCAATTGTATGTGTTAGTTACTACGGTCCAAACCAGGATAACTCAGATCTGCTAAGTAAATTGGAGGCTGCCCTTTTGTTAACTAATAGTCCAGTGATTATCAGAGGTGATTTTAGCCCAAAGACCAGAGTTGGATAGAACTTCAAAAATAAAATATAACACCCCTATACACTCAATTGCTACACTTAAAATATTGATACAAGAACTAAATTTAGTAGATGTTTGGAGAGCTAAAATGGGGGATGAGAAGGGATACACCTTTTATAGCAAAAAATATGGCCATCACTCCTGCATCGATTATTTTTTAATTGATCAATGTTTATGTGAGGAGGTTGAAAGTGATCCCTCTCCGATTATTTTGCCGCAGAATGCCTTTCTCTGAGATTTCAAGAAAAGAGGGGTGTAACAAGATGGACTCTGGACCGGACAATTTTGTTGTATGAGGCTGTCCAATTAAAGATGCGAGAAGAGGCTATGACGTTTTTTAAAGATAAGAAGGGTTCAGCAAAAATTCAGGTTATTTGGGATGGTTTAAGGCATATTTAAGGTCTGAGGCTACATCTATTATGATCAGGAAGAGTCGCAGCTCCAGGAAGAGAGAGAATGATCATCTGAAAAATATTCAAACTAAGGAGCTGGAATTACAAAGGGCCTCTTTAGAGACCTTTTTATAAGGTACCACCCCTTACTAAGGAACTGGAGAGTCTCCATTTAGAATATAAGGGTCTCTTGGATAACATTTTGATAAACAGATGGAAGGTTAGCAAACTCCAGAATTTGTTTTTATATGGGGAGAAGAGTTTCAGGCTTCTGGCTTGAAAGGCCAAATCTGATAAAGCTCGACATCAAATAAGCAGCTTAAAAGAGAGCTCTACTGGTCAGATATTGGATACTAATGTAAAATTTTGAGCCGAAGTGCGGGATATATGGCTAAATTATAAAGAGAGGAGATTGGGCCCTGGTTGGAAAGGATCAAGAATTTTCTGGGAAATGTTGAGTTTTTTCCCTAGATGAACATCAGAGAGAATATTTAGCTTCTGGAATAAGGGAAGAAGAAATCCATGCACAGATGAGAAAGATGGCAAGAGGAAAGGCGGCTGGGCCAGATGGCCTTCCGATAGAATTGTACTTATACCTAGAGTACAATATAATATCAGTCTTTGAAGAGCTCTTTGATAATATACTGAGAGATGGGGAGGAACCCCAGGCATCCTGGGCGGAGGCTACAATAGTTCTAATTTTAAAACCAAATATGGACCCGTTGGTAACTGAATCCTATAGGCCCATATCCCTTCTGAACATGGATTACAAGGTGTTTACGGGGATATTAGTGGCCAGGGTCGCTAAGATTATAAAAAGTGTCATCCATAGTGATCAGAGGGTGTTCATTCCTGGGAGGCAGCTTATTGAACTTACTTGTACAATGCTGGGTATAGTGGATCTAGCAGAATGTTTTCACCTTCCAGTAACTCTCGTCGTAGTTGACGCTGCTAAAGCGTTAAATCAAGTCCACTGGTCGTACCTCTGGGAGTCTCTTAGAATTTTTGGATTCCCCAAGAATTTAATAAAAGCAGTTCAGTCACTCTATAGCGTACCTAGAGCTAGAGTTTTAGTTAATGGGGAATTAACTGATTGGTTCAGTATTATGCGGGGTATAAGGCAGGCATGCCCGTTGTCCCCCTTGTTATTTAATATTTACATTGAACCTTTTGCGGCATTAATTAGACAATACTCCCATTTAGACATAAGAGTTTTGAGGCTAAGCTAGCACTATACGCGAATGATTTAATTCTCTATACACAGAATATCAGGGTTTCCATCCCCAGTTTGCTGGTCAAAGCAGAGTTGTTTGGGAAGGTCTCGGGGTATAGTGTAAATAGGGATAAAACAGAACTTATGGAGTGCAATCAATCGTCTCAGATGCGATACCTCGGTATTATAATTACTCAAAAGTTAGCCGATGTCCCTACTGTTAACTGGAGGAAGATTAGTCAGGAGGTTGGGAAATGATTGACTAGATGGGCAAATCTCCCTCTTAATTTATATAGTAGGGTTAACTTGATCAAAATGATTGTACTCCCAAAAATTACTTTTCTTTTTAATAATATTCCTCTCCCATTTGATAAGAATGAGGTAACAAAGTTACAGGGCAAGATTGGAAGTTTTGTATGGGTGTCAAAACGTTCCTGTATATCATGGAAAAGCTTGAGGAGAAAGTTGGAGAAGGGGGGACTTGCTTTGCCAGATCTATGGGTCTATGCTCAAGTGTTTCATTTTAAGAACTTTAGGATGTTACTAAAGAAGCCAGATGATTCTGCATTAGGCAATATTTATGGAGCAATGCTTAGCCATTTGGGGGATGAACAGGAGAAGTTCCTTTTTAAGTTTGGGGACCCACATTTTTTTAAAAGGTTAGAATTAAGATCTTGTTACAGGCTGTGAAGAACTGGGTTTATATACAAAATATATTGGGTGTACCTTATCATTCTGACTACTCGCCGATTTGGGGTTCCCCAGGCACGCCAGAATGTCTGGATGATGTGCTCAGCCTACCATTGAAGCAGGTGGGTATCTCTCGGTGGGGAGATTTCAAAACAAGAGCCAATTTAATTACTTAGGAACCCCTGATTTTATATACTCATGGACAATTAAATAGATTTAAATATTACCAACTCTCTGCTTCGTGGGCTAGGCAACATTGGGAGGAGCAGGAGGATGATGCTTGGCTAATTCAAGCTATTAAAATGGGGAAAATCAATAAAGAAGTGGCTCTGTGGTATCGTACCTTGATTGAAGCAGAGGATGACATGAATCAGGATATCCAAAAGCTTTGGCGAAAGGATCTGGAAAATATTAATCTGAGTGAGGCATGGTTGGGCTCCTTTGCATTGCTCTGAGAGACAGTTAAACCTGCGTATCTTAAGAGTAATCATCTTTTTACTCTTTATCGGGTTTATTGGTCCCCTGCAAAGTTGACAAAATCTTCTGGAATTCAATATGTATGTCCAAGATGCCAAGACCCTCTAGCAAATGACTGCCATATGTTTTTAAGTTGCCCAGTGATTACTAAATTTTGGATTGATACATGTGAATTTTTTACGGATGTTACAGGAATCCAGATAGAAGTAACCCCTGTACTTATATTTTTTGGACTAGGCCAAGATAGTATTTTGGCTTCAAATAAAAGGGCTGCTAGATTAATTTTTGTTTTTGTGTTCAAATCGTTTTTATTAGACAGTAAAGAGAAAAGGGAAAAGAAACCAGTTGTGGACCAATAATACATACAATCATGTCATTACATTGCTGAGGTCAAAGAAATAAGAATTAAGCCGTCTTGTTCATGCATATTATGTCAAGAATATGGCTTATGAAACCACAGTGGAGCTCAACAAAGAAAATGCAAGATCTTACTGATTGAGTATGGTAGTATGCTGGACAACTATAGAGTAGCAGTATGTTATTTATGGCCTGTCTCTGGGTGGCTACTCATCGGGCGTTCTCGGGTGTCTAGTGCTGACTTGGGCATTTTACGGCGGGTCAAAGGAGAAGGAGGCTGCATCCAGGGAGGTCCAGAGTTTCTTGTTGGTAACTTGCCAGGGAGAAGAGTGTAATGCAGGATTGTCCACTCCTCTGATACAAGATAACCACTCCTCCTTCCAAGCAGTGAAAGAGACCTCTGGGGCTACCTTGCAGTGACGGAGGACCACTTTACACACCAGGTCAAGGAGTTGGCGATCATGGTCTCTTATTAACATCGGGTCAAAGGCCCCCAGAATTATGTGGATGAATTCCCTCCTCAGTTTAATGCCGAATATATGTTCAATGTAGTCAAAGACATTGGACCAGTACTTGTGTAGCATAGGACAATTGAATAGCATGTGCGGCAGGTCACCGTCAGCTAGGGAGCAGTTCCAACACGTGGGGGTATCTTTTAGATTAAGTTTAAATAATTTTTGTGGGGTCCAAAACACCCTGTTAAGTATCATGTATTTGGTTTGCGAGAGGATTGGTGAGACTTTGTGGGTAAGTGCCAAAGCGTGGATCCTGTCCCAGTTAATAACTATTCCGGTATTGTTAGGTTCTGCTTCCCATTTAAGCTCGTTTCGTCTCAGGGATTTGCTTGGCGTCGGCGCGAGCAATTTGTAAACTTTTGAGACACAGTGTCCTGATGATTGTAGGTGAGGGAGCGTCGACTTTAACCAAGGTGTTGAGAGTGTGAACGAACGTGTGGACAAAGCTGACTTTTGCTAGATTAATTTTTTATGTCATTTTATTGGGTAGACAAAAGATCTGTAAAGCTTGGAAATCGGCTGTTCCACACTTTTTCTCTGAGTGTAAAAATAATATTGTACGTATGAGCCAACTAGATATGGCATGTGACCCTAGAAGTCAAGAGAAAGTATGGGCCATGTTGGTTGATTGGTGTCAGAGGAATGGGGTCCAATGATTAGGTCAATAAATAGCTGTTGGTTCTGGTCCCCCTCATGCCATGTGTGTGAGGGGTAGGAGTGGAAGCAGCTAGATTTCTTGTGTGGATCCTGCCCTCAGTAAGGGAAATCGAGTATCGCCTACAAGTTAATTGGCAGAATGAGTGATGTAAATAATTAATTTACTCTCTTAATTTCTATGCAGGTAAGTACTTAATCAATAATAACTCAATCGGAATGAAGGAAAACAGAGTCCGTGGTGTAAGAGTTTCTAAGGGTTTTATTCCTCATAAAGGAATCAGGATATCATGTTCTGACCACCACACAGGATGTCAGAAGGGATAGATGAGCGCGCCATCGTTTATTGACAATACATAGCTTATATACTTGATTTACATCATAGTGTTCAATGTAAGAGGCGTAACAGCTGAGAGAAGACAAGATAACAGTATACACGTGGTGCTAATACATCATCAAGAGGCGTAAACTAGGCGTGACTAGGCGTGTGTGCTAGAAACGTCACTGATAGGTGACGCAAGTGGGTGGCACCAAGGGGTGGTGCTAACAGAATGTTGCAATGTCAGCAGAAATCGGGAGCTTGGATGCGCGCGCAGCTGCATGACGTGTGATAGACGGGGTGCAGGGGACTTGACATTTACACTGACGGAAAGAGACAGAAGTCTGGCATGTCAGATCAACTTGTGCTTCTATCATATCTGATATCTGATGTTTAGGAACTAAGCTATCTGGGCAGAAAGGTCTCTAGAGCAGAAGCTATTCTATACTTGCTGTGAGTGCGTGTATAAGCGCCTGAGTGTCTGTATGAGAAGCGTGGGGGCATGGGGCCTTCCATGGAAGCATGGCAACAGAGGCTATGAATTACTTGCATAAAGACAGGTTGGCCCTTTAGCCCTGTAGCTGAGGAAGGATGTTTACTGAAGCTAGCAGGCTGGAATGTATCTTCGGGGAGGAAAACAGATAACTCGAAGGTTATAGTCAATCTTGGCAGGCAGCAGGCTGAGCTGAGCACGGAGGGCCGCGCTAGAAGTAAGTCAGAGTTCACGGGTACGGGGGCTGCTTGGGCAGAGGCCCTCGCAGTCAGAAGCCAGAAAAGAGGCTCGGTGGCAGAGATTCAGGGCCTACTTTCAGCCAGGCTGAAAAACGTAGGAGTACACTTCAAAAAGACGTTGGCATAGCATACTTAGGAACGGACCATCAAACCCATTCATGGTGGGTCTGAAAGAGGACAAGTTAACGTTGGACGCAAATGTATTTGCGTCTTCATAGCTGGTACAGGAGGGAAGTTACATGCACTTTTAACTCGTACATGGAGTCGGTGGGGTACTCGCTAGGGAACACAACATGACCATAAAATTTATATTACCTCATTCCCTCCTTGTTCCCTACGGACCCTTCATGATATATCGATCCTCATAAATCGATCGGTTTGTTCTTGTAACATTATATGTTCGTCTTTCTTTCTTTGACTGTTTGAGAGGCAACTGGAATGCTCAATGCAGGATGTGGCACACAGTCCACATATCGCTGGCCCACACTGCAGGCATAGGCAACAACTGAATACTATAACAAGACCAATGCCTAGGAAGGATAAGATCTTCCATCCCCAAGCTGTTAACGTAGTCCAGAACCAACCGGACCAAGTCCAGGTGCCTGGATTCTGATGTATCTGATTTGCAATTTTATGTAAGCGGGTTATTGCTTGATAGACAGATGGTGCGTTTTGTGGAATGAAAACACAGCAACTTGACCCGATGACCTTACAGGCTCCACCTCTATCTGCCAAGATGACGTCAATCACAAGACGATTTTGAAGGACAACAGTCCGTATAGCAGACTGCTCCTCTGTTAAGTTACCTAGAGCGGAGGCAGTTTCGTTCACTACTGCTTCAAGAGTTCTCGTTAATCTGCGTATTAATTTACTGTTTTGGACAGGTCCTAGGAAGAAAAAGAATCCTTTATTGAAATCAGTGTACTGTTCCCATGCCGTTTCTGTGTAGTCGACAAGGGGAATATCTCTTTTGGGTCTATTCGGTGCTAGATTCGTATTTCTATGGTAATCAGGAGGAGCTAGGAAAACAGGTGGCAGAAGGAATGCAATGTAACAGGTACCATCCCAATCTGGGGGCAAACGTATGTATGCGGTATGACCACAAACAAAGTAGGAATGACTGGTAGCTTTGAAGGACGATTTACCATGGTCACTGAACTCGACCACAGTAGTGCATTTACTATGACCTACGTGTACTGAACCTTTCTTGCTAACACATAATTCACCTGTGACTGGTAACACTAACATATGGGGCAGAACTGGAGCAGTTTCAGATTCAACAGTGAGGATCATGAGGCTAATTGTGTAATTACCTAATCCATATACTTCATTTTCTAGATCAGTTCCTATTCGAGTGGGAAGTCCCTCTTTATCAGGATAACAGACGTTGAGCAGGACTAAGTTCAAGTTTCCCCAAACCCAGCCCCCATCGAAAACAGCAATATCAGGATCTAAAGAATTAATTATTTTAAACCATGCTCCACAGGAGCCATTGTGAGTGAATGGGTACGGAAAGAGGGGCAGAGCTCCCTTGTAATTCTGGTAGGGAGGGAGTCGACCACATATCCAACAGTCTGTAGCATTACTTGTCTGATGGGAATGGTGTAACATACTAATGAATGTATTGTTGCGCAGCGCAAGTCTGTAAGAGAGTTCATGTGCGGGAAGTTCACTAAAAGTGTGTTCAGCAGAGACATTGTAAGCAGATTGTTCACGCCTGAAAATAGGCCAGTACATAGGAAGCAGAATGCTGGCAATAATAATTAGAATACTCAGAATAAACATGATTATTAGTGTCACTATGCAGTGACTACGAAGTGATTTGCAATATGTTCTTCTCTTTTCCTCTCTCTCTCTAACTCGATCTAGGGGATACATGTCAGAAACTATTTAACCGATTCACCTAGGGGAGGACTTAAACAATTAAACTGTCTGACTTGCTAGATCGAAGCTTCATTCGGTAAAGTTCTTGAGGAGTCTTTTCTCTTTTAGGCACAGTAACGTCTTGTGCTTCAACACAGTCTTTGGTGGGGGTGGACGAGTCAGAGTCCTGTTTCAGTCCGTTTTTTAGTTCATTGCATAGCTTGATGTGACTCGTGTGGACCCACCCCTTTCTCCCCTCGATTTTCACGGCGGTCCTGGTGGTAAGCAGAACGGTCTTTGGAGACTTCCAGCGGGGCTCCAGCGGACTTTTCCGGTCGAAATTCCGGACGACTACCAGGTCACCTGGGCGGACCTCATGCGCCTTTACATCGGTGTTGTCAGGGAAGGCTGCGGCAACCTGTGAACGACATGATTGGAGTGCAGACATCAAGGAGGCAAGGTAATCTGTCAACATGTTACAATCAATATCAGTGATCTTTTTCGGAACGGGCGTCCCCCACATATTCGGCGGTCTGCCAAAGACCACTTCGTACGGGGATAGCCCTGATCTTGAGTGGGCGACCATTCTCATGTAGAATAGTGCCACGGGCAGGGCGACTATCCAGTCGACCCCTTTTTCCTGACAGATCTTGGCAAGACGGATCTTTAGTGTCTGATTATGCCTTTCTACAAGGCCAGCTGCTTCGGGATGTCGGACACAGTGGAACCTCCACTGATATCCTAGCAAGAGGGAAACTTGTTTCATCAGCTCGGACGAGAACGGCTGTCCGTTATCTGAGTACACGACACGGGGCAAACCGTACCGTGGGAAGAATTCACGAACCAACTGTCTGGCAGTGGTCGGAGCAGTGTAGTCTGGGACTGGGTATGCTTCGGTCCAGCGGGACAGAGCACAAACAATTACAAGGACATACTTAAATCCTCTACAGCTATTCATCTGGATATAATCCATCTGGAGTAGCATGTGTCTGGATATCAATTACATCTAGGGCGGGATCTCTAACTGCCATACACTGTGTTTGTACTATTGTCTTTGTCACATCAGTAGTCTGGGTGTGAGTCAATGCTGTATGTTTTGCTGTCTGGTCTGCCAGGTCGTTACCCTGGGAAACAGAATCTGTGACTTTAGTATGTGCCTTACACTTCATGACTGATATGCCCGAGGGCAAATGTATTGCTTCTAACAGTGCTTGAATGAGGGGGCCATGTTGTATCTTGGCCCCATGAGAAGTCAGAAAACCTCGTTCTTGCCAGAGGACTCCGAAGTCGTGTACAACTCCGAAGGCATAGCGGGAATCTGTGTATATGTTAACATTTCTGTTCTTGGCTAGAATACAAGCTCGGGTCAGAGCGATGAGCTCTGCTGCTTGAGCAGACAGGGTGTCAATACGATGTGTTTCTTTAATTTCAGTTTCAGTGGTCACGGCGTACGCGGCCACTAATTCTCCTGTACTTGTTCTCATGCATGAACCGTCCACATAAAGTGTCAGGTCTGGATTTGTCAATGGGACATCTGTTAAGTCTCGTCTAGGCTTAGTTACTGCATTAATTATTTCTATACAATCATGCGGAGCTGGATCTGTCATAACTGTAGGTAACAGTGTTGCGGGGTTCAGGATGCTGCAACGTCTGATTTCTATGTGTGGCTGGAATAGTGTTAATTCATAACCTGTCAGTCGTGCTATAGTTAAGTGTTGAGTCTGGGTTCTGTTTAACAAAACCTCTACAGAATGTGGTACTTGAACTGTTAACTGATGACCTAAAACAATTGAATCACTTTGTCTTATTGCTAACGCTGTTGCTGCTACTGACTTTAAGCACGCAGGGAGTGCTTGAGCTACTGAATCCAATGTACTAGAAAAATAAGCACAAGGCTTATGTGAACCTGCTTGGTCTTGAGTGAGGACAGACAACGCTGTACCATCACGTTCTGTAACAAAAAGTGTAAACGGTTTGCTGTAACATGGTGTCGCTAAAACTGGTGCTTGGCATAAAACTTTCTTTAATTCTTCAAAAGCTTGTGTGTGTTCCTGAGTCCAAGGGAGGACAGTCGAAGTCGCTGCCTCCTGTGTCGTTAACTGGATGAGTGGTTTAGCTAAGAATGCATACTGGGGAATCCATTGTCTGCAGTACGAGGTGAGGCCTATGAAGGCCCGCACTTCCTTTTGTGTCTTGGGTTGCGGCATGTTCACAATTAACTGAATGCGGTCGGGAGTGAGCTGTCTCCCCACTTTGGACAGTAAGTGACCCAAGTACACAACTTGCTGAGCACAGAATTGTAGCTTCGAAGGAGACACCTTGTGTCCCTTGTCAGCCAGGAAATGTAAAACTGTCAGTGATGCTTTTTCACATTCGGGCTCACTTCGTGCGGTGATCAGCAGATCATCGACGTATTGTAGTAAAGCGGTGTTAACTGGCATTTGAATACAATCTAGTTGTCTTTTCAGTGCTTGACTATAGATGCTGGGGCTTTCTGTGAATCCTTGAGGTGCGCGCGAAAATTTGAAACTGCGTCCATTTAAACAGAATCCGAAGAGATATTGGCTCTCCGGATCAATAGGCACGCTGAAGAAGGCGTTCTTGAGATCTATTACAGTAAAGAACGTTGCTTCTGAATCAATAGCAGTCAAGAGAGATGATATATCGGGGACCACAGGATACTGTGGGATAATGCATTTATTCAATTCTCGAAGATCAATCACCAGCCGATATACTGGCGGTGCATTGGGATCAGTACGTTTAAGAATCGGAATGATGGGTGAATTACAGATATTGGAGTCGGTCTCGACGACCACTCCTTGGGCAATGAGCTCTTCAATGATTTTCAGTAAAGCCGCTACAGCATCGGGTGGTAACTTATATTGTCTGATTCTGGGTAATACAACACCTGCCTTGAGGGTAACACGGTATGGTGTAATGTGCATACATCCTACATCAGTTGGGCCTTTTGCCCACAGGTAATCAGGTACATTTTTCAATCTGACGTCAAACTCACGAAGGACGTAATGACCCTTGAAATCCCGCAGAAAGAGTCTAACCCCCTCCGGGGAGCAGCATATTATAGCTCCTAGAGCTTTCAGTGTTTTAATTCCTAACAGATTTTCCGGACATGATTTTGTTAGTAACAGGTCTGTAACGCGTGATAATGGACCCACAGCCAGGGGAACTGGTTCTGATACTTCATTTACAATAGGTTGTCCTGAAAAACCAAGGGAAACATTTTGTGAGCCTGAGAGGGGTGCCCCTGGAACTTCGTCATGACTTATTGTAGTGCGACTTGCCCCTGTGTCAATTAAAAACTTTCTATCTTTCCCCAATACCTGACTGTGTACATAAGGACCTTCTTGATCTACAGGAATCTCGATAAGAGGCAAGCCACCTTCCCTCTCTAGGCTGTTTCATGTATATCGGGAATATTCGGGGTAAGCAGACTGGGCATACTGGTACATCTGTTGTGAGACTTGCTGAGTTGCAGCAATGGGCTGTGGCTGTGGTACTGCTACGGTCTGTGCTGTCTGTGCAGATGCATGCATGGGCTGTGTATTCTGTGTAGACTGATGCTGGTTATGATCTTGTCTAGGCGGATGCGGTCTCTCTTTAGTTTTACCTGTCGCTATGTTATGTTTCAGAACTGCACATTCGTGTACGTAGTGACCTGGCTGTTTGCAATAATTGCATGTCCCTTTAACAGGAGCTGCAGCGTGACTTGTCTGGGTCGTACCTTTCCTGTGACTGTCGGATGGGACCGTCTGGGCTACTAACATTTTCATTTTCGTGTCTTTCATGCGCTTCTGTTCCTGATCTTGTTCTTCCCTAATTCTATTCTGGTGATATTGTAACATTTGTAACATCTGGGATGGCGTATTTGCTTGCCATGTACTCTCGACTTTATACACTCTATTTTTAACTAACGGTAGGGAATTCTCGACTAACTTTGATACAAAAAGATGTGGGTACGACTCGCTACTTGGCTGGAGGCCACTATTGATAATAAAACATTTCTCGAATCTTGAATAAAAGTCGCTAGTATCTTCATCATGTTTCTGTTTACAGGACGAGATTGCATCCCAATCCTCCTTTCTAGTTGTCAATAATCTGGGCAGGACCTGTACTATCAAACCTGGTAATGCTTTAGTTTTGTCCCCAAGGCCTAACCCTGGAACCCGTTTCTTTTCTTCATCCTCTATTTCTGCCCAGGCAATCTTTGCGTCTCCCACCTCCCAGTCCTTTTCCTTTAATTTCTCGAATATTCCCGTAGGCAATAATACTTTCAACATTTTCATGATATCATCATATGTGTAGTCCCCCATTAATAACATGTCTTTAAGCTCTCTATGGAAACCTGCAGGGTCTTTATCATGGCATGGTACTAATTTCTTCATTTCTAACAGTTCTAATTTAGTCAGAGGCGTGTGTACATACACGCGTTTCAAAACCTTGTCCTCACCCATGACAGGGTGCACTTCTCGTAAGGGGTTCTGACTTTCAATACCACTCCCGCACTGCATATGGTACATTTTCCTTTCGGGAGGTGGGGCGGGGACATATTCAGGACTTACAAAAGTATCATATCTGCGTCGTTGTTCTAGAATTATTTGAACTAATTTAGTGCTTAAGCCTCTCCATCTATCCATCAGTAGTGCTTCTAGTGTCTCATGTAAGGGACCTGGATCGGAATAATGTTTTCTGTACTTAATGAGAAGGTGCTGAATCATATATACCCCTGCTAATTTCTGTTCGTCGGGGGAGAGGTTCAGAAATGTCTGTGCTACGGTGTCATCATTATATATGTCTGCATTTTCGGCCCATGATACCGCTGATCGGGCTAATTCTTGTTCATCCATAGAATTGAGTACATGGTACCCCACTCGATCTCGAAGCCGTTTATCAGTTTCCTGGAACTGATGTTCAGCAGAATTCGGATTCGTTAAGGCAGAGAAGAAAACTCTCTTGCTTTCCGGACGGACACCTTTCCTAAGGTAGTTTCCCCTACCTACATATGCTATAGTGCTTGTAGTAGGTTCTGGTTCTTCAGATTCTTCTTCCTCCTCGGAGGGAGCCTTTTCTTTCTCTTTCTCGTGTACTGCTATCACTGCTTTCTTAATCTTTTTATACATGGCCTCTATGCAATTTTGTCTGTCATGTTTTCCGTCGGCTATATTTTGACCCCACTTGTTCAATGCATCTAATTCACTCTGATCTGTTCCGGGCCTGTCTCGTTCTCTTATTAGACAATTTATGAAAAATCGTAGTATCAGTGCTTGCATGGTAACTTTCTGTTTCTCCAGGGCATCCTTAATACTGTCGGGGTCCTTTCCCGTTTGAACGAACTCATATATTCTATCTAGGTGCTCCTTCATTCCTGCGTAACATAACAAACTATCAGTAGCAGATCTTAACCGTAAAGACGCTAATACCATTAAGTCGTCCTGTCCAGGTTCTGGATCATATCTACAAACTGACATATTTTCTTTTAGTGCATCAAGACGGGATGAATTAGAAGAACGGGGGGATCTGTACGTAAGAGGACTCTGCATACCTCTGAGATTTAATCTGTGAGTCGGTGGCGGGGTCTGTAGACCCGCGGTCGCACCTCCTGAAGCGGAAACTTGGGCATTATCTCTGTGTGTAGTCAGTATCTGAATTTGTCTTTTAGTAGGATCTGATTGAAGTGGTTTCGGCAGATCAGTTTTAGGTGAGGGAAGTGGCGGAGCTGGCGGAACGGAACTAGTCTTTTTCGGTGTCGGCTGAGAGTGATCTTGGGGGGCAGTACCACCCCCGGCCCTGTCAGTAGGCAGGGCACGAACAGGCAGATTGGTGTAGGCTGGCGCTACATCTTCGAGATATGAATTTAGGAATATGTCTTTAGTAGTCTTATGCCTTACTTTAGTTGGAACTAATGGTGACGGCAAATTTTTCGGTATTTCTGAAATGGCGTCAGGGGTACCATCGGCCAAAAGATACATGTTGTTCACTTTGCTATTTTGGATACGGTCTATTTGTTCTACTTTTACTCGAATTCCCTCAATAACTAATTCATTTTCTCGGGCCTTTTCTGATTCTTTAAGCCTGTCTTCTCTACGGAGTGTTCTATCAGCACGCTTACGTGATTCCTTACGCCAAAATTCTATGGCGTCTTTCTGAGATTGTCTAGCTTTCCTTTTCCGTAATATTTCTTCTACTTTTATGATGCACTCGGCATCCCATGTTCCGTTAACTGGCCATCGGTATCTTTCCTCTAAGTGCTTGGTATAATCGGTCCATAACTCTAGATACAGGATGGCGTCTATGCCATGTTTATTATACATGAAATTACCTGGAGTGTCCCTAGGGGGGATCGGAATCTCTTCCTCTAACATCCCTTTCCTAGTTCCTATCTGCTTTAATTTGTTGAAAAACGGCATTGTGCCTACTTGATACTGGAATGCTTGATCCTTGATACTTAATGTCAACTGTAACTATTTATACAAAAACACAATAATGCACAAAACAATCACATTCATACCACGACATTAATTACATGAAACATTTAAAGACATAGCTAATTTCCCCTTACTCTGGATGTACCGCTCAACGATACAGATACACTGCTGTAACAGTGCAGAAATTCGGAATACTTTATATACTGCTAAACAGTACAGATACACTGCCTAAAAACAGTGCAGACCGGACTTGCGTACCCAAACCCGTCTAGATACGACCCAGCAATGGTACTCACCGGGAAGCACGGAAAACAGAAGGCCTCGGAAACTCGACTGGACTCGACTTGGAACTTCGGAAAACTTCGGAAAGCTTCGGAAAACTTCGGAAAACTTCGGAAAACTGGTGGGCCTCTTCACACCTCGGACCTTGCTTCCTTCGGCTGGGCTCTGGTCGGGATCCTCCGCACTCCTCACCGCCTCGTCTGGGCACTGATCGCAGTCTTCGTCACCTCCGTGTGTCAGAGGGGGATGCAGGAAATCCTGCCAGTACACGTGTTGTCCGTCTAACTGATGGCAGGGGACACGGATTGCAACGCACCTTCCGGCGCGTGAGGTGGGGGAGGGGTCCCTATTCGGGCGCCAAAATGATGTAAATAATTAATTTACTCTCTTAATTTCTATGCAGGTAAGTACTTAATCAATAATAACTCAATCGGAATGAAGGAAAACAGAGTCCGTGGTGTAAGAGTTTCTAAGGGTTTTATTCCTCATAAAGGAATCAGGATATCATGTTCTGACCACCACACAGGATGTCAGAAGGGATAGATGAGCGCGCCATCGTTTATTGACAATACATAGCTTATATACTTGATTTACATCATAGTGTTCAATGTAAGAGGCGTAACAGCTGAGAGAAGACAAGATAACAGTATACACGTGGTGCTAATACATCATCAAGAGGCGTAAACTAGGCGTGACTAGGCGTGTGTGCTAGAAACGTCACTGATAGGTGACGCAAGTGGGTGGCACCAAGGGGTGGTGCTAACAGAATGTTGCAATGTCAGCAGAAATCGGGAGCTTGGATGCGCGCGCAGCTGCATGACGTGTGATAGACGGGGTGCAGGGGACTTGACATTTACACTGACGGAAAGAGACAGAAGTCTGGCATGTCAGATCAACTTGTGCTTCTATCATATCTGATATCTGATGTTTAGGAACTAAGCTATCTGGGCAGAAAGGTCTCTAGAGCAGAAGCTATTCTATACTTGCTGTGAGTGCGTGTATAAGCGCCTGAGTGTCTGTATGAGAAGCGTGGGGGCATGGGGCCTTCCATGGAAGCATGGCAACAGAGGCTATGAATTACTTGCATAAAGACAGGTTGGCCCTTTAGCCCTGTAGCTGAGGAAGGATGTTTACTGAAGCTAGCAGGCTGGAATGTATCTTCGGGGAGGAAAACAGATAACTCGAAGGTTATAGTCAATCTTGGCAGGCAGCAGGCTGAGCTGAGCACGGAGGGCCGCGCTAGAAGTAAGTCAGAGTTCACGGGTACGGGGGCTGCTTGGGCAGAGGCCCTCGCAGTCAGAAGCCAGAAAAGAGGCTCGGTGGCAGAGATTCAGGGCCTACTTTCAGCCAGGCTGAAAAACGTAGGAGTACACTTCAAAAAGACGTTGGCATAGCATACTTAGGAACGGACCATCAAACCCATTCATGGTGGGTCTGAAAGAGGACAAGTTAACGTTGGACGCAAATGTATTTGCGTCTTCATAGCTGGTACAGGAGGGAAGTTACATGCACTTTTAACTCGTACATGGAGTCGGTGGGGTACTCGCTAGGGAACACAACATGACCATAAAATTTATATTACCTCACTATATCTGCACTACAATACATTTTTCACTAACTAATGAATGCATTTGGTCTGCACCTGCAAAGGACAAAAACATTCAGAAAAACAACTTTCAAGTTAGTATTAAATGTCTCGACTGTAAGCTTAAGGCCCACAATTGTGCTAACTTATCAGTTTTATTTGAATTAAGATTAATTCTACAACCTAAATATAATCTAAAACAATTAAATCTTTAATAAAGGAAACAACTATATCATACTATACTTCTGTCTGCAGCACAATAAACAAATACGTTTATTATTAACCAAAAGACGACAATTGGTCACATTTTATTAAAAAAGTATTGAACACACATGGGATTCATTCTCACTAGTCTATAGTGAATGCACTGCATTAAATGCGTTTTAGCGCACCATCTAATAATCTAAAACTATAGAAGATTAATATCAGCAATCCAGATATCTCTAACAAGGAAAACGTTAATATGCACACAAATATATGTCAAACATACAATAGATGTACTTTCTATACCTCTGGTGAACCTTATCTCTAAGGTATTATTGCACCACATGAGTACATAGGACCAAAATGTAAATATATACATTGCTTATATACAACAAAAGGGTATACCCCAGCACTCATAATATTTAAGACAAAAATATATGACACTCTTAAGTCAAGACTAATGGCACCCATATTTCTACTTCCCAAACTTTCAAATAGCTTCCCAAACACCTGTTGCCTCCAACTTTTTCAAATCCTTTGACAGCACAGATATAGTTTTAATATATTTTTCCAGGGCCTTACTTTCATCTGGAATATAAGTATAGCATTGCTGAACTTTCAACATCAGTCAAACTCCGCCGTCTTTGGTGAATAAAAGGTCTAACACAAGTCGGTTCTACAAAACCATAGACCATATTGCAATCATCTCAGTATTTACAAGTAATAAGTAATTTGCTGTACTAGTAACAAGTTTGTCCGCTATTGTAACCAGCTTTCTAAATTTCAGGTCATTCAGAATCACACCTATAGGCAGCAGAAATATCTCCAACTACTTCTGCTGCACTAACACCTCATTTAGCTCTGGATTTCTCTTCCCATACAGGATCATTAAAATGTTCCACATGATAGATCTTCAGGCAAACTATACCAAGATAACAGGTACCATGCCATCCATGTGGCAATTTGAAATATGCAGTTTGTCCACAAATAAAATAGAATCCAGGAATCACAGGATCATGTCTCTCCAGGAATCAAGAATGTTTCCCTCTCGCCTCAAAAGTGTGTTCACATTCGCTCTCCCCGAGAAACAACCGATCTATATAACTCTGATAAATGTGTAAACATAACTTTCCTTTGTGTTTCCAATCTAACACTAAGGCAGATACATTTACTTTTGCCTGACTGTCAATTTCTTCACTACTCCACTTGTGATTTTTGCGAGCCATTTCAGTTTGAGACTTTAGGTTTCTCTATACGCCACCAAATCCCCAAAACATATTTTATGTGTCAGTACAGTCGTGCTCAGTTTATCACAATAAGTCATAAGATGAACACTTGTGCATGGCACATGAACAAAATACATGTGAGAGCAAAATAAAAGCAAATATTAACACATTATTCATAAGGAGACAAGTGACCCAGAAGCATACCTTAGACTCCAGCGACAACAGGGTTGTTGAGCGTCATGGTGAAGTAGCAGCAGCATACAAAGGACCTGGACAATGGGGTTCAAGATGGAAACGGAAGGGGGAAATCAGCAAAAGGTATGTTTTTCCCTCTTGTTCTTCGATTTCACCAATTTAAGTTTGGAGGTTTCCTTGCCACAGTTGGCTCGATGGAAAGGCACATCGTAATTGGGAAAGCAGGACTCTCTCTGACAGCGGCTTCTGCCTCTGATACCATTGACGCGAGAGCAAGAATGTGGCGGAGGTGGAAGGAATCTGACGGACTTCCCTCTAAAGACCCATCAACACCTAAATACAGCGGGCAGACGACCAAGTTGGCAGGCTTGAAAACCATTGAAAAAGTAGGAGTGGGGGGCGTGGCCGAGATGGCGACAGAGTAAGACTTGGGTCTCGGTCTCTTCGTCTTTGGCGCCATCCAGCTTCCCCACCGGCCTTGATCGGCTGCAGCGGGGACACATAGTCAAGAAGATAGAGCAGCAGGGTCTGCTCTGAGGACCCTCCCCTGGCAGAGCGGCGGCCCGGTAGGCGATCTGAGGCAGGAGAGAGACAGGCGCAGCCGAGGCCTTTGACAAGGTCCCAGCGGAGAAGAGCACACTGGAGGTGGTGCCCCAGAGATGCACTGGCCCGGTGTTTGTGGTCAGAGTGGACGGTTGATGCGGGACCGCCCAAATCGAATGTGAGTATCGAATGCTCCCAGGTGCTTGGTGGAGCCAGTGTGGTCCCCACAGAAGCAGCGGTGAGGCAAGGAGGCCTCAGTGGACTGAGCCTCTCTCTTGCCTAAGGCGAAACTGGTGGTCAAGTGGGGGCGGCATCCTGGGACCAGCTGTGACCCATGGAAGTGGGAATGGCATGGGCGAGAGATGTGGCTGGCTGAGCTGTGCACCAGTGGCATTAGGGAGCAGCAGCTCAGTGACAGGAAGTGAGCCGTAGTGGGCACAGAGGCCAAGAGAGGCTGCAAGTTGGTCCCCCACATGGGCAGTGTGGGTGGCCTAGTGCTGAGGGAGAACAGTGGAGAGAGCCTGTGGGGGCCTGGACTGTAAATTGTGGTGTTGTAATTTGGCAGCGATCAGGGTTAGCATTTAGCTGAAACCATCTTGTTTTCGGCAGCCATCTTGTCTGCCATGTGCTCACCATGTGCTCTGTCCTTCCCTACTGTCGTTTACTCTTGTACTCTGCTTATGGACAGACTATATTTAGGTTCTGCTACTCTGCACTTGCGCAGAAAACACTGCAACTGTTCAAATATGTGTTAGTCTGTAAATATCAGGGTGTTTTTACTGCAATTAGCAAACTGCTAAGTTCCGCCCTACTGTTGACTGTGCATTTCTGTATGACTTTTTATGTATGTAAACCTTCTCTTCTGTACTTGTACCACCTTTTTCTGAGCCCCTGTGTGGGTATAAAAGGACCATGTTCCTTCTGTTCAGTGTGCTACTTCATACACTACCGAAGGGTGTTGTGTGAATGTAGTTCCACCTCATGAGGTTAATAAATACTGTGTTTTATATTTCAGTTTCTCTGCCAACTTCTATTCCAATGGTCTGAGGACTTGTGCAGAGAAGGGCGAACCCCTAGCACTGGTAGGCCTAGCTGAGGCTCACCACGACAAATTGGCGACCAACCATTGGGGCTCATCGGTGACTCAGATGCCCAAAGGAGTGGTTGAAACGAAGGATTGGAATCTCACTACGGACAATCGCTGCCCGAGGAGACCCGCGTCTAGGCAACCGCTGCATTTTTCTTCTCTTTCTGATCTGACCCTCCAGGTGGTGCCGGTCCTTGACTGAGATCTCTTCTGTTGATTTGCCGTGCAGTGACCATTTGGTCGATTCAAGAACTTGGCAGTTGGAATCTGGACATTTGGGATTGGTAAGGTCGTTTGATGCGACGCTTGCTGTTTTGTTTGGTGTTTGTATTGGCCAATTTGGGGATTTTTAGATTTGGGTATATTTAAAATAGGGGTGGGTGTCAAATTCCGTTCCGATTGCGGAAATTGTGATATTTTGACATTTTCGAATTCCATGGAGAGAGCGAAAATGTCGAAATTTCCGCAATCCGCATTGTTCCGGATTTTTTTTTTTGCTCGCGCTGTAAGAATACATTCTTGCGCGCGCATTCACCTTACCTTCATCCCCACATCCGGCGACAAGTTTGCCCGATCCGGTCGCGCTCTCCATGAGATGTTGGATTGTTGGTAGCCATTTTGCGCTATCTCGTGCGAGTTAGCGCCCGCGATCACGTCATTCGTCACCCCATCACGTCATTCGTCACAAGATCACGTCATTCGTCTCGCGATCATTCACCGCGAGAACATGAGATCTCAAATATGTAATTCTCTAGTCCACGAGGGAGAGCGTGAGGATGCGGACACGTCATATCGTACGCGACAAGGAGCGAGAGAACTCAAACACGTCATATCCAAAGCGACAAGGAGTGAGAGAACGCAATCACGTCATTTTGTACGCGCCAGTGGAAGTAATGTGAAGCTCCAGAACTCGAACATGTAAAATTTTCAAATTGGAGAAGAATATCAGCTCTAGCAGCATGAAACCTTCTGCAAATGATGATTTGGATGAAAAAAAGCTCCTCAGATTGACCTTTAGCTGTCCCTTTTGGTGCAAGGAGTCAATTTCTAAAAAGGTGGGGAGAGGGAGGATGTGCCACAGAATCTCCAACAGTGCTTTGTCCATCTCCTGCTCATTCTGCCTTTGGATTTTGAGCTGGAAAGATCACTCTTTTTGGCTGCTGCATCATTGCCATTGGATTTGAGGATTTCTGAATTGGATATTTTACAAGTAAGTGTTTGTTGTGTCTGTTTGATTGGGGGCACTGCAGTTGTTGCAACTACAATTTATTTTTGGCAACTATCAAATCTTTTTTTTTAAATGTTGTAGTAGTCAGTAGGCCCAGAGCTAGTCATGGCCTCATGGGTGTGTGCATGATGAAGCAACTGTTCCTTTGGTGTTTCTTGAATTAATTTCATTTTCAAGCATCATTTAGGGCCTGGACGGCATTGGATTGAATTGGGAAATATGTTTTTTTGGGGTGGGCTTTCTGTTTTGGGCCTGGCCTTTTGGCTGGTGGCCATTTAGAAGCCTAGGCCTGCAAGCTTGTCTGGCCTTGTCTGCCAACAGGCCTGCTTTCATCCAGTAGGCTCAAAGCAGGTAGCCACAGCTTTATTAATCAAGTGTTTCTGTGTGGTCTGTTGAATCTTTAGACATCATTTAGGGCATGGATGGCATTGGATTGAGTGGGGGAGTGTGTTTTCTTGGGGTGGGCTTTCTGATGTTGGCCCTGGCGGCCATTTTGAAGCCTAGGCCTGCAATCTTGTCTGGCCTTGTCTGCCAACAGGCCTGCTTTGTTTCATTCAGTACGCTCAGAGCAGGTAGCCACAGCTTTATTAATCAAGTGTTTCTGTGTGGTCTGTTGAATTTTTAGACATCATTTAGGGCATGGATGGCATTGGCTTGAGTTGGGGAGTGTGTTTTCTTGGGGTGGGCTTTCTGATTTTGGCCCTGGCTATGTGGCTGGTGGCCATTTTGAAGCCTAGGCCTGCAATCTTGTCTGGCCTTGTCTGCCAACAGGCCTGCTTTGTTTCATTCAGTACGCTCAGTGCAGGTAGCCACAGCTTTATTAATCAAGTGTTTCTGTGTGGTCTGTTGAATTTTTAGACATCATTTAGGGCATGGATGGCATTGGCTTGAGTTGGGGAGTGTGTTTTCTTGGGGTGGGCTTTCTGATTTTGGCCCTGGCTATGTGGCTGGTGGCCATTTTGAAGCCTAGGCCTGCAAGCTTGTCTGGCCTTGTCTGCCAACAGGCCTGCTTTGTTTCATTCAGTACGCTCAGAGCAGGTAGCCACAGCTTTATTAATCAATTGTTTCTGTGTGATCTGTTGAATATTTAGACATCATTTAGGGCATGGATGGCATTGGCTTGAGTTGGGGAGTGTGTTTTCTTGGGGTGGGCTTTCTGGTGTTGGGCCTGGCCATGTGGCTGGTGGTAATTTTGAAGCATAGGCCTGCAAGCTTGTCTGGCCTAGTCTGGCAACAGGCCTGCTTTCATCCAGTAGGCTCAGAGCAGGTAACCACAGCTTTATTAATCAAGTGTTTCTGTGTGGTCTGTTGAATTTTTAGACATCATTTAGGGCATAGATGGCATTGGATTGAGTTGGGAAGTTTTCTTTTTTGGGGTGGGCTTTGTGATGTTGGGCGTCTTAACCCCTTCAATGCTGATGACGAGCTGAGCTCATCATCAGCCACGGGGGGCGTGTGCGGATGACGTGCTGAGCTCGTCATCTAAAGCGGTGTAACGACCGGATTTTTGGACCCGATGGGATCAGCTCCTCAGAGCACCTCCAACCCAGTCGGAACGTAATCACCTCCCTCCTTAGAACGTATTTACAATAGGTATATATATATATATCTTGTACCTAAGGATGGGGAAATAGCAATATACATGCATAGGTTTTCTACAATATCCCACTCATACCAGTTAGTCTCACGGCAACTTAGGCCCAGACTAGTCTACCCTAGGGCAGTTCTGATTATTTACCATTACACACTGAACACAGTCAGTGCTCACTCGGCAAGTCGCAATCCTGCGTGCCTACACACTAGTCTGCAGTCCTAGTGCTCTCTTCCTCACAGCCCGATCCGCAATCCGGCGGATCTAAGCACTAGTGTCCCCCCTAGTGTTCTCTAACTCACAACCCGATCCGCAATCTATGCACCAGTCTCCCACCTGGTGTTCTCATTAACACCGCTTACCAACGACGATCACTCTCCTATGAATACCTTTGGAAGGAATCTCTCATTGGCTACTCGGGACAGGATATGATACTACAATAACAGGAATTACCATAACTTGCCAAATTAAAGCGTGTACCACCTATTCTTTACATCAAGGGGTCCCTCTCTCCCTCATTACTCAGTCACCTCTTACCTGACCGGGAATTACATCCGTTCATGAAAAAATGCCTGACTAGAAGACCAGGTTACCCTGATTGAACAAGAATACGAGGCACATGTTGGTTCACTAAGAACTGGGGTATTTTATTACAATGATCATAAAAACACAATACTATACTATAACATATATCCTGCAAAGAAAAGTGAAAGGTTAGAATGTGCACACTATAGGTTATGGACAGACGTCACCTTATGGACACGAAGTCGAGGTTCGGCAGTCATCTAGGTTCCCTTCTCGTCTGCGCCTCGGCTCGTCTTAGAATCACACCTCAGCAGTCACGAGTACACGTCTGCACCGCTATGCTCTGTCTTCTCTGCTTTCCTCCAAGTCACTGGAACCTTCCTTTAATTAGCTGCTGTCTCTCTCTCTCTCTCTGGCCGTTCTGCACTACTTCTCTTTCCTCTTCAATCTTTCTCAGAGAGTATCAGCTTCATGATCTTTCTCGGACTTCAAAATGGCGACTCTCTGCCTGGGAATAATTAATGGCATTGATGCTAACGGCTAGCTGCCGCCTACAGACTGACTGACTCACTGCCTCATGCTTTCGCTAATATGGAAGCTTGTCCTTTCATGGAAAGTTACGGCCAGTAACCTGCCGCCCACCAAATTCTTGTACCTCCCCATACCAAGGACACGTTCCCAGCCGGCCGGCCTGATATTGTGTCTTCGGAGTGGAGAAAAATACAGTCTTTCGATAAGGGCCAGCCTGAGCCGGATCTCTCCAAGCGAACAACACTTCGAAACTAAAACATTACACTTGACCTAGAAGCATCTCAAGCTGCCGGGGCAGAAAGCAAGATGGAGTCTCTCCCGTTTGAGGCCTACGAGGCCCGAAATAAGCATAACTCCATAGAAGGTATACTAACACTCTTGCAAAAGGACGGATTATCACTAATACTAATGAATCTATCCCCTAACATAAGTTTATAAGCGCTGATCTAAGGAAAAGGGTACGAACGTGCATTACTGTGCCTTATGAATAGGCCCTGTCTGTAGTTCTAATCCCTGCACTAGAATGATACTAGACTAGAGTCATATCCAATCATCCTTCCTCAAAGGAGGGCCGAAAAAGTCGGTCAGAACACGCGGATTTTAGAAAAAAAAACGCGTAGCGCGAAAATTACTGCCGCAGCGATGCGGTTATAGACATGCCTTTGTTGTGTGTGTCTGGTGTGTGTTGGTGTGGAATGCATGCACCCTGAAGACCTTTTTGGGGCGTGTGAATTTTCGTATTTGCATCTTGTTGCATTAAAAAGGCAGAGTAGTGTGCTTTAGAATGCATTCTTTGCCTGGCTTTTATAGGCCTTCTGTAAGCACCTGGTGTTTCCCAGGACCCCTGCTTGTTGTTTTTGTGATTTGTTAGTGTCCATGTGCCTGGTGGCCTTCTTTTGTGTTGGGAGTTATTAGTGTCCTGCTTTTGCCATATAGGCCTGCATGGTTTTCATATTGGCTTACTGCTTCCATCCATCCACCCCCTTTGCCAGCAGCAGCTCCATGAATGATGTGATGCTCAAATTATTTAATGGCAAATAGGGTCCACCCCACTTCCATTACATTTTTATTTTGGTGGTTCTTATTCTCTTTCCTATCCTTCCAAAGAGTTTAGTATGTGTGTGTACACAGTAGTATAACAGAGCCCTTGTTCACAAAGTCTAAGAAATGGCTAGACTATATCTTTTGTTTGCACTAGTACAGTAGTAAGTAACTGAACCACAACAACAAATGCAACATTTCACTGATGTTCTTCTGGCTTATTTGCTTTTAGGTGCACAAAAACCCAGAGGAGGAGGTGTCATCATCATCATCATCTCATCACCCGTTGTACTGCCAGCTAGACAGAAGTCCTGCTGCGCATCACGTCCACGTGTGACCACAACTTGCTGTGCATTTGCGTCCTGCCTGACATCTGAAGAAGATGGCCCAAAAGAAAGGTACCAGGTCCACTACCTAGAAAGTTGCTGGTGAGAAGAAGGAACAGAAAAAGAAAGTGCCATTAACCACCACTGGTGTGCCAGACACTGTTTTTTTGGGACCAAAAAAGTTACGCCTGCAGCAGCATTGTCCGAAACCAAGCTTGGAGCAGCACCTCTGCACCAGCGGTCCAACCCCACCAACCTTGGCCCAAGCCCTTGAGTGTCGCAGAGGTAGCCAGTCTACTAACGAGCAGCGATGTTGAAATGTCATTATCGCAAAGTAGTACATAATCAACGCAGGCGGAAACTCAGCAGATAAGTGTGCAGCCGCAACAAGAACAGCAGCAGCCGCAACAAGAACAGCAGCAGCAGCAGCCGCAACAAGAACATCAGCAGCAGCCGCAAGAACAGCCCACAATAGTGGTTGTTGCTCCTGCCGTAGGGGCATTCCAGGAAATCAAGCTTCCTGCAGACAAAGTGGAGCAAACCACTGTTTCGGAAGATGTATTGTCTTCCAGACCACCAGCAAGGAAAAGGAGACTGAGTCCATCATCTTCTTCTTCAAACCCCGCTTCTGATGATCTTTATGCCACTTGGTACCCACCAGCTCAGTCTGAGAGTGATGCACGCCACAAGACAATGCTTCTGAAAAGGAAGGTTCCAGAAAAACTTACAGTTATGGAGGTAGATGTACAAGAGGGGGATGATCTTGATGAAGAGTCAGATGAGCCAGTCATCACACACATCACTTCCGGCCAAAAGGGGATGGAGACCAACATTCTCACCCTATCCAGAAAGGCTGCTACTGAGAGGGATGTAGCACTGATACCACCAACACAGGTTACACCGCCACGACCTTCAGCTGCCATATTTTCAAAGGCCCGGCAGGGTCCTACTACATCCATCTCAACCATCTCAGTAGGTAGTGGTGGTAGTAGTAAAAGTCACAGTGTAGCTTAACAGAGTCACATTCCAAGCATACCCTCCAGTTCATCTGGTATTGAAAGTGGCACATCCAGAAGTGCCAGAAAGTTCTCCTCACCAGTTTGGGACTTCTTTTCTGTTAGCACCAAGGAGGAGAACGTTGCTATATGCTCAATTTGTCGTGTTTGGTGCGGTAAGCTTGGTACAAACGATGGTACCGGAGGCCAAGCAAGTCATCTCAGAATATACCACACTATCGCGTGGGAGAATCACCTTCTTCAGGTAAAACAAAGTAAAAAAACAACCCATTGAAGTTGGGCATGAAGAATCAGGGGACGATATTATTGCCGTAGAAGGTGATGAAGAGGGAGGCATTTCTAGCCCTGTCCCAGTGGTACCGCCCACATCCTCCTCAGTAACATCTGAGTGGCACCGCAGTAAGAGCCATACTCAGAGTCAGCCTGAGACACCAAGGCGACAGAGTACCACAATGAGACAAAGTGCGTTGTTGAGCCTAAGTTGGTTAATGAAAACAACAGCACCACAAAGGAAAGTAATTCAGCCTACCATTGAGAGCATGCTTAGGTTGGAGGGGCACTTCTAACGCAACCACCCAACGGCACGGTTGTACAATGCGAAGCAGGCATAAATGTTAGAGCTGGACCTTCTCCCTTTTTCATTTGTGGAAGGGGTGGGTTTCCTTGAATTTGTGTCAGCCATCTAGCCTAAATGGAAGGTTCCCAGCCCGTCCTATTTCACAAGAATTGCTGTTCCGGCACTACATCATGATGTGCTGGAATTGGTTGGACAAGCTTTGCAGCAGAGTGCTGTTCACAATATCCACCTGACAACAGACATGTGGACCAGTTGCCAAGCCACAGATTACATGTGCATCACTGCACACTGGGTCTCTTTTGTGGGGGTTAGAGATAAGCTATCTGAACGAGGTGCTGTTGACACAGCTGAGATTTTTAAAGCTACTCAGCAACATGCAACTGTAGCCATGTTCGCATGGAGAAATCTCATACTGCTGCAAACATTTTGCAAGAGTTTTGCAGCAAGGTTTTTGAATGGCTGCGCCTAAGAGGGCTTAGTTTTGGTTTTGTTGCCACAGATAATGGCAGTAATATACTTAAGGCCATGGACCTTGGTTCCTATTTCAGGGTTCCATGTTTGGCGCATTGCATACACATTAAAGTTCAAGACTTTCTGAAAAAAGAACCCATTGTCAGCAACTTATTGACCATCTGCCGGAGAATATGCACTCATTCCAGCCATTCTTTTAAAGCTCGGAAGCAGCTGAGGATCATTCAACGTGAATATAACATGCCAGTCAAAGCACTCATCCAGGAGGTGGCAACATGTTGGAACTCAACGTATTACATGCTTGATCGTCTGTTTGAGCATTACAGGCTGCTCAATGAATATGTCATGCAAAGACAGGATGCTACTGTGAAAGGCATGACCCTTCAGATGGACCAATGGTGCCTAGTTAAATGCCTGACTGAGATGCTTCATCCTTTTGAGGTCTTCACATGTGAAGTCAGCAAGGAGGACTGTACAATGGGCCATAATATCCCATTATTGCAAATGCTAGAGCATCAGCTGAAGAATTTTTCCGAATCATACAAAGGTGTAGAGGAAAAAAAGGAAGCCTATGACTTGGTGGAGAGCTTAGCCCGTCGCTTAGCAGAAAATACAAAGGTGCAAAATAAGATTTTGTCACAAGAACATAACATTTCTGCCACAATTCTGGATTCACAGGCAAAATTGGGACTGAAGAAATGCATTCCTTTTTCAGAGATGGATGTTGCCCGCTACAAAACTTGGATAGCTGAGGCAGCGAGTAAGTTGGAAAATAAACGGCTGCTAATTAAAAGCCTGCAAGATCAACCCACAATAAGTACTGCAGTAGGGCATGCGGCATCAAGTGCAACTTCGGAGGCTGAGGGCAGTGCATTTGGCTCACAAAACTCACCATCACTATCGACAACAGCAACAATAACTGGATCATTAGGCCCAGTAGAATCGTTACAAGATTGGTATTTAGAGTTAGGCATTAATAAGCACAGTGCTGATGCACAGAGAAAAGAGCCAGAAAGGTTAGCAGCAGCACCCCTGAACATTGAGCAGATGGTCCAGGTCTATTTGGACGACCCAAAAGAGGTGTACATTGATCAAAACCCATTGCAGTATTAGTATAGGAAAAGGATTGAATGGCCACTGATCAGCAGGCTGGCGATAAGCTATCTGGCTTTGCCCTGTCGCAAGTGTCTCTTCCGAATGTGTTTTCAGTGCTGCTGGTTCCATTGTAACAGTGAGGAGGACAATTCTCTCGCCCAAAAACGTGGAGACTTTAACAATGATCAAAATGAATCAGCACTTCATACCACCGAATTACACAATACATGACTCAAGGGAGAAAGATGAGGACAGCGGATCAGGTGACGGAAGTAGTGTGTCACATGATTACCTACTACTGGCTGAACCCCCAGAGTTTGAGGATGCGCTATACTTCCCTGACAATTAGGCTTGCTCTTACTGTCTTCCTCCCTTATCTTCCTTTATTTGTGTGTCTGTCGTTCCGGTTACAAACTTTAAATCACAACAAATCTATTACCACCGTCTTCTACTCTTCTTATTTCAATATACAATTTTCAGGAGTGCATTTCACTGTACAATCCTCCGAATCCAGTTCCTCCACTCCATTATACTGAATCTCCCTAAATCCATTGCCCTCATGATGATTGGATGATGGAAAATAGAAGAAAAAATAAAAATGTTCCTAGTCCCGCAAAAAAATGGAACATTACATGATGACTAATACAGCTATCCTCCTTTCAGAGCCGTGAGAGACGACCCGTTAACTTAAGATGAGATGGACCAGGTAATGATTGATGCCATGCATTGGAGGCAGAGTCGCAGACTGAGTGATTTTGTTGTTGTTTGTTGTGCATGAAGTTATGTCATTGTGCACTAATCATCTTTCTACAGTACACACTAAACGTAACTCAATGCAATTTTCCCCTTCTTGCAAATATTTTTAATAATTGTACTTCTACTGCAGTCTGATACATTGCTTTTGATTGAATACAGGAAGGGGACTCATCTGCACACTGAGTATGACAACAGCACCGTCCATGATGATGATGCCGAAAAAGACGGCCTGTTAACTAAGATGAGAAGGAACAGGTAATGAAAATGAATGGCATGCATTGGAGACCTGGCTCTGAGCGTTTGGTGTTTGTGTTTTTGTTTGTTTGTTGTGAATGAAGTGTAGTCAATGTGTACTAGTAGTCTTACTGTACAGACTAAAGAGTGACTCAAGTCAAGAATATTTCTACTCTTGTTGTGTAATGCACAAGTTACTACTTGTGTAACAATATATCTGTAAGAGACGTTAAATAGTGATAGATTCCTTACCCTAGAATATCCCCAGACGTCAGACTGGATCCGGAAACTTTTGCGTAGCAGTACCCTTGCGCGCCGGTGGGCGTCGTCTGCGGCTCTGCGTCCGTCGTCGGCGTTGTGGGCGCTGTGATGACGTCGTTGGAGTACTTAGACGCCGCCTCCACGTGCTGACGTCAATACTTAGACGCAGCTTTTCCGAGCCCGAAACTAAGAGCTATGCTAAAAACCAACACTGGTGCCTTGAAACTAGGGCCCTGAAAGGGGATGACCTTAACCCTAGATATCAGTTCCAGAACGGGGAGGATGGGTGGGTCGGTAAGGAATCTATCACTAACTAATGTCTCCTACAGATATATCGTTACACAAGTAGTAACTTGTGCATCTGAAAGAGACACGTTAGTGATAGATTCCTTACCTTAGAATAGATACCCTAACAATACCAACCCCGGTGGTGGGTCTGCGAACCAATAATCACACCAGAAAGTCCTGGGGGACGAAACGGCCAAAGAAGCCATCTCTCCGGACTTGGCTGTCCAGGAAATATTGTCTTGCAATCGTGTGCAGCGAGGCCCACGTAGCCGCCTGGCAAATGTCCTGCAAGGGCACACCTCGGCCCAAGGCAGTTGTAATTACTGTGGCTCGAGTGGAATGAGCCCTCAGCCCAACAGGGGGTTCCTTCTTTGCCAAGGAGTAACACGCCTGGATACACAAGATGATCCACCGCGAGATGGTCCGCTTGTGTACCGCTTTCCCCTTCTTAGCACCCATGTAACCAAAAAAGAGTTGGTCATCCACCCAGAACTGGCGTGTGTGATCCAGATAGAGCGAGAGCGCACGTTTTGGGTCCAGACGGTGGAGCCTCTCTTCCTCTCTCGAGGGCTGCGGAGGCGGAAAGAAGGTGGGCAAGGTGATGGATTGCCCAATGTGGAAGGCCACGACTACCTTGGGTAGGAAAGAGGGCCTTGTCCACAACACAACCTTGTCCGGATGGACTGAAAGGAAAGGAGGTTTACAGGATAGAGCCTGGAGCTCACTCACTCTCCTGGCAGAGGTGATGGCTACCAGGCAGGCAGTCTTCAAAGTGAGAAGGCGAAGAGGACAGTTGTGGAGCGGCTCGAAGGGAGCGCACATCAGAAATGTAAGAACCAAGTTCAAGTCCCACTGAGGCATCACAAAGGGAACAGGTGGAAACGTGTGTGTGATGCCTTTCAGGAACCGATATACAATAGGGGACTTGAACAAAGATGGTTGATCAGGCAGCCTTAGGAATGCTGAAAGGGCAGAAAGATAGCCCTTGATAGTGCCCAGAGCAGAGCCCTGCTGGGAAAGAGAAAGATGGAAGAGAAGAACCTCAGAAAGAGGGGCAGAGAGAGGATCCACAGCCTTTGCTGTGCACCATGCCACAAATCTGTTCCACCTGTAGGCGTATACCGACTTTGTGGAGGGACACCTGGCTGCCAGAATGATGTTACAGACTTCAGGAGGCAAGTCAAATGGCCTCAACTGTCGCCGCTCAATCTCCAAGCATGGAGGCGGAGACTGGACAGGTTCGGGTGGAGGACCGTCCCCTGCTGCTGCGACAGAAGGTCCTCCTAAAGAGGCAGACGAACAGGGGGATCGACTGACATACTGAGTAGCTCGGGATACCAGTACCTTTGTGCCCAGTCCGGAGCCACGAGGATGACTTGTGCCCGGTCACGCCTGATCTTCTTCAGCACTCTGGGCAGAAGTGGTATAGGCGGAAAAGCGTACAACAGACCACAACTCCACTCGCGACGAAAAGCATCTCCGAGCGAGCGCCGCCTTGGAAATTCCAACGCGCAGAACTGATGACATTGCGCGTTCTCTTCGGTGGCGAATAGATCTAACCAAGGCTCGCCCCACTGCAGAAAGAGACCTTGCGCCACGTCCAAGTTCAGACACCATTCTTGAACCATCATGCGCCGGCGGCTGAGTTTGTCCGCCCTGGCGTTCAGAGAACCTGCCAGGTGTTGAACCACCAGAGTCACGCCCTGATGTTCCAGCCATTGCCAGAGGCACAGAGCCGCCTGGCAGAGGGTCCACGAGCCCACCCCGCCCTGTTTGTTGCAGTACCACATGGCGGTGGTGTTTTCCGTGAACACTTGCACTACACTCCCTCGAACAGAGGAGAGGAATGCCTTCAGTGCTAGACGAATCGCCCGCAGCTCCAAAAGGTTGATATGGAGCCGGGACTCCGCCGGAGACCAGAAGCCTCTGATCTCCGCCTCTCTCATGTGGCCTCCCCAGCCCTGGAGGGACGCGTCCGTCACAACTACGTGCTCCGGTTGGGGAAGGAAGAGGGATCTGCCGCTGACCCAATCGCGGTCCATGAGCCACCACTGCAGCTGTCTCGCAGTGCCCTTCGAGATCAGTACATGGTCGGACAGGTGACCTGACCGAAACTCAGGATAAAGGCTGGAAGATTGGAATCAGAGCCTGTATATCCCGAACCCGCTGTTCGGGTGGGTAAACCCAAAACTGCGCTGAGTCGAGAACCGCTCCGATGAAGAGGAGCTTCTGAGAGGGACACAGGTGTGACTTCGGCACATTGATGGAGAACCCCAGCTGGTGCAAGAGGGCTGCCGTCGTCTGGAGGTGGTGGACGACTGAAGAGAGAGACTGAAAGTACTAGTAGGAAAACTCAATCAGTGAGGGGTGTCGCATCTATCTGTTTGTGTCTTACATAGTCAGCCAATTATTTAAATCAAACACTGGCTATGGGGGGACCTGCACCAGCAAGGAAACAGTGTGATGTAAAACAGTAACCCCACCTACAAAACATTAACAACATTACATGTAAAGTAGAAATATAGATTTAATGTAACCTAACAAAAATAAACTATGTAAAACCCACAAAAGCTGACCCACCCCCCTCCCTAACCCCAACCAATGTCCGTAAGAAAGTCCAATGAAATGTCCAAAACCCCAACGCCCAATTCCCACCCACCAACACAAGAATTAAAAAAGGGGCAGAAGACAAGGAGTCTATGATGTGTGGCGGGATTGGAGGATGACACGCATTTGCTCCTCAAGACGTGCGACGCGGCGCTTGAGAGCGCGGCAGTTGCAACCACAGTGGGGGGGCACCAGAGATGATAAGGCGGCGGCGGGCTAGCACCTGGTGGTGGTGGGCGGCCGCATGGCGCTGGCGCTGTACCACTGGAAGGTTGGGGGCTGGGGCCTGGGGCACTCGAGGAGGCTCCAAGTGCTGCAGTCTCCTCCTCCTCCTCTGCCAAGACCACCAGCCGCCGATATTCACGCTGGATTGCCTCCATCTTGCGGCGCCGTGCCTTGGCGGACAACTCCTTCCGATCAACTTTGGAAGGAGTAGCTGTATATCAAAAAGAAAAAACAGGACAATTGTAAAATATACTCTTAGAAAAACAGTAAGACAAGTTAATTATCCACATAGTGGCATGGTAGCACTATAAAGCACAGTACTTGCTTGGGCTTTAACATTTGCAGGATTTTTTTCAGGCATTCAACCAACCATGCATCAGATTCTTTACTATCAGGCACCTTTGCAATTTGCATGCTTGCATCACAGGTATCCCTTTGTCTGTCAGTCATAAATATTAAATCTTGCCCTTCCTTCTTCCTTCCACCCGTCTTTCACTTTTTAGTTGAACACCAGGTGATCTGATCTGACTTTTAGTCTTCTCCATAAAACTTTCAAAGCAGAGTTGAAATCACTGATCGATGAGGCCATTGGTTACTCAATACTTCCGCCCCTATGCCAATTAAAGGGTGTCTTCACTCTTCAAACGTTCACAACAACTCTTACTTACTTAGGACATCATTAGGATGGTGGCGGTCAAAGTCCGCCCGCCATCCGATTCCACATGCTAAAAAGGGACCGCCCGCCATAAGGGCGGGGGTCCCGTGAGGACAATTAGGAAGGATGCGCCCGACACAGTGGCGGGTGCATCCCGTATTTTTAACATTGTGGCAGGCGGTACCAAAAGCACCGCCTGCCGCAATGCTAAAAATACATGTTGTGCTTTTCCAAGCACAAAGTGACAGGCCCCGCGCGGAGCCTGCCACGGTGTGCTTTGAAAGGCAGGGGGGTACCATAGCATAGGTACCCTCCATGGGGGCCCGCAACCGGCACCCCAAGCATACTCCACATGCCATTCCGTGGCATTCCAAAATGCAGACTATATGGCTGATGGTGTGTTTCTGACACCGCCACCATATTGAACCCTTTCCCGCCCGGTCGACGTGTCGACTGTGCGGAAAATCGGCGGACGGTTTCTATCCGCCGCGGACCCCCCAGCCATTGTAATATGGCGGGTGGTCTTTCTGACAGGGATGGTGGGAGGTTTGCCCCTACGGAGTTGGCGGTGACTACCGCCGGCCCGGCGGGGGCAATCCACCCACCATCCTAATGGCCGGGGCCCTAAAAGTCTCAACAGTACAGTATACATACAGTACGCCCTTGCAGTGAGTGTAATGACAATAATTAAGGATTATGAATCTAACTTACCGCCGGCTGCCACTGGTGCTGGCACTCCCCCTACCACTCCATCGGTATCGGCAACTATCGCATTCTCCCCTCCATGTCGCCTTCACCGCTGTTGGGCCTGGCAATGGTGGTCGGTAGTGCGCCTAGAAAACATTACATAATTTTTAGGCGTCATATACACCTCCCCCTTTTGGTCAGTAGCAAGATTGGAAAATTAGTTAATAGTCTACAACATACACCACTTGTACAAATCAATTAGTAGTAGAGTAGACACTAGTAGTTATATATGGTCCCTAGGTTCATTTTAGCCTTTGCTTAGTTAGTCATAGCCATGCAACCATTTTACCTTTGTGTCTTTTATTTTTTGCACATGTGACGTTACCCTGCACTTTGTTGTATAAGACACCTTTAAGCCCACATTACCTCATATTTATTTATTTATTTCATTTATATAGCGCAACAGCTACCCAACAAAGGGTTTCCCGGCGCTAGTGATCCAGTGCTTTGATTGGTTCAGGTTTTTAGATGTTGAACAGCCAGGTTTTTAAGGCCTTCCTGAATTTCATATAGTTGGTTTCCTGCCGAAGTGTCACCGGAAGAGTGTTCCAAAGTGGGGGTCCGAGATATGAAAAGGATTTTCCGTCCATTCGTGCCAGTCTAATTTTTGGAATCACAAAGTGGTTGGCTGTGGCTGAACGAAGGGTTCGAGATAGGCGGTAGGGATGTATTAGATTTTGTAAGTACTTGGGTGCATTGTTGGTAGAGATCCTATGCATAAAGCATAAAGATTTAAATTTCACCCGATTCTCGATTTTCAGCCAGTGTAATTCGCGGATGTACTTGGTGGTAGGTGTGGAGATGGGAATTTTCCACAGTAATCTCGCGGCAGCATTTTGCACTGTCTGTAGTCGACGGGTTGTCGCCTTATTGGCCCCCAAGTAAAGCACGTTGGCATAATCGAGTCTGGAGGTTATTAAAGCATTAATGACAGTTTTTTGGGTATTTTTGGGCAGCATCCAACAAATTATTTTCAACCACTTTAAAATCGCAAAGCAAGTAGCTGACGTCTTCGCAGCTTGTTGATTGAGATTAAGTGATTCATCAATGATGACCCCGAGGTTGCGGGCTGATTTGACTGGGATCGGGGGTGTACCCATCTCGTCTGGCCAGTGTTGGGGTCCCCAGAGCTCTTTATTCTTCCTTAGGACAAGTAGCTCAGTCTTCTCGCCGTTGAGTTTGAGAAAATGTTTTCTCATCCACTCCGCGATATTGGTTAAACCGAGTTTTAATGAAGAGATGTTATTAGATTCTGTGGATGATAGAGAGAAGATAAGCTGAGAATCGTCAGCATAGGAGAACATAAGTAATCCAGTTTCTTCTGTCATTTTGGCCAGCGGGCTCATGTAAATGTTAAAAAGTAGCGGGCTCAGTATGGAGCCCTGAGGTACTCCATGTTTAAGAGTCATAGTGTCTGAGCAGGCGGACTGGGAGAAGACTTGGAAAGTGCGCTGTTCCAGTAGGGATTTAATCCAATTACAAGCTGCGCCCCTGATACCTATGGAATAGAGTGTTTGTTCAAGTACAGCATGTGACACAGTATCAAATGCTGCACTGAGGTCGAGTAACAGCAAAGCTACCGTTTCTCCACGGTCCAACATTAGACGGATGTTTTTGGTGACGCCTAACAAGGTTGTCTCTGTGGAGAAGCCTGTGCGGAATCCTGATTGGTGGAGGGGTAATAAATCATGAGTAGTAATAAAATCAGTAAGAACCCTGTGAACATGTTTTTCCAGTATTTTCGCAAAGGTAGGTAGCAGGGAAATAGGTCTGAAGTTGGATGGCAAATTAGGATCTGCTCCTATTTTTTTCAGCAACGGATGAATCATCGCGTGCTTCCACTCATTCGGTACAGTTTCTTCCTGTAAGGATTTATTGAGGAGATTAGTGATTATTTCCAGGGCCCCGTTATTGTGTTTTTTCAGGACCGAAAATGGTAGTGGATCATTGGGTGAACCTGATTTGATAGTATTTAGTAATTTGCGAACCAGGTCAAGGTCAAGCTTCGGCCAGTTGTTTAGTATAGCTGGAGGTGTCACGTCAGAGGAGGGTGGGCAGGAGGACAGAGCTGCTTCAGCAGGAATGATGGGATCTGAAGTATTAGTTTCAAAACTGGTATCAGTAGAAGGCAAAATTACATGAGTCTTGGCCATGTCGATTGTGGCTTGTTCTATACCCTGATATATCTTATCCACTTTATCTACAAAGAAGGCCGCAAGGGAGTCGCATTGTGATTTATTAAGGTCTGGGGGCGATTGTAAAGTGAGGGAACCAGCTAGTTCTCTCACGGTTTTAAAAAGTGTTTTGGACTGGCCCAGGGCTTCAGTAATTTTTGTGCAGGCATGTTCAGCTTTGGCTTTAGCACATAGCCTCTGGTAATTAGAAAGTTTATTTTTATAAGCTAGTTTGCCATCTGGACAGTAGGTTTTCCTCCATTGCCGTTCTGCAGTTTTGCAGCTGCTTTTTTCGTGTTTCAAGGTCTCAGTGAACCAAGGGGCAGGGGGGCGGTGGGAATGTTGTTTTAATTTAGTTTTAGGCAGGGAGGAATCAATAGCTTTTGTAAGCCAAGTTTGGACCGATGTTGAAAACTCTTGTACTGTTGATTTTGTACAGGGAAGATGGCCTTCAAGAAAGGAATTGAGGTTTTCTATGTCAAGCTTTTTCCATTTCCTGACTAGTTGCGTAGGTACTGATGTTTTATCCTTATTAGAAACTGTTATAAGAAGGGAAAATTTAATCAGAAAATGGTCTGACCAGGGCACTGGAAGGGCGGTGTAAGTGGATATGTCATTTAAGTTGGAAAAGATGGGATCAAACAAGTGACCGGCTCTATGTGTGGGGCCGGAATTCTTTAGGGTCAGATTAAGGGATGCTAAATCCGTTTTAAAATCATTAGCTATTAAGCAATCCTCTTTCTCCAAATGTAAATTTGTGTCCCCCAGAATGGTGAAGCTAGCCATTTTCATAACTAGAGGACCAATAAGTTCTAATAGGTTAGGTATCCATTTAGAGGCGGCTCCTGGCGGCCTATAAATAAGTGCTCCAGAAAAAGTAAAATTAGGTGTAAGTGAGAGTTTTAAAATTGCGCCTTCGCAACCTTCACATGGGAGCTTGTTGAATTTACAATTATAACAATTTCTAAAAATAATTGCTATTCCTCCTCCTGGTTGCTTTTCACGATCTAGTCTAACAATAGCATATGTTTCAGGGAGTGCCATAGCTAAGTCAGGGCCAGAGCTATCCTGAAGCCACGTTTCCGTTAAGAACACAGCGTCAGGAGCCTCACCCAAGAGTAAATTAAAAATTTCCGTTTTATGTTTAGGTAATGAACGGCAGTTAATGCTGAAAAATAAAAACGATTTTAAACTTGTTGCTGCATTATTCGTAGGTTTTATGACTTGCGAAGCTCTTGTTACTGCATGGTCAATGGAGAATTGGCAACATTGGCATATAGCTTTCTCTAGATCAGGCTCTATTGTTCTACATAAAGGATGTCTTGTGGGTTGTAGGGATAATAGATATTCTGTTGCATATTTTATGCGTGAAGAGACAGTTGTATCTGTTAACGCATTGATTGTAGAAGGAAATTCTAAGTATTCCTTGGTACCTGATGGAGGTGGCGCCATAGCTCTAGACACGTCCGGGGACGTCCGAGGCGCGGACGGGCGCAGACGGGCTGACTTTGGCGTGACTCCGGCGCTGGCGAGGCGCTTCCGCTATACGCGTCTGCTGACGCGGAGAGTATCCGTTTCCTTTTATAGGGATGGCTAGAGCGCTGTGACAGCTGCCGCCTCCCAACTCAAGATGTCTGCTGTTGGGAGTTTTCCCCTTCGACTCGATATACAGCCCTAAGATCGGCTGAAACCGAAAATGTGCGTGGAAAAGGCTTCGCGGGGGCGGGGTAGGTGCAAGGCAACAAAGTAAATGGTGATTTTAAAATTACGCCGTCTAAAATCCGTTAACAAAGCGCTATTATTCAGCTACAATGAAAACACTTCAATTCTCATCTACCTCCCGGCTCAAGCCTCAGGAGGGGTCCAATGTGATTAGCAGTCGTCAAAACAATGAAAGAATCTTTCACCCGTTCTCACAGGGCTCCTTTTATAGGGATGGCTAGAGCGCTGTGACAGCTGCCGCCTCCCAACTCAAGATGTCTGCCGTTGGGAGTTTTCCCCTTCGACTCGGTATACAGCCCTAAGATCGGCTGAAACCGAAAATGTGCGTGGAAAAGGCTTCGCGGGGGCGGGGTAGGTGCAAGGCAACAAAGTAAATTGTGATTTTAAAATTACGCCGTCTAAAATCCGTTGGTCAACCAAAACATTAACAAGCCACTTTTTTAATGAAGTTCTGGTGTACTGTTAGTCCATATTGCTTATCCATAAATGCTACACTTTTTGGCACGGCTGAGAAATGCTTGCAATATACTAACACGCACCATTTCATTTTTCGCATTACAGACGGAAGATTCCCTGCTACGAACCAGAGCTTTGCAGAGCTTATGATGCAACAACTACCAGTACTAGGTTCTTCTAAGGTGAGGGGTGGGGTACCCAGAAGAATTCACTCAGATCTTCATTTATAAATTTAGAAACTATATTCCTACCTAGGGGGTGCTGGTGCTTCCACCACTGTTCAGTTATCATGATTTTTTACCAACTGTAAGTAAGTGTAACAATGTTTGTATTGTTTTAATGTTATTGTTTTTTCCTGCTGGTGCTGCATTATAGAACATGTACAGAGCTTGTCAACTAAAAATAAAAATTTTGAACTTACATAGACTTGGTGGTATTTGGTGTGGACTTACACGAGTGAGCGAGCGAAAGGAAGGGTGTGCATGTGCATTGCTTCCACGACTGAGAGGTTAGGTGTGTTATGTTCTGGGTTGTCTACTTGTTGGGTATCTTGCGGGGAGGGTCCCGAGAGCTAATAGTTATGACAAGACTCTACTATAACTAGTCGGGCAGGGGATTGTGGTGGGTTCTGAACTTCAGATTGAGGTGTGTGAGGAAGGTCCAACCTCCCATCACCAACATCCTATTTTATTGTGCAAAGGTCTGTATGTGCAAATTCCCTACAACAGTAGTAGTAGTATGTCCTATCATATCAACATAGTAATAAATCTGGTTGGGCATTTGTTGGTGCGAATTGCCAAAGCCTCAAGATTAACAAAGACTCAAGATCAATTTGATTAAAAGTAGCACAAGAGGATGACCCACAGGACTGGACTCAATGGCTAGAGCTACTGGTGAATCTGAGTTTTATTTACAACCTTTTAAATAAAGAGTGGCCAACTGGGCAAGCTTAGCTACTACAGTACTGACAGACTAATAGTAGTAGTAGTACAGAGAGTCATCATAGCAGAGGAAGGGATAACAAGATTTTCTAAATAGTACGGATCAAAGGATAATTGTTGGTAACAAATAGCATTCGGAAACTGAAACAATAGTTCGGGAAAAATATGGTGCAGTAAAAGTTATGGAATAAGAAATATTATTAAAAACAAGAAGACTTACTAGGGCCAGCAGAGGAGCCCTCGTTGGTGTCCTCCTGGTGTTTTCCTACCAACTGTGTCCTCCCTGTCTGCCTGCCCCTGGGTGCTGAACAGGAAAGATAGAGACAAACATTGACGGATGGTTTCAAACAAATCAAATATTTTTAAAGAACGGTCAAATAACACTTAGGTAAACAACAATTGCAATAACTAAATTGACCGATCTCATCTGGTCAACAAGTAGTATCGGGAGATTCGCGGATCAACTACTTACCATTTATCAACACTAATCCAGTCTTCCATTCTGACTCCACTAAAACTAACTAAGCCTAAGTACGACGTACCGCCTGACTTAGCCCACCTATTCCAGGCGTGCCAATTGTACATTAAGTATGCATTTCCACTTCTTTTAGTCCTCAACAATGCATATGGTCAAATGGAGGACACATGACTACATTTTTGTATACACAACATTTTTGGTTGATTGATTGATGCTGATGTTCTGCTGTTGCTAAGCCTATTACCACCACTCATTGAGCAAACTAGAAAAGGTTCTAATAAAGACTGGGGTACTAGCAGCACATGACGTAACTTAGGGGGCATCAAGCATACCACTAAAAAATTACAAACTCATACAAAGTAACTAAACCTAAGTATCAATCCGCCCCTATCTCTTAGTGACAGGACAAAGTAAGGACTAGAGTCACTATAGCATTAAGTAACTTAATTTCTCTAAAATAAACTCTTACATAATCACGCTAAGCGAGCGCAAACGCAAAGTTGCAAACAAGTAAGATTAGTAGTAGCGCAAAAGAGCACCTGTGTCAAAACAATCATAGAAGACTTTTAAACGTAATTTACCTGGAATGCAACTAGCAACATTCTAGCTGGTTGGAGGAATAAAAAGATATTCACAATATATAACACAGAGCATAAGAACAGACACAAAGTAACAATAATTAAATAGTTACTCACCAAGACCCGGGACCTCCACTCCTACCAGATCCAGCAGGTCCTGCTCACGGTCCAGGATGTCGGACCATCAGTGCGCCAACTGCGCCTGGGTGCGCCGGACCCCAGAGCAGCAGAACACTGCCCGGAGCACCTTCCCCCACCGCTGTCGACGTCTCGGATCCCGTACCCAGACCCAGGCCTGCAACCAGCTGCTAGGGTTGAGGGGAGGTGGCGCAGCACAAAGAAAATTAGTGCAGCCAACTCCACCTCCCCAAATAAGGCCTGTGCCTGCACCCCTTTGAAGGCGGTCGCGGCTCTGGCTGCAGCGAGCCCTACCCTTCGACATGGTTCTGGGGAGAGTGAGATGGGGCGGCAATAAATTAAAAAATTAAGTAAAAGAAATGAAAATAGCAGGCAATAGAAAAAGAGTGAAAAAGTATCAAAAAAGCACAAAGTAGACAAAAACCAAAAATATAGAAGCAGGAAAATAGTATGAATAATAATGAGTAAAAAAGATCAAAAAAAAGTTTCTAGAAAGTAAGGATTGAAAAGATAAAGGGAGGATTCAAAAGCAGGCCCCAGCACCATATCATAGAGTGAAAAACAAGATGACCGCGCCCATTGCGACCACGTGCGCAAGTTTGAGCAATGTTTCTTACCCGAAAAAAGCGGCGCGAACACGTAAAAGCGTTCCCGAACAGGAAATACGTAATGCGAACGGGCGCAAGCATGCATTGCTCGACCCAGAGCAGGAAGTAGGCAGCGCGAGCGGGAGGGACAAGTGAAAACAAGATGGCCGCGCCCAGTGCGACCACATGGGTAAGTTAGCGAGACATTTTTCAACATGATCACGCAGAAAATACCGCGAACGGGCGGAAGAAAAACTTCAGCGTCTTCACGATATTTCCGCGCGTTCGCAGAGATTTTTAACATTTTCGCGATAGTTTGCGAAAGTGAATTTCTCAAATTCCGCCCACCCCTAATATAAATTGCAATTTATATAGGCAGGTAATGAGGAGAATTTTCTCTACTTTGTATAAGATTTGAACGACACAACGTGATTTAAGTGCTACTTTGCGTATAATACTGCATATATTCCGCTATTTTTGGCAGGCCTGTTTCTAGCACACTTCGTTGAATGTGTTGCTTTTATGGTGGGACCAGTATGAGACTCTATGAGACACAACCGGCCCCCCCCCGGAGGGGACGCCTAATAGGGATATGTATAAAACTTCTATAATGTACAGCACATTATGGAATAAATATACTAGTAAGGATCCTGAGTTGCGTTGGCCTTTGCATGGGTCATTTGATTTACGAAAGATTCAGTATGTGGAACAATGTATGTTTAAATGAAAGACTAGGCAAGATATGTTTGACTGTGTACGAATGTGGGAGAAAGACGTGCGTGAACGAATGAAGCGAGAGCAAGCCTGGATCAAAAAAGAACAACGAAAAAGTGTTCATGCGAAAGCATTTGTAATGAAAAATAAGGAAATTAAAGAAATAAAAGAGAGCGAGGAAAGGGAGCGTCATTTGCAGGCAACTGTTCGGCAACCCTTTTATCCTAGCCTTAATAAACCACAAGATGATTCCCTTTTGCTTGACCGTTCTCCGCCTCTCTATACTTTCCCTTCTGCTCCTCATGAGTCAGATGAGGACTCTGCTACGGAGCAAGAGAAATTATGGGAAACTCGCTCTATGTTGACCGCTGACCGTGCATCTGAGCTTAGATCCGCTGCTCGCAAAGCAGTTAGAGGTGTTGCTCTTGCTTCTGAAATTTTAGATAACATAAAAAACTGGCAGGAAAGGGAGCAACTATATTTTACCGAGACATTTGCTGCAGAGGTAATTGAGTGATTTAGGAAACATTCTGATGAATTGGAACCCGATGATATAGCAAATGACTGTAAGCAAATGCGTGATGGTCTTTTTGTCTTTTCTCAGGTGGCTGACTCAATCAGACGTTTTGGTTAAACTGCATGCTGAAGCAGTCCATTTGCGAAACGAGAAAAAGGCAGCAGAGACAGCTGCACAGACATCTCAGACCGTCACCACCCCCTTTTGTACTGCTTTGTTTGCCATGAGTTGGCAGGGTATGCTCAGATGTGAGTCCCTTGCTCACTTTGCCACTGGATTCAAGCAAGCCTGGCTGAAGACGGCTGTAATGCCAGAAACCGGTCCCAGGAAGCTTGTTTCTGGTCCAGGGAAGGCATGGCTTGGCAGTTAGGGCTGGACTGTTCCCATGAGGCACAGGGTCAGACTGATTTGCATAAGGCCATGTCTGAACTGGGGTGGCAGAGTGGGCTAAAGAACGGCGATGGATTAAACCCAGATCTGTTAACTGGGTGTGAGTGTTTGATTAGTTCAGATGCTCTGTCCATCACCACCCCCTTTTGTTCCACTTTGTTCGCCATAAGTTGGCAGGGTATGCTCAGACGTGAGTCCCTTGCTCACTTTGCCACTGGATTCAAGCAAGCCTTGCTGAAGACGGCCGTAATGCCAGAAACCGGTCCTAGGAAGCTTGTTTCCGGTCCAGGGAAGGCATTGCTTGGCAGTTAGGGCTGGACTTTTCCCATGAGGCACTGGGTCAGACTGATTTGCATATGGTCATGTCTGAACTGGGGTGGCAGAGTGGGCTAAAGAATGGTGATTGATTAAACCCAGATCTGTTGACTGGGTGTGAGTGTTTGATTGGTTCAGATGCTCCATCCATCACCACCCCCTTTTGTACCAGACATCTCAGACCAGCGGGACGCAGACTTCTACTTCCAAAACAGATAAGGATGTAGTAGTTCTCGTGAGACCTATGCGGGAAGCCGCACCTTTGTATGTTTCTCCTAGAGGTATCGGAACAGATGATGATAAGAATTCCACTGATGCAAAGGGTTATTTTATTTATAATTGGGTTTACACTCCTTGGAATAGAGCAGATGTTATGGCTCTTAAAACTGCATTGCCCGATCCGCGGAAAAATCCAGCCCCTTTTTTATGAGGAAGTTGAGGGTACAATTAGCTCTTGTACCATGACTCTGCCTGATATTGATATGTTTTTCGGATTGATATCTGTTTGTCGATAAGCATGTTGCCAACCTGTTGCCAAGAATAGCTCGTCGCCTAAAGGCCAGTGAGAGTTCATGGACTACCTCTTCTCCGGTTTCTCTTTTGACTATGGCTCAGTATTATGAATGGCAGGAATTAGAAGTGAAGGGTAATGAGGATGAGAAGACTAAGGAGGTAAAAACGAAGGTTATGTTAGATTAGGCTTTTGGTCCGCCATCTAGAGGTGGTGACATGGGTGGACGTGTGTCTTATGGTCCGTCTTTTCCTCCTTATGCTCGTTCGACTTTGTCTTCTGACCAGTGTGCGTATTGTAAGAAATTTGGACATTGGGCTGCTGATTGTCCAGTACTGCGTGCTTAGTAGTATCCATGTGGACGGGGACAAATGAGAAATCGTTCAGGATATCCAGGGCCATGGGGAAGCACGGATGATCATGCTAGGTTTGATACTAATACACGAGGACAGAATCGTTCTAACACTTTCGATAGACTGAACCAATATCAAAATGTCTGACTATCTGCTGTCTGATTTGAAGGATTCTGCTTTTGCATAGGACTGGCTAGGATGGGGTAAGGAATCAGTTGAAGTTCCAGTAGATCAGAAGGGTCCCTATGGTACAGCACATGTTTTGGGTTCTACTGATCAGTTTCTGGTTGATACAGGAGCTACTCGTAGCGTCTTATCTAAACAATTAGTTCCAAGGGCTCCCCTGTCTGGCTTAACCATTACATTGATATATTTCGATGGAACACCTTCCCTTAGCCCACTGTCGCAACCACTTGCATTTACACGTTGACAAATGTACTGTTCCATGTCCCTTTTTTCTTTCTCCGAACACACCGGACAATATTGTGGGTCTTGATGTGCTCAAGTATTTAAGGGCTACGATACGATGTTCACCCCGAAGGTTTACGTTCTATTTTGAATGACAACTACCCCGTGATTGAGAGATCTTGTCTTGTTAAAGAGGACATTGCATTAGCTTCACTCCCTAGTACTTTGTGGGCTACTTCAGACACTGATGTAGGTCAAATGGTTATTCCACCAGTACATATTAGTGTCAAGGAGGGCGCTTCATTGCCATGCTTGTCTCAATACAACATTTCTCAAGAAGGCGAAGAAGCACTTGTACGCATTGTCTATGATTTAATTGAAGTGGGGGTTGTGGAAGAAGTTCCTTACAATATTTGCAAAGGTCCTTTTCCCATTTTGAAAAAAGACACTGACACAAGGATTTACAGATTCGTCATTGATTTGCGAGAAATGAATAAGATTGTAGTACCACAATACCCCGTGGTTTCTGATATACTAACACTTCTTACCTTAGTTCCTCCGACAGCAACTACATTCAATGTGATTGACCTGAAGAATGCTTTCTTTTCGATTCCTATTCATCCTGATAGCCGATATTTGTTCGGCTTCACTTTGAACAATCGATCGTACAGATTTTGTAGAATTCCTCAAGGGTATACTGAGAGTCCTAATATGTACAGCCAAGCATTGAAAAGACAACTTGATTCTTTCACTTTGCCTGAAGGAGTGGCTCTCATACAATATGTCGATGACATCTTGTTGGCAGCCGATACGCCTGAACAGTGTGAAAAATGTACTTTTTCTTTGCTTTCCTTTATTGCTTCACACCATCGCAAAGTGTCACGGAAGAAATTGCAATATTGTAGACCGAAGGTTACTTGTTAGGTCACCTTCTGTCTAAGGAGGGGCGTGCACTTACACCAGATCACATTCAAGCAATTTTAGACACACCAGTGCCTTGTATTCAGAAAGATGTCCGTGCATTCATTGGTCTTACTTCTTTTTGTAGGCAATGGATATTAGGCTTCCCACACATTGTTAAACCCTTGTTGGCGCTTTTGACCAAAGAAACTCCAATGCCCCTTCCATGGACGATTGAATGCCAGAATGCTTTTCGTCAGTTATGTCAAGCTCTTTGCTCTGCACCAGTGTTAGGGACTCAAGATTATACGAAGGCTTTTACACTCTATGTAAACGAAAAAGATGGGTGTGCATTGTTAGTCTTAGTACAGACATACGGTGACAAGCAGCGTCACTGTGCATATTTTTCAGCTGGTCTTGATCCCGTTGCTTGTGCATTGCCTGGGTGCTTCCATTTAGTTGCAGTAGCAGCTGTGTCCATACGTCAGAGTGAAGGGATAGTTTTGTCACAAATTGTTGATGCTAGTACCCCATGCGGTCGATGCCCTTTTGAACCAGACTAAGACGTAACACTTGACTAGTGCTCGCTTAACAGGATACAAATTGACATTGTTGGCCCCTCACATTACTCTGAAAAGATTTGGGACTTTGAACCCAGCTACTTTGTTACCATATCCAGCGACTCAGCCTCAGTCACAGGAGTCTCATGACTGTATATTCCTTACTGAGGAACAGACAAAGGGTCGCGTCGATTTGCAAGATAAGCCTCTTTCAGATGTAGATGGGGAACTATGGGTTGATGGGTCATGTTTGAAGTTACCAGATGGCACGACCTCAGCCGCATATGCAATTATGACACTTCAGACAGTAGTGGAGACAGCTCGTATACCACAGAAGTCAGCTCAAGCAGCTGAGCTAATAGCTTTGACACAAGCATGTGAACTTAGCACTGACTTGCGTGTGAACAGTTATTCAGATAGCCACTATGCTTTTGGAGTGGCCCATGATTTTGGCCTACTTTGGAAGAAAAGAGGCTTTCTTACATCCCACGGGATGCAGATAATGCATGGAGAACTAGTGCATAATCTTTTGACTGCACTGACATATCCGAAGAAAATAGCTATTATTACGTGTAGTGCACACAAGAAAGTAACTGACAAGACAGAACAAGGCAACGCCTTTGCAGATCGCATAACCCGTGAGACAGCGATGCAGAGAAGCACTACATTGATGTATGTAGTTAAGTTACAAGCTGAACGTTGGCATGATGCTAGACAAGAAGTGCTAGACATACAGAGATCTGCTTCAGTGGAAGAACTTGAGCAATGGTCTAAAGAGGGAATGTTGGATGATGAGGGCTGTTGACACAATAAAGAGATGGATAAGTGGAAACTGCCCATAGCCTATTTACAGCCTATGGTTCAGATGGCACATGGGCCGGCAAATGTTGGAGCTTCAGCGATAACGAAATTGCTTACGCAAGTTTGGGAGCATCCAGAAATTGCCGGCACAGCTGAAAGGATAGAACAGTCCTGTTTGATCTGTTAGCAGTACAACCCTTATAAAGGGACACAGACTCCTACAGGAGGGTTTGCTACACCAACTGCACCTTTTGAAGTTTTGCAAATGGATTACATCCAACTTGAACGTTGCAATAACTTGAAGTATGTTCTAGTGATGATATGAGCCTTCAATAAATGGATAGAGGCATACCCTACAAAGGATAATATGGCTCTCACTACAGCAAAGTGCTTTTAAAGGAATTCTTCCCTAGATTTGGTGTTGCCAAACTTTTGTGGAGTGACAACGGACCTCATTTTATTAGGCAAGTTGTTGAGTATGTCCTGAAAGGATTAGGGATCAAACAGAAGTTCCATGCAGTTTTCCACGCACAATCAGCAGGATTGGTGGAAAGGTATAACGCTACTTTGAAATTGAAATTAGCAAAAATACTGGATTCCACATCTTTGAAATGGCCTGATGCGTTGCCCTTGGCATTGTTGTCTATTAGATTAGTGCCACATTCACGATCTGTGCTTACGCCATATGAGGTGGTATTTGGGAGACCGATGAACATTTGTGGAGTTCCTAAGCCGCGCCCCATACATGATGTACCATGTGTTCTGATGAGTGACTATTTAGCACAGTTGACTGACAGTTTGATTTCTATTCATCAACAGGTTCGAGAAGCTCTTCCTGACAGGTCCACAGGTGAGGCCCATGAACTCCGGCCCAGAGATCATGTAATGGTAAAAGTCTTCGAGAGGTCGAACAGCTTGGAGCCCAGGTGGCAGGGACCGGAACAGGTGATCCTAGCTACGAGGACAGTGGTTCGAGTGACGAACAGGAAGAACTGGGTTCACAGCACTCACTGTAAGCGAGTGTCGCCTACCTTGGTGGAACCTGCTGTGCTGACTGACCATCGAGAGATTCTAGAAACGGAGAAAGGCCACGCCATATCACCTGATGAATCTGAGGAAGTCTTCCCGGATCACACGATCCCTGGATTATGCTGATACCAACTGAGACCACGGAAAGAGCCTGCATTGTTGAAAACGACTGGTTGAGCTACCATCTTGGGTTTGTGAAACAGAGCTGATGTGGCAAGGGGGGGATCAGTCCTACAAAATGACACCCGTCTTGACCCCCGGTGAAGAAACCAACGGCTGCCCAGGACTTTAGAGCTCCAACGATTGAATCAACATCGAAGTGATCATGTCTGCAGGGAGGTCAACTGTTGCTAAGATCTGTAATAAAAAGGCCATATGTGCTGTAGGATTTGTTGTTGCTATGATAGTTGTAGCAGTGACAACCTGATTTGTTGAGACAGTGGCTCCTGCTCGACAGCTTCTGAACGCCACTACTCAAGAACCAGCTGAACATCATTACTTTATGCTTCCATACCATGAGCAAAAGCATTGACAATCCTACCTGAACAACACGTTTATACAAATGTTACATCCCACGCACAATACCACAAATACTACTGACTGTTGGGTGTGTGGGATGATACCTGCTCATCAGAAGAAGGGAGGAACACCTTTTATTCCTCTTCCTTTCTCGCATAATGGTTCTTGCCAAGACTGGTTTGCGCTTTTGTTTGCTTCTGAAAAGGCTAACAGTTCAAGGATGACAGTAGACGGATTAATATTATCTCAATAAAGTGTGTTGTCCGGATGAAGATGGTTATCCTCGAGCTGAAGGGACTAAATGGGAATGGTGTCGTAAATTGACAGGAATGGGTTAACATTTAGCTGAAGCCATCCTGAATTTAGAAACTATCTTATCTGCTTTGTGAAAGCCATTTTGTATTTCTGGCAGCCATTTTGTTTGCCATGGGCTCGCCATGTGCTCTGTCCTCCCTCAGTGTTAACTGCTCTTGAAATCTGCCTAGAGACAAACTATATTCAGCATCTTCCACTTTCACACATGCCCAGAAGGGCCTAGCTAGTAGAATACACCTGCTTTTCTAGTATGACTGTCAGGCTATTTTTGCTGCTGTAGGGAGAAGTAACTCTCCCCCCTCTTTGTTGAGCAAGTAGATCTTGTATGCCCAACTTAGTCATTTTGCATGCTTACATGAGCCAGGACTGACCCTTGCATTTATGCTTACTATGTAACCCTAAGCATATATAAAGCCCCAGTTTTCTGTACTCCTCAGACTGCCTCATTCAGTTGCTAGGGCTTCTGTGTGACGTAATCTCACTCATTTGAGGTTAATAAAAATGCTCTTTTATATTTCAGCTTCTGTGCCAATTTCTTCTTTGTTGGTTTAAAAGGACTAAGTATCAGTGAGACCCCTGGGAAGGAATATTGATTTCTTCAGTTGGCGCTCCAACGTGGACCTCATCAGAGAAGTGGCTATCTGAGGGAGTGATCTTGTCAGGAGAGAGAAATCTACTGAGGAGGACATGACAGGATTCTACTAAGGAGGTACTATGTGCACAGAGATTCTGGGGATTCTCTGTCTCTGCAGCCCGGTATATATCTGATTTTCCTGATTTTGATCCCCCACATGATGTCACCCCTGACTGAGAACCTTTTTGGTGTGAGTATTCTAAAAAAAAAAATGACCGTTAAGTCATTCAGAACTTGGCAGTTAGAATTTGGACAACCCTTTGTTTGGTAAGAGTCGTTCTGCGGCTCTTGCTGTTGGTTTTGATGCCTTGGATTGGTAAGGTAGTTTAGTAACGCTTACTGTGGCATTGGAATTTTGGAATTTGTGTTGGCCAACTTTGGATTTGTATGATATGCGAATTGCAATTTGTGTAGGCAGGTAATGAGGAGATTTTTCTCTGTCTGACTTTGTTGAATGGTGCAATGTACGAAGAGTACTTTAAGCACTACTTTGGGTATAATATTTGCATATTCTGCAATATTTTTGGCATGCCTGTTTCAAGCACACATTGACGAATGTGTTGCTTTTTGGAGTTACCATAGTGAAATGTGAATTAAATTAGCTGGCTCCCCTGAGGGAATATCTAAATAGGTTTAGGTATAAAAATATATTTCTTCCTTGGCGATCCTGTCTCCGCAGGGAATTAAAATATGGACATAATACAAACATGGATCCTTTTTCTGAGCAATTTTATGAATGGAGATATGCAGAGCGATTTTTTTGGTGTTCTGCCAGACAAAGCTAGTGAATTGAGTGTATTTTGGCTTCTTGGAAATAAAACAGTTTGTTGAGCTGGTTTTTTTTGCAGTTATTTGGAATACTATTGAGAAGCGCTTCTTGTAAATATGACTTACAACTAGTATTTGCAAATGGTTTGGTTTAAGTATAGTCTGTGGGCTGTCCTTTGTTTCTGTCCTAAGTGTCGATCTGTGGGTTAATTGTGTGTTTAAATGTCTATGTGGTTCGTGGTTTCACATTAGTGATACTTCTGTAAGTAAATAGCGATTGCGCGATTTATTAAATAATGGCTATTAAGCGCGCTGTATTATGTGTCCTGAGTTTTTGACCCTTTCTTTATAGGTCTGGAATAAGCTCAATGTGTGTGTTTGTGGTTTTTCTTGTTGTTATCAGTCTGTTATGCAAAATGTCATTTAATTAACCCCTTGCATGCTGCCGCGATTCTGCGCCTGTGCGACACATTCCGATTGCAGGTGCGGTCATGACGGGCCCCAGCCGTCATAAGCACACGAGCACTGTAGTGCATGACGGCTGGGGGCCATAATCAGCATGCAAGGGGTTAATATTAAATACAAATTAAATAAACATCCAGAAATGAACCATATGCTATGCTAAAATAGCTATATGTTACTATTTAATTTATAGAGTAAGCAATTATGCACATGTACAAACTGCCAATGCTTAAAAGATAAAATTAGAATTCACATTCAATAGGAATAAATAGGCCTCAAAAACGAAATTGTGTGTTTTGTAATAAATAAACAATTATAAAACATTTTCCTTAGATACATTGTATTAGATATTAACAGGCAAACACTTCATCTGTACATTTTTGCTGAACTGAAACGCATATTATAGAACACGCATTGAAAGGCCTCAGTTTTAAATAGACAGTCACCGTGCTTCCATTTCAAACACTAAAAAAAGCTTAGCAGCACCTGTTGTTTTGATTGTAGGCCACGGAGAGACAGGAATGTTCACTCAGCCAGGATTGTGTCAGTTAAAACACGGGGTGAAACCCTGCATTTCTGACTGCTGTTTTTAAACGTTACAAAAAATCACATTGATTATTTTGTATAACAGGAAAAAATTTCAAGTGAGGATACCCTTTCTTAAAGTTTTTGTTATAAGAATATTCTTGGTTCTGTTGCTAAATAATGACTGACCTTTCAAAAAAAGTGGCGCAAAAATATGTCATGTTTCAAGTTAGGCGTCTGTGCTTAGGCTTGTGAATGAATGCATCTAAATATGATAGGCAAGGGATGCAGCTTGCTTTTATATGTGGAATTATCAAAAATGATTGGTTTTATTAAAATAAAAAAATATTAATTATGAACAATGATTAAAAAAATAAGTGCTTTTAAAATTTGTTTTTTAATATTTATAAAGCTTAATACTCATACTGTGACCTCCTAGCATTAAAATTTAATTTAAGTTGTGTTGTACCGCATAATGAGGACATTTGCATATGGCATTTCACTCTGCGCATGCATAAAAAACTCATTTTTATAGCGGTATAAATGATTATTTTCCATTTCTAACTCCTGGGCTATGTAATGAGCATTCTGATAATGAATATTATGCAAAGAAGTTATAGGATATTCATTTTTAAGTGCCCCAAATATCAAAGTCGAAATTGGGTAAATTGCACTATTTAAAAAGCATTTTTCATTTAGAGTAGCTTTTAAAGTGCCTTAGGCTTCAGTAAATCCATACATTTAGGTATACTACAAATAGCTGACTTCTATATTATTAGACAAGTATATTGCACACTGTTTATAATTGAAAAAAGTTATAAAAAAACCCAGCAGAAGTTATTGAACTGACAAACAGGGGGATAAGTGCTTTCCAGTTTTCTGTCTCTAGAGGGACTTTGAATAGGGAAAACTGCATTCGCACACAGAATAGGACAGCTGGGAAGAGTTAAATGTCAGCTCTATATTTAGAAGCATAGCAAGGCCCCCAGAGCAAGGTCTGCATTGCCATTTTGAACTCTGACATTTTTTGATAGAGGACACGGGGAAAGAAGATGTTTTACTTTTTTTGGGGGGGGGGGCAAAAAACAAGCACTTCATGCACCCATGTGATAGAAAATGATATGATGGTATATGTGAACTTTGATTACCGGATAAGCTTTGCCATATTTATACAGCACTAATGCTTAAAATCTGAGACAATGAAATTTAGTTTGACTCATGTTTTTTTTAGCTCTCTCAAAAGTGCTATGTACCTCCTATAACTTTGTTTATGGCCAGTTGCTACATAGGGGTTGATAGTGTTGACATTAGTGAAACCTGTTTCAGGTTTCATACTGTCAAAATGGGGAAAGGAGGCTATCTCCTCTACAAATTAAGGCTAGGTAATATGTATGTTGCTCTCTCCTTTTCTCAATTTTTTTTAGCCTGTCTAAATTGTCTGTGAAATAGCAATGAGACATTTAATTGGCTATTTAGTAATACTGTTTTAAACATTGTTAGAATTAATTAAATGAATACAAATATATATGTTTTATTACTGCCCCTCCTGTTTGATGAAATTAGGACAGGATCAGTAGTCTAGATTGCTGTTCCCTTATTTTGATCTTTAGGGGAATTAGATGTGGGTAGTTTTGTTCTACAAGTCTTAGGTGATAACACCATTATTGTAGTTTTTCAAGGGCATTGCTAGTTTTTTTATTAGCTAGTCTGCGTAAATAAACTGACAGTCCTTATTAGAGCTTATGTTGCATAGTCTGAATCATGAAAAGTAGAACGTAGGGAAGATGCCCATCTGATCCTTAGCAAAAAAAAGGTTTTGAAGAGAATGTTGTTTTATAGATAAGAACCCTGTTAAATTAGCAGTTTTAGATTTTCCTGTTGCTCTTATAAGATGAGAGCATGGTCCTAATCGTACAATGTAGGTATGTAGGTACTTTTATTAAGAAGAATCATTTTAGAAGTGTCTACAGTCCTGTACAAGTAATGTAAAGTTTATGAGCAAAAGTGTAGAACATTTCCTTTTTTTAAAGAGTTTTTAGCAGATAGACTTCCTATGTAGCTATCTACCCTTAAATGGCAGAGGATAATGCTCTCACATTGAAGTTAGTGAGGATAATGAAGAGTACCCAATTGAAGAGACTAGAAGTACTGCCTTTGCCTTTGAGAGTGACAGTGCATTCTAGACCAGAGTTGTCCCATGGCTTCTGGCCACTCCTTTGAAGATTGCAGGCCATCTGCCTGCAGTCCCATTGTTAAATACAATGAATTGTTTTTGTACTATATTGAAGGAAACTAACAGCTGTGTCAGGTTCTTATATCACCAGGCACTGCAAGATCTTCCAGAATAAAAGGAAGAGTCATAATAACCTGCAGAACGATGATTAAGATGAGTCCTAACTCCCATCAGTGACAGCTACAGATGAAGGGCAGACGTCTTGGACCTACAGTCTCAGCACCCAGAATGTAGCAAGGCTGGACCGCGATCGCCAGCGCGCCATCAATTGCATCTCCAAAGCATCGCGCTTGCTCCATCAGACAGCGTTGGACATCAGAGAAGAAGGAGGAGGAGCTGGTTCCCTGTTTGCCACAGAACCAGAGTTTCAGTGCAAAAGAGCAAAAGAGAAGGATCCCTGTTGTTGACAGCAGGGCTGGTGTGAGGCTTCAGTTTTCTACCTGTCATGTGCTGCTAACCTCTGACAGCGCGCAGTCCCTTGAGCCCCTTGGCCTGAGTTTTGGCCACCCCCCCCTTTTCTTTGCTCCAACTGAAGGGCAGTGCACCGGAGGATTCAAGATTAGCAAAAGGCACTACATTGTGGTACCCAGTATGAAAGGAAAAATAAAATGAAAGAGCAGCCCGAGCGTCCTCTGACACTGAATAACGAGTGTTGGAGCCTGAGAATGTAGCTGAACATGAAATGTTATAGCTTTTTCTGTTTAAGCAGTACCCGGGTCTGCACGAGATGATCTGTGCCCACGACCAACGAAGAGCACAATATCTGTGGTGCCTTCCGCAGAGGAGAGACACTGGTGCACTGCATTAAGACATTGAGACTTTTGAGTGAGCTGTGAGTGTTTGCCAGGAGTGCACTCCAACATATACTGAGAAGCACTATTTTCATGGAAGGCCTGAATCAAGAGGCCTAACATGGAAGAAGACAACGGAAGCAGATTTGATGGACGATAGAAGCCTACCGACGAGGATTAGAACGGACTTTGGCATAGTTGCACAAGTGTTTCCAGTGCAACTGTATAAAGTGGGTGTTGGATATGTTCCCATTTGACTGAATTGCCATGGAAGAGGAATAGCCTCTAGTGGCTCCGCCCCTAGCATCCAACATGGTCCACCAGAAGTGAATTTGTGTGACTGTTCTTACTGTTCTGCTGGCATCGTTTTAAAGTACTGTTATGTCTGTACTCTGATAAAGGGTGTTCCCATTTCACCTGAAAGCATTGATAAGGATCGCCACTGTCTCACCTGAGTATATAATAGTCAATGAAATGCATAGGAGCCCTAAAAATGTTTAATAGATGATTTTAGGATTTGCTTTTGCTTAGGACTAGAAAAATGATAATTCTATTTTTAATAGTGGTCATTACTTTCTCCTGCTATCTGAATGTTAATTATGACCCAATGCTTTGTTCTCTTTGTATTCCTGCTTATAGCTAACACATACCCTTAATGAAATGTTTAGAATGGAAAATGCACACCTTGCAATGAATTAGGAAATTGATATAATTATTAAAATTAATGTGTAAATATTTCCTATGATCCTACTGGATCTTAGGAATGTCTTCAGCTAATGCTAAAACGGTCGTCTGTCGTAAATTGACAGCAATGGGTTAGAATTTAGCTGAAGCCATCCTGTATTTAGAAGTTATCTTATCCGCTTTGTGAAAGCCATTTTCTATTTCTGGCAGCCATTTTGTTTGCCATGTGCTCGCCTCGCCATGTGCTCTGTCCTCTCTCAGTGTTAACTGCTCTTGAAATCTGCCTGGAGACAAACTATTGTAGTGTGGTTCCTATTTTCCCAATAGGCTCTGCGCATTGGAATAACATAAACAGCAGTGTAGACATAGGACTGAGGTCATCTAGGTCTCTACTGACTATGTTAAACTTAATTTAGGTTTGCGCCAGCTAGCTGAGAGGTCACTGGAAACATTCCTGAATGAATAGGGAGGGACAAGCTCCCCTGGCTCAGACAAGAAGGGATTCAGTTTCCGACAACCGCATAAACATGACAACCTTTCTCCCTCAGAATAAGAGAATATCTCTAGAGTCGTGTGAAAACAATAGACAGCTATTTCACTTAGTCAGCAGTGCATACTTAGTTTCACTAGAATGCAGAGAAATAGAGAGATGGGCGTTTTCAATAAAAGGTGTTATTTATTGAGCAGTCTTCTTTCTCATGCAAGAGAAATGAATTGCCACAATTGCAATACTTAAAGTAAAGTAAAGTGCGTACAGTAAAAGTAGTATTAAGAAATAATACTGTAAAAGCATTGATATGGTTTCTTAGCCATATGATACTTTAAAATGGATAAAATATATACATACATAAATACATTGACTAATGTACTCAACTGGTGCTTCTAACTAAGCCTACCCCGATGTACCTGACCTAAGCCTAATACTTGGGAAGGGATGAGTAAGTAGCAGTTTAAGTTAAGTTGGTTAAGATTATTTTGCCAAGAATCTGCATCGAGAATTCTCTTAAGGGTTTAGTCAGCTCCGTACATTGGTAATAGAATGTGGGAGGTCTGGTATCTCTTTCCTCAGGACTCGATATCCCAGTAACCCGCAAGGGTAGGCTGGAAACACCTGAGCTGGATTTTCTCGGCTGGAGAAAAAAGACAGCGTCTCTCTCAGTGCGTCAAACGGGAGGGGCGGCTTCTGTGGGCTCTTGCATCAGCTGGGCTCTCGGGTAAGTAGATGGCTGCTCTGCTCCAAACCACTGTGTGTTTGCTTAAGGCAACAGTTGATATTTTATACCTGAAAGGTGCCGGGTTTGACATAAGGTTGGACATAAGACATCACTAAGAACTATCAGTTCTTGCTGGACTCCAGGAGTTCTTGTTCAAATCAAAACAAAAGCAGGGGGGGGAATTTCCTGGGCTGCTGGAGGCTTGGTTTGTTTAAAGAACGCGTTGTGCTTTCTAGGAGCCGTGTGGGAGTAGCCGTGCTGTGCTTTGATTGCATGGGCTATTACTGAATATGGATCAGATTCTTATGCCTTTATCAGGATATTATTGATTATACTCTCATAAGGGCATAAATCGGAAATATCAAATTAGGGTCCTAGATATAAACACGACACCCACTCCACGGATTGATGTCCATCATTACTAAAAACTAAGCAATAGTAAACGTTCAACGATGCATGTGTGTTTTCCGACCCACTCCAAAATACATATTTCGCATTTGAAATGGTATAAGGTAAATACACAAAATTTAGTATTGGTACTGTACGCTTTTCAAGCAGTTTCATCATTCAGATAAATGCATATATATATCAGCTGAATGAATTGCGAAAATTACACATGAAATGGCTCTAAATACGGAAAAGAAGGTTGAGACCATTTCATCACATATTTATACAAATTGCTGTATATGTGCTAGAGGCGGAGGTAAAATATTGTCTCTAGTATCCTAAAAATAGAAGCTCTGTTCTCTAAGAATAGTTCTACTTTAAGCAGAGTACCATGTGCCAAAAAAAGGTAAATATTTTGAAAAATGGGCAAAAATAATTTCACTTTCAGGGGAAAATGAGTTCCAAATATTTTCTGTATCTTTGTTTAGCAAAAAGGAAAAAACTGAAGGCCGAAGTCCGAGTTCAGGGAACGCTGTGTGCTCATTGTTTTTATTAAGAGTTATTCTCGTTGATTGGAGAGAACATTATTTCAGACAGACCTGCAAATAATTGGTCTTCCACATCAGGTGAAAGTTTGACCAAGTTCGAAAATACTGCAACTGTGCAGTTCTCTGCGTGATTGCTATCATCGATGGTTGGATCAGCAATGCTCACAGAAGGCTGTACCTGTTTGGTGCTGCTTTCCTCTCGTACTTCACCGCCACCTATTCGTAGTGGTGAAGTCTCAACGAATGCCGTCATCAGAATTGGTAGCCGCTGGGGACAACACGATGCATGAGTCGTTACAGGACCTAGCAAAGTATCGATATCCATTGGTACTGCTGATTGTAGTGTAAGACAGACGTCCAACACACATTCTTCTCCACATAGCAGACATCGAAGCACAGGTATGATGCAATCTTGCCAGATCTGTCTGAATGAAATAAACAAGGTTGTACTCAGATCTCTTAGCCGGGCCAATCCGAGGACCTTATTGATACGGTCTCTTTATCGTATTGCTAGGATCATTTCCTCCTTCGTTGCAAGAGTCTTGTCTGTGGATTGGCTTGCCATATCGGAGCAGAAGGAACAAAAATAAAATTCCTGCCACGAGTCCCAAGATTAATAGTAGGTCGACAAAGACAGAATGGACAAAATTCGGGAATATGCCCAGAACTGTTTCAAAGGGTGTTAACAGTCTCGAAAAAATTGTCTTAAATACATGTGCAATGCCACTGGTATCAGACATGTTTGAGATTTGGCTTAGTATTTCTACGAAATGCACGGGGCAATTTGTCGATAAAAGGGAATGTATCTCTGCCGATGTCCTTGCCACTTGCAGATCATACATTTCTTTTGATGACGTTAAAGGCACAGTTGTCTGTAAAAGAATAGACTTCATTCTGCTTAAAGTATCAATTCGAATAGAAGAGATATTCAACCGAGGCCATAACGCAGCCCCCATATCTGGATTGCTGTTTGGATACAATACTTGCATATAGCAAATGGCCCTGGAAGTTACAGTTGTCAGATAGGCTTTTTCTGGCAGCATGCCACAACAGCTGTGGTCACTTATTAAAACGTAACTGCCGTTAGAAAGTGGTCTAAAAAATGGCTCTATCTGTTTTGCAGGCCTGCCATGCAGGTGACATGAAAGGTTATTTGAAGACCCTTCCCACGCTCCATGCAAATTAATACCTTGACACAGAAGTGTACCGCTTAGTGATTTTTTAAAATTTTTACCACTAAGAAATACCTCCTTGTTCCCTTCACTATAACATCTGTGTGTATAAGGTAAATCCAAGGTTGATTTGATGTATTCTTTACCCAACCTTTCATACTGGCCTACAGGTATATACTCTTGACAGTATTTAAACTGGAAATTTGTTATCGGAATTGTAATCGTTCCATGTATTATCCATTCAATGACAGGTCTCTCTGACATTGTCAATGGTAATCTCTCGAGTTTTTCAATGCTCAGAATTGTATAGTCTGCTCCTTTTTGTGCCAAACTGATTTGTTTATCAGTAAGGTTAAAGATACCGAATAATGACGTTGTGTTGATTAAACGCCATGGTATGTAGCCTGAACGCAGATTTTGCAACGTCTAACCAAGCTGCACAATAGAACGTAATTGAGACTGACCATGTTGTAACATTAGTAAGTCCTGCTCTATTATATCAAAAGCAGATGATACAAGGCTGTCCAGTGAATATATTCCGGAGGACAGAGTCGTTAACCCATTGTCCACAACAGAAAGGGATTTTGCCAAATTTATACGATCAATTTCTTGTATTTTTTCCGCTGTCTCAATTTGCATTACTTTCCATGCTTCGTTGTACGCAGCGTATATACCAGACGCTATGAAACGTTTTTGATGCTGTTTGCGTGGTCCCATTATGAAATCACGCAAGTCAGCACCGTCTTTAAGTAAAGTCAAGTGTTGCTTAATTTCAGCCAATGTGGATTTCTCTAGCCACTCAAGGCATAGTTTCCCTACACTGTATGTTGTAACGATCTCTGGATGTTGTCTCTGGGAGTATCTAGGGTCTGGTCTGGTCATTTTGAACCCCTGTGTTTTGTTCAGGAATCTATCTTGACAGTTATTCATGTCTGTTGGCCAGATCAACCACTTTTTCCAATCAGGATGTGTTCTGTTTTGGTGTAAAATATGGGATAAGTCTATCTCCACATCAGTAGTGCTGTCACCATCAGTTATGGGTTTCGGAATAGACAGATTATTTAAGTCTTTTATCTTAGCTAAGCCAAGACAAGTAGTTTGTTGAATTGTGTCATTCAAAAATATCATTTGTTCTGGGATCATGCAGGCCCTAAATAGTGCTTCTAGGCCTTGTACTTGCCAATCTTTGGAACCCCAGATCGTTTTTTTTTCAATGGTGTTTTTCCAAAATTCGAAACCAAATGTAGACATTTTGTCATAAATTTTTTCAGAATAAATCAATTTAGTATTTGTCAACATTGTTTTCATTCCTGTCCTATTTAACATTTTACAATAAAACGTTTTTGGATCACTGTTGTTAAACCCTGAGAAGTACTGGAATTTTTCATAAAATGTTTTCGAGCTGCCTTTTGGCGGAGTTGGACAGTGTTCCCAATGGTTATAAGATAAAACATTTCTAGGCTGTGTAGTTTTATGCAAATAGTGATCACCAAAGTGGTTATAACAATATAACTCTACATAATTAGATGAACCCTGTAAGTAATCATGTTCAGTAAATTTGGCTGACATTACTAAATCTGACATCATATTATTAATGTTTTCAAAGTCCCAATCATCAGAAAAAGTACTTGGTGTCACAAAGTCACTTAATGAAACCTTAAACTGGTGTGGATACTTCAAGAGCTCAACCGGGCCAAAAATGTCATAATCAGTTCTGTCCCATGCTACCCCACTGGGGGTGCACAGACATAATATCGACTCCAAAATATCGTTTGGACAGAATATCGAGTTTTAAATATCGTTTGGACAAAATATCGACTAGACAGAATATCGACAGCCAAAATATCGTTTTTAAGGTAAGTGAAGTAATATCGACTGTAAATAATATAGACAGTGAAAATATCCAAGTATATAATCTAGATAGTAAAAAATATAGTTTTTAAAATAATATTTAATTATTTATAGTGTTTTTATGTAATAATATGTGTGAAAAGTGTCATTTTATTTTATAATTATTTTTAATTAATGATTTTTTTAATTATTGTGTAATTTTATTATGTAGCGGGTTGTGGGTTTATAGGGGAATAGGGTGGGAAGTAATTTAATTATAATTAATTAAATATGTAAATTCATTAATTGGTAGTAATAATTAATTAATTGGTAATTAAATAATATATGTTAATTATTTAAAATTTAATTGGTAATTAATTTAATTTAATTGATTAATTTCTAAATATGTAAATTAAAATAATGTATTTTCTGTAGCGGGTTGTGGGTTTATAGGGGAATAGGGTGGGAAGTAATTTAATTATAATTAATTAAATATGTAAATGTATTAATTGGTAGTAATAATTAATTAATTGGTAATTAAATAATATATGGTATTTAATTAAAATGTAATTGGTAATTAATTTAATTTAATTGATTAATTGCTAATTATGTTAAATTAAAGGGGTATTTTTAGGGTTCAGGGTCAGTTTTTAGTTTTTGGGTAAAGGGGTATTTTTAGGGTTCAGGGTCAGTTTTCAGTTTTTGGGTAAAGGGGTATTTTTAGGGTTCAGGGTCAGTTTTTAGTTTTTGGGTAAAGGGGTATTTTTAGGGTTCAGGGTCAGTTTTTAGTTTTTGGGTAAAGGGGTATTTTTAGGGTTCAGGGTCAGTTTTTAGTTTTTGGGTAAAGGGGTATTTTTAGGGTTCAGGGTCAGTTTTTAGTTTTTGGGTAAAGGGGTATTTTTAGGGTTCAGGGTCAGTTTTTAGTTTTTGGGTAAAGGGGTATTTTTAGGGTTCAGGGTCAGTTTTTAGTTTTTGGGTAAAGGGGTATTTTTAGGGTTCAGGGTCAGTTTTTAGTTTTTGGGTAAAGGGGTATTTTTAGGGTTCAGGGTCAGTTTTCAGTTTTTGGGTAAAGGGGTATTTTTAGGGTTCAGGGTCAGTTTTTAGTTTTTGGGTGAAGGGGTATTTTTAGGGTTCAGGGTCATTTTTGGGTTTTTGGGGTACATATACAATATTGCCTATTATTTAATTAAATTTTGTTACTATATATATATATATATATGTTTTAAGAAATATGATTAAAAAAATATTATTTTTTTACTTTCATTAATTATTTAATTATTAAAAGTTATTTTAAGTATTGTTAATTATATTTTAGTAATTAATGTTTTATATTAATGTAATTAAACATTGTTTTTAGTAAAGTCGATATTTTTTACAACGATATTTTTGTAAACGATATTTTGTACTCGATATTTTTGTACTTACCTGTTTGTACATACAAACTCGATATTTTGGTTGTAGATATTTTTTCCTCGATATTTTGGGTAGTCGATATTTTGGTAGTCGATATTATTTCAGTGATCCCCCACTGGGTATTGGATTGGCTGTGATGTTCACTGGTGACAGTTCTCTTTTCTCGATGTGGGAGGATGTGTGAGGCTTTAGACCAAGTTGATGTTCTGACTTGCTGTGTCCATTGTACTATATTTTCCATCAATGAATTTTCCCAACCATAGAACCATGATGAGCCAAAGTAGGAGAAAAAGTACACCTAACACAATCCAGAATTCAATCCATGGTGAAATCAGATATGTTTCTTTTAGTTGGAGAGAAAGTTCAATTACTTTGTCTTGGAATGTTTTTGTTGCAGGCTTTTCTTCAAGCTCACTTGGATCTTCTGAGAAGTCGTCGAAGTTGATGAAGTAACCAGATGCAGTTCTGTCAATTGTTGGGATTTTTCCAGGATTTTCATTTGTTTTTGCATTTTTCTTTGTTTCATTAGAATAGTCAGAGGCTACATGATTGTAGGCTAGTGTTTCTTGATGAACTGTTGCAATTTGGGTTTCAAGAGGCACAAGTTCCATGGCATTATTGCATTGTCCTGTATTATTCACTGCATCTTTCTCAAATTTGATTAGTCTCTCAGCATGAGCCTCTTGGATTGTTGCAAATTTTGGTATTCTGCTATTTCTTGGGAGTCCACTTGGCCTACTACTTATTATTGGCCACATGATTGCGGTTTTACCAGGTCGATGGATACAACTCTGTTCTCCCTTTTACCAGCAAGGAGCGGTAATACAACTGATCTTGTTCCGCTTATAGCTAAGACAGGTACTGCTTTTCTGTAAGAAGGCCCAAATTCCTTCTTTACCGCGATCTTTTCTCTGACCAGATCGGAATCCAGACAGGTCTTGTTGGGACAGGTGGTTTTTCTTCAGTGGCTGTCGGCTGTAGTTTCAACTTTATGTTACTCAGGTTTTTTCTTGTTTCATTTAAATCCTGTAAAACAGCCAAACGATCTTTGATATCAAAGGATTTTTCTTCTACCACTGAAGTATGACTATCAAGATCCTGAATAAGCATTTTAGTTCCGAACAATAGTTCGTATGGAGTGAGACCTTTTAGAGAATTTCTTGGAAGATTATTAAGACTACGTTGGACACTTGTTAAATGTTTGACCCACCCATCACCCGAACATAATACCCTCGCCGTTATAGATTGCTTCATGTCCCGTTTTTTTCTTTCCACTACCGCATTTCTCTCAGGATGGAAGGGAGAAGAGTACCGCAATGCGATGCCCATGCTGTTCATGGCCTCTTTGTAAGCTCGAGAGCTAAACGCAGGACCCTGATCAGAATGTAGCATGCCACTTGCGTATATGCCGTTAAAGACTCGCAAATCTTTTATAACAGTTCTGGCGTCAGCCGAGTGCTGGTGTCTACATTTTAAGTGAATCTAGTCTTAATAATTATGGGGACGCATTTCTGATGCTTTCTAATAAAAGGCTCCTGGCATTACTCTGGTCGGTTCACGACTGCGATCGCTGTTGCAGTCCGGACAATCCTTTGCAAATTTGTAATGTTGCAGGCTTATCCCCGGCCACCAGTATTCTGATTGTAATTCTTTTAGAGGTTTTGCGATCTCTTGGTGCCTCGGACCCAGTCCCATGTGTGCGTCTTCAATCAGGAAGACTCTCCTGTTCGTGTTTGGAATTACTCTATCCCCCACTCCAGGGATTTGAGCAAAAGGAACGGAGTTTGCATCAATTATGTATGCATTACTGAGTGGATAGTTGATAGTCTGGTGCATCCAAGAAGCACAGTAGAGAGGAGTAAAGTTGTAAATAAGTTTAATCTTGAAGACAAGTACAGCACCAGATCTGTCAGAGTGTTCCTTCATCAAGTTTCAGTCTTCAACTGAAGATTACAAGCTTAACATTCTATAATTACCTAGCAACCAAGCACTAGGACTAAGCAGTCTAATGAAGAACACATAGGATAACTAATAAAACATAGGATAAGGAAACACAGGAAACACAGGATATAACAAACCTCCCTTCCTTCAAAAGAAAAGAAAAGAAAAGAAAAGAAAACTTTCTAAACAACAAGAAAAAATGTTAAACAATATGGAAAACATACTTTGAAAAGTAGAGAAAAGTCAGGTGGCATAATCCTCTAAATATTTAGGCTTAGACTTAATTCTAGAACTGGATCTAGAACAAGAAACAGATGCATCAGAAGATGGGAAAGCATTCATGTCCAACCCCATGCTCTCCCCAGGAGACTCAACAGAAACCCCACAATAACCATCTTCTTGCGAACACTGGAAATCAGACATGTATAGAGACAAAACATCCAATTCCGCCTCCACATCAACAAGATCTAAACTAGAACTTTTAACCTTAGCAACCCTTCTTTTGCTTCACCATTTTCCTCTAAGTACCTTAACAGCATGTTTGCTGACTTGAACAACAGTTGTTTCAGGATAAAACTTAGACCCCTTCACTTTAAATGGTGTCCTAATTTTAACCTTGTCACAAATATTGAAACAGATTTCTTTCACATGTTTCTCTTGATCATATCTGATTTTAGACTTCATTTGAGCAGATTCAACATTTTTTTTAATTTGATCTAAACCAGATGCATCACCATCATGGTAAGTTTTACTGACCACCCAACCAGGGGATGATTCATTAAAATATTGTCTCCCTCTTAACAAAAAGAACGGAGTAACTCCAGTGGTCGAATGCGGAGTGTTGTTGTAAGACCAAATTCGGTCACTCACCACTTCTTGAACATTAAGCCCAGAAGAAATAGCCAACTGAACAGCATCCTTCAAGACACGGTTCACACGTTCCACTAAACCATTACCTTGAGGGCTATACAAATCAGTGGTATGGTGCTTAACAGCTAAATTCTTCAAAAAATTCTTCATGTCATGCGACACGAACTGTACACCGTTATCTGAAACCAGATAAGTAGGTATTCCCTCAGATTGAAAAAGTTGTTTCAGACATTTAATTACATTCGTTGTGTTAGGTTCCTTTAAAGACTTGAAGAAAACCCACTTAGAGTGATAATCAACAATGGTAAGAATAAATCTAAAACCTAGATTTGAGCCTCCAATCGGTCCTAAAAAAATCCATGCCCAATTTCTCCCATGGACTGTCAGGAAAAACAACAGGACGCAAAGGTTTATTCACAGTGCGTAAAGATTTCTCAGCATGTGAGCATTCAACACAATCGTTCAAAAAGGAATCCACACAAAGATCCATCCCTGGCCACCAATAATGAAGTCTTAATCTCTTCTTGGTACTAGTAATCCCACCGTGACCTTTGTGAGCAATATCAATAATCTTGCTTCTGAAGGATACAGGAGGAATAAGAGAATAACCTCTCAAAAGAAAATCACCCTCCATACTCAATTCCTCTCTAACTTTGGAAAATGGAAGAAGATCCCTGTCAAATTGATTTTCTCTTGGCCAACCTTCAGCAATATATTTTTTCAAAATGCATAGAGTATTGTCCTGTAAAGAAGCCTTGATCCAAACAGATTCAGACACGACATCCCTAGCTAACTCCAGACCATCCAACAAGTTAACTACCACCTCCTTCACATCAAGAATAGGAACAAAGTCTGAACAGCTTGAAGGGCATCTGGACAAAAAATCAGCGGTGAAGTTTTTTCCTCCTGGAATGTGTCTCATCACAAAATTAAAATCATAAAGTTTCGAGAAAAGTCGAACCAATCTTGGACTTGCATTCCTTAGACCTTTGTCATTCCAAATATAAATCAACGGTTTATGGTCTGAAATCAAAACAAATTCACGACCCCAAACATAAGTAGAGAAATGCTTGACTCCCCACACACAAGCTAGAGCTTCCTTTTCAATTGTACTATAGTTTCCTTCAGAAACTGTAAGTTGACGGGAAGCAAAAGCTATTATATTTTCATCACCAGCATTAACTTGGCTCAGGACAGCTCCAAAACCAGCATTACTGGCATCCACAGTAATATATGACACAGAATTCTCATCAAAAGGTTTGAGAGCAGGAGCTCCTATTATCAAATCTTTTAAAGATTGAAATGCCAAATTGTGTTCCTCCCCCACAGAAATTTGATATTGTTCCTGGTGAGCATCCTTAATGGCTCACCTAAATGTGCAAAATTCTGGACAAATCTTGAGTAAAACTTGCTTAACCCTAAAAATGACCTTAACAGGTCCTTATTACTGGGTTGAGCACAATCTCGAATTCCTTGTAACAGGTCGCATTTGGGAGCAATGCCTTTATCAGAATTAGTATGACCAAGATACTCAACCTCATCTAGCAGAAACTTACATTTTTGTTTTTTAACAGTCATACCATGATCATTCAAGATACCTAGCACCTGGTCCAACTTGATAAGATGTTCCTCAACAGTGTTTGCAGAAATCAAGATATCATCTTGATATGCTAAAACATCACAAACCTCTCCAAACAGTTCAAAGATCAGTTTCTGAAAGACAGAGGCCGCCGAAGCTAGGCCAAAAGGTAACCTCAAGTAGCGGTAAGGACCAAAAGGAGTGTTGAAGGCTGTTAGGTCCCTAGATTCTTCACATAACTCGATCTGATGATATGCTGCCCTCAAATCTATGGTAGAAAAAACTTTAGTACCTCTTAACTGAGTCAACATGTCTTGGATACGTGGCAGGGGAAAACAATCCACTTGAATGTTCTTATTCAAAGCTCTAAGGTCTACACATAGCCTAAGCTCATCACAGTTCTTTTTAAGTGCGACCACAATTGGCGAAACCCATAATGAAGAATTAATGTGCTCAATAACACCATCCTTACACAGTTGATGCAGATGAATTTTAAGCTTCTCCCTAATACTGAGAGGGACATGCCTGACCTTGTGGATCACCGGCACAGCATCAGGTTTCAAAATGATTCTGTGTTCAAAACCCTTAACTGAACCAAGAGTGTCAGAAAACACAGCTTTGTGCTTCTCCATAATTTTTCCTAGTGACCATTCTTCAGTAACCAGAGCACTAACTGCACTAGAGCGATCTAAAGAAATAGGATTGTTGGTACCTGGTCTCAAAACTAAAGGGAATTTCCCTTGATCTCTCCATCCAAGAACATTATAGCCATTCTTAGCTACATAAATTTTAGCCTGCACAGTGCGATCTTCAAAAGTGAGAATATCAATGAAATAACCCATTAAATCAATAACCTTCCCATTAAACGCAACAGTGCGTATATCAGGGGGTAAAAGATGAACACCCTTCCACTTTTCCAAGAAAAGAACATCAGTAATAATGGTGATGGGAGACCCTGAATCCACTGTAACTTTCACAACAACCTCACCAATTTTTAAATCACAAACAGGATCAGAAGAATCTTCTTGATCATCCACCAAATCTACAGACAATAGAATCTTCCTAACAATCTGTTCTTCATTACATTAGGCACCTCCTCAGAATTCGTGACTTCTAAAAACATTGTTTGAGTTTTGAATTTGCACACAGTAGCAAAGTGTCCAATTTTTTTACAATTAGTACATTGTTTTTTTAAAGCAGGACACGGTGTGGAATTAGCCAGATGTGACTTTGAACCACATCTAAAGCAAGCAGGAGATTTATCAGTTTTCTGCCATTCAATTTTAGAAGATTTATCACGTTGATTTGCACTTTGAACCTTATTTACTAAATCAATATGAGTAGGTTTATTATTACTCAATTCTTTAGAAGCAGTAACCGACCTTTCAATGCCTCTTGCAAGTTCTAAAGTTTCTAAAAGAGAGGGATTCCGACAACATAGAATTCTCTCCTGAACTTTGTTATTAAAACAATTTACCACAATTTGATCCCTAAGATACTGGTCAATAGGACCCTCAAATTCACAAGTTGCAGCTAAAACCCTCAATTCAGCTAAAAACGTATCAATTTTTTCATATTCTCTCTGCTTACGAGTATAAAAATTGTGTCTCTCAACAATTATACTCGGTTCATCTTTAAAATACTTTTCTAAACGTGCAATAGCTTCGGTATATTCATTCCAGTCATCTGAAGGTGGTCTAACTACAGGAGGTTGATGATCAAAAATTCTCTGACCTTCAGCACCCAAAGCACTATATAACATTGCATTTTTTCTAACAGGGGAAAACTTTACAACATCAATGGCAATTATATAACTATTAAACGATTTAAACCACTGAGTCCACTTAATTTTTGGAGTGCCTGGTACAGGAAGAAATGGAGATGGACCCTTTGACCCCAGAAGAAACTTTTATTGCCTTGTCCAGCTTGCCATCAGGGAAGGCTGCTGGTCCTGATCAGATACCAGTTGAATTCTTTAAGATTTTTTGGGACACAATTAAACAGGATTTTACACATACACTACAGCAGGCGCAGTGGGGGACATCTATCCCGAAAAGTTGGGCAGGTGCCGATATCGTAATAATTTTGAAGAAGGATAAGCCAACTGAACAACCTGGATCATATAGACCCATAACATTAATGTATGCGGACACAAAAATATATTCAAAAGCGTTAGCGCTTAGAATAGCAAAAGTAATCAACAGACTTGTCAGCATTAATCAACACGGGTTTATACCAGGGAGAGGCACTATTCACCATATTCGAAAAGTGATTACCCTTCTTGATGTTGCAGAGGTATCAGGAGACCCGATGGCAATTATGCTATTGGATGCTGAGAAGGCTTTCGATCGGGTCTCCTGGGACTTTTTATGGTTTATATTGAGGAGGCTGGGTTTTGGAGAAGGGATGGTGAAAGCAATTCAAGTGTTGTATGAGAATCCAACTGCTCGCATTCGAGTAAATGCAGGGTATACACTCCCATTTAAAATAAAAAGGGGGACGCGGCAGGGTTGCCCTTGCTCCCCTCTCCTATTCGCTTTATATATGGATCCCTATATACGCCGTCTAGAACTAAATAATAATATCTGTCCAGTAGAGACCTATGGAACTCAATGTAAAATCTTGGCCTACGCGGATGACGTGGCAATTGTGACTACTAAACCCACTGAAGCAATGGCAATGGTAGAGACTGAAGCCCAACGGTTTGGTGAAGTGACTGGTTATGCTCTCAATAATAGTAAAACACAGATTATTAAAAACTGTAAAACACATTGTCTAGATAATAGGGTGGTAGAAAGTGGAGTTTATTTAGGGGTAAAAATCACAGCAGAGCTAGATAAATTGGTGGAGTTCAATATTGCACCTATAATAAGCAAAGCGAAAAAGGAATTAGACAGGCTGCATAATATGCATTTCTCAATAGTTGGGCGAACAAATATAATTAAAATGATTTTTTTACCAAAGTTTTTGTATATATTCAGAGCTATACCGCTATTATTTGAACCAAAATGGTTTAAAACACTGGAACATATGATAAACAGATTTGTTTGGGCCCATGGAAAGACCCGAAAGGCATTAAGATTTATGGCTTTGCCTAGGGAGCGTGGAGGATGGGCCCTGCCAGACTTAAAAGTATATTACTGGGCGGCATCTTTGCAATGGATGGCAGGACTATTAGGAGGGGCAGAAAAAGAAGGACAAAACCAGCTAGGAACCTTAGCAATATATACATTGGCTCTGGGAGAACAGGCTGAAAACCTTCTGTTGAAAAGTACTGATCATGGCTATTTTAAGAGGACTAAATTTAGAACAATTATAGCAGCGCATAGAATATGGACGTCATTCGCTAAAAAATTTGGATTAGGAAGGTACAATGCCTACACTAGGTTTAGAGGGAATCCCAATTTACCTGATGAAATATTTGAAGGAGTGGTTTTTAATGAATGGCTAAGTCACGGGATCACAAAGGTGGGGGATATTATGGGAGCACAGGGGGTAATGCAATTTGGTGAATTACAAGCAATATATGGATTGGATACAACACATTATTTTTAAGTATTTGCAAATAAGAAGCTTTATCAGGACAAAAACTGGAGGGGTGGAGGGATTTAGTTTAAATCACATTATGGATATTATAGAGAATGGAACAGAGGGTTCAATAAGAAGATTTTACTCAGAGCTGATAGAACATCAAGCTGATGATCTGATTAAATATGAGAATAAATGGATACAGAAACTGGGAGTTGATAAGAGCTGCTTTCACAGATCACTGGAATTAGGTCAGAGACTCCTATGTTCAGCACCACTGCAAGCCCAACATTATAAGACTCTTTACTGCTTATATCATATGCCAGCCAGGATAGCACAGTGGGGTGGCACAAATGGGATTACGTGTCCAAGGTGTGATAGTGATGAAGCTGACCTTACCCATATGCTTGCGAGTTGTACTCATTTGAAAACCACCTTGGATGGAATAGAAACATTTCTTAATAATACATTGAGGATAGAAATCATAATTACTCCAGCAGTGGTGATGCTTGGAATTAATCAAAATACTTCCAGCGCAGCTTATGAATATTTTATATTTGTAGCTATGGGCGTCTTGAGATTGTGTATTACCTCATCTTGGCTGGATCGCGTACCGCCCACATTCCACCAATGGTTAATGAAGCTATTGAATATATACATTCTTGAAAAAGCAATTTATGCTAGGAAAGGGGCAACTAGTAAGAAAATTGGTAAGGAAATATGGGATCCTATACAAAGATGGAGAGATATAGATCCAGGGTAGGAATTATTAAACCTACGAATTACTGAGTGATTTATTTGTACGACAGAATTGAAAGAAGATATATGATTTATTTAGGTCTTTACGTCTAAATGAAACTATAAGGGATTATAGTATGAATGTTTAAGTTTACAAATTGTACACTAGTGTGGACCACCTAAATCTTGATCTTATAGTATTTTACGTTACTACTATCTGGGTTTTTATTGTAATGTTTGAATTCTGTTAGTGATTTGGATGTTAATCTCTAATCTCTAATAACCTGTATGTATATTTTCTTCTTTGATGTGCTATGTACCCATATGAAAATGGGGGGAAAAAACCAATAAAAATATTTATAAAAAAAAAAGAAATGGAGATGGAAGAACTGCAGTTTGTTGAGCCATAATAAATTCTTTATGGAAAATAAAATGGCTTATCTTTTACAAATTAAACAAAAATGTAATTTAAGGAAAACTAGTTGAATGCATAAGGGTAAATGAAACAGAAAATTATTCAGATTGTGAATAGCTGTGTGTATCAGCGTAGGCAACACACCAACTAATATAATGTCAAAGGACTGTAAAGCTGTGTGTGTCAGCGTGAATGATACACAAAAGTCTGAAAATTTCCTAGAAAGCTGTGTGTATCAGCGTGAATGACACACAAAAGTCTGAAATTCTGTAGAAAGCTGTGTGTATCAGCGTGAAAATAGACGTAAAGAAAACACTTAGTTCAAAAATGTACCTCCTTTAAATCAGAGAAATCCATAGGTGTGAGTGCGCGCTGATTGCGTGTTTATGAAATGCAAAAGACGCAAAGTTATACACACTCGCTGTTGAAAGATATCCAAGTGCTTATTAAATGAAGATCGGAGATCGTCAAGACATGCTGTCTGTGTTGCTAGGAAACAAAGGCCAATGATATCGCGTGATGACTTGCACGTCGGCGTATGACCCGTGATGACTTGTACGTCGGCGTATGACGTAGCGCAGATTTCCGGCACTTGAAGATCGAGTGAAGATGGCCGGAGAGTCCAAGGAGCATCACTGAAGCGCACTGGAGTATTCTCGAGGCTCAGATTCTCAAGGCCCATGAGGTAACTGTCACTTGTAGAGTTTGAATGGCGCAGTAAAGGGAATTTAAAAACTTTGACGAATATAAAAATATTTGAAGTGAAATCGAAGAAGGAGTTAAAAACATAGTTAAATACATAGTTCAATGAAACTAGATATAATCGAAATATCGGCAAGGAGAAAATGAACGACGAAAATGCGCAAAAGAATGTGACAATTATATCGTTTTTTTTTTTTAAAGAAAAATTGTTTCAAAGTCAATTTTTTAAAAGTAAAATGAAAGTCTATGAGCCTGCATCGAGTATACCAATACAATAAAGTATATGCAGCGAAGCTCCCAATAGAATTAATAAGTCTTGAGATATAAATAAATGGAACTTATCTTGTAGGTGTAGTTGGTATTCAAAATTCAAAGTAGTTCAGCAAAGAAAAAATCGTAGAGTTGAAGGTCTATCAATACTATTCCAAGAAAGGCCATTCAGGATCATGAACACTGAAGTCTGATCAGATCTTCTTGAAGAAATTTCAGCGTGGGTTCAGGTAAGTGCTGACTTGACCACCTCGTTGCCAAATTATGTTGCATCCAAGAAGCACAGTAGAGAGGAGTAAACTTGTAAATAAGTTTAATCTTGAAGACAAGTACAGCACCAGATCTGTCAGAGTGTTCCTTCATCAAGTTTCAGTCTTCAACTGAAGATTACAAGCTTAACATTCTATAATTACCTAGCAACCAAGCACTAAGACTAAGCAGTCTAATGAAGAACACATAGGATAATTAATAAAACATAGGATAAGGAAACACAGGATATAACATAGTCTCCTTTTAATGAGGCTTTTACTGCCAGCATTGTTTCTCCGTCTATATGTTTTTCTGAACGCTCTTTTGCGGCTATGGAAGCCGGTTGAGCCGCTTCCGCTGTAGCTGTATTAGCCAATGAATTCCCTGCAACGTGAACACCATCACGTTGATGATTCAATGCGTGTATCACGTGAGTCTTCTGTAGTTCTTTCTTTAAAAGGACTACCTGTTCCCAAAGCAATTTCTGCTTTATTGTGGCACCTGTGTTATCTTTGTAACCGTTTTTACTCCATGTCTGCATGTCACTGTTGTAAGACTTGATGCAGAAATGCGAATCGCACACTATTAGTGTCAGGAATTCAGGATCAGCATTTTCAAGCGCCATCTTTAAAGATCTTATTTCTGCTCGTTCAGCTGAACAGTTTCTGATCGATTCAGTTTTGGTAATCATCGGTCTGAATTTACCAGAGCGCCAGCGACCTTTAACAATCGCGCACGCCACTTTGTATGATTTTTCCACTACATTGTAGTGTTGTGCAAATCTGTCCATGTAGATTACACAAGTGTACTTTTCTAGAGGCAGAATTTCGATTGGCAGAGGATATTCTTCTTCGTACTCTAGATCATCTAGTTTCTTCAGTTTCGGGTCAAAATAGTATTTCACGTTTTCTGCAGCAAGAGAATTTTCCCATTGTATCCATTCTGGATCTAATGCCACTGTTTTTAGATTGACTGGGCTTGTTAACGCCTCAAGGGCTGATTCTGCTGTATAAACAGTTATTCTCTTGCCTTGGGCTAGGGCTCTTTCTCTTGCTACAGCAGTTTGAACCGCTAACAGAATCTTTTCTGTAGAACTGGATTTCATTTCAGCTTGTATGTACAAATGAGATTTGTATGCTATTGGTACAGTTTCTCCCTCATTAGAGGTCAGGTATGTGAATCCGCATCATCCTGGGATGACTCGGATTGCAAGGTTGCATACGTTTTCATGTGTTTGCAATTTTGTTTTAGTTAACATGTCTGTTTGTAGTGATCCTAAAATTTCTGTGTGTTTCTGAGTCCAATTTATTGGTTTGAAATCAGGTCTTATTAATTCATAGAGAGGTTTAACTCTCTCTGCATAATTTAGTATGTATGTTCTCCCGAAATTCAGGAAACTTAGTATTGATTATAAATTCTTCAGCGTTTTTGGTGCTTGGAGTACAGCACATTTCTCTAAGAAATTGTCTGCTAGGCTCTTGCCTTCACTTGTTAATTCGCATCCTAAAAACAGGACAGTTAGATGGGCAATTTGTGACTTTTTAAAGTTGAATTTGTAACCCTCTGAAGCGAACCCAAGTATTATGGTGTTCACTCTTTTCAAGTGAGTCTCCAGGTCATCATCTGAGAGATAGATGTCATCGACATACGATAATGCCTCATCAACATATATTTGTAGTAACACTGTTACACTTGCTGAGAATAATCCTGGGCTATACTTGAATCCCTGTGGGAGTCGACAGAAGTGTTTTTGTGACCCCATTATTGAGAAAGCAATCAAATACCTGCTTTCAGGTGCAATGTTTTGACAAAAGAATCCATTAGAGATGTCTAAAGTCGTTTTATATTTTTTGCGCACAATGGTATTCATTAGTGCTGCACTATGTGAGTTTTGTACTGCAAATGTTTTACAACAGGAGTTAAGGTGTCTGTAGTCCAAAACTAGATGATATGAATCATCTGGCTTGGAGACAGGAAACAAAGGATTGTTCATTTGTGAGGTGCATGTTTCAATTAATCCTTGGTATTCAAGTTGATCTAAAATCTCCCTGACTTGCTTTTTAGCTTCTTGTTTAACTGGGTACTGCCTTTGTGCAGTGGGCTGATTTTTTAACTGGATTTTGTGGTTAGGTGAATCCTCATCCCATCCTACATGATTTTTGTATAAAGCAGGAGCTTGGGCCACTGCCCATTTTCTTGCCAATGTGTATTTTTTATGAATCTGGATATGATTCGAGAAGGCAGGCATAATCATTTCTTCGCCATGAGGGCACTCCCTGACAAATTCTGGTGGCCAGTCTTTCTCAGCTAACAGAATGTCATAGCCTTTTGAAAGTTTTTCCCAAAAGAGACCTTTTATTTTCCTAGTTTTATCTCCCTCTATACGTAATGTTATTTCATGTAGTTTATGGGGCACACTAACTCGTGTGTCTGCAGTTTCTACCTGAATGTACTCTTTCGTGTCCACTGTCTCCAGATGATTCATCAGGATCTTGTGAGCTATGGTCACTTCTGCTCCGCTGTCTAGCATTGTCTGTGCCCACTCTCCGTTTTTCAGTTGTGTCCTCAGAATTCTCGGCATGTTTAATCTTAATACTTGCTACCTTTTTTCTGGGAAATTGTAATTTTTTACTTTGATGAGCAGGTTCCTTGTCTTTGGACTTGACGTGCTCTTCTCTGTGTTCTGATCGTCCTCTTCTTTCCGATTTCTGTGAGGAAGATCGAGAAAGATTGAGTGAGAAGGATCGAGCGGGACGTATATCAACAGCTTGATATCTGTCTGGTTTTCTTATTTTATCCCTATCTCTAAGGTTATATCTTTTTTCAGAGGGCTCCATTTGGGGAGACTTGTCTTCTCGGCCTGGAGATCTCTCTCTACGCTGAGGAGAGCTTCCTCTGGACTGGAAATGTTTTTCCCTGGAAGTGGATTGTTTATTACCATCCCAACTCTTTTTTGGAGTATTCAGATTATTTTTAATAAAGGTTTTTCAGGATTTTCAGTTAGTTGGGGTTTTACCGGTTTCCCACCCAAACTATCTCTTCCTAGTTCTTCATAGGATTTTTCTATGATTCTGGCAAGTTCAAATGGTTGTCCTGCTATATCTGTTTCCTTCAATTTTTGGAGGTTCTTTATATCATCCCTTGCCAATTGAACTAATTCTCTATATGCCTTTGTTAATTCTTTTAGTTTAACTAGGAGTTCTTCGCTTGACATTATTTCGTAGTCTGGGTGTGTTGCATATTTGCATAGGACCGGCCCCGTTGCTAGCCTGGTGCTAGCCTGGTGATGTGATCATTATGTTTTAGGGCGCCATTAAACCAGAGCAGGTGCTCTTGGTAGTTAAGTGGGATTTCCACGTCCTCGAAAAGAGTGTATATATCCGGAGGTTCCTCTATTTTGTAATAGTGGAATTCTTTTGTTATAGCATTTGCTGCTGGAAAGTGTATCCATGAAAAGAATACCTCTGTCTGCCGATATTCATGGGCCTCTACCACGAATATGATTGTACCACCGCGTGATAACAGTCCATTTTCTATAAGTTTTAGAGTTATAGTTCTTCTTACGTTGACCGGAATGAGTACAACACTCGGGTCACTTTCTTGGATGGTTGTATCATCCTTTAAGAGCTGAGCTGCTATTCTAGCTCTCTCTGCTTCATCGTCACTTTCCACCATTCCTACTGACAGAAAGTTTACTGTTGCAGATTGAGTTTAAAGGAAACAAAGATTAGGTGCACAATATTTTGGAACACTGTATCCTTCAACGTTGATCAAACCAAAAACTAATACATAGGATTCTCATCCTACTGAGTTCCGGCGGATATTAATGTGAGAAGTTGGCCTGATATATAGTGTTTACTATTCTAGTGATCACTGTGTATCATTCCAAACAACCCTTATTGATGATTGGTTGTAAGTCAACCTTATAGACCAGCTATCCTAGTAGATTGGACAAGAGCAGTCTTTAGGCTAAACTCTAGAGGGCGTGTTAAGCCAGCTGTTTTACCATCACATATACCCCTTGAACGCCAAGTGAAAGGACACCACACAAGTTGTTATAAAAATAAAGGATATTTATTAATAAGAAGACTACCCTGAACTCTTTATGAGTCAGGGAGCTGAGCACAATACAAAACTCTTAAGAAAATACTGCAAGTTGCACAAATAACACAAATGCCCGAGGGGCACGAAAAACCATATACTCTAAAAGTGGAATGCGAAATACTAGCAGGTAAGTAACACGATCCAGAGGCTTCAGGACCGCTAGGACTATCTTACTGAACCCTCAGGTTAGGAGCAGGAGGCCTAGGGGACCCGGGTGCGGAGTGGGAACTCTTACGCGGGATGCGGGACAAAGTCTATGGAGGCTAGTATTTCTAAAGTTACTGTTTCCGGACAAATCCGACTGGGTAGACTAAAAACGAAAAAGGATCTGGACACTAGGATAGTGAACCTGTGCTGGAGCACCGAAATGCTCGGGTTACCTAGCCCAGGGGCTGCGGCTGCATAGGGTTCAAATGACGTCGGGAATCCTCGTTGTAGTCTATGGAGCCTGAAAGAAGATGTTGCTGGCAGGCGACCAGTGAAGATGTTCGGTGTGATCCAAGGCTGGATCAGTGAAGAAGACGACCTGAAAGCAGAGGGGACTCAGTTCTTAATCACTAGTCAGTGATTGTGTGTGCACCAGGATGGCACCGGATGAAGTCACCGCGATCAGGTGAGTGGGTGACGCTGGACTCTGCAGCCACAAGGACCAGGAGGCATTGTCGACGGCCAGGCTGGGGGTGCGAGCTGTCCCACAGTGGTGTCTGCTGTCGGCGATGCTGGACCCAGGATTGGGGCAACAAACCTTGGCAAAGGCAAGCCCACGCGGTTGAATCAAAATGGCGTCTGGAGTGGACCAGGAGGGTCCAGGGCGCTCCTTGTTGATCAAGGAGCAAGGGCCAGTCTAGAGGACCTAGACCAGTGGTGAAAAACGTCGTGGTACGTCGTCAGGAGGGCCACTGGCCGACGGGCAAGTGACCGGACAATGTGGCAAGCAGCAAAGAAGCAGAAGGGCCCCACGCAGATCTCGTGGATGCTGGGGGGCTGGACTTCGGTACTGGAGCTGCTCAGAGTTGGGGCTTCTCAACCCCCAGTGCACCCACTCGAGGATCCCTCGGCGGTCGTTCTGGTTAAGCGTCGTGCAGGTTTTGCAGGTAGCCGGTCCCTCGGGTCTCGTCGCACCCATAAATCTCAGCTGGGCTGATGATGCAGGTAGAGGTCAGAGATGGCAGGGAATCCGGGTCTCGTCGAGCTGGTCAGTCTTGATCCGGAGGATGGACGTGCAGCAAACCGCAAGCGCTTAGATGGTGCCTGCTGGTGCAGGGTGTCTACTCCTTAGCCACAAGGGAGAGTCTTCAGAGAATGTCAAGAGTTCCTTTCGTGGAAAGTAGTTCAAGATTCAAGATTATCCAATTTGGGAAGGGTGCCCGCTCCTACCTTTATTCTAAGAAAAGGGGCTGGCACGCGACTAGGTCCTGCCCATGGGTGGGACCAGAAGGGGGGTGGTTACACCCCTCTCCTTTGTCCGGTCTCCCCCCAGCTCAGAGGCTGGTGTGCCCCTGGAACTGGTTTGAGCCGGCATATGCACAGTGAGCACCGGGGTGCCACTTGCAGTCACCTTCCTCTCAGCCCTGCCTACCTGGGATACACAAAATCCTGTCTGGGGTGGTGCTAGCACCTCCCAAGGCAGGAAACCCTTTGTCCGAGCCGCCCTCGCTGGAAGGACTCCCAGCAGCAGGAGGTCAGACTTGTGTCTGTGGCGGCAGCATCCATTTTGTGATGCTGAGGCTCGAGTTAACTTTAACCGGGGTTCACAGTTACGTACATGTCGTGTCCCTCTAGAAGGGTGGAATGCTAACCCCGTCACCAGAATTGGCGAGGGGTTAGTATTCCAATTCGTATGAAACCTTACTCGACATGTTTTGATAATGCTATGCCAAAGTTAGCATTTGACCGCGAGGTTCATAATGCACTTAAGAGTATATGGTATAGCGTTATCATGGAACAGCTATTAGGACTTGGTTCCGCAAGCTGCAAATGGGCTCAGCTCATGCCAGAGCACCATCTCACATAATTCCAAGCACTCTGCCTTCAGGATTGATAAGGCCTGCCATAGGAGTGACTGATAGGAATATATGTGTCCACTGTAGGGTTAGATATAGGAATACTATATCTAAAGCAAAGGGTGACTACACCACCTTGCCCCAGCTGTCGTGCAGCTAGTTGTGTCAGATTTGGTTGGCCAGCCAGGGGTGGCATAATACATGCTGCAGCCCCTGGTAGGCCCTGGGTACACCTATGCCCTGGATACCTAAGGTATGCTGTACAGGGACTGATAAGGTGGCCCAGTATCAATTGGTAAATGCACCTATGGTACATGCTTGTCAATTTAGAGAGAGAACAGCTGGGCTGTGGGTCTGATTAGCAGGCCCACAGCCAGGGAAAGTCGTAAACCAGTGAAGCAAAAAGCAAAAGTCGGGGGTGACCATAGGATTGCAGACCCCACTCTCCTACATAACCCCCCCCCCCCAAACTTAGGGACATTAAACTAACCTTGACCAGGTGAGTCTTCTTGTTCTAAGTGGAAGTACCGGGAGAGACCATCTGCATTACCATGGTCAGTCCCTGGGCGGTGCTCCACTGTAAAGTCCATCCCCTGTAGGGAAATGGACCACCTAAGAAGTTTGGGGTTTTCACCCTTCATTTGATTTAGCCATAAGAGGGGCTTATGGTCGGTCTGAATCTTGAAGTGAGTGCCAAACAAGTATGGCCTCAACTTCTTCAGGGCCCAAACCACAGCAAAGGCCTCCCTCTCTATAGCTGACCAACGTTTCTCTCTGGGGGTCAGCCTTCTACTTATAAAAGCAATGGGCTGGTCATGACCATCAATATTCAGTTGAGAAAGAACAGCTCCCACACCCAAATCAGAAGCATCTGTTTGGACAATGAATGGCTTGGAGTAGTCTGGACTCTTGAGAATAGGTGCAGTGCACATGGCTTGCTTTAGGTCATCGAATGCCTTCTGACAGCTAACTGTCCACTGAACTTTCTTTGGCATTTTCTTGCTTGTCAGGTCATTAAGTGGAGTCACAATGGTTCCATAATTTCTGACAAATTTCCTATAGTAACCAGACAGGCCCAAGAAAGCTCTGACCTGTGTCTGGGTGGTTGGAGGAGCCCAGTACTTTATGGCCTGAATCTTGCTCTCCAAAGGTTGAACTTGGCCTCCACCTACAAGGTGGCCCAAGTATACATCTTGACTCTGCCCTATCTGGCACTTGGTGGCCTTGATAGTGAGGCCTGCCTTTTGCAGGGCCTCCAAACCTTTCCTCAGGTGGATCAGGTGATCCTCCCAGGTGGAGCTAAAGACAGCAATATCATCTAGATATGCTGCACAGAAGTCATCCAACCCAGTGAGAACTTGGTTCACCAACCTTTGAAAAGTGGCAGGTGCATTTTTCAAACCAAAGGGCATCACCACAAATTGGTAATGTCCTCCTGGGGTAGAAAATGTTGTTTTGGCCTTGGCATCCTCAGCTAACCTGATTTGCCAATGACCAGCTATCAGGTCAAATGTACTCAAGAATGTGGCAGACGCCAACTTATCGATGAGTTCATCTGCTCTTGGTATTGGATTGGGCATCTGTCTTACTGACAGCATTGAGACCCCTGTAGTCTACACAAAACCTCATCTCTCTCTTACCATCCTGGGTGTGAGGTTTAGGCACTAGAACTACAGGACTAGCCCAAGGGCTCTCTGAGGGCTCAATGACTCCCAATTCTAACATCTTCTGCACTTCTTTCTTTATGCAGTCCCTGACGTGGTCAGGTTGCCTGTAGATTTTATTCTTTATAGGCAGACTGTCACCAGTGTCCACCTCGTGGGTGCACCAGTTTGTCTGACTGGGTGTCAGAGAGAACAGTTGTCTGAAGGATTGAAGAACCTGTTTACAATCCTCTTGTTGATGCTCAGAGAGGCTGTCAGAAAAGACTACACCATCTACTGACCCATCATCAGGGTTCTGAGTGAGCAGGTCTGGGAGAGGGTCACTCTCTTCCTCCTGTCCCTCATCTGTGGCCATGAGCAAGCTCAAGTCCTCCCGGTCAACAAATGCCTTGAGCCTGTTCACATGAAGTACTCTGTGAGGGCTCCTGGGAGTTTCAAGGTCAACCAGGTAGGTGACCTCTCCCTTCTGCTCAAGAATGGTGTAGGGTCCAGACCATTTGTCTTGGAGAGCTGTTGGGGCCACTGGCTCCAACACCCACACCTTCTGTCCTGGGTGACACACAGTCAGGACAGCCTTTTGGTCATGCCAAGCTTTTTGCAGTTCTTGGCTGGCCTCAAGGTTTTTAGATGCCTTTTCCATGTACTCTGCCATCTCTGTGGAGAAGTGTGGCTCACTGGTTAGAGCAGGCAGACCCTGAAGCAGAGGTCAGACCCGGGACCAGGGTTCAATTCCCGACTCGGCAGGGTCTTGAGCTCAAATGTCCATGGACTCGATAATTCTCGCTTCGGTGCCTGACCTAATCATGGGTTTACACTCTGCAACTCTGGGCATTAAGCTTGCTTAATCTCCACAACGGCCCCCCCGCGGCGGGATGCCTGGCTTTCACCTTGGGGATGCCCTGTAGGGGCTATCTCACAGGGAAAAGCCAGGACGGGTTCCCAAGGCAAGCGCGGAGATACCCCTTTGGGGGTCGATTCAGGCGCTATATAAGAAATATAATAATAATAATAATAATAATAATCCTGGAGCGGAGACCAAGTACATAGTCCACTATGTCTTGCTTAGGCTTTTTGAGAGGTCTATCCCATCCTTCCTTCACAAGACACAGGGGTCCTCTTACAGGATGCCCAAATAGAAGTTCAAAAGGGCTGTAGCCAACCCCCTTCTGTGGGACCTCTCTGTAAGCAAACAAAAGGCAGGGTAAAAAGGATGCCCCATCTTCGCCTAAGCTTTTCAGGTAACCCTTTTATCATCCCTTGGAGGGTCTTGTTGAATCTCTCAACAAGCCCATTGCACTGTGGGTGATAGGGGGTGGTGAATTTGTAATTGACACCACACTCCCTCCACATTGCAGTCAAGTATCCTGACATAAACTTTGCACCTCTGTCAGAGACAACCTCCTTAGGAAACCCCACTCTAGTGAAAACTGAGAGTAGGGCCTTGGCCACAACAGGATCTGTAGTGGTCCTAAGGGGAATAGCTTCTAGATACCTGGTGGCATGATCCACTACCACCAGTATAAATCTGTGCCCAGATGCTGTTGGGGGGTCCATTGGTCCAACAATGTCAATCCCCACTCTTTCAAAGGGTACCCCCACCACAGGTAGTGGTATAAGGGGGGCCTTTGTTGTGCCACCTGATTTGCCACTGGCTTGACAGGTGACACATGAGCGACAAAACTCTTTAGTGTCCTCATACATATGGGGCCAGTGAAAGTGTGGGACAAGCCTGTCCCAAGTCTTGTTCTGGCCTAAGTGACCTGCAAGAGGAATTTCTTGGGCCAAGGTGAGAAGGAAACCTCTCAGAGACAAGGGGATGACCAGCCTCCTGGTAGCACCAGGCTTGGGGTCTCTTGCCTCAGAGTAAAGGAGTCCATCGTCCCAATACACTTTATGGGCACCTGTGGCATTCCCTGCAGCCTCAGCAGCAGCCTGCTGTCTGAGGGGTTCAAGAGATGAACAGTCTAATTGTGCTTGCCTCAAGTCTGCCCTGGAAGGTCCCCCTGCCCCAAGAAACTCAACCTGTTCAGGCTCAAGTTCTTCTAGGTCAGTTCCTTCTGGGGTCTTTGGGTCAGTCTCCTGTGAGAGCTGATCCTCACCTTGAGGCAAGGGGGAAGGCACTGCCTTAACCCTACTGTTCTTACCCTTGGTTAGTGTCTGGTCCATTGTTCCAGGATCCAGCACTAGTTCAGCTGGGCATTTCTTGGCCTGTGACCTAGTCACAGCAAGGACATGTGCTGACAAACCTAACATCTCCACATGAGTCCTATACTACACATCTGACCATAGGGAGGATTCCAAATCATTGCCAAAAAGACAGTCCACTGGGAGGTCTGAACTAACAACAACCCTTTTGAGGCCATTTACCCCTCCCCCGGAGAAATTAACAAGTGCCATACTATGGTTGGTAGTGACATTGCTAGCATTGGTCACTAGGTAGTCTGAATCTAGTATTATCTGTCCAGGGTCCACAAATGCTGGTGTCACCATAGTGACACTGGCAGGTGTCCCCGTAGGCCTGAGCCATTTTTCCATTGATTAAAGGCATCTGCCTGTACTTGCCCAGATTACTGGGACTTTTGACAGGGGTCAAATCCATGTCCCCAGTACAAACAAGAACAGCCTGGGTAGGTACTCTGACTAGGTCAGAGCCTGCCTCAGATACCAATGTCAACCCCACTATAGCCTTAGGGGGAACACTACAACTACTAACTGAACTAGGGGTTGCAGGTGCCTTAGGGGCTGTAGTGGTAGGAGCTGGGCCTTTCTTGGTGCACTCACTAAACCAGTGAGTATTACTTTTAAAGTATTGGCACCATGGTTTCTTCTGACCATTATTCTTCTTCTTTTGGGAATTCTGGGACCCACCCTCTTTAGATTGTTGGGGCCCTGTGGAAGACTTCTGGTCATTTTGCTTATTTTCATTACCCTTCTGGTCTGCTTTCTTCTGGCCACCACCCAGGTTCTGGTTCTGCTGCTTGACCCTTGTCCTGACCCATCTGTCTGCCTTCTTTCCCAATTCTTGGGGAGAGGTCAGATCTGAGTCAATAAGGTGCTGATGCAACAACTGATTTTGACAATTACTTAAGATTTGTTCTCTCATAATTAGATAATACAATCCTGTATAATCAGTAACTTTCCTTCCCAGTAACCAGCCTTCAAAAGCCTTAGTGGCACAATCAACAAAGTCAGCCCAATCCTGAGACTAAATTTTCTGGGAGTCTCTGAACAGCAACCTGTACTGCTCAGTTGTTAGGCCAAACCCATCAATCAGTGTATTCTTCAGGACTTGGTAATTGTTAGCATCCTCAGCTCTAGTAGTGAGGAGCTTATCTCTACCTTTACCTTCAAAGGAGATCCACAGTATAGCTGCCCACTGACTCTGGGGGATGCACTGGACAGTGCAGGCCCTCTCCAAAGCAGTCATCCATTTGTGGATGTCATCCCCTTGTTTAAAGGGGGGCACTATTTTGCTCAGGTGTCTAGTATCCAAACTCCTATCTTTATCCTTAGGGATAATGCTGCCACCAGTGGGTTCTGACCCACTCAATTCCTGCTCTCTGGCAAAGGCAAGTCTTTCTTTGGCAAGGGCAAGTTCTTCCCTCTCAATCCTCAGATTGACTTCCCTCATCTTAGCTTCATGCTCTCTTCTCTGAGGGAATGTCGTCCCTCTGTGAGAAGATGCCTGAGAGACATGGGTGCGAATAGATCTGTTAGAGCCCATGGAGAGAGACCTAACTCGTCCATTCCCAATGTTAAGCCTGCCTGAGAGTGGGCCTGGGGGTCCCCCAGTTCCATTCTCATGTCTGCTTAAGTTGGTCCTGGTGAGCCTACTGACTACTACTGGACCTTTGTCTGCCTCATCCCCAGCTAATTCCTCTTCTTCTTCCTCCTCTTCACTTTCTGCTCCATGGAGGTTAAGGTCAGGATCACCAAGGGTTCCCTCTAAGGGGGGCATACTCCCATCTGGATTAGAGGGGCCTGTGTTAGAAGCCCTTCTGGCATCATATGTTTCTAAGAGACCTATCAGAAAAGGAGTGGTAGGGTTAGAACCCTGTTTTAGTTTCCTGGAGGTACACAATTGTCTCATCTCCTGGAAGCTAAGGGCTTCATATCTGGAAGTGACCTGTGGAGGGTCAACAACCACAAGGGGAGTCTCTGAAGACTCTCCATGGGTAGACATGCTTCTAGTGAGGTGTAAGTGATGCATCTACCTACACTATGGGTTTACCTACTGATCCCTTGCTAGAGTTGTAGTTAGGGTGTGCTAAGCCCTGTTACACTACAACAGCTGGTTCAGTAGAACTCAGAGTATTCTAAGTTAAGTTATATGTACCTTGGTACTTTTGTGATCTTTTAAATGATATTCTTAGGATACGTGTGTGGTAAAACAACAGCAAGCTCAAATCCCACCGCTGCCACCAATGTGAGAAGTTGGCCTGATATATAGTGTTCACTATTCTAGTGATCACTGTGTATCATTCCAAACAACCCTTATTGATGATTGGTTGTAAGTCAACCTTATAGACCAGCTATCCTATAGCGTGGACAAGAGCAGTCCTTAGGCTAAACTCTAGAGGGCGTGTTAAGCCAGCTGTTTTACCATCACATATACCCCTTGAACACCAAGTGAAAGGACACCACACAAGTTGTTATAAAAATAAAGGATATTTATTAATAACAAGACTACCCTGAACTCTTTATGAGCCAGGGGGCTAAGCACAATACAAAACTCTTAAGAAAATACTGCAAGTTGCACAAATAACACAAATGCCCGAGGAGCACGAAAAACCATATACTCTAAAAGTGGAATGCGAAATACTAGCAGGTAAGTAACACAATCCAGAGGCTTCAGGACCGCTAGGACTATCTTACTGAACCCTCAGGTTAGGAGCAGGAGGCCTAGGGGACCCGGGTGCGGAGTGGGAACTCTTACGCGGGATGCGGGACAAAGTCTATGGAGGCTAGTATTTCTAAAGTTACTGTTTCCGGACGAATCCGACTGGGTAGACTAAAAACGAAAAAGGATCTGGACTCTAGGATAGTGAACCTGTGCTGGAGCACCAAAATGCTCGGGTTACCTAGCCCTGGGGCTGCTGCTGCATAGGGTTCAAATGACGTCGGGAATCCTCGTTGTAGTCCTTGGAGCCTGAAAGAAGATGTTGCTGGCAGGCGACCAGTGAAGATGTTCAGTGTGATCCAAGGCTGGATCAGTGAAGAAGACGAGCTGAAAGCAGAGGGGACTCAGTTCTTAATCACTAGCCAGTGATTGTGTGCGCACCAGGATGGCACTGGATGAAGTCACCGCGATCAGTTGAGTGGGTGATGCTGGACTCTGCAGCCACACGGACCAGGAGGCGTTGTCGATGGCCAGGCTGGGGGTGCGAGCTGTCCCACGGTGGTGTCTGCTGTCGGCAATGCTGGACCCAGGATTGGGGCAACAAACCTTGGCAAAGGCAAGCCCACGCGGTTGAATCAAAATGGCGTCTGGAGTGGACCAGGAGGGTCCAGGGCGCTTCTTGTTGGTCAAGGAGCAAGGGCCAGTCTAGAGGACCTAGACCAGCGGTGAAAAATGTCGTGGTACGTCGTCAGGAGGGCCACTAGCCGACGGGCAAGTGACCGGACAACGTGGCAAGCAGCAAAGAAGCAGAAGGGCCCCACGCCGATCTCGTGGATGCTGGGTGGCTGGACTTCGGTGCTGGAGATGCTCAGGGTTGGGGCTTCTTAAACCCCAGTGCACCCACTCGAGGATCCCTCGGCGGTCGTGCTGGTTAAGCGTCGTGCAGGTCTTGCAGGTAGCCGGTCCCTTGGGTCTCGTCGCACCCACGAATCTCAGCTGGGCTGATGATGCAGGTAGAGGTCAGAGATGGCAGGGAATCCAGGTCTCGTCGAGCTGGTCAGTCTTGATCCGGAGGATGGACGTGCAGCAAACCACAAGCGCTTAGATGGTGCCTGCTGGTGCAGGGTGGCTACTCCTTAGCCACAAGGGAGAGTCTTCAGAGAATGTCAAGAGTTCCTTTAGTGGAAAGTAGTTCAAGATTCAAGATTATCCAATTTGGGAAAGGTGCCCGCTCCTACCTTTATTCTACGAAAAGGGGCTGGCACGCGACTAGGTACTGCCCATGGGTGGGACCAGGAGGGGGGGTGGTCTGGTCTCCCCCCAGCTCAGGGGCTGGTGTGCCCCTGGAACTGGTTTGAGCCGGCATATGCACAGTGAGCACCGGGGTGCCACTTGCAGTCACCTTCCTCTCAGCCCTGCCTACCTGGGAAACACAAAATCCAGTCTGGGGTGGTGCTAGCACCCCCCAAGGCAGGAAACCCTTTGTCCGAGCCGCCCTCGCTGGAAGGACTCCCAGCAGCAGGAGGTCAGACTTGTGTCTGTGGTGGCAGCATCCACTTTGTGATGCTCAGGCTCGAGTTAACTTTAACCGGGGTTCACAGTTACATACATGTCGTGTCCCTCTAGAAGGGTGGAATGCTAACCCCGTCACCAGAATTGGCGAGGGGTTAGTATTCCAATTCGTATGACACCTTACTCGACATGTTTTGATAATGCTATGCCAAAGTTAGCATTTGACAACGAGGTTCATAATGCACTTAAGAGTATATGGTATAGCGTTATCATGGAACAGCTATTAGGACTTAATTCCGCAAGCTGCAAACGGGCTCAGCTCATGCCATAGCACCATCTCACATAATTCCAAGCACTCTGCCGTCAGGATTGATAAGGCCTGCCGTAGGAGTGACACAATGCCATATGCCTGTTTTACATATTTCCAGGTCCTAGCGGTACACTGCAGCACCTAGGAAGTGACGCTTCAAAAGAGTAACAATTGTATGATGTTGCGCCAATGAATCAGGTGTTATGCAAACAGAGTGGTGGCCATATTGGAGCATGTTCCTAATAGCAGGGCATAAATGGATACTATGGGAGGCCAAAGTCCCCTTTTGGCGAGTACCAAAGGAAATAAAGGGCAAAAAAGACAAACAAACAACTCCTTCACCTACCCTGTGTGATATTAGAAGGGGCATATAGGAGAGGATTTAAAATGGAAATATAAGTTCAATAGTCTCCAACTCGTGAATACATGAATAGAAGTAAGTCATGTGATTTACGAATGAGTCAGGTGTAATGAAAAGCGAGCAGTGGCCATACTAGAACATGTTACTGAGCAATTACCTGAAGCAATTGCACGATGTTTAAAGATAGTGAAAAATATATGAAGTGGGGGGTGGGCAGCCAAATTAAAGTATGTTCCAAGGGAATTGACTGTCCTCAAGCCTCCCCTAGGTCCCCCAATTAACAAGTGCTTTAACTATGCGTTTATGTTTATGTTTCAAAAATAAATTGTTATATTGGACATCATCAAGGGGAGCAACGGAAAAATATTCAGGAAATACGTGTATAAGAACATCTGTTCTTCATCCTTTTTTATATAGATTCCTCAGTCATAATACTAACAACACAGAAATGCGGGGGAATATGAACAAAATAAGGAAATAATCACATAAGACACATAGACATAACACAATCAAAGGCTAACAGGTGCGCAATTCCAGGAAAATATTTCCAAAAACAAATTTGGCTTTTGTAGTTCGGACTGGACTGTTCCCATGGGGCACAGGGTCAGAGCTGATTTGCATATCGCCATTGTCTAACCCAGGGTGGTGTGGAGTGCAAAAAAACGATGGATTTGGGCCCAGATCTTTGGACTGGGGTGAGTGTGTGACATTGATCCACATTCGGTCCATCACCTGTTTTGTTTGCATATTCCGCCCTAAGTGCACTGGGGATGCCCAGACGTGGGTCCCAGGCACTCCACACCACTGGAGTCAAGCTAGCCGGGCTGATGAGAGGTGTTACCTCGAAACCGGTCCGGTCCTCGGATGCTTGATTCCGTTCTGGGAAGGACGCGGCTTTTGTAGTTCGGACTGGACTGTTCCCATGGGGCACAGGGTCAGAGCTGATTTGCATATCGCCATTGTCTAACCCAGGGTGGTGTGGAGTGCAAAAAAACGATGGATTTGGGCCCAGATCTTTGGACTGGGGTGAGTGTGTGACATTGAGCCACATTCGGTCCATCACCTGTTTTGTTTGCATATTCCGCCCTAAGTGCGCTGGGGATGCCCAGACGTGGGTCCCAGGCACTCCACACCACTGGAGTCAAGCTAGCCGGGCTGATGAGAGGTGTTACCTCGAAACCGGTCCGGTCCTCGGATGCTTGATTCCGTTCTGGGAAGGACATGGCTTTTGTAGTTCGTACTGGACTGTTCCCATGGGGCACAGGGTCAGAGCTGATTTGCATATCGCCATTGTCTAACCCAGGGTGGTGTGGAGTGCAAAAAAACAATGGATTTGGGCCCAGATCTTTGGACTGGGGTGAGTGTGTGACATTGATCCACATTTGGTCCATCACCTGTTTTGTAGGCATATTTTAAAGCCAGTGATCCATTTTTGGAGTATATTAGAAACAAAGATAAAGTCGATGAAAGTATCACTTCCTCTACCTTTGAATGTGTGATGTACCATTACGCCCTTCCAAACTTCGGCCGAATCCATGGCGTGTGTGAGGGTGTGTGTTTTTAATAACTTGCCTAGCACCCTCCCCTCCTTGGTGTGCTCAATATACAGGCCCTCTTCCATGGTGCGCGATTACCAAATCCCCCCCATTCATTTTCAAGTCTGGACACAGGTGACAATTGAAATTGCCAGCTAAAACCAGCTGGGGCATCGATGCCCCTGGCTCCTGAATACACGCCAGCCTGCTCTCCAGCTCATCCACTCTTATAGTGCTTTGACCCAGTAGGATCGCATTGTAAACATTTATAAAACTTAGCTTGTGGCCCTTCTTATAAAATCTAGGGCTAGATGTAGGTAAAAAGTATTTACCGATTCGTAAATACCGAATTTTGTCGATTCGGTATTTACAAATCAATAAATGCTATGTAGGTATTTTTACCGAATTATTTACCGAATCTTTAAAATTCAGTAATTACCGAATCGGTATTTACCAATTCGGTAATTGCCATTGATTCCGATGGGCCTTGAAGCCCATGGGAATCAATGGAAAATACCGATTCGGTAATTACCGAATCTGTAAAATTACCGAATTGCCAAGGGGGACAGGGTGTCACTTTGACACCCTGTTGCACCCCTGTTTCTGGCTTGTGTTCCATGTGGCACACATACATGCCCTTAGGACATGTATGTGTGCCACATAGCACAGGTGTAAATACACATATTTGCATTTACATGGGAATTCGGTATTTACCACCAACTAATCGTTGGTGGTAAATACCGAATCCTTGAAGCCCTGTAGGACTGGTTAGAGTGCTACCTACATCACAAATGATGATTCGGTATTTTTACTGATTCTGTAATTTTACCGAATCGGTAATTTTACTGATTTGGTAAAATTACAGAATCTGTAAAAATATGCCTCCTACATAGGGAAAGGCTTTTACCGGTCGGTAACGGTCGATTTTGGCCGCTACCGACCGGTAAAAGCCCACCTACATCTAGCCCCTAGTCCCCTGCCTAAAATTTGAGTTCCAGGCCAGATCAGTCCATCTGCCCTGTAAGGTGAGGTCAACATATATGATCAGTCCTTCCTTGGCTCTCCCCGATGCAGCCTTACGTGCAGGCACAAAATAAGTTTCGTAGCCTTCCAGATGGAGTGCACTACTTTCCACCTCTCATGTTTCCTGTAGACAAATGACTTGAAATTTCTTAATATAGGCTAGCCAATCATCATTTTTAAATTTAGCAGATATGCCAGCTATATTCCAGGAGATTACCTTAAAATCTCTCTGGCTATATCCGTCGAGACTGTCTTCTATATGGCCAGATTGTGGGCCATGGGGTGCAATAAGTAAGTGACTATGGTCCTGCGTTCCGGGACCCAAAAGCTCTAAGTTTGATAGGTTTGTGGTATCCTCAGTCAGATTTGCCATGGCTGTCTCACCTGTATCTGTATTAAGAGGGTGAGTCTCCAGCCCTTGAGCGCCCCTAGGTGCTGACAACAGGTCCAGTCAATCAATATCATTGAGATCCCCTGCAATATTAAGGGGGGCGTGCCGGTTGATTACTGGGTCTATTGGACCCCCCCCTTTATTTCCACCAGACATCCCCTGTATTCATCACAGTTGTGTGGGGTCATCATGTGCCTGTAAAAGAAGCCCAAGGGGAGCATTCTAATGCTGGAGTTACCCTCATCATTGTAAAACCCATTGCTCTGCTTGAGTAAATTGCGTACAAGCTAAGGGTGCCTTAGATTCACGATCACACTGTCCCCTGGAAAACGTTTCCTGGTTTTGCCAATCCAGGACACCCTTTTAGCCATTAAAATATGCTTATGATTAGCGATGTTAAATCCTACATTTCTACTCATCCAATGAGCTTCTTTATTTATCAGCATAAGTGGGGTTTCTTCTCCATTTTTTGTACACGCCGGAACCCCTGTCAAGACCACTGTATATGGGTATGATGCGGGTGGTAAGTCTAAAGATGGTAAGTCTGGGGTGCCTCGAACCCTGTGTGCTGACACTTGCTCAGAGTCTTTTATCCTGGTTGGTCTTCCACCTATGTTGGTGGGGACTAATTTGTGATTGGTGTTGGGACCTAAAATTCCTTCTCTCTTGTGTCTGTTACTTCCAGGGCTGATATGTGTGCTAGGTGCCTTTCCTTCTGTGAGCCCCGGACTTGGCCCTGTACTCATCCCATCCTTTGTGTCCTGAGATCTTTCTTTATCGTTATTCCTCCCTTCCTTCTCCTTCCTCTTTGTTGTAGTTGGTGCATTTGGCAGGTTGGGACCCTCCACTACATCCAGGATATTGGTTGGCCGCCCATTGGCCACGGTGTAAGAAGCGCTACTCTGTACCAAAAGCAGCGACATTTTTTCTTCAACTGATCAAATTTTCTCCAGTACAGACCCTAGGAGAGTGATTAACATCATTTCCATCCTTGCCCATAATTCAACATCCACTCCCTGCCCCATGTTAACCTCTCCACATTTGGAGCACAGGGGGTTATCTTCAGTTCCTTCTATATCCGTGGGCATACTGGCTTTAGACACTGATCTGGGCTTTGTTTTAGTTTTTTGTTTGGGATTAGACGACCCCCTGCCCAGGTTCGCTTTACCAGGGCCATGTTGCTGTCTGATGACTTAGTAGCACTATTTACTTTAGAGGGCCTTTTTGGACAGGTGATAACCTCCACAAATGCACTAGAGGTAATTTCCACACTTATAGTTGGTACAGCCAATGCAATCGCCCCAACCCCCTGCCCTGACAATAAGTCTGAGTCAGTGCCATCTCCGGTATCTTTTGTGGCATTCTCTGAAGGGCTTTTCTCAGGTTGCGGCTCAAGTGGTCGGGGTAAAAAGCAAGTGACCTGTGTAGGCATAACAGCGGAAATTGAGCCTTCTAAACCATTACCACCTCCCAAGTTTGCTTGACGATTAGGGACCGCATCATTAGAGGATTTAGTCATGGCTATGCTGCCCATCGAAGATAGTTTTTGTGCCACTATATTGTCCAGGGAAAGTCTGTTTTCCGTTAGCTGAATTTCGTGGACTAATAATGATTCTGCTCTAGTTAGAAAGGCGTCAAGAGTCCCCTTAACCCCACCCCCCATCAAGGGGCCCATTGCCTTACACCTGCTCATACTGCAAACTGGATTTACTTTAGTGGAGGATGCAAACACACAATACCTTTGTAGCCGCCCTGGAGTCCACTCTACTGTCCGCTGGGTTCTTCTATTCCCTGATTGTAAAGGGGGTGGCCCAGCCCTGCCACGGTCTGTCGCGGCCCGAGGTGCGGGAGGGCTGTTAGCTTTTTATCGCCCCGGCGCAATGTCAGCTGAGTAGGAACAGCTGAGCAGGAGCGTTGCCCTCTGGGGCATGTAGGCGTTGATGTGATGCCATTTCCCTCATGGCCAGAAGTAGCTGGAAGAAGCCACTCACCTCACGGTGGGAACGAAGGCTGCAGAACAAAGCCCCCTGTCAGGTAATTGTCCCCTCGCTGCGGGAGGGGTGTTAGCTTTTTATCGCCCCCGACGCGATGTCAGCTGAGCAGGACAAGCTGAGCAGGAGCCGGAGCATGGCCCTCTGGAGGATGTAGGCGTTGATGTGATGCCGTTCCCCTCATGGCCAAAAGGAGCTGGAGGAAGCCTTTCACCTCACGGCAGCAGCGGAGGCTGCAGAACAACACCCCCTGTCAGGTAATTGTCCCTCTACTACTCATAAATAGTACTATAATTCATCATGAGTGTTGTGTCATCTCTCAATGCTGCATAGGCGGAATATCTGGGAAAATTAAATAATTCTACCTGAATACTGTTTTTGATATATAAGTCCAATGATTAAAGCAATGGCCTTCAAGCAACGGGCTTGAACGATTAGTCATAATGAATAGCTTCCCCCCTGGTGTACGCCAAATCATGGTGAGGAAACTAGGGGACCCCCTCAAGGGAAAGGTTGGAAACTCCTCTCTTCAACCTCAGACCCAAATCACAAAGGAGTAACATAACCCGGACGGGACAGGACTGGACAGGGGCCTACGATACACCCCTTTCGTTAACATTGCACAATGAGGACAAAAAAAACCCACTTGAGTAGCATATCCCCACTTGTTGTTCTATATTGAACATTTACATACACATTTTGGGTGGATGGAACCAACCAACATATATTGATAGTTTCTTCAAAAATAACCACACAAACAATAGATATGTGTAATATCGTAGACAATAGGATCATTTAGGAGCTTTAAGATTAAGAAAGTGTTTTTCATATTGAGCAGTTTAAACATCACCTAGTGCTGTTGTTCTATATTGCACATTTACATATACAAATTATCCTATGGTCTACGATGTTACACATATTTATTGTTTGTATGGTTATCCTATAAGAAACTATCGATATATGTTGGTACCATCCACCCAAAATGTATATGTAAATGTGCAATATAGAACAATAACAAGTGGGGATATGCTACTTAAGTGTTTTCACCTTATGTTAACATCCTAAAAAGTTTTATATTCCTTCCTTTTTCTGATCAACAGAATGGCACCTAATCTACAATTGTGTTGGGATGAGTGTGTTTTCTTTACTGTTATATTTTGTTGTGTATTTCTAATGACATAGGAATTATGTTTGTATGTATTGGTTTTGTTGTGTATGGTAGTTATTTTTGTGCAGCTTTTTGTATTGTGGATATTTATATATATGTACACTCTTTATTGTATCACTGCCCTGAAGAAGTCCACATGTACATGGACAAAACACGTTGGCTCAAACCTTTTTTGTAAATATATATTGACGATGCAACAATAAAGAGAAGAATCTCAATTGTTCCCGGAATATTGTGGATATATATGTAAAATTTGACTTACATTTGTAGAGGTGGTGCACCTCGGCTTGCTTTGTTTCTGTATTAACCAAATCTAGGTTGGCACTCTTTGGGAGAGGGTACTCGCAGTGTGTACACACATTGTCATATTTAAATTATTGGACCCAACAGATTTTTGGCTTGGGAGATATCAGTTGTGTGTGGGGCACCATTCTTGGTACACTGCCTGTTGCCTTACAGGACTTGCAGATTGTCTAGCAAGACCTAACCAGTGAACTGCAGGCGATAAGGAAGGAGGTGACAGACATCATCCATTGAATGTACACCGTGGAAGGCCATGAGACCTCCCGGGATAAGTAAATACAGCACCTACAGCATAAGATTATGCATCTCACGGATCAGCAATTAAACCTACAGGCTCATGCGGAGAGCCTGGAAAACCGCTCTAGGATGAATAACATAAGCATTCGAGGTGCCTCACGGGAAGTAGAGGAAGGGGATTTTGAAACCTATGTGGCGGCACTTTTCAGTTCGTTCAGGTATTGGGGTACCCGCTGGCAATTGAGAACTACTTGGACAGAGCCCAATAGGGTGGGCCGCAGGGGTTCTGGATGCTCTCAGTCAGTGGACATTTGTGACCTGTGTACATAGCTTCCCTTTGAAGGGAGAGGATCCTTTGGGTGGTCCGATCGTCAATGCCTATAGTGTTCTGGGGACACACCCTGCAGTTATTTCAGGACCATGCAGCCTCCACAATTCAGAAGAGGCGGGAATTTTGGCTGTTACAGCCTTTTTGCGAGACAAGAAGATCCCCTACTCAAGTGATCACCCCTTCAGATTAATATCCAGCTGGCAGGACCATCACTTTCACTCCTTGGTGGAGGTGTGTGAACTGCTGCAGATCAATGCAGCGATCAGGAACAGAGAGGAGGACCCACAGAGCAGATGGGCGCCAGAGGTGGAAGCGGGTTCCTGTTGGAGGGGGGGATCCAGGTCAGACTCAGAGATCATCACTTCAAAGAGGAGGGCTCTACTTGAAAAGTTCTCAGCTAATTCTGTAGATAAAAAGAGGACAAGCTGATTGTTTTTTGAGGTTGCCGGGTGGTGGGGGGTGGGGAGGTCAGGTGAGGATTGAGGTTGATGGCCATAGACACTCCCTGCATTCTTTCCACTGGACTAGGGTTGGATCTTTCTACTTATTCCTCGATCCAGGAACAATGGTTGTTTACTGTTTTTTTCCTGGCTTTTGTTTCAGGGTGCTCATCACAAAGACAAGTAGCATGTAACCTTATAGTTATGAGTCAGAGAGGATATCACCAGGGGTGTACAGGGGGAGTACACCAAGAGAGCTGGGATCTGCTGGCCCGAGTGAGCTCTATTTACTATGGCATCAATAAGGAGGGGCCTGAGGGTTTTGACCCCCTAATGTCAAGGGACTTCACAATCTAGGTAAGAGACTGCAATACTTTCTTACTTGGAACACTCCCAAGCTGATTTTTGCTTATTGCAGGAGGGTGGCGTTGCTTTTCTCTTGCTCCTTCCGAGGGAAGGTGGGGCGTGAAAATAGCTGAAATTAAAGGCCGCCCTGGTATCTAATTCACTTTGGACCACACTCACTGATCATAGACTCAGAGTGCATGCTCCCAACGAGGGTTGGTCCTTTCTCTCCCATGGGGTGAGGCTTCCACCCGCAGTTGGGGACTACGGAAGACTCTTCTCTGTAGGCCAGAAGGGGTTAGTCAGGTAGAAAAAGCAATAAAGAACTATCTGAAGGTCAATGATACCCTGGACATGCGAATCTCAATGGTTTGGGACACTATGAAGATGGTGCTAAGGGGGGAATTTATTGCCATCTCGGCCGTGGATAATATGGTCAGGAGGGATAAATGCACACAACTACAGCAGCAAGTGAGAGAACTCAAACGTATCCACCACCATACAGGAGTGCCTAGAGTGTGTAGACAGTTGGAGACCGCTATAAAACAGCTTGTGGAGTTAGATCTAGATTGTGCAGAATATGCAATCTTGTGCCTTAAACACGCCTTTCATATAGGGGGGAACAGATGCAGGACGTTGCTAGCAAACAAACTCAAGGGACAACGGCAGGCCATGGGGGTTGATATCCTGCAGACAAAGGAGGGGCCTCTAGGTACAGGAGACAAACAGGTGGCAGCGAGATTTAGATCCTTTTATAGCGCCCTGTACTCGGCGCAGGATCTTCCCTCCTCTGGCATTACAGACTACTTGGCGGGAGCTAAATTGACCCATTTAACAGAAAACCAGTATGCCAGTCTAGAGATCCCTATAAGGATCAAGGAGGCAATCTCTTCTATCTCAAGGCTGAAGCCATGTAAGTCACCCAGCCCAGACGGCTTTCCGGCAGCCTTTTATAAGACTTTTTTCACGTTAATAGCCCCTCTCCTTACTAGGGTTTTTAACTCTATCACAAGTTTGACCACTCTTCCTCGTTCGATAGCAGATGCCTACACAGCAATTATAGTGAAGCCTGGTAAAGACAAAAGACAATGTGGGTCCTACTGGCCTACTTCCTTTTAAATGTTGACTTGAAGTTGTTTACAGTAATCCTTGCAGCTCGCCTCACACCTTTCATGCCGGGGCTAGTGGAGCCCGACCAGGCAAGGTTTATCCCGAATAGACACTGTTCGGATAATACCAAATAACTTTTGCACTTGATAAATAAGGCTACCTGCTCACACTGTCAGGTCATGTTGTTCTCAATCGATGCTTTGAAAGTGTTTGACCGTGTTCATTGGCTTTACTTGGCCAAGACATTGTCACACTTCGGTCTGGGCGAGCGATTTCGAGCTTGAGTGCTTAGTGGCTACGGAACACCAACAACATCTGTTAAAGTAAATGGTAGAAACTCCTATTGTTTGCCTATTTGTTGAGGCACACAGCAGGGGTGCCCCTTGTCCCCTTCGTTATTTGTGCTCTACATGGAGCCCTTCTCTCAGAGGGTTAGGGGCAATCCGAATGCCACAGAAGTGGGCTTTGAGGGAGAGGAGCACCTCATCACATTATAAGCAGAAGATGTCCTTGTTTCTTAGGACGACCCAGGGACGGCAGTCCCGAACTTCATGGAGGAGGTGCAGCAGTTCGGTCTCAGGATTCCATATAAATCTTGCCAAATCACAGGCCTTAGATCTTACGGTTGCTTTCGAAACCAGGGAACATCTGTCCCAGGTATTTTCAATTCAATGGACCCGTAGTCCATCTCATACTTAGCCATCCAACTCGCCCGACCATAGCTGGACCGATCACTCCGAAATATTTCAAATTGATTGAAAGGGTGAAGATGGATCTGGCACTGGGGCAGCTGTACCCACTCTTGTGGGTTGGGCCTACTGAGGGAGAGTATCTCAGTCACTGTGAGGGAACTGTCCAGAGGAACTTGGGCCTGACCAGGCAGATTTCTTGGGGGCAGGGGCCCTTCCAGGGCAGACTTGAGATTGGAGCAGAAATCCTGCCCCTCTCTTGAATAGCAAGCTGCTGCTGTGGAAGCAGGGAAAGTCAGTGGGTCAATATAGGATCTATTGGGAAGATGGGCTTCTGTTTTTTAAAGTTAGAGACTCCAAACCTGGTACCACCAGGATGTTGGTAATACCTCAGATGTTCAGAGGTTTTCTTCTCTCCCTAGCACATGACATTCCCCTTGGAGGACATCTTGGGCAAAGCAAGACTTGGGATAGTCTTGTCCCTCATTTTCACTGCCCCCATATGTCTGAAGACACCAAGGAGTTTTGTCACTCCTGTGTCCCTTGCCAAGCCAGTGGCAAGTCGGGCGGTATTCCCTCTCTAAAGTGTCCTCCCTCTTGCTAGAGATGGAGGTCCCTACGGACTTCCCAGACGCATTGGAATGAGCAGAGGAGGAACTAGACGTCCCCTGTATCCTCAGCACCCTCCCAGGAGGGATAATGGTGGACCTACCTCTAGGGACACCCTCTGTATCATCTGCACTGTTCCCTGGAGGATCAGAGTTTACCAAGGTGAAGTCATCAGACTCCTCGGCATGCCCAGAATTAGGATCACAAGGGGTAACCTCTCCTGAACCATCTTCTGGAGCATACCCACCCACTTTGTCCTGTCCCTCTGCAATATCAGTATTCCGGTGGTCTTCTAGTATAAGCAGCTCTAAGAGATGCTTAGTGGTGGGGTTAATAACAGCCTTTAGCTCCCTAGAGGTACACAGGGTTCTTAGTTCCTAGAACTTAAGACCACTGGGCCTGATTCACAGAATGAACTTAAGACTCAATCCTAAACTTACTACTATTTTGGTATTCACAGAATGCACTTACTACTTTTGGCATTCACAGAATGAACTTACTACTTTTGGTATTCAGAGAACTTAGGATTTTGTCTTAAGTTTGTCTTAAGACAGACTTAAGACAGACTTAAGACAGACTTAAGACAAAATCCTAACTTCTGTGAATACCAAAAGTAGTAAGTTCATTCTGTGAATGCCAAAAGTAGTAAGTGCATTCTGTGAATACCAAAATAGTAGTAAGTTTAGGATTGAGTCTTAAGTTCATTCTGTGAATCGGGCCCACTGTATCTAATAAATTGGGACACATTGGGTTCCATAAGTAAACACATGGTGTCTAGGTGTAGTATGGTGTTGCACCTACCTATTTTAGTGGAAACTAAACTTCCTAAGATTGGAAAAAGGGTTGTGCTAGACCCTTAACAACCAATCCAAAAGTTCAGTAGAACTGACTTGTCTAAAATAATATTTTATATTCCTAATGCTAGTGATGGTTTTTCAATATTCCACAGCGAGATGGTAAGACAGTTCAGGCTTAAATCCCAACCAATGCACACCAATGTAGCAGCCTGGAGCTTCTTGGAGCACAAAGATCTCTGGAGGAGACAGTCAACAAGCCTTGGCAATGGCAAGTCAATACTGTGCACAGGGGTACTTCTCCAGCAGTTACGACGAGGGATACTGGCTTCAAACTTGAAATGAAGACAGTGCAGGCCTGGAGTGAGTTGCAGAACCATCACCTATATTTCTGAGCCTTTCGGAGTCCCTAGGATGTCAGGAGCAGCAGACTGGTCAGCTTATGGTGCGGTACCTGCAGATGCAGGGGACTGACTCCTTCACTCCAAGGGAGATTCCTTTGGGTGTCTTTCATGCCCACAGGCATGGAGGACAGAACTGGTAACGACCATCTCCCACAATAAGTTATATTTTCCCCATATATTACTCGCTCAACGCATATAAAGAAAATAATTGACCAAACATATCTAATAAACTGCAGACATATTAAGACCTCAACGGTAGGGCTTGACCAATTGAACGAAACTGTAATGGATACGCTCCAGGAAATTTCAAGCAATGAAAGAACAGCAGTAAACGTGTGGGAATGACTCATATGTATAATTTATGAAAAGCATTCTAAACCAGTAAAACCCAAAGGTAACAACAAAATAAATAAAGAAGCTGCCACTGCAAATCATCAAAACAGATTTTGGGAATATAAATGTAGAATTAACAAAGCATTGAGAATGCTTAGGAGTAAGACAGGTGACTTAACTGCATTTGTTATAGGAAACAAAGGTGCTTAGCTTATTCAACGTACATACAATACAGTATAGGAACACAATGGAATACTATACGGTTAAGGTTTCCTGACCCAGCCGGGAAAGGAATTTATTTTCAAGACACATTGTCAAGTATACAATATAAATCGAAATAGCATGACACAAGCCTGTGCCGTACCAAGAGGAAAGAGGAAGGATAGGAATAGAGTGAGGGGGGTGTTTTTCAGGCAAAGGAAGGGAGCAAGAGCAGGGCACTGTAGATAAATTAGAGATCAATAACAGTGTCTCCTGAAGCGGAGCATACATATTTTCATTTGACAATATTGTAAGTGTAACCCCACTTTTGGGTGTCGACGTTTCGATCCCTATTGTTTAGTTTAGTTTAGTTTATGGCATTTGTTAAGCGCTTGGTTGCACAGAGAATAGTGCGTCCCCGCGCTGACAACCCTACCTACATCTCTTCAGCCGAGCTCATAGAGGCTGGACACAGGGGCAAGGGTGAACTATGCTGAGTTTATCCTGGGAAAAAGATGGGTTTTCAGCCTCTGTCTGAACCTGGTTTCAGAGGGCTCCATCCTCAGTTCGATAGGTAGGTTATTCCAGTTGTTGCTGGCATGGTGTCTGAAAGAGCGTCCTCCCATCCTTGCTCTATGTATCCGAGGCACCACTAATTGCATGCTACCCATCGACCTCAAAGGACGTGTAGGGCGATATACTGGAAGCAAGTCCTGAAGATATGGAGGTGCTTTTTTGTGAGCTATAGGGTGGGTGATGCACATGGTTTTGAAATTGATTCTTTCCTTTATTGGGAGCCAATGAAGGGAGCGTAATGCATGTTTCCCAGAGGCTCTCCTAGGGAGGTTGAGGACCAGCCTCGCTGCTGCGTTCTGGACGCGTTGAAGCTGTGTTAGGCCCTTTTTACTAAGTCCACATAGGAGGGAGTTCCCATAATCTAACTGGGAAGTGACCAAGGCGTGTACCATGGTTTTTCTGGAGCTAGGGGGCAATAGGTCCAGGATTTTCCTTAGGACCTTCAGGAGTCCGTAGCATTTTCCCGCGACCTTACCCACATGATTGGTGTAGGCAAGATTAGAGTCCAGCAGAAAGCCAAGGTTCTTAACTGTGTCCACTGGGACCGGGACAGAGCCCAGTTCAGTGGGCCACCAGGCAGAGGTCCAGATGGAAGGACGTGGACCTACAATAAGAACTTCCGTCTTGTTACCATTAAGGCGGAGACAGTTTTGTTTCATCCAGCCGTCAAGAGCCACAAGGCAAGCCGAGAAATTCTCAGCATCCACAACTGGATCACGGGACAGATTGATCACCAGTTGTGTGTCATCTGCATAGGAGACTATTGCCACACCATATGATTCCACCAGTTTGGCGAGGGGCTCCATGTACAGATTGAATAATGTAGGGCTCAAAATAGAGCCCTGGGGAACCCCTTGCCTGAGACACCTTACACTGGATTTGCATGGTGGGCAATGCACTTGAAATCTTCTGTTTTTAAGAAAGGATACCAGCCACTCATGAGCAGGTCCGGTTATTCCCTTTTCCCTCAGTCGGTCTAGTAGTACGGGATGTGATACGGTATCAAACGCCGCACTTAAGTCCAATAGGACTAGTGCGGCCGTGTGACCTTCATCCGCCTTGCTCCGCAGCAATTCTGTTGATAGGAGGAGGGCAGTCTCAGTCGAGTGTTTCGCTCTGAAACCCGATTGAGACGTGTGCAGGAGCAAGTTTTCCTCCATAAAACTTACCAGCTGTCGATTGGCCAGTTTTTCTACTACCTTCGCACAGTAGGGGAGAAGGGAAATAGGTCTTAGGTTGTCGAGTTGCGCTATGCTTATGTGGGCTTTCTTTTTTATTGGGACGACTTGGGCCAGTTTCCAGCTGTCCGGAACTAGACATTAATCGAAGGAAAGCGCGGCCATATTGCCTATATGCTTCGCCACCTGGGGAAGATGACTTCGGAGAATTCTCGCTGGTACCGCGTCTAGGGGAGAGCCCGAGTGGATGTCTGATAGGATGTTGATAAACTCCTCAGTTTGGGGAACCGCAAATTTCCTGAGTTCTTTTTTGACCATATTACC